>NC_090925.1:472149764-472802264 GCF_040938575.1 Ambystoma mexicanum | reverse complement strand
CAAATCGTATGATTACATGGTTTCCTCTCTGCCCTGATTTCTGACCAAGGGAATCAGTTTGTGTCTAACTTCTGGAGGAAGAGTTTTGCAATTGCTCAAATCGATATTCGTCTGTCCACTAGCCACCATCCCCAAACTGATAGCCAAACGAAGCGGACAAATAAGACACTAGAGCAATACCTACGGTGCATGTTACATCAAGTGGAAGAAAGCTGGAAGGATGTGCTGTGGATAGCTGAATATTTCTACAACAACTCTCTACACACCAGTACCGGACAGAGTCCATTCTATACCGTATATGGAAGGCACCCACATACTTCCAAATTAGTTACTCCCATGGCCTTGGAAATGCCTGCAGTGAAGACTTTACATACGAACATCACTTAAGCCTTCAAAAGGGCAGCAGAACACTTGATCCAAGCCAAAGAAAGACAGAAAAGATTCTTTGATCAACACTGAAGAAAAGCCCCAGACTACCAAGTCAGAGATGAAGTCTGGTTGGCGTCTCAGCACGTGCCCATAAGGGGAACTCGAACATTTCGTCCCAGATATGTAGGGCCCTATACCATCAAGGCTATTATAAATCCCGTGGCAGTAAAACTAGCTTTACCACCAAATATGCAGATCCATCCCGTATTCCACCTGTCACTCTTAAAACCTGTTCAGCCTGGAACTCAGGTCAAAACACCACCAAATCTGGTACTGGTTAACAGAGAACCCGAATTTGAAATCAAGACATCCTAGATTCTAAACTCACCAGGACCAAGTTATATTACTTAGTGGACTGGAATGGATACGGCCCTCAGGACAGGACATGGGAGCCTAGCGAACACGTACATGTGCCACTCCTGGAAAGCCGATTTTATCTGAACCATCCAACCAAACCATGTCCAGACGGAGGAAATACATTGAGAGGGGCCTTAGGGGGGAGTGCTGTCACGATCCATGGCCCTAACACCCTCAGGTTTAACAGCCCCTGGCAGCAGTGTGGCTAAAGCCCTTCACACTGGCCCCAAGGGCCTTAAAACTCCATCAGAAAAATACATGGAGTCAGTCCTGGCCTTTGGCACCAGGCTCATTATCAGGAATAAAGCAATACCAGTTTTGGACCTTAATCCAACATTGAGGCCTATTACACAGCTCAGTTCTTTAGAACCAAGCCATGCGGTCTAGTTTTTTGGGTGTGGCTGGGCCTGGCACTACTTGGCCTTTAACTACTTTACCTGGGCTATTTAAACCACACCCAAAGAGCAGAACACGCTTCGCATTATTCTGCACTCCTGCAGCGTAACGCTCACCGTGTCCAGCTCTTGCTCATTTGCTTCTCCAGCGGCCCGATCCTGAAGCCCTAGATCCAGATTCTATCAATATTCTGGAAGAACAAGAACAGCATTAGCGAGCAAGAACACTTACCTGTGAAGTAACTGGTCTTGAATCCATCCTGTGCTTCGCTTACCTCACCCATCTCTGGAGTTTGCCGCAACCTGCAAAGGTAAAGAAACAAGGACAGCATTAATAACAATTCTTACCTGGGCAAGCAGCGAGTCCTGGCAGCGCCCTGCGCTTCTCTTACCTTGCCCATCTCTGGGTTTCACCGCAACCTGCAAGGGAAAAGGAACAAGGTCAGCATTAACAAAGCACTTACCTGGGCAAGCAGCGCTTTGATCGCTCATCACTCCAGAACATCACTGCAACCTGTACAAAGAGAAGAGAACACAAGTAGGCAATTAACACCAATAAACAGCGCAGCGCTCCGTGCATCAATAACTCACTGTGGTCTTCGTCATTGGCGCGGTAACTCCGAGATCGCAACCATCCCTGTGAAAACAAAAAGAGACATTGTTAGGGAAAAGCGTAGTGGAGCAAGACGCTGAGAAGACAGAGAAAACGGAGGGAAAGAAAGAGACAGAATAAAGACAGAAAAGACATTATAACTCACCTGGAAGATAGCAAGGAGATTCGGAGTCACAGCTGGTCCGGACCCGACATAAGGGCACATGGACCAGTGAAGCAACTAGGTCCACGGAACGCCTGCACCAACCACGCGCCCCTGCACAGAGACGCAGGACGGAGAGTTCAACGCACCAAAACCTAAGGTGAAAAATAACCCCAAGGGAGGGGATTTGGACCAGTGGAAGGTGGGAGTCCACCCATCACAGAACCAGTATCTTAACCCTCCATTCTCCTGTTATAGGTGCTACCCAACATCTGGCACATAACCAAGCAGAGAAGGGTCCGGGATAGCGCTTAGACCTCCATCCAGTATCGTGCAGCGCCCCCATGGATATGTAAGGATATTTGGCGTGTTACAGTACAGAGTACAGCACTACTGCACAGGTAGCAAACAGCACAGAGTACACCACTACTACACAGGTAGCAAACAGCACAGAGTACTATCACTGAAAAATGTGATATTCCTAAAATGTAGGTCTGAGGTCTCTCTAGTGATCACACGAAAAATCTAAGCAAAGATAAGGGATTCTGGACATTGGGGCCACAAATAAAACAAGGGAATTATGCTCACCAAAATACCACCAACCACGTATACCAAATATGCAGGTCTGGGTGCTGAAATAATGCATGTCCATTGTATTATTGTTGCACATGGCCAAATCTGAATACAAAGAGTGATTATTGCTAAGTTATTTTTCGGCGGTAATAAAATACCGTCAGGCCCCAAATCTCCACGGCATATCAGCTTCCACTTCAATGGGCTGATTTCCTGTTTCATTTTCATTTAAATTAAATATTATGCAATCCTCTTGATGGCAGCACACTGTCTCATTTGAATCATAAGGATACACAGAATGAATTTTAAATATTCCTT
Organism: Ambystoma mexicanum; assembly: GCF_040938575.1. NCBI lineage: Eukaryota > Metazoa > Chordata > Amphibia > Caudata > Ambystomatidae > Ambystoma > Ambystoma mexicanum. The sequence goes on along the minus strand of NC_090925.1, from coordinate 472,799,437 downwards.
TGGGCTGAGAGTCCAGGTGTTCTGGCAAATCGCCCTTGGCATCTACATATTTTTCAGGAATATTCCCAATCACCATGTTATTTAAATCTGCCGTATAATGTGACTTTTTTATGGCCATTCCTAATGGGGAGTTTTCCTCTAAATGAATATCCTGATAACCTTTATTATTTACCATGATTTTTACAGATCCCTCACCAATGTCTACCAATGGAATGTATTCATAATCCAGGCCTTGCTGTTTTATGGATTCATTCAGGCATACAAATGCATCAGAGCCTTTCATCTGCTGTCCATTTTTGCATTTCAGTGTTATTGCAAACTGTTTTATAAATGCAGGAATAACAGTATTTTTCCTCATTTGTAATTCGACTGCATAAGGAACCAGTTGTGCACAATGATAAGCCCTTCTTTTGTCTTCAAATTCAGGTGCCGGACCACCTAGGCGTGACCATATTTTTTGATTAAGGAAATCTAACACCATACACATTCTGTGCATGATGTCATTGCCCATCATAGGTGTAACTGAGGTTGACATAAAAATAGGAAAGCACAGAATGAAACAAGAGGTATTGATCACATCTATTTGTGAAATTCCATTTCTGATGGGGACAGATTGCCTGAAAAGATTGTCTCCTCTCATAGATGGGGTGAATGGAGTGCTGTGGTCCTTAACCAAAAAACCATTGAGGCCTAAGAAACTAAAATCACAAAACAGCAATATAAATGAATGTCACACCGTTGCCAAAACAAATGATGCTGTGGAGGTATATCTCCAGAATAGCTGCATACCTAGTGTCACTGTTATATTAATGTGTCAAGACAAAATGCAGAGCGACAATGAAAAACTACCTGTACAAATATACTTGGACCCAAGGAAAGATTGGCAGACTGCCATAGATGAGCACACATTACGTTTCTATTTAAAAGAGAAAACATGCAAACAGAATATTGCTCCTAAAACAGATTCAGAAAAACACATTACCACTCTGGCAGAAATACACATGGAAGATGAGCAACCATGGGTTCATGTTGGTATAAATGATTATCTTAAAACAATAAAAGCCACTTTAGCACTTGAACATGAAAGGAGTTTCATTAATGAGAAATTGTTGCAAAAAATTATGGAGAGGGAAGAAATCCCGAAATTTGGGATTAAAAACCAATATGTTTCTGGGTTGGACAGTCCAGACTTTGAAAACCAAATTGCAGGCAGATGCATGCTTAAAATTAGCATTGGGCAGAAAACAATTTACCATAATGTATGGATAGTGAGTGGAGCACAAAATGAATTTTACATGGGCAATGACATCATGCACAGAATGTGTATGGTGTTAGATTTCCTTAATCAAAAAATATGGTCACGCCTAGGTGGTCCGGCACCTGAATTTGAAGACAAAAGAAGGGCTTATCATTGTGCACAACTGGTTCCTTATGCAGTCGAATTACAAATGAGGAAAAATACTGTTATTCCTGCATTTACAAAACAGTTTGCAATAACACTGAAATGCAAAAATGGACAGCAGATGAAAGGCTCTGATGCATTTGTATGCCTGAATGAATCCATAAAACAGCAAGGCCTGGATTATGAATACATTCCATTGGTAGACATTGGTGAGGGATCTGTAAAAATCATGGTAAATAATAAAGGTTATCAGGATATTCATTTAGAGGAAAACTCCCCATTAGGAATGGCCATACAAAAGTCACATTATACGGCAGATTTAAATAACATGGTGATTGGGAATATTCCTGAAAAATATGTAGATGCCAAGGGCGAGTTGCCAGAACACCTGGACTCTCAGCCCAAAGGAATATTTAAAATTCATTCTGTGTATCCTTATGATTCAAATGAGACAGTGTGCTGCCATCAAGAGGATTGCATAATATTTAATTTAAATGAAAATGAAACAGGAAATCAGCCCATTGAAGTGGAAGCTGATATGCCAAAATATTTAAAAGTGGCAGCTCTACAAAAAGACACAGCCACACAGTTAGAGGAAAGCGCTGAGATTCCTTTACCAGAAGAGTTTCCAGAATTTTCCAGAATGGTAGAAGAGCAGATCTCCTTAGCGGATGCATGTGACAGCGATAAGGATAGAGACGACCTGAGGGAAATATTTATGGAGTTTAAGGATGTATTTGCAAAAGATGCTTATGATTGTGGTTTAACTGATTTACATGTGGCCACACTACCAGAAGGTTGTAGCAGAAATCCAGTGTTTGTACGCCAGTATAGACTACCGCTGGCATGTTTAGAATCATTGGCAGAGATTATTAAAAATTTGGAATCACGGGGAATAATCAGGCCCATTCATAGCACATCCAATACGCCTATTTTAGGTGTGTTAAAGCCAAATGGTCAATGGCGGCTGTGTGCAGACTTAAGAGAGTTAAATAAAAGAGTACCAGTATCTAGATGGCCACTACCATTCATTGATCAGGGCCTAGCTCAGATACATGGTTCAAATGTATTTACCACGTTAGATCTCACATCTGGATATTGGTGTGTGCCATTGGCAGAGGAGATACAACACTTATTTTCCTTTACATTTGACAGGACTCAATATGCCTGGCTTAGAGCTCCGTTCGGGTACATCAATAGTGGGAGTGAATTTGGCATATTTTTGAGAAAGGCCATGCCGGATGCAGCGGAAAGAGGAACAATAGTTTATGTGGATGATGTCCTGATAAAAAATGAAAGCCTGAAAAGCCATTTTGATGAAATAAGACATGTACTTGGCCAATTGCAGAAAGCAGGCGCCAAAGTATCTTTGCAAAAAGCACAATGGTGCAAGAAAAAAGTGAACTTTCTAGGGCATGAAGTGACTGAACATGGGCTAAATCCACAAAGGAAGAAAATAGAGGCCATACAAAGATTAAAAGATCCTAAAAATGTGAAAGGAGTAAAAAGTTTATTAGGGATGACAGGCTATAACAGAAAGTTCATTGAGAATTATGCAGAAATCACTCAACCATTGACTAAACTGCTTAAACTAAATACTCCCTGGAGATGGGAAAGAGAGCAGTCTGATGCAGTGGCTAGATTGAAGGAATGTCTTGTAAAGGCACCATGTTTAGCATACCCCATAAAGGACAGGGATTTCTTTATAGAAATAGGTTTTTCTGAACATTGTATGTCAGCAGTATTATCACAAAAACACGATTTGAATCACACAACCATTGCATATGCAAGTAAGGCATTTTCCCAAGTTGAAATGAAATTTAATGAATGTGAAAAGGCCCTATTAACCACTGTGTGGGCGCTACAACATTTCCGCCCCATTGTTCAGGGAGAAAAGGTGATTATTGAAACAAATCATCAACCTTTGCAATTTTTAGAGAGTAAAAGAATTAGATCAGGCAATCTAGCGCAATCCAGAATCCCTTCATGGAAGCTGGCATTACAAGGTTTTCCCGTAGAAGTGAGATATGGACAAAATAAAAAGAGCCCAATTGCTCAAGGGTTAGCTGACTTACATGACTGTGCAGCTGAACAAATACCAAATGAAATGGAAGTGGAAACTAGTTTGCAGGAATTTGAACAATCATCACACAAAGCTTTTGATGAAAAAACATGCAAGGATTTGCCAACAGTATATGTGGATGGTTGTGCTTTTCACATTGAAAATGACAGTAATAAACAGTTAGTGGCAGGAATAGGAAATGTCTGGTTGAAATGTGAAGGCGTCCCCAGTATAGGGATGAGGATTGGGGATAGGAGCAGTCAGGTGGTGGAATTGGCAGCCATTTATAAAGCAATTGCTACTGCAGTTGATAAAAAGTTCAGTGAAATTGTCCTGGTGACTGATTCTGACTATGCACGGAATAGCTTTGTGGAGTATTTGCCTGGTTGGAAAGCAAGAGGCATGGTTACATACAACAAAAAGCCACTTAAACATGGAAAAATGATACAAGCCATAGACAAATTGGTGTCAGAAAATAATTTAACAATATACTGGAGAAAAATTTGTGGGCATTTAAAAACACCAGGAGAGGATAAGGAGGGAAATGATAAGGCAGACCATCTGGCTAAGATTGGGGCTGTGATGGGAGAATTGCTACATATTGATTATTTAATGGGTGAAATACAAATTGATGCAGTGACACGTTCTAAAGCACCAAAGGAGGTAGATCAACCGGTGGTGCAGTGGAGTCATGACACGCCAGACCAAGATTTGATTGAGGCACAAAAGAATGATCAAATTTTGGGAATCTATTATAATCATTTGATAGATCCTGAACAAAATCCTTTAACAGAAAAAGATTGTATGGGAAAAGAAGAGTTGAGGGTTTTATTAAAGAACAAAACACGAATTAGATTAGAGGATGGACTCATGATTAGAGAGTCCATAACAGGACAAATACAGTGGGTAGTACCCCTTTCATTCAGAGGACTGATGCTACACCATGCACATGATGCCATAACTGCAGGCCATAGAGGTTCACAAAAAACATTAGAAATATTAAAAGATTATGCTTACTGGCCACATATGTCCCAAGATGTGGAATTATATACTAGAGGATGTCTAGTATGCGCCCAATTTAAACCTGCTTCACCAATGCATAGAGCATCATTGATGAAAAGAGGCCTAACTCTCCCATGGTCAGATTTGCAAATAGACTATGTAGGTCCTTTAAAAAGGTCGAGCAGGGGACACCGTTATATTTTGAGTGTGGTATGTTTGATGTCAAAGTGGATTGAATGCATTCCTGCACCAGATTGTAGTACGCAAACAGCAGCCACATTGCTGGTGAACCATGTGTTCTCAAGGTTTGGGTTGCCACAAAGAATTGAGTCAGACAGAGGAAGTCATTTCACAAGTACTCTAATGAGTAAAGTATGGCAAATACTAGGTGTGAAAAGGAAACTACATATCGCATATCGGGCGGCGTCTTCAGGTACAGTTGAAAGAAGCAATAGGTCTGTTGTGGATATTTTAAAGAAATTTGTGGCAGAAGCAGGTTCCAGCTGGGATTTACGTTTACCATTGGTTTTGATGGCAATCAGATCGACTCCTGCCAAAGCAACAGGTGTTAGCCCTCATGAGGTCTTGACAGGTAGGAGAATGGTGTTACCACAACACCTACTATACAGAACACATGAGCAAACTCTAGTGAGTGCATCCACAGTTCATGAATATATTGATGAACTGAGGAGGCATTTGCAACATGCATTTGCTTTTGTGCAGAGACATCTGGAAAGAGCTGCTGACAGTGCAAAGTCATATTATGATAAAAAGACATCAGCAAAGGAATACAGTGTAGGGGATCAGGTGTACAAGTTTCATTTTGGAAAAAGTAAACAGAAAAATTCTAAATTTCTAGCAGCCTGGCAGGGGCCATTTCGGATTATAGATAAGGTCTCTCCTGTAGTGTATAAAATTTTGAAAAATGAAGGTGAAACAGCAATAGAGCAGTGTGTCCATGTAAATCAAATCAAACCATGCCATCCCAGACATGAGATCAGGCGGCTTGAGCATGTAGAAACAGATAAAATCCCTTGAACACAAAAAGAGAAAATAAATGGGTACAATCAGGAGGCAGTGACAAAGAAGTTAAAAAGTTGATTGTTATGATGGCACATAAACACTGTAGTATATGTAAAATATAATATAAAATAAATATAAATAAATAAATAAATAAATAAATGCACATATAATGGAAGCTCATGGTTGGTGTGCAGAGAGAAAGTGTGTTAAATATTGAATATCTGCTTGTTTTCTTTTAACTTGTGTTTAATTTCAGAAAAAAAAAAAATGAAATATTTTTACCAAGCATGTTTTATTTTTGGCAAAAGGATGAAGTTAGTATTGTGCTATGTACTTGATCTGTTTATTTTCTATTTTGATTTAGACAATTAACATTATTTGGTCGGAGGTTCCGGGATCAGAGGCCACGGGAGACGATGGAGTCCTGGAGTCCCCTGGATGAAGACCAAAAGATGCCTGCCTCCAGGTGGAGGTGAAGACAAAATAACCGGAATGCCAAAAGAGATGACTACTGTGGATTCAAGATTGCCAAGATGAAAGAGTACTCGAATGAACCGAATAACATCGCTGGTCGGGACATACCAAAAGAGACAAAACAAAAGTTCCGGCATATGAAGTTCCACGTATTTATTATTTTAATTATTTATTTTAATTTGTTATATTAATTATTTGTTTTAGTTAGTTGTTTTATTTCGTTGTTTTTAATTGACTTGGAAAATTTAAACTTAAAGTAATGCCACTTCAACTGAGAAGGCAAATGTGGAACATTTTATGAACTGATGGACTCAGATGAAATGTTGATTGCAAATTTTCATTGATGCACATGAATATTCATTTTGTTGGATTGCTATATTGTAAAAAAAAAAAAAAAGAACAAGTTGTTTTTAGGAATTGGCTTGGATTATAGCCAAGTTCTAAAAACAAAAGGAGGGTATATGTAAGGATATTTGGCGTGTTACAGTACAGAGTACAGCACTACTGCACAGGTAGCAAACAGCACAGAGTACAGCACTACTACACAGGTAGCAAACAGCACAGAGTACAGCACTACTGCACAGGTAGCAATTTTTTTTTTTCGCAGCACCACCACAAGGGTGCGGTGCATTGCTATATGGGTTACCAGATTAACAAGGAAAGACAGGCTATTCAGTCAAAAACGATTTTAACATATAAGATGCAAATCTATTTTTACAGTTAAAAGCACACGTGCTCATTTAAAAATGCACACTATTTTTCACCTGAAATGCCTATGGTGCGAGAGACACATTTGAAAATTAACAGCTAACCTATTAACCATTAACCTGACTAATAAAACCTTATTTAACATAACCCACTAATAAAATGTGTTCTCCACTGCAGAATTAGGCATACTCTGAAAGCCATTTAAATGTGTGTGCAGATTTTTTCTTCTCTTCTCTGCCTGATTCTCCGTGTTTTTGTGCACAGTAACTGCAGGAAGAAGGAAGTCAGATTTGCAACAATTGCAAATGTATAAGCGAAGCTATTGTTGAGAGTAGGAGGATGAGAGATGATGGATTTCATTGGGACACGTCATACAGAGGGCTGAGATGAAAGTTTTAGTGGGCAGTATCGGGGAAAAAGACAGGCAGACATTTTTCTGCACTAATGGGGAGAAGACCTGGCTGTGGGACTCCTGACTGAATGCAGATCCCTGCGTCCTGCTACAGTCAAGATTTGGCAGAGCTGGGAGGAAGACCTTTTCCTGGTTGGAGGCATTCCTATCTGCAAAAGCTAAGAATTCCAGGCAATGACCCCGGTTTGAAAAGGAAAGGCGATCCTTTTACTGGGGTTAATCTTCAAGGGAACCACATTCCGAAGGAGAACAACTGAAGAAAACTCTGAACAGATAAGGTAATTACATAAGCGTGGGAGCCGTGTGTGCACGAAAATATGCAGTCAGTGTAGGAAAGGGGATTCCTGTGCGTGTCTTAATCAAATACCAATGTTGCAATTTGAGTTCTGTTCTCCGCCACTCTCTTTGCAGTGTGTCCTAGACAATGCTTTTACTGTACCATTTTATTTATTTCTGTAAAGAATGAGATCGTGTTTAAATGCAACTTTTATAATACAGAAAAATATTTGAAAACAGACGGGTGGTGTATTTACTATTTACCATTACAATGCCGATGATGTGGGGAGATTTTTAAACAGTGCAATGGTCATTTTAAGACAGATGTGTGCATGTCAGAATCAGTATGAATAATTGTGAGTGACTGTAGCATAGCTCGTTGGAGGTACATGAGCCAACGGGAAGAGAGACTCTCTGAACATAGCTCCCTACCGTATATAAGGTAGTGGAAATTACCACAAGACTACCATATATAGCTCTCTGTCGTAAATAAGTCAGTGAGTTCGCCCATGGTGGCACACCAACACTATCACTGAAAAATGTGGTATTCCTAAAATGTAGGTCTGAGGTCTCTCTAGTGATCACACGAAAAATCTAAGCAAAGATAAGGGATTCTGGACATTGGGGCCACAAATAAAACAAGGGAATTATGCTCACCAAAATACCACCAACCACGTATACCAAATATGCAGGTCTAGGTGCTGAAATAATGCATGTCCATTGTATTATTGTTGCACATGGCCAAATCTGAATACAAAGAGTGATTATTGCTAAGTTATTTTTCGGCGGTAATAAAATACCGTCAGGCCCCAAATCTCCACAAAATACCCTACAGATACCAGGTGAGCGAAACAGCCAGTAGGCACCATTGGTATCCCCAGCATTTGGGCTGACATGAAAATGAATGCGGGACACATTTTGGGGCATTTGGGAGGCAGAATGGGCAGGAGGTGGAGGAAATGCAAGTTGCATTCTGCCCCTGTGCTACGACATATAAATGAATCAAAATAGGGTGTGCCTTCCATTATGTTAAGACACCATGGAAAATTAGATCCTTTTTCAGAATGTGTTGATTGAGAAACCAAATCAAAAATTATTCCACATTTAGTAAATATACATTATTTTAAACAGATCCCCAAAAAATTGAAAATTATCAAAAATAATTGATAATAGAAAATATTTGAATGTTACCCAAAATTACATAACCTGTTTAAGGAACGCTCCATTTTTGCATGCAGAAAGAGTATATTTTTAGAGGATGTGTTGGTCAAAGCAGAGAGGCTATTAATTACAGAACCGTTCACAGAGCAGAAATGTACATCACCTTGTCAAAATTGCAAGCATTTGCATAATTTGAGAAAACGGGATATTATTCAACTTCCATACTTGGATTAAACTATGAAATTATATAATTATTCTACTTGTAAAACACTGAATATGATTTACGGTATAAGATGTCCATGTGGAATTCGTTATGTTGTCTTTGCTACTCGCAAATCAAAAATACAATGGACTGAACATAAATCCAACATTCTCACTAAGAATTTAAATTTGCTGGATACGTTACATTTTTCAGAAGAAAAGACACTTTATATCAGAGAAGCAACTTGTGATTTTAGAAAAAAGTGGTACGATCACTGAGAGGGAGAAACATCAATAAAATGCTAAAACAGAGAGAGATGTCTTCAATCCAGAATGTGGCTGCACTAAACCTGAAGGGGAAGAACTCTGGTGGGCCATACCATGTTGTCGATTAATTGTTAACATCATTGCTAATATATTGATTAATACATCTTATGTGGAATGATATATCTAACAAAATTTGGAGTACCTGCTTGTTTGAAAAGGACATGTAATATCTGAATTAACGAACTCTGATTGGGGCCTATTGTGTGTTGCATGAATTGTTAACAATTTGTACTTCCTTTTTGTTTAATGCAGCTTATTTGCAATATTATAATCAATTTTCATTTGAGTATTTGATTGTTTGTAGAGGTCATGGAATATTTGAATTGTATTGTTAATGCCTTATAGGTATCAGATGCATTTTGTTTTGATGATGTAGATACGTTACAAATTATATATATATATATTCAGTAAAAAAAACTTTGTTAAAGAGACGTTATGGTTAAGTTTTGCTACTAAAAACCTATGAAATTCAGTAAAAAACTTTGTTAAAGGGATGTTATGGTTAAGTTGTGCTACTAAAAACCTATGAAATTCAGTGAAAAAACTTTGTTGAAGGGACGTTATGGTTCAAAGTAAAACTGAAAAACCACTGAAATTCGGCAGTTATGGTAAGATAAGCAACCATAACTCGCGCCACCGTGCACTGCTAACACTAGCACCCAGGACATCACAGATGACATCACAAATGTCATTGATGACATCACTGATGACATCACATGGCTGGCTCTCCCTTTTTTCCTTTACTGACACATCTAAGCCACATAGATTTCTTCAGTAACAGTCAGGAAGTAAAAATTGAAAAGGTACAATATTTGTAGACTTAAGGTCAAGTCATATCATATGAAACATATATATAGCGGAAGACACAGGCTTGAAAGAGAGCAATTCTTTCTGTGCATGAAGATAATCATTAGGGTTATCAGCACTTTCTCATAGTTTTATTTTTATTACTCTACCTTCCCTGTATATGCTCATGTTTGTATACATTATACTCACTCTCCTTTCCTTTGCGTGCAGTCACATCATGTGATGCACATACATATGGTAAGTAGCAGCTTTGAAACAGAGCAATAGTTTCTCTGCATAAAGACAATCAGTTAGGTTATGAACTCTTTCTGCTACTACTTCTGCTTTTTTGTTTACTTCACTGTCCCTGTATATACTCATATTTGTATGTGCTGTTGTCTCTTTGTGTTTTGTCTGTAATAATTATGTATTAAGTGGGTTTTATTATTATTACATGTTTCACAGTACGCAAAACTCTAATAAAAAAGCAGTTATCATTTCACTATTCAACATGGCAAGATTATGAATATTGCACCTTCATCATGCATGCTGCAAACACTGCCTATGTTTCTGCATGAGTAGCTTAGTATACTGGATAGAACTTCATAATAGAATGCTATTTATAACAATGCATTGCTTAATGCACTAATTAGCTCATGATATTATCCCAATGATCCTTGAAAGTTTTTGGGCAGCATTATAAGAATCCCTTGTACAGTGTTTTTATGAAAAGTAAATGCACATGTGATGTCATCAGTGATGTCATCAATGACATTTGTGATGTCATCTTTGATGTCCTGGGTGTTAGTGTTAGCAGTGCACGGTGGCTCGAGTTATGGTTGCTTATAACTGCCGAATTTCAGGGGTTTTTCGGTTTTACTTTGAACCATAACGTCCCTTTAACAAAATGTTTTCACTGAATTTCATAGGTTTTTAGTAGCGCAACTTAACCATAACATCCCTTTAACAAAGTTTTTTCACAGAATTTCATAGGTTTCTAGTAGCAAAACTTAACAATAATGACTTTGACTTTATATACATGTCATATGGAACTGACTAGATCTCTTCTTATGAACTTGATGTCCGCAAACTTATTTAATGTTCGCGGACATGTTCGGAGAACAGTACCACTACCTAAAAACTGTGGGGGGGTGGGGGGGGGTATGTTTGATTGTTATATCATAATATAAGGACATTTAACAAATTCAAAAAGCAGCACTCAAACACATTATATATAGTAATACATAAGAAATGTAACCCATATATGTAACACACTAACCATTCATTTAAATACAATATGTTCTGAAATGGAATATACCACAAGAACATAAATTGACTTCCAACATAATTACCTCACAGACACAACAGAACTGAGAACAAGACCAGACCCACTGAATACATAGGACTTATCTTACCAGAAATAGTAAGTGTACTTCATTTTACTCATATATTTATAAACTGTCTGTATTAGATTAAAAAATATATTATCTTTTCTTTTTTTTTCTCACAGAAATGTCTAGTACTCTGGAATGGCTAGAGGACAATTTCCCACATGAAGAAATGTCACAAGATAGTGAAACTAATGGTACACTCTTTATAATATAAACCATTTAAATATTATTATTTTGTATACATTCCACATATATATATATATATTTTTTATACAGAGCATAACAAAATAGAAACTACCTCTGAAGAAGCTGTTATGGAAAACACGCTTGACAACATAAAAGAAAAAATTGATTTACTGTTGACCATTTTTAATAATTTGAAAACTTTTGTTGAAGATCATTTTAAAACAAAAACGTCATACCATTGACCCACATGTTTTTGTCCCTCCTCACCATATCCCAGTCAATTATACCCAAACCCTCTCCATAATCCAAAACGTTTTGATGAGATTTCCATCCCTTCCTCACCTAATACCAATCATGTTGAAACCCCAAATTCTCCTGTTTTTGTTTCTGTTTCTGCCTCACCTTCTCTGTCATAAATTATTAATATATGTTAAATAAAGTTTAATTTTTATATTGTATTGTGAACAGTTCCGTTTTTTTTAAAAACAATAAAAGTGTCCGCGGACAGTGCGAGTGTTCTGAAATGTTCGTACATAAACGAAAATGGAGGTGTCCTGAAGAACACCACACCTGTTCGTACTGTTCGCTAGCAAGTTGAAACTGTTCTAAGAACACACGTGGTGTCCTGAAATGTTCGTAAAGAAACACAAATTAAAGTGTTCTAAAGAACACTATATCTGTCCGTAATGTTCGCTATCAACTTAAAACTGTCCTAAGAACACAATTGGTGTCCTGAAATGTTCGTAAATAAACTAAAATGATGTGTCCTGAACAACAGTACAACTATTTGTAGTGTTCGCTACCCAATTGAAAGTGTTCTAAGAACACAATTGGTGTCCTGAAATGTTCGTACATAAACTAAATTACACGTGTCCTGAAGAACACTATATCTGTCCTTACTGTTCGCTACCAAGTTTAAACTGTTCTAAGAACACACGCGGTGTCCTGAAATATTCGTTTCATGTGTGACGCACTTTTAATTACTTCAGAACCCGAACAGAGTCCGTAGGACATCAATGCGCATGCGCTAACCAATCTCCGTGCACTTGGTGTCCTGCGGACAGGCGCTTCCTTCGCAGACTTGTTCGCAAACAGATCATATGACCGCGCCCACGCTCATCGTGTGACCTAAAATGCGGACACTGTTCGTGTCCCCGAACAATTTAAAAGTACATTTTCAGTTAATCCACAATATTTTTCAATAAAATCTCACCATACCACAAGTCCCACATAGCAATCTTGAGCTCCTATATACCGTTTGAAACTTTCCGATCCTTTTTTTGTGTTCGATCTGTCCATGCACAGTGCGCATGTCCGCGGACCGTGCACAAGCTCCCCTATAAAAGACCACGCCCAAGAGCTTATTCCCATTGTGTTTCTGGCTATTCTTCAGAACACAGTGATTTTTGCTGCCACCTGCAGACTACACCATCATCGACATGGCATCCTTGGCTGCTGAACTGCCACTTGGTGCTGCACCTGCTTCAGCACCACCACCACCCCCTCCACCACCACCACCTCCCCAAGGGACTGAAGAGGGGAACAGGACTGAGGATGCAGAGGAGGAAGAAGAGGATGATGAGAATGAGGTAGAGGAAATCCCTACTACCCGCTCTAGGCGTGAGTCTTGGGTGTGGCGGTTATTTAGCATTCATGGGAATGGTCCTAAGGCTCGTGCGAACCATGTTACCTGCAATGAGTGCAAAATGATACTCAGTCGCGGGAAGCACAGTAACTACAGCTTTGGGACCACTACTATGAAGCGACACCTGAGGTCATTTCACTCTGGGGCTATTCGCAGGGTTGTACCTTGCGAAGAACGTAGCAGGTTGATTTCCTCAACTTCATCCTCTGTTTCTGATCCTGTCACCACAAGGACCACCTCTGTGGGACAGCGTCTTTCTCAAGCTGCCTCACAGGCCATACAGAATGCTGATGACCCTTACCTTTCGAGGGTCACAGTTGTATGTATGTACTGTGACACAGTACTCTGCAGGGGGGAGCGACTTCGGAGTGCTTTTGAGACTATCGTCTCAAAGCACGAGAAGACCTGCTCACTACCCAAATAAAACACACTCTACATCTTCCTCTCTCAGCTCACCCTTTCTTATCCCTGTGGTTGGTGTCCCTCCTTTACCCTCCACTCCTAGTGTGTCGTGTATGAAAAACCAAAAAAAATACAAAATTACAAAAATCAAAAAAAAATAAGGCTTTTTTCAGAGCCGCCTTTCCCAGTTAAAAAATAGAAGTGAAAATAAATGAAGCAGGGCTCTTTGTATTTTTTAGAAGTCCGGGAACAGTTCGCAAACATTAAAAAAATTGGGTTACTACTCCATCACAAACATTGTAATTTTCTCTGGAAAGAAGTGGTGGCTCTGAAAAGAGCCTTTGGGTGGTGTTTGTAAGTCAAAATTGTAAATGCTTAACATCTACTTCAAAATCGTTGTTGTAATTCCAAAAAAGGTCACAATGCATTTTGTACATTTCTCAGAAAAATCTGATTGCCAGCATAAGTAAGATGGACTCCATCTCTCCGAAAAATGTATTTACTACAAAACATAATATTTTCATTGTGAAAAGAAGACATGCCAAAATCTCTTAGAAAGCCACAAACAGCCTTATTAACATTGCGCCTTGCTTTTTCCATTTGTGGACCAAATGAAGAAGAACGAAGCCACATTTGTCTCTGCGCAATCCGTGAAAATATCACTTGCGAATTAGGAAACATGTCCATAACCTTCCTCAGTCCTTCTTTCATAGCAAATTGCAAAAATATTCCAGTCACATGCCCTAAACTGTTCCCTCCACAATGAATTACAATTATGTCTGGATGTTGCTCTGTCTCCAAAGTAGCACAGAGAGGTAGCAAATCCAACCACTTCATTCCACGTACTCCATGCCAGTGTACTTCCACATGTGGGAATCCAAGATCTACAGCTTCTCCACAGCTTTCTGCATGCACCTTCAACCAATGTATCCACGAATCTCCTAAAATCCAAACAATCTGTTTTCTGAAACACACAGCCATAGCTATCTTTTGTTCTCTCAGCAAAAAGAGTATCTCAGAAAATCTCTCCTGGCACAACACACCCACCAAACTTTCCTGACCAATCCCTTTCAGTGCTTATTCTCATTTGCATGACTTCTGAACCCAAAAATCCCCGGATGTAACTCCCGATGTCCTGGAACTACCGCCATGTCCGCGGACATATCGTAACATGAACAGCCCTTCTACCATTTCCACTACACTCTCTCTGCCATTCCCTCATTGGATGTACCTCAAAAATCACATGACCATGCACCAATCACATTCAAGACCTCTACATCTAACTGCATCATCATAGATCAGCACTGCAAATGTACTATGAATCTCTCTGAGTACAAGTGTCATATCATCGGCAAGCAGCATCTACCACAAATACTGTACAAGTCTTCAAGATTTCTACTTGCAGCTCTATGCATATCCATATGCATGAACACAAACTTCAGGTATGCATTTTTTCTGTATAGTACATGACATAGCTCTCAACCATTTTTGTTTTACAGGCGGGTGAAATCACCAGATTTTGTTTTTAGCGGGTGAGACGCCCAATGAAATGAATGGGCGTGCAGGAGGCTTGGCGGGTGAGTCTGCCCTTTACAAGGCGTGTGACACCCGCCAAAAGCGTGTGAGTTGAGAGCTATGGTAGATGAACACATTTTCAAACAAACTTTTACCTTGTAAAATCTGTTAAATGAATTTACTGTACTTTTTTCAATTTCCTAAAATCAACTACCACTTATAGACCTTTATACTTTTTACTTTATTTAAACACACACACTCAAATCATGTTAAACTAACATTTTTTAAATGAAATATATAGACTACATATATTCAAACAAAATTGCATGCAAACACAATCTATGTTTAAACCTTTATAAAAATACTTATACAATTTCATATTTTTTGTTTTTATTTATTTATTTACTTAATTACTTTAAATTAGACATGACATTGAGGCGCTATTACCTAGAACAGTTTACTTACAGAAATAGTGGTATTCACTAATATATTATAAATTTCACAAGACATAGTAAAGATATTTTATTTTTGCTACAGTTAGTCATTCAATACAATTTGTTCATTAAGAACATATCATATGCACTGAACTGATGCAATGTATCTTATGTAAATAAATTAGTTTAATGGTTTTACAGAAGGCACTGAGGATTTCAATTAAAAAATCAATATCTAAATTAAAAACAGTGCTATATACAAACAAAGTTACTAATTTGAAGCTTTCACAGTTGCAGTGAAGACCAGTTTCCTGAAAGGAAGCAGCCAAATTCGAAGAAGAAAGAAAAACTAAGAAGTTACCTGTTAATTTTTAAAAAAAAGTAAGTAAAATATCACCATATTATTTATATTATTAATCAAATATACCATAACATTAATACCAGCTATTTTGGTTTCTTAAAATAGAGATTTTGTACCATTTTGTCCAAAAATGTCCATGTCGTAAACAGCGATTTACAACCAGAATGGCCCACAAATTTCTATTTTTGGACACACAAATTAGCCAACTGAACCACTACAATTTTCATATTATAGAACAAACAACTGTTTTAATTGTATACATTACATTTACTATTTGTACTTTTCCACACCACTAGCTTACTTTTTTTGTCATCTGAACCCCACTTTAGTGACACATAAATTCAAGAATACCTATCCCTACTAGTTTTAGTTCCCAATGCACAATCACACACCATTACATACATCTTTATCATCTTACTCAAACACTCATGCACACAGCACACATACATTCCAGAACACCCCAACCCATATCTTCTTTATTTTTTTCAACAGACCCTAAAGAATGCCTACCAAAAGACAACTCCATAGAAAGCAACGCAACATTAGAGCAAATGAAAATAAAGGTGTCCAACATAAGCATCCATCTCTAGCAGAATTTGTAAAAAAAGTTGAAACAAAACAGCTAATACAATCATTTAGTGAAACACAAGAAGTTTCAAGTACAACAACTTCGCTTCCTCTATCAAAATGTAAAACAAACCAAAAAACAATTAACAGAAAATCACCTATCAGTACAGATAAAACTACTTCTTCAAATTTTAATATAGTGCAAAGTAAACATACCAAGAAAAGTATTTTAGCCAAAATATACCGTCACAAAGTCCTTCAAAATCTTATAAAAACAGGAGAGAAATCAGGTTCAAAGCTTAAAACCTATTGTAGGAAATTAATCTTAGAAGCATTGATGGACAGTGCAATTCTTCTCAAAAGAAATGTATTTATTTTACTGTTAAACAAAATGAAACCACTAACAAAACTAATAACTAAATTATAAAAAAGACTTCTCAATAAGTGAAAGGTCAACAGAAAGAACTTCTTAAGTATCTGCGGGGGTGAATGGAATCACACTACGAGCACAGAACCATATTTTAATGAAGAAGCGTACCAACAAAAGCAAACGAATACAATTGCCATAAATAGCAGTGGTCGAGGTTATGAAAAAGTGAATAATACAAGAAGTACTCCTTACAAAAATATGCCCTGAAAACTTAGAATTACCCCTCCATTCAACTGAATCGGAACGTCTAGTGTACAAATGGCCATGCACGTCAATGTGTAACATTCCCAAACAATGTTTCAAATCTTTACACCAATTCCTCAATAAATATGTAAAAAGCAAAGACAAAATCAAAATTAAATTACTGCAAAATATAGACACCTGTCCAGTGCGCAAGTACACAGGACTACAAGGACATTCATTGGCCTGCATTACAGGACCTACTTGTAAAACCACTTTCCATGATATCAAAAGGATATCAACACATCATTCAACTATAAGAAATCTAGTCTATAAACTGTACTATGCTAAAAGTCCTGCTTTAGCACTAGCAAAGTTAAATAACATCCTTCTACATGGTACAGCAAAAGACCTACTTGAAGAAATTCACTATATCCAGAAAAAATATTTTGGAAGTGAAAGCCATTTACAGAATGAAATAGCTTTAAACCAATTAAGCAACAATTCTACACATGGCAACCTTTTGCTAAACACATACAAAAAAGAAATATTAAAATTTAAAAGTACATCAGCTAAAGTACCAAACCATGTATGTGTATGTTGCTGTAGAATTTTTTATAAAAGTAACACAAAAACTGTGGACCTATCATACAAAATAGAAGACAATGAAGATTCTAAATGGTTTGAATTAGCTCTCTACCTTCTAGCAGAAAACAAATATGAAATATTTGAGCCCTTAATACTTTGCAGTTATTGCACTACAAAACTTGACAACAACCAAACTCCTTCACGTTCTATCACAAATAATTTGGAATTATACCCAGTACCAAAACCTCTACAACAACTTAATTTATATGAGAGCATCATAATTCAAACAGTACACCCATTTCAAGCAATAATACGCCTTCAACCAAAAACAGCAAAATTACCTCCCTCTGAATTGGTAAAAGGCATTCGTGGAAAAGTAGTTTATTTACCATTAAATCTAAAAGAAAATGTGCATACTCTAGGAGTGCAACGTCCAATGCAGCAATCTGTAATTATATTAGTAAATGGAGTACCTACAAAAGACAAAAAAATATGGCAACAGCTGGTAGATTTATATAAAGTTAGACAACCCTTCCAATATCTTAAAGAGAATAATGGATATTACAAAGAAATTAATATTGAAGAAAACTTGAAAGATACAACTGAAATAATTCAAGAAACACAAGAAGCTGGTCAATTTGAGCTACTAGATCCTGCTACAATATCAAATACTTTAGACCAGTATACAATTCATCCTTTGCACTGCAATGACATCGTATAAGATGTACTGGAAACTTACCAAATGCGTCAAACAAAAGGATCGCCAATCAGTATATGGGAAAAAGGTATGGAAGCAAGTGCTTTTCCTCTACTCTTTCCAACTGGCAAAGGAGGAAGGTATGATGATAGAGCTATTCAAATATCAGCTTCAGAATACCGCTCATTACGGATGTATTCTGAAGATCCCAGATTTAGACAAAATGTGGAATACATATTCTACCTACTCTTTGAAAGTGAACTAGCAACTTTATGTTACGGAGTTGCACACATAATAAAATCAGGGTCACACTTTCAAAATATGACAGCTACACAATTATTAGAGAAAGTGCAACAAAAGGATGAGGTTTTACAATCAAATATTACAAATCTATTAGCAAATATGCGTGGTACTAAAGAGTACTGGTTTCGACGTCATGGAGATGTACATTGTATGATCAGAAACCTTGGCCCACCCACATGGTTTGTTACATTAAGTTGTGCAGAATATGCATGGGAAGATTTACATGATTTCCTACGCATATCAAATAAAAACAAAACAAACATAGATATTCTAACACCTGGAGAACTTTGTTCTTTGGATCCTGTTTCAAGATATTTTCACCATTGCTTCATTGCTATGCTACATTTTATTTGTAATAAAACTGTTCCTCCCCTTGGTGAAGTGCAACACTTCTTTTGGAGAAAAGAATACCAAGCCAGAGGAGCACCACATATCCACATGCTTTTATGGATTAAAGATGCTCCTAGATTTGGTCAAGACAGTGATGCCACTGTTTTACAGTTTATTGAAAAATATGTCACTTGTCAAATTCCATCAGAAGCCACAAATAGTGATCTTTGTGCACAGATTTTACAATTTCAAAGACACAAATGTGGAAAATATTGTCGTCGCAAATACAAAAACAAAGGCAAATACTACACCAAATGCCGATTTGGTTTCCCTAGACCAGTTACAAATACAGGTCAAGTAAACAACCTCATGTCTTCAGTTAGACATACTGTTAAAGGAAAGTCACCTAAAAATACATATTACATAAAAAGAAAAGAAGAAGAAAAATATATCAATGATTATAATGCAATCATTGCCCACTTATGGAATGCAAACATAGATGTGCAGTACATTGCAGACAATTCTACGGCAGTTGCACGATATGTCACAGCATACTTAACTAAAGCAGAAAAGACAGAGCTCCAAGACCTCTGGAAGGACCTGTCATCAGATAAAACAGTATCTCAGAAATTATACAGCTTGGGCATAAAAATGCTCACCCATAGAGAATGTGGATCTTATGATGCAGCTGATCGTTTAACTGGTACTTCATTGTATGGTAAATCTGAAAATATAGTATGGCTAAGTCTTGGTCCAGCTAAATCTAGAAAAAGAGTTCTAAAATCATATGAAGATATAGAAGCAATAGCCAAACATGATCCCAACAGCCAAGACATTTTAAAAAACAATTTATTGGACACATACTACCCAACCAGAAGTAATACTTTGGAAAACATGTGTCTATACCAAATAGCCCAAAACTACACATACAAAAATAATATGAAACCCGATGAAAAAAAAGGTAAATATAGAGTGACAGACTGTGAAGGCAGCTTAGTTAAACTCACTAAACCAAATTTAATTAATAATATCAAATTGTCATTGAAGACTCATCAACATAAAGAAGTATATTACATGTCCCTGCTACAACTCTTCAAACCATGGAGAAAAGAAGAACAATTACTAGATAACTATGACTCATATGAGGATGCTTTCAAAGCAAATGAAAGCACTATAACTGATGTAAACTTTACACAGTACAAAACAATGTTGCACAATGAACAGCAACATGAAGAAGAACTCCAAGCTCAACTAGATAAGGATACTCCTGACAGTAGTCAACCTTCTGTAACAGGAAGCCAAGAACCACTGGGAGAACCACTAATAACAAATGAGGCAGAATTAGCTATGATAGAAGTAGAAAACACCATGTGTCAGTATGAAGATAAGGAAGACTTAACTATACTACAGTCAAAACTAAACAATGAGCAAAGTAGCATTTTTCAAGAAGTAACAAAACAAATTGCACATGGTGTAAAACATGAAAATAAAGATGTTCCTGCCATAATTATAAACCTATACTACTGTACGTCAGTGGTGAAGCTGGTTCTGGCAAAACATTCCTAATCAAAATCATTAGTAAGTTCCTTCAACAATTGACAAACAACAAACTGTCAGCTGTTGTCACTTCCCCCAAAGGTTTAGCTGCCTACAACATAGGTGGTGTTACATTTCACCGATTACTACTATTACCAGTAGAACACCAGAACAAATTAGACTATTACAAACTTTCTGCAGAAGCTGCAATGGAATTATGCAGAGTATTGAAACAAATGAAAATGCTACTAATAGATGAAGTGAGCATGGTCTCCAACCTGATGTTAGCTTTGATTCACCTCAGATTACAAGAAGTACTCAAAACAGACTATGAAGCGCTGTTTGCAGGAAAACACATTATTGTTTTTGGAGATCTGCTTCAATTAACACCAGTAAAAGGTGAACCTATTTTTAAAACATCATGGCACAAACTCTGCCGTAAAACTGTTGGCAGCATTGGAAATGTCAACCTTTGGCAACATTTACAATACAGAGAATTAACAGAAAACATGTGCCAATCTGCAGATCTAACTTATGCCAACATTTTAAAAAGTTTGAGAGTTGGTATACTTTCTAAAGAAGCAGAAGCAACATTGAAAACCCGGCACATTAATGCCCTTAATGGTGATAATGCATGTGCTACAGATGTTATGGAACAATTAGCCCACAAAAATGTCAATTGTATGGCCTTAATGCCAACTCTTGCAAGCTGTTTCAAATTCAATGAAATCATGCTAAGTAAAGAAATGCAACCAATAATGGAAATTAGCGCCACAGACAAACTAGATGTACATGGTATGACACTACCCATGTGTGACCAAGCCACAACAAGACTAAATAATTTAGAAAAATCAATCTCAAACACAGCAGGCTTAGAAAAGATGTTAAAATTATCCTTAAATTGCAGAGTAATGCTTAAATGTAACCTTGACGTGGACCAAGGACTAGTTAATGGAGCACTGGGTACAGTTGTTGGCTTTCAAACATACCCACGTGACAACAAAATTCAGTTTGTCAATATACTCTCAGAAGTAAAACGGATAGGACGCTCAACAGCTAGATTCCTTCTCTTCAAAGATATGTATGTACGCAGAGAACAATTTTCTCTAACTCTTGCATACACAGTCACAATTCATAATTCACAAGGTCTTACCCTAGACAAAGCAATGATAGATATTGGTAACACAGTCTTTAAAGAAGGCATGAGCTACGTAGCACTATCACGCTTACGTACACTTGACGGTCTATTGCTAATCAACTTTGATGTAAGTAAAGTAAAGGCTTATATTCCTTGCATTTTAGAATATAATAGACTTCGCTCACTATACACTCCCCATCTAAACAAATATTCTGTTCCACAAAAACTAAAACGTTGTAAAAGAAAACTAAATCAAACTGAAATGCAACAGGATGTCACTGCAAATCCTCCAAAGAGAGTAAAAGAAACTAATACTTCATCAAGTACCACAAACAAAAAAGAATCAATTAGAGAAAGTAAACCAGGTACTTCTTTAAGAAGGAAGACAAACTCCAAAAAAAGCAGTTAGATACAGAACTACCTGGACCATTTAAATTCTCAAATATAGTTGGTGTAAGTTGCTATGCAAATGTAGCAATGAATATTCTATTTCAATTACCACCAATTGTTAACAACATTTACTCACACAGTACAGACCCATTGTGTTTGCAAATGTTAGTACTTCACAGAAATGCAGCAAACAATCCTGACAACACATATAGTGTTTTTGGAATAAGACGACAATTGGACTACTGTGCTGGAATGGTGAAATTCACTATAAACTCACAGGAAGATCCACAAGAATTTCTAATGTACTTACTACAAGTACTGGAAAACAAAAACATACCTATAAATGAAATCTTTCAGATTTCATACATGTGGAAACATACATGCACTCTCTGCAACAATGTGACACAAGAAGCAATCCCCAATGAACGCTTCATATATATATCAATACCAAATTGTGAATCCATTCCATTTCAGCAACTTGTACAAAATGCAAACCATGGTAGATTATGCTCTACCTGCAATTCAGATAATCGCTCCACGTTAGTAATACAAACACATAGTAAATACGTAATACAATGCTTCTACGTTACAATGCAGATGGTACCAAAAACAATTGCAAGCTGACTGGATTCACACTCGGTCAAATATCACTTGGTAAGAAAACCTTCACAACAATAGGTATAATCTACCACTCAGGAGCCACAACCAATTCAGGGCACTACACTGCATACATAAAAAAGAAATGTGGATGGTTTGAATGTAATGATAGTACCATTACTCTAAAGCAGAGATTACCAGCAAATCTTACAAACGCTTATTTGATGTTCTTAAAACCAAAATTTGATAAATAAGCTGTATTTAAACCTTTAAGTAAATTTGTGTTACAAAAATATAAACTGTTAGAATACTCCAAAAGCTATCTAACTGCTCAAAGAATCTACAACAACTAATCAGTTAAATTAATACCACTAAATTAGACCAATAAATACACAGTTAGAATACGCCAATTGGTATCTAACTGTCCCAAAATTATAAATGTGTGTTAAAATAATATAAACTGTTAGAATACTCCAAAAGCTATCTAACAGCTCAAAGATTCTACAACAACTAATCAGATAAATGAATAGCACTAAATTAGGCCAAAAAATACACAGTTAGAATACGCCAATTGGTATCTAACTGTCCCAAAATTTAACAATATCCAAATAGGTAAATGAAAACCACTAAAATATATTAAAAAAAATAGACAGTTAGAATACGCCAATTGGTATCTAACTGCTCCAAAATTTTATAATATCAAAACAAATGAAGAATATGTTACTGTTCCAAAAAAAATACAACAAAGCAAAGTATAAAGCATTAGCCAGAAACAACAAGTGAACACTGAAAACAAACAAACAAATAAACTGTAGCATAACAGAAAAAGGGTTTTTTTTAAATCCAACATGGATTTTTTTTTCCTCCCACAGACCCAATGATTTTAGCAACAAATACAGAAACTGAGCAAATTGCACAGTACTCTGATTTGTACTCTACTAAATATGAGGGTCGAAAAAAAATAAAAGTATATTGCTTATGCAATGTAATAAGTCATTACACAATACTAATACTAACATGCTATTTTCTTTTATCACAGAAATGAAGAAGAAAAACATGGACTCCCATTACTAGACCAAACAGTAAGTATACAATAATAAGGACAACCATAGCAGCACATCACATCCATAGTATCTAATACCTTTGTTCCTTATACATTTGTTTTTCACCCAAAGTTATAAACAAATATGAATGTGATATGCTGCGGTGGTTGTTGCCAGGGCATAGAGTCTTGGACTCTATGCCCTGGCAACAACCACCGCAGCATATCACATCCATAGAGTCAAACATTTCAACTATGATCTATGGGAAACTTTTAATGTCTGCGAACAATGTGAGTGTTCTTAGAACACTTTGAACTTGCCAGCGAACAATACGGACACCGTTTTCAGGACACCCCCTACGAACATTTCAGAACAACGCGATAGTTCTTAGAACACTTTCAACTTAACAACGAACAATACGGACAGTGTCCTAAGGACCCCCCCTACGAACATTCCAGGACACCGGGAGTGTTCTCAAAAACGTCTCCAGAACACCCCCATCTTGTTTATTTGCGAACATTTCAGGACACCGCACGTGTTCTTAGGACACATTCAACTTGACAGAGAACAATACGGACAGCGTTTTCAGGACACCCCCTACGAACATTCCAGGACACCGGGAGTGTTCTCAAAAACGTCTTCAGAACACCCCCATCTTGTTTATTTGCGAACATTTCAGGACACCGCGAGTGTTCTTAGGACACATTCAACTTGACAAAGAACAATACGGACAGCGTCCTCAGGACACCCCCTACGAACACTCCCCGGAAACCGGGAGTGTTCTTAGAAGCGTCTTCAGAACACCCCCATTTTGTTTATTTGCGAACATTTCAGGACACTGCAAGTGTTCTTAGGACAGACTCAACTTGACAGAGAACAATACGGACAGCGTCCTCAGGACACCCCCTACGAACACTCCCCGGACACCGCGAGTGTTCTTAGAAGCGTCTTCGGAACACCCCCATTTTGTTTATTTGCGAACATTTCAGGACACCGCGCGTGTTCTTAGAACACATTCAACTTGACAGAGAACAATACGGACAGCGTCCTCAGGACACCACCTACGAACACTCCCCGGACACCGCGAGTGTTCTTAGAACAGTTTCACTTTGCTTGCGAACAAAACGGACACATATTGACTCCTTAGAACACCCCCTAGTCAGTTTATTTAGAAAATTTCAGAACACCCGTGATGTCCGCAAACAAATCGAACACAAAAAGAACGTCTAACACATAAAAAACACAACTTTCATCCTATCTCACACACTCCCACCCTCCCCAAACACTCCTACACACCAACACACTCTACGAAATACACATTTTGAACAAAGTTTCACCGCGCTGTCCGGGGACATCCGCGAATCCAATATGGCGGGCGTTACCGAAAAATCTGACGCGCTTCACTCTCCACGCCATCCAATCAGCGAACACTTTGCATGTCCGCGAACATCACGCAAGACGATTGGCCAATCAGGACACTTTGCACGGAGCGAACAGGGAAGTGTATCCGCAAACCGAACACAGATATCACTAATTTTTTTTTACCTACTTTTTGGTCATTTAAAAAAGAAACTACTGGACGAATTTTCACCAAATTTGCAAAAGCACGCTTTCGGGACCAAGCCGCTGCTCTTGGTCCAAATTTGGTGGAAATCCGTCCAGCGGTTTGGGCTGTAGACGCGAGCAAACATTTGTTCCCATTCACTCTATGGAGAGTCAGTATAATGTATACAAATATGAGCATATAGAGGGAAGGTAGAGTAATAAAAATAAAACTATGACAAAGTGCTGATAACCATAATGATTATCTTCATGCACAGAAAGGATTGCTCTCTTTCAAGCCTGTATCTTCCGCTATGTACATGTTTCATATGATGTGACAGGACCCCAAGTCTACAAATATAGTACCTTTTCAATTTTTACTTCCTGACTGTTACTGTAGAAAACTATGTGGCTTCGATATGTCAGTAAAGGATAAAAAGGGAGAGCCAGCCATGTGATGTCATCAGTTATGTCATCAATGACATTTGTGATGTCATCTTTGATGTCCTGGGTGTTAGTGTTAGCAGTGCACAGTGGCGCGAGTTATGGTTGCTTATGTTACCATAACTGGCGAATTTCAAGGGTTTTTCGGTTTTAACGTTCCTTTAACAAAGTTTTTTCACTGAATTTCATAGGTTTTTAGTAGCACAACTTAACCATAATATCCCTGACATGTAACATAGAACATACTAACCCCCTCGTAGTGATTTTCATGTCCGCGGACTACCGCCATGTCCGCGGACACATCGAAAATCTGAGCGTGGTGAATGTAAATTTAAATAGTGTGCCCCATTTCCCCTTTGAAGTTGGCTCTGAAAAGAGCCGTTTTTTTTTTACAGATGCTTGACAAACACCTGTTATTTTATATTTTTTTTCTTGGTTTTTTTTCTTACTTTACTCCTAAAATCTTCACATAACCTTCTCCAAAGCAACCCTTACATCCCAAAATAGAAAGGCATTCCCAGTAAAAGATAAACAAATGCCATCTTCTTTAAAATTAACAGCATTACTGGCATCAATATTCTCATTGTTACAGAAGAACATACCAGCTCTAAGCATGAAGGCACACATGCCTCGATTGATGACACACCTAGCAATGTTTTGCTGAGGACAAAAAACTGAACTATTGTCCCATATTGCCCTAGGTAGTAATCCAGAAAAAATTACTTTCGCATTTGGAAGGATCTTCACTACGGCTTGAACCAAGCGTTCCAAATCAGCCAACAAAGTAGGGGCACTGACGTTGCCCAAATGGAAAGCACCATAGTGCAAAACTACCACATGCGGACTGTTCATCGTGGCCATATCCGCACAAACTTGTACAATTCCCTGTACATTGCAATCAGGCACAGTGCTCCACACCACCTCCACTCCTTTCACATCAAAGTTCTTTGCAACATGCCTGCATTCAGCTTACTGCTGTAAACCATGCACAAACATATCTCCAAGCACCAACACCCTGACTTTCTCCACTTCTGCCATCTTCACCACACACAGTCTCTTTCAACACAAATCCACAACCTCGACATCTGATTGGCTGATCCGTACAGTCTTCTTTCCATGTTGGATTTCCTGGAAAAACCCGGATATACCACGCCCTGTCCACGAACAGCCGCGGTGTCAGCGGACGGCGTCCACTTTACTCTCTGTACCATTCCCTCATTGCATACAGCTAAGCAATCACACAATACGAATAACGTCCTCAGAACACCCCCATTTTGTGAATTTTCGAACATTTCAGGACAATTATCATTTCATTATTCTACATATTAACATTACAAATATACTTTTATCTTGTAGTCTGCACACAATGCTATCTTTCTCCATTGGTAGCTCAGTATACTACATAGAATCCCATAATACAATGCTATTTATTGATATAAATGCATCGTTCAAAGCACTAATAACGGTATGATATTTATTGCAATATCCTTGACACTTTTTTCGGAACATTATAATAAAAATCCCTAGTTCACAAATTCCATGAAAAGTACATACACATGTGATGTCATCAGTGATTTCATCAATGACATTTGCGATGTCATCTTTGATGTCCTGGATGTTAGTCTTAGCAGTGCATGGTGTTGGCGCGAGTTATTTTTCATAGCTTACCATAACTTGCTATTTTCAGGGGTCTTTCGGCAGTACTTAGAACCATAACGTCCTTTAAACAAACTTTTTTTAATATCACGCAAACAATATACAAACATGGCGTGCAAAAACCAACTTCTACAGATGGCTTTACACAGAATGTTGCAAAGTAATAATTTCTGCTCTTTCACAGTGAAGGTCAGCTGCTTCCATTTTTTTCTCGGGCCCTGGAGAGGCTCACGAAGCAGAGTATAAGGTTGTATTGTGTTTTGACCTTGACAGACAGAGATTGTGATGAAAGACTTCTCTTGAAGGAGTGTTGCTAAAACGTAAGAGAAGATAAAGCTGACATTTCTGAAACTAAACCACTTTTACATATTATATCACTATGCGAAAGATCGTTGGCACACGCGGAGTCGTATTTTGGGACTGCACCAATCGTAGACAATGGAAATTGCAATTGTACTGTAAGTAACCCTTTAGATTGCTTTATACCAAATATAATTACAATAGCGTAGCATTAAAGACCACTGAAGTTGAACTTGTTCGTTGAAAGTGGCATAATGTTTTCTACCGCGCACTATCACCGCCGAATTGATCCCCTGTCGTTTAGAGGGCTCTGAAAAAGGCAGACGACACAGAGTGGGTTAATATAAATAATTTAACCGGTCTATAGGCGGTCAAGCGCTCTACTCGCTGTGCCACTTCACTGTAGCCTGTCAAGTGGCACAGCGACATCCGTGCACAGCTTGCTAACGCAAGTTCGAATCCCGGCAAGGCGAAACTCAGCCTTTCATCCTTCCGTGGTCGATAAATGAGCACCACACACTGTGGTTAATAATAAGCACTGCTTACACACCTCACAGTTCTTAGCGCTATATGAATGGGAAAATATTATTATTTTATTATTAACATACTCTGTTGCACTATCTTCGATAGCAAATAGTTTCACGCCCTAATAAATAAAATGATGATTTTTAATGAAGATCGGCTGGTGAGACTAATTTATGTTTTTTAAAACAGGTACGTGGCCACATGTTGTCTATGTCACGATTTACAGACTCCAGCGGATGGGGTCTTCAACTGCAAGTCCAAATATGCAACTTCATGACCCTCACCATTTTATGGGACAATCGCCAAGGACCAATATGCCCTTACGCAGTACTAGCGGCTACAAACAACATACCAACCAATACGGTGGTCTAATGGCTCGTTGTTGGAGCAACCTTCCAATTATCAGAGAGACCATTTACTGCTTTTATCATAAACCAACAGCCTATCTACCGCAAAGGAACAACGCGTGGCTCCAAATAAACTTTTGCTGATCGACAGCAGAGACAATAGCAAATCGCTGAATATTCACTAAACATTTCATGTGAAATAAATGTACTTTACCAAATGTACAATCCTGCTGTTTACTTTTAAACCACAGTTTCATATTCCGAATTGTGACGCACTGAGTTGTAACCTGATCTAACACTCTCTGTACCGCAAAGGAACATCTCAACATGAACTTTTGCGGATCGACAACAAAGACAAATGCAAATTGCTGAATATTCTCTAAACATTTTATGTCAAATAAATGTACTTTACAACATTTACAATCTTGCTCTTTGCTTTTAAATCACAGTTTCATATTCTGAATTGTGGCGCGCTGTGTTGTGACATAATGTGTGTTGTCTTCCGGGTTCTGTGTAAAGTCGCGTAGTACTGGAGACGACTGGGCACGTTTCATTACGCACCCTGTAACGTCACGGAGAAAGGCGGGGAATATGAATGCTTTGATAATATCAGGCTTAGGGGCGGGAGATATGATTTAGTGTCGCAAAAGCAAGTCAGCCAGGTCAATAGCGCCAGTCATAGGATTATCACATAATGTCGACGCACACCAGCCGGATTTATCGTTTCTTTAGTGGGCAAAAAGTCGGTTGATGCCCCTAGGAAATTGTACTATTAGCGAACAAAAGGAGCGCTCTTAAAACACTTTCACCCTGACAACGAACAATACAAACAACGTTCTAAGAACACCCCCATTTTGTGTAATTGCAACCATTTCGGGACACTGCGAGTGTTCTTAGAACACATTCAACTAGACAGATTACAATACGGACAGCGTCCTGAGGACACCCCCAGTTTGTGTATTTACAAACAATTAAGTATACCGCGAGTGTTCATAGCTCATTTTTACCTTCCTTGCAAACAAAAATGACACATACTCCGTTAAACACCCCACCATTTAGTTTATTTACAAAATGTCAGAACAGCCGTGTTCTCCGCGGACAAATCGAACGCAACAAAAAGGTCTAGCACATAAAAAAACAAAGCATTGAACCTATCTCATACTCCCCAACCCTCCCCAAACACTCTTACACACCAACACACGGCACTAAATACAATTTTTTATCCACGTTTCACTGCGCTGTACGCGGTCGACTGCGAATACAAGATGGCGGGCGCCACAGAAATTCTGACGCGCTCCACGCCCCTCGCCGTCCAATCAGCGAACACGTCGCATATCCGCGGACATGACACAAGCCCATGGGCCAATCGGGGTGCTGTCCGCAGAGCGAACAGGGAAGTCCGTCCGCGAAGCGAACGCAGATATCACTAATTTTTTTGCCTTACATTTTGGTCATTTTAAAAAGAACTACTGGACAGATTTACACCAAATTTACAAAAGCACGCTTTTGGGACCAGGCCGCCGCTCCTGCCGCAATTTTGGTGTAAATCCGTCCAGCGGTTCGGGCTGTATCCGTGCGCAAAGTTTTTTCCCATTCAGTCTATGGGAAAAAAAAAAGTTTTGGGACCCCCCCTATAACTTTTCCCCCCCTGGACGAATCCTCACCAAACTTTGCAAAAAAAATTCAGAATGACCCACCTACTTTTTTTGCAAAGTTTGGTGAGGATCCGTCCAGGGAGAGCGAAGTTATAAGCCACCCAAAAAGTGCTCTTCCTATGGAAACAGCAACTTAACCATAACTACATGGCCACTACCGTGGCCATGTAATATATATATATATATATATGTATATATATATATATATATACAAAGACTTTTTAACAGATTTATACTTGTTATTGTTTATATAATTAATAAATGATGATAGGTTGTACAAAACCTCTATTAATAAAGGACAACGGTTGGGAAATCAATAATTGCTAAGATAAATATGACTTCATACAACTTAAAGATGGTGACACTGTCAAGACACACAAGATATGTTATGTAGGTCCAACTGTGCAGTAGAAGTAGTGACCAAAGTAACATCTTTGGGGGTCCTTTTGTACTCTTCCCTGATTATGAACACTCTGATTGGTAGTTTATGGAGCTCTACCAACTTTCATTTTAGGATCCTCAAACAACTCTTACCAATGCTCTCTGCACCTGGCTGGGCTTCTATTGCCAGGGCCATCATAGGCCAAGCTGAACTACTGCAACGGCCTCTATTTGAATATAAATAAACATCATATTAACCGCCATCAAAGGCTACACAATATTGCTGTTCGTATTGTTAACGGCCACCAGTGGGATCATATTACTCCTTTACGCTAAAAATTACATTGACTCCCAATCCAGGACAGAATACATTTCAAGATCCTAACATTCATCCACAAAAATGTTAATGGCGTGGCCCCCTCATACATATAAAACGTTTTTCCTGGTACAATTCAGACAGACCGCTCAGAGCAGTACTGCGGCCATCAATCCAGAACCCCAGGTTCCAGTAAAACAGGATGTTTGGGAGATCTGGCATGGTGATGAGATGTAAACTTTGGAACTGTCTGCCTAGGTACATTAAAGAAATATCAGACCTGGAACAATTTAGAAAGAGGCTAAAAACTCACCTGTTTGAGTGCTATAAGTAACTTGGGTTAAATATCATTCCTTTTCTATTGCTGTCCCCCACTCCTGACTTCCCCCCTTTTGAGCCTTCCATTGACCGCTTTGGAGCCAGTTTGGTACTAGCACCTATTCGCCCCATTAAATAAATAAAAACATAGTGAAATATGCAACGTAAGTTTCGGTAAAACACATATTTCCGTGGTCTTTCTTAGTATTTCAGAGTAATTTTAGAAACAGGAAGGTTTCAACTACTTTGCCACTCATGCTGTATGAAAAGAAGGTGACTAAATTTGAAAATCTAAGGTGGGTGGAAGAATTTAACTGTGGTTTGGGAACTAATATTTAGGGAAGTACTGAAAACTTCACGCAAACTTTAGGCAAATGGTACACATATCAGTATTTTAAATTTTGACAGGAATTATCATCAGAGTCGGGTGAAACATATACAAACCAGCAAGTGCCTTCAAACATTTAAAGCTCACCTGAAAATTCAGGGTAAGGATGGAGTCATGTTTATAGAAGGATTCCTTATTATCATTTTAAGATTTCACAGAACATAATATGTATATAATTTGTTTACAGATGAAGTGGAATTGTGTGTTGATCCCCAGCTCATTATTGATATTAGAGAAGTATTTTCAAAGTTAGTGGTCACAGAAAATCATGATTTGGACATAAAATGTTTCCATCTTTAAATTATAGTTACTATTAAAACAGGAATAATCTTTATAGGAAAACAAAACAAGATTTACCCCTGAAGAAGGATTTTATATCTGAAACATGTTGAGATATTTTCCAGATCTTGTTTGTTGAATCGAGATATATATCTTTTTGAGAAGTAATCCATTTACAATAAGAGAACATTTACATTAATCCATTTAGAAAATTAAGCATCAAACCATGGAACTTTAATGATACCAATCTTTATAGATCCAAAAAAGAGTCATCTTCCTTGATTTACTTTTTGATTCTTGATTACATCTGTTGAATCTAATGCTAAAAAAATGTTTGTGAAGTCATTTGAGTACAATAGATATCTTTCTTAATTGCGTAGAAAGAATGATAATTTTGTTTATGGAAGAACATTGTTTATGTTTATCAAGTTGAGCTCAAAGGGTTCCCAATAAGGTTCTACTCGTTTGTATTAATTCAAACTTGCAGAATAGGCAAGATCAACCCATTACATAATATGTAATAGACAACTGAAAAGAAATAGCATAGGAAAGGCATTGTGAGAAAGAAACTACTGCCCCAGATACGTTTTATTGAAAATGAATCAGTGATGGTGCTCCAAGGAGTCACGCCTCAAGTAAGTGCTGGGTAAAATGCTACCAAACCCTTGCCCATGAAACAGCTAACATAGGGTGACCAGACGTCCGGGTTTTCCTGGGACAGTCCGGGGAAATCACTGGACGTCCCAGGGTCCCGAAACTTTTTTTATTTTATAAACCCCGTCCGGGGTTTTGGTCATGGTGCCTTTTCTTGCAGGGACCCGATTTCCTACTTCTATTTCAATGGCCCGTCTGGGTTTCAAAAAAAAAATCTGCTCACCCTAAACTAACATGACAGCTAAGCAGTCGGTAAATGGCCAGAGCCCAAAACATGTCCTGTTATCAGGAGTACAGTACTGACAGACAAGGTGGCATGTGTTGGCCCCAGTTGCAGAAAACTGCAGCGTGTTTGATGAGCCCTGGCTCTCGGTGCCATGCTGGCACCTCTGTCCGTGTGTCACAGGGGCCGCCCTCCGTCACTCTAATGAACTCAGAACCATCAGAGCAACTTAAGTTTGGCTGGCTCTTCTTGCATAGTAAATGTTAAAAAATGTCCTAACGGTGTGGCTGGGAAATCAAATTATGCACATAAATATGCTGGCACGGCAGAGGAGCCGAAGTTAGCAACACCGATGCCAGTTCACATTTGCAAATCCGCCGTCAATCTGTCATTAAACATGTTATCAAACGATGATAAGTGTATGCTTCGTGCTTGCATTGGAGCGCCAGCTCCCCAAGTTGATGTGCATTAATGGGATAATGTGCATTACCAATGTCCTGCTCGGATGAACACAAAACATTTTCGATCTGTCTCAGTCTGCTTCCCCCCATAGCCCCCAAGTAAGTATTTGCTGCTTCAAAATGCAGCAAAATGGGAAACATTACTTTTAATTAGCGGGACTCTCTTTTTTTTCTGTACGATCTCCCGTGTGTTGGCAATAGCAGAAGACGAGACCGCCACAGTCTCCTGTTAAGTAAAACACTGATTAATGTCAGGAAGTGAGAGGCTGGCAATTACGTGCTGTCTTAATGCACCGGCCTCCCGCTCCCAGGCCTCTCGCGATGACAGGAGTGATCGTTTCAGTTCGGTGATATGAGCGGCAGCCGCAGAGAAGATCTCAGGCGTTCCCAGACTGTTCTGAAGTTTCACTCCAGCACAAATACAATGCCAAGCCGCGTGTAAACCCTCACATTTACACATGCTAAAAGAGACTGTCGAGGCGCACTGAGAGCGACCACGGTTGTTCTTAAAACCAATCAAACTGGAAATGTAAACCCGAGTGGAGATCAGTGCCCTGCAGAGAAGAAAGACGTCTACATATCCTGCCAGTGAGGTGCTTGCAGGGGTGCAACTATCTCAGTGGAATTCAAGCTTGTTCATTCAAAGCTCCCCCCCAATATTGTTTCTGAGCCCCCACAGGATGTCCTTGGGGACCACCGTCTCTTTAAAATATAAGATTTTTTACTGATTATATATTCTATTAGAAGCAGTCACCATAATCCATCTGTTGTATGAAAAACAGTAATCCTTTTAAAAAGTGTTCTCTCCCTTATTTTTCAAACAATTTCGAGTTGATAGTGCACCAATTCATTTGGTCAACACAGTGCTCAGAGGCTGTTCCAAAGGTTATGCAATGTTATCTTGTATTTGTATAATGACTCCTGCCTTAACTAATAGCGTCGAAGCTGCAAGGGAAGCATGGAATGGGTGTGTGAAAGGAAGGGAAAGAGTTAGGCAGTGGCAAAAAGATTGCTCATCCCAGGGATATTAAGTAAAGTTACAAAGAGTGCCTTAAAAGCTGCTTCAAAGAGCTATCTGGAAAGGCAAGAGAAGTGTGTAGGCTATGTGGTGAAGCAGCCGTATTTCCACACCATGTGAGTACCTAGACAAATTATAACAATATTCCAGATGGTGTGAGTACTTCACAATTGATAGCAAAATCTGCCATGTGGTGAGAGCACTGTCTATGCAATGCTAACTTCTGGCAACCAGTTAAACGCCAGATAGATAGATCATGTGCAATGTATTCATTTAAGGAATGGGACAATGCCATGCAATAAGGTTGAAACCCTGGTCAGGCGGTGTGAGGAATTCAACCATCCACATGGGGAGTGTGTGCTCACCTGGGATTTTTAGATTTTTTGAAAATGAAAATGAATGATCGGAGATCAAACTCTGAAAATGTGTGAGGCTAATCCGCACACATTTTCCAATGCTCGCCGCACAACAAACACATAGTCCAGTGTACTCTGTGGGACACAGACTAATGCACAGTCCTCCCTCTCACATTTATATGACAGGTTACAGCAAGAGGTGCACGAAAACATCCAGAGGAGAAGGGCAACACCTTCCTCCTCCCATGGCCAGCCTAATTAAATATCAACGGCTCCATGGATGCACCCTGTTCTATTGTCTAAGTTCTGTGTGGTGGCGGTGCATACTGATGAGAGTTAATTGAAGCAGGCCTTGAAATAGGCCTGGTTACAGAACATAACAATGGGAAGAAAAACGAACACCTCTTTGATATGCAACGTGTCACCTTGAAGCTAGCTCCCACCCCTCTGAACGAAGGGCAGTGAATGTCATGTCTGGGACATCTGTTTACCGTAGGCAACCCCTGCAGAGCGAACCCCTTTTAGAGAGGTATGTGATTTAAGGGAGACAGAAAGTCGGCTCTCGTCACTAACTTCAAGAGAGACCTGCGCTTTGATAAAGAGTCACTGAGGGCTAAGTTAACCAGAGAGGCACTTTGATCTACAACAGACCGGAAGATGGGTGGTACTTAGGAGTACCTGGTGTCACCCCTTACCTTTCCTGTTGCAAAGCACTATGGTCCTGACCTCACACATAACAGAAGAGTGTTGGTGGGGACCCCAGATTGGTTCCTTAAGATAGGTTTAGCATGCATCAATAACTGGGGCCCATTTAGCTTTGAAAGAGGGCTGAGCACCTCACTTAGCAGATCATCCTACGACTTTGAAAGAAGTAAGAAAAATGAATAATTTGCACCCTGGCTGAAGGTAGAGTCTGCCTTACATCTTCCACCAGTGAAGGAAGGCCAGTATTTCCAAGCGGGAAGCATAATCCCTCCCCTAAAAATTTCCCAGGGAACAGTGGGAGATACTGGACTTAGATGCCCCGCCCAGCAGCTCCAGAACCGGTACCCAGCCAGCACACAGCGTACCCTGCTAGGTTCTGCCAGCAAGCTTCCTAGGTGGGAAGTGCCAGAGAGTCTCTGAACAAAGGACAAGGCCGTTGCCTGAAAACACTCTTCTCAGCTTTCGGCCATCCACCTTAAAGGATGACAAACGTCCTGCAAAGAAGCTAGGAAGAGTGCCACAACAAGCATCAACCCATGTCCATCTTTTAAGGACATTTTGGAGGCAGTCAAGCCCCCGAACCACGACCGGCTGCACCACTGACTGTTCTCACGCTGCAGTCACTAAAGCCATCCAAGACGCCTCAACCAGCGTTCCAGATATCCCAACCAGCATAGGGGCAATGATCCTTGACCCCAAGCCACCCTATAAACCAGCCTGCAGCCATCCGTCCAGCTTCCTTTGCCGAACTGCCTGCCGCATGATACCTGCAGCTGTTTCTCATCTTGAACTCCGTCACAGGAGCTGCAAAGCATCCTGGAACCAACTTGATGCTGTCGACCATCAAGATCATCTCAAGCACCAGGTACATTGTGGTGGTTCTGTCCCCCTGGTCCTTCTCTGAAGGCCCCTAGGGACATTTACGACCCCTTGCTCCCTTGGTGCTGAAACCAAATAACCTTAAACAGTTCAGACTGGTTGCTTTACCGACTACCCTCCTGTCAGTATCCAGAGTGCATGC
Source organism: Ambystoma mexicanum (assembly GCF_040938575.1). Classification (NCBI taxonomy): domain Eukaryota; kingdom Metazoa; phylum Chordata; class Amphibia; order Caudata; family Ambystomatidae; genus Ambystoma; species Ambystoma mexicanum. Next base: position 472,763,281 of record NC_090925.1, on the reverse strand, counting down.
CTTTCCTTCGTTAAACTGTCTGTCCTCTGTGTTCCTTTACAGGAAGGGTTGTATTTTGTAGTGTGCTAGAACTGTCATAGTAATAATAAAGTAGATATTTGTATACAATCTTGACTGGCCAGTCCCTTTTATTATTGGGTAATTATTGTATTTTTGTGTGTTGCAACTAACCAATGATCCACGGCCTTGCAGAGATAAGCCTGCTGTTCCGTCCACGTTAACAAAAATTGGAGAAGGAGGTTTATAATTTACTTGTGCTCCAATCTGTTTGGATACCTTCTGGTGTACTAGAGGTGTGGGGCAGACTGATGGTTTACAAACCGATATTTATCCCTGGACCACTGGTGCCCCGGAAGTTGATATTTCACAGGCAACCCTTAATACTTTTGAGGGTGATGAGTATCAGCAGTGGATAATAGTACCGCTGATTATTAAAAAGCTCAGAAGCGGACCAGTACATGAAGTTCTACAAAAATCACCAAATTCTTATTATGTGATGCAAGTATAAGACCAAATTGAAATGCATAGTAAATTGTGTGAGTTGCTGTTATCTGTTGGCAAAAACTGTCAATTTGGTCGGCCACCTGGTAATGATGTGAGTAGTGTCTTACTATATGATGACAATCCCAGTGATATGTTGTATATGAGCACACCCTGGCAAGACCTAGAACATGATGGAGACTTGGACATATGATTGTAACACTATGCAAATCCTGGGGGTACAGGGACATGCAATGTCAATACCTACAGTGGTAGAAAAAAAAACATATTTAACTACACAAAAGTCAAAACGGTTGGCCACGTGTTAATGCTTGCATTCTACCTTTGTATGTAGATGTTGTACACAGTAAATAACCCACACACACAAAGACACGCACAAAATTGTTCGCTTGACGTATACAACAAAAATGGCAGTCGTCTTGTTAAGCGTGATTCCCTCAGCCCTAAAACATTCCTCTGCTCTGAACAATTACCCTACAATTTTTCCAACTCCTGGCCCGCACCTTTACCAAAAAAGTGAAAGTGCAGTAATATAATGGCTAATAATATGGTAACAATATTACTCTTTTTCACCTACTTGCTCAAGCTTTTGTTTTGCCTCACAGTAAAAAGCATAATTTGGCAAGGTCACTCCGTCAACATGGTGTCTGTTCTCTAGTTTTAGGCTTTGAAGTAATAGATCAATTCATTCTGGGAGTTGTAGTACTTTTTTGGTTTGAACTGGATTTACATACCAGAAAACAATGATTTTCAAAAAGAAACTGCAAGGGGGGTTAGAGGGAGAAGTACAGGAGTGGGGTAACGCCACAGGTGGGGGCGGGCAAGTGCTGATCAGGCCAAGGTGGCAAGTGCCAGGGGAAAGAGAAGGGAGGGGAAGAAGAGTGTAGTGGATCGGGAGGACTAAGTAGGGATAGCCCAGGAAAGGGAGCCTGAGGGCATGTGCTGACACAGGATGATGGGGGGACTTGTGAGGGGTGGTCTAGTCCCTGTATGACTCTGAAGGCCCCAGTCGTAGCAGCAGATGGATAGTTTAGCATGGGAGGGGGAGAGGGAAGGAAGAGGAGAAAGGGGGGGTCTTTAGAAGTTTCAGGAACTTAAGAAGGTCCGACTCAAGTCTGAGAGGGCGAGGGAGGCTGTTCCAAAGGGAGGCACCAGCCGAGGGAAGGGATCTACAATGGTAAACCAAACTTCAAATCGCAACATAATTTCGATGCAGTAATTATGAAGAAAAAATGCGAATTACGTAAAAGCAAGCGACATCTGAAAAATAAAGAAAGTGAATGCAATCAAGCCTTGATGCTTAAATTAAAGAGAACTTATAACAACTGGATAAAAAGCCACAAAAGAATAATGTTGCAGAACGATGCTGAAATAATGCAAGAAAGTCTATCGAAAAAAACGACAGAAGATTTTTGGACCTTAATTAACAACTGTGAAGCTCAACAACAAGCTCCAATAAGCAATTCGGTGATGGAAGTCCTATGGATTAAACATTATTCTGAATTATTCAAGAATCAAAATAAAACTGGCAAAGTCTCTTTTGATGAGGAACAGCCCTGGAACTTAGCAATTAAACAATCTGATATCTTGGATAATATTAAAAGATTGAGTTCCTCTAGGACTTGTGGACCTGATGGTCTAACCAACTTTATGTTAAAATCACACCCAGAGGAGTGGGCTGACTTTTGTGAAGCGATCTTCAGCATTGTCATACAACAGAAACAGATTCCAGCATCTTGGAAGAGCGCTATAATCATGCCAATTATTAAAAAGGGCATACACTCGGATCCAGAAAATTACATGCCGATTGCTCTCCTTGATGTTGTGGGAAAAATCTTTCCCACTCAACTTCAACAACAGTTGACAAAATGGTGCAAAAAGTCAGGTGAATTTTACATAAGGCAATCAGGCTTCATTAAAGGTGTCGGTTGCAACCTAACCTTATTTATGATAAACAGCTTGAAGATGGAGGACATTAATATGAACAGAACCTTCTTTGCTGCCTTTGTTGATCTCGCACATGCGTTTGATGGAGTAGATCGCAATAGACTCTGGAACAAAATGAAAAAGAAAAAATATCCGGATGGTCTTATCCATGCGATAAAACAACTGTACACGGGCACTAACATAAGAATTCAGATTGACGGCAAGGGAACCCTGTCAAGTTCCATAAAAACTGAATGTGGAGTGGAACAGGGATGCCCACTTGGTGCTGTCCTCTTTAACTTTTTCATTGCAGATGTAGGCTCCGCATTCAAACAGATATGATCCTTCTCTCCAAAAATCAATAATAACAAAATTGAGTGGATGCTCTACGCTGATGATATCGCTCTATTAGATCTAACCAAGATCGGTCTTCAAAGGAAACTAACAGCTCCAAATAGATACATTGAAGAGAATGGAATGATAATTAACAGCTCGAAAACGGAGATAATTGAACTGAAAAATCTGCGTGGTCAAAAGAGGATCCGGAAGCGGAATTTTCAGTGGAAGATCCGAACAGATATCTTAAAAAGAACAAGTCAAATAAGATATCTGGGAGCCATAATAAGTGTGACAATCAATGATGATCCAATGGCTAAAGCAGTAAAGGCAAAAAATAAACATCTGATGGTGCAAGGTCTGTTCATCAATACAAAGTATGGTAAATTCAGTCTAAAACATGTGACAGACTTCTACAAACTTAAGGTTGTACCGACTTTAATTTATGGAGCCGAGACTGCATTTGCCTGCTCGTATAAGGTTTGGGAAACCTGTGAACATCAATTTTGGACAAGAATTCTAAATCTGGGAATTGGAGTTCCAAAAGCGTGTATTCGCTATGAGCTGGGACTTATATCGATCTCAGCAAAGATTATGTGGAATGCACTTTCACTATATGGAAACATGACTGACCCAAATGCTGTACCCCAATTTAACATACTGAAAGTAGAACATGGTACAATGGCTCACCCTATTCAAAATCTTTGGGTAAACAAATGCAAGTCAATTCTCGAAACTTTGAGTATGAACGAAGATACCTTGTGGTGTAATCCAAACAAGATAAAGGAAAAACTGTGGCAATGGGATTGGATGGAAACATGTCATCAGAGATCCGCCCACAATGTATGGAACTTGTACCATTTGAAGCCAGGGCTTATAACATCTTACCAAGCTACATAAGAAACTTCCCGAATAGTGCTTCTCGTAAAACCTTTCTAAGATTTAGGTTAAATCAATTTGAAACAAAGGAAGTACTAAGAAGAAGAAACAGTTTGACAACGAACGATCTAACCTGTAGGTTATGTAATAATGCAACAGAGACCCTGAAACACCTTGTGGCTTTTTTTCCGGCATTATTAGACAAGAGAATTGCAACTTTTGGAAAGGAAGCTGAACAGAGATCTTCATGGATTTGTGAAGACTGGTGGGCAGCACTCTTTGAAGGAGTGAATAATAAATTGACATTTGCCTTGATTCATCTCCTGGGCCACGTGAGAAATATACTGTGACCAATAGATTAATAGACAACATTAGTATGTATATAAAACTTGGCCATTGATTGCTCGATGACCAATCTGACAAGAGAATGAACAATGAAACTGCTTTGTCAGACGAGGGATGGTCACCAAGGAAAGTTATGAAATACAACAGGAGTAGGAGGATTCGTGAGCGAAAGAAGATCCTGATTGCCATCTCAATCTCTATTTGTATTTCATTTCGTATTTTTGTTTCTTTTGCTTTTTTAAAAGTTTGTAATAAACTGTATAAAAAAAAAAATTGCTACTTGGACAAACGTTTGACCTGCAGATTGTTTGAGCCAGAAGAGTGAAGGACTATGGCTGGGAGGTATTTTAGGAGAGAAAGCTGGATGTAGAGCGGTACGAGGCCCCAGACAGCCTTGTGGATGATGAAAAGGGTTTTGAATATGATCTTTGCAGTCACCGGGAGCCAGTGGAGAGATTTTAGGGCTGGAGAGATGCAGTCTCTGGGCTTGAGGCCAAGGATATTTTGTTAAGATGGATTTCTGAACTCAGACGTTCAGAAGGCCAGCCTAAGTTCTTGGAACAGGGTAACCTTCTTGCTAAGCCAGACCAATCAAGGTAGCATTGGCGCCGGTCAAGACTAGGTCTCAGGAGGGAAGAGGGTGATCAAAAGTCCACAATGAGCACACACAAATGGCACCACACATTACTCTTAGTCACATGTATATATCAAAAATACATATACATTTATTAAAGGCCTTTTAACTCAAACACAATCTGAAACTCAGCAATATTAACAATACAAGCGCAACACTATGCTAAGAAACATATATACAGTAACTATTTGTCTTAAGTAATATTCAACAAGTAGAGATCCACAAACTGCAATAGAAAGGTGTCATACAGTGCAAATAAACTTTAGGCGGACCTTCAACAACTCAAACCCTAACTAATAGGCAGGTTGATCCCTACGAAGTGTGGAGCCTTGTGCTCAAAAGTACATTCAGTTCCGGGGCACTCGATTGTGCTGTTAAGTACAAAACAGGTCTCTTCAAGGGGCTGTAGTCGCTCAGGAAGGTGGATGAGGTGATGAAGAATAAAGTTCCACTATTAAAGGAGGGTCTCCACAAGAGTGATTTCCAGGAATCGGGAATAGATTGGTAGCAGAGGCTACCTTAACAAAGAAGAGTGGCCCTTGGGGGACATTCATGCGTAAAAGTCTATTGATGCGCCAGGAGCCACTGGTAAGGGTTGCAAGTACTTACCAACTCTAAACGCAGTCCAGACCAAACTTCGCCATTCTAGTCCAGTTTGCTCGCAGGTTCTAATCCCGCAGTTGCGTGTATCTCTGGCTTTCAGGGGCTGCGTTCCGGGACCTCAGTCTGTGGCAGGACAGTGGCGATTTCTCCGCTTCTGGTGAAGGAATCGGGCCACTTCCACCACAGCTCGTCTGAGGGTATGGGGGCCACAGCAGCAAGGCACCCACGAAGATTGTCACCACAGCAGGACCACATGAGAACCACATAGGCTCAGGTTCAGGCGGACTCTCCTAATTCAAGACCTAAGAATGCTAGGTGTATGAAACTTGGTGGGAGAGTGCCTTTTACCAAGACCTTACGGTTCCCAAATGCTCAAGTCGAAACTCGGTATGGCAGTGGTCCCAGGGCAAAGGTCCCGTACGAGCTGGTCAGTTCACTGGGTGGTCCAGGAACACTTCCGAAGGGGCTCATTTGCAGATGAAGTAGGAGGTCCCAATAGTAGTTAGTCCCACTACTCCAATGGGTAGTAGCACCCTTTCAGGTCTTCTATGATCAATGAGAAATAGGGGCTCTAACGTGACAACAGCGGGGTCAAGGTGCCAAACAGGTTGCCAGTGGTCCCATAGAACTACTTCTTTGGTTCAGGATACTTGGCCCCTTTACTTAGCTCAGTGTGAACTCAGAAGATCGACCTGAAATAGGTTTAGCGTGCCTTCTCTTATCTGGAATCTCCTTCGCGTCAAAACAATGAGAAACCAATAGGAGATCTGCTCACATTCAACCATCCCAGACGTCGACCAATCACGGACCACGATGGTCCCAGTCATCCCAACACACCAGATAATCCTGCCACCCAGGATGGGTATTGGAACTGGACAGATCCAGCCCAAATCCTGGTCGCACACACACAAGGCATGCAGAAGCCTGCAAAAGCTTAGGTTTGTGCAGGGGCCTGCATGACCAAATAAGGAATTTCTCTGGTCTGCTCGACCTGGGGAAGGCAAAGGGACAAAATGACCAAAGGACAGAACAAAGGAGCTCGTGGCATGGCCATTTTAGGCACTGGCCACAGTCCTGGGCCAAATGTTGTAAACACGGTTTGGACCATAGAAAAGAGTCAACAATGCTTTAAAAGTAACTGCTGTCACCAGCTCTGTCCTGGACACACTTCACCAAACATCTTTTGGGGGTGTCTAGGGCCTTATAAATGAAAAAGATACCCAAGTGCACTGTACTGGAAGGTGTATTGTGCACTGATCAAATGTTGCTAAGAAAAAGCAACAAAGTGAAAGACTAAGGGAAACAAAGTCTCCCAGTACTGAAATCTGAAGGGCATGTCAGTTTGCCCATAACAAAATTAGCAAAAGCCCAGTAGAGTACAGCAGAAGGGTGGGCTCCACTGGTAAACGTCAGGCTAGGATGGTCAGACAGCAGCAAAATGTTGGGGGTTTCACAACTGGAGGGAAAATCACTCATAAATGGAAATCTTTCCTAACAGTCTCACAGTCGTATTCTGGATTAGTTGAAGGGGGAAAAGGGAGGAAAGAAGAAGGTTGGGGAAGAGGCTATTGCAGTAGTCCAGCCTAGAGAGAACCAGGGCTCTGGAGACATTGAGATTCTAGGGGAAAGTGAGGAAAGGTAAAATGCCCCTGAGGAGATGAAGCTGAAAGTTTGACTTCATGGCAAGGTCTGTGATGTGTGGAGAGGAAGAGAGAGAGTAGTCAAAGATGATGCCAAGTTTATTTGCCTCAGACGTGGGTGTGGGGAGGGGGCCCAAGGAGTCTCGCCAGAGAGTTGGGGCGGGCAAGGTTCAGGCATCCCAATGAGAAGGATCTCTGTTTTACAGGCATTCAGGTAAAGATCATTGGCAGATTTTCATGCCTGAATAGCAGTCAAGCAGTCAGGTATCAGGGTGGAAGAGGAGGAGGTAGAGGATGGCAGCTGGAAAGAGAGCTGTGTGTTGGCTGCCTAACACTAGCAATGAGGGACGAAAGAAGAGAACAGGTGGGTCAGAGGTGCCAGGTAGATGTTGAAGAGCCATGGCAATAGGATAGACCCCGGAAGTATGCCACAGGTAGAGAGTGAGGTGGAGGAGAGAAAAGGACCCATTTTCACTTGGGAGGGTCTGTTAGAGAGGAAGGAGGTCAGTCACATCAGTGCCCTGTCCGTGATGCCTACGGTATCATGAAGACAGTTTATGAGGATGGAGTCGTTGACTGTGTCAAAACCAGAAGAAAAATTGAGGAGGATGAGAACAGAGGGAGTGTTAGAGTCCAAGTTAGAGAGTAGGTCTTCAGAAGCCAGACTGGTAGTCATGGAGGTAGCCAGCCATTTCGGTGTGTAGGGTTAGTTGGGGGATAACCAGCTTCTCCATGAGTTTGCCCAAGAAAGGGGCGATAGAGAAAGGGCAACAGTTAGCCAGGCAAGAGGGGTCAGCAGGCATCGTGCACAAGAGAGTGCTTAATGAGTTGAGGGAAACCGCCTGTGGCAAAAGAGTGGCTGCATATGTCAGCCAAGGCAGGGGCGAGGGTGGTGATGTATCCTTGATGGTTCTGTAAGAGCAGGGATGCATGTGTTTAGAGGAGACTTTCATAGAGCAGACATCTCTAGAGATCTCCTCTGGTGCAATGGGAGAGAGGGAAGAGAATCTGGGGGGGGTATGGGCCAAAGAAGCAAGAGAATGTGAAGGGTGAGGGGGTGCAGGTGACAGAGAGGACAGGATGTCAAGAGTTTTTGAGTAAAAGTGAGTGGCCAGTGCAGCGCATAGGGCGAGAGAGGGAGGAGGAGAAGAAGAGGAGACTGCAGTAGAATTGGCAAATTCCTTGCAGATTTTAGTTCAGCTGTGCTATTGGTGGCTCCAGAGATGGGGGCCTGTTGGAGCAGGTGGAGAGACTGTATTGCCTTTGGAGTAGCTGGCAGGCTAGTGTTTCGGGGATGAGCTAAATGACTGCCACTTCTGCTCTGCCACTTTGCACTTTCGTTTCAAGGCGGCTAAATCAGATTCAAACCAAGCATTGCATTTGGAGGCAGGCTTCATACATATCCTCATGACAGGGGCAAGGATGTCCAGGGCGTTAGAAATAGAGAGATGGAAGTTAGTTAGAACAGAGTCAGAAGAGAGTCCAATGAAGGGAGCGGCAGAGGGATGAAGCAGGAGGCAAAAGCAGCAACTGACACATGCTTCATCAGTCGAATAATGAAGAAGGAGACTGGCAGTGTGGAGGGAGGAGTCTGGGGGTAGGGGAGGTATAGGAGGGAAGAGAGGAGAGAGTGCTCAGACCAGGAGAGAGGGTTGGAGAGAGCAATGTCTGTTGATATGAGAGCATCAAAGTTGTCCCCAGCAAAGTGGGTTGGGCCAGAGGGAAGTATAATGAGAGAGAGAGAGTGTGTCTCAGTGGTCATGGACGAGAACAGTGGTTAGATCAGGGGAATCGAGATGGATGTTGAAGTCCGCGAGGAAGATAAGCTTGGGGAGGAGGCAAGGAGAGAGGAGGATAGGTCGGCCCATTCAGAGAGCAAGAGGGAGGTAGGACCAGGGGGTCTGTAGATGCTAGAGAGAGTAATAGAGAAAGTAGGAGAGACAGACAGCCTGCAGACCAGGCTTTTGATTTTGTCATCCTTCCGGCCTCCCCAGCATCCTATTTCTTCACCCAGTTCCTGGCCCTTTTGATTAAGCCAGTAAAAAAAAATCCTTTTTAGTCCACCATAAACCAGCAACTCTCCATTCTGGAATGCAATTGTCCCCATGAACAACTATCACCCTGTCGAAGGTTGGCTTCATTTCTCAAAGAAATACACATTTTTGTGAAGTGTGATCCTCCTTATAGTAAAACTGAGCAGATACCTATGCCCTTGGCTGCATCATGGGTGCTGTACAAATACGGGTAGGGCAGGATTCTGTCCTTTCTTTGAGTCCATGTGTTTCTGCTGTCTGTTAATGAGTTTCAACATGCAAAGGCTCCCTACATCTTTACCCCTGGTCATTGCCTGGTTATTCACCCCCTAGAAGAAGCCATGGTTAGGGCTAAGTATTGATGAAGGCTTGCTGTTTAGACGCCGGAGCTGCTATGTGGCTAGAGAACAGAGATGATGCACACATTCAGATAATCAGAAAGGGAATTGTAGAACAGATACATCTTCCATTTATTGTTGGACAATTGCTGACACATTTCACAGGCAATAATCCCTTTGCTGCCACACAACTGCTCAAGCATACATCAACCGGTTGAGTTTACATAAATCATTCTTCAGAGAGATGTGTAGCCAGGCAGATCTCCCCTTCAGGTACGCTGGAACACTCCCCATATTTCTAATTATATGATACCTGTCTGCCAGTAGTCCTGCGGTGCTACAAAACAACCGGGTCTTTGGTTGGCACCTTAGAAAACACAAAGTACATAAGTTCTATTTGCTTTATCAGTGGAGTTTAATACGGTCAACTCTCAGACATCATTGAGTACTTTTTCCACACGGACGAGTAGCGACTATGATTTTGAAATAAAAACACACTCATCATGGAGGTATTTCTCAAAAGTTGAACATTGAATGACCTTAATTCTCCACCTGAACTTTCTGGTGAGAAGTGCACCATGGGTTGAGTCTTGCTTAGTGGTATTGTTTTTCTTGGTGCCTGGAACAGTCGAGGCATAGGATACATGTAAGGATTGAGCAAGATGCACTGCATTGTTTGTGATCCAATAAACACTGAAAGTGACACAGGCTTTTAGCGGAAGCCACTCTACATGGATGAGATAAGGCTGATGGTAACACAGTAAGGCTATCCTGTGCCATTTGGAGCGCCTTTTAATACATTGCAGCAAGGATTCTGGAAGTGCAGCTAGAATAAATCCTTGTATTAGTGTGGGATAGCCCCAATAAAAGGCAGTACTTACCTTTGCAGTGCACTTGGATCTGATCATGAGCTTTTCAAGTCATTTTAATAACATGGGATACCGTGTGGAGGCGAATTTTAACGGTGAAAGCAAGAGACCTGTTTTAATTTACAATGGCCGGAGAATGCACAAGTTAGACTAGGTCCCACATCCATTACTGCATTGGCTTGGTGGTAGATTTGGCGAGAGTGCATGCTTTATAGAAGGGCTACATTTCAGCTCAAAGATGGTTCTCTAGTTATCAATTTTCAGGATTTTGACTTTCTGGGAAGGCATGGACCTCCGGTATCTGCTTGGTGTCTTCTTAGTGGTTCATGGCAATGTTTTTACCCACTAGAGCTGCCGTCTGTGGTTTCAAAAAGAGACTGAGAACCATGATGAATGCCACAACAGAGTGATAGGGTAGAGAATCTAGATGACTGGATCTTCACAACTTGGATCTGCCTACCAGAAAGGAACCGTACCAATCCATCGGCCTCTAGTCCCTTACATAGCTATGTGGAAAGAATAGATACAAGAGTTGTATAGAGCTGGCTGTATCAAACACTGCTGATTAGACATCCAGTACTACAAGGCAAAGACAAGACATCAAAACATGCAGGTCATTCCCCAATACTTGCTGAATAGCAGTCTCCACACTGCATGTCTATCTGGAGCCAGATTGGTGTGATCTCAAGAATGGAATCAGCTTGTACTGTTTTGAGGTAACAGGTTTGTGCAGTCACTTTTCAAGGAAAGTGTGTTTTAAACACCGATTTTATATTGTGTAAGTTGGACGTGCCTATAGCAGCTTTCTACAGTAGGTGAGTGACTTCTCCAGAGATTAGAGCAGAAGAGGACATTCCCTGAGCCAGCAAAAAATATTTGTTTTCAGTAGAAGGAGAGCAGTAGCTAGAGCTAATTCTTTAATCAAGTCAAATAGGGGAATATCATCAAAATAAGATTATTGTTTGGTTGTTATGAGAATATTAGGAGGTGTTGAGACTTAAGAATGAGCATTTCATGATAGCTATGTGTGACTAGTGGGGGATTGATGAGGTGCATTTTCTTCCAGTTCCTTGCAGATTTATATTATTTTATAGGAGCAGAATTTATTAAGGTTGTTGACAACTTGTTTGGAATACGTAAAGTGTGATTTTTGGGATCAGGAAGTGTGTGATGGTGGAAAATAGGGCATTGGTGGATCAACATAACTGTAAATATATACACTCCATTCAGCAAAGAGCACCTTGCTCGCCCTGCACGTGCAGCCTGCAACCTTTTGGTACCTGATGAACGCTGCCCACACAAGGAGCTAAACCAAAATTCCGAGCTGTAGCGTTGCCAAGCAGTAATTTAGCTCCAATTTGGTCATCTTTGTAATGGGGTGGCAGAAACACAATGCTACTAGGATGCATGTTGATGAGATGAAGCCTAAAACAGTGGGCCTCATTACGAGTTTGCTGGTATCTGAGCAGTAAATCTGCCCAGATATGGCCAAATGTCATTACCGACACTTGGTCAAGGGTATTACCACTGGATTACAAATGGCGGTAGGCAGTGTTAGTCCCCATTTATTCCAGTCCACTGGACTCAATGGGGGATTTTGGTGTAATTAACGTAGCAGTTATTCCGCTGTGGTAATTCCACTAAATTTGGTTGGACATTTGGTGGATTTACCTCTAGCTCATAGCTGGAGGTTAAACTTCCAACTTTCTGCCAAACGTATAGTTGGGTGGTGCAGAAATGCAGTGGTATACGGTAATCAAGCCACATTTTACCAGCACTGCCCAACTTGTAATGAGGCTAGTACTGACCTCAGTCGAGGTAGCACAGTGCACTTTTCTTGCCCTTGATAGGCACTCCCTGAAAATGAGTCAAATCAGAATCTCTCTTCGATGAACTAGAGTTTGGCTCTAAGGTACATATCCTCAATTTTGGTGTTATATCCTTCTCCATCGGCAAGAACATTAATGGGCAACAGAACTCATGTTTTTCTCCGGGAGAGCCAAGGAAGGGGCTCCTACCTATCTATTTTACCTGTATGCTCATAATGGAACCTCAGGCATGCCAAAGTAGAGAGGACTAAGCAATCACTGCCATACCAATAGACCTCTCCTTCAGCTAGATGCTGCTATATCTGGATGACGTTCTATTTACCTTAACCAGCCCTGAAATGGGTCCACACCTTTGGAAAACTTGTCCTGTCACAATCAAATGGAGAATTGTGCTGTTTAAAATGGTGTCCTCTCATTCCAAAATAACTACCTTCAGCATGATCCCCCTGGCCTTTCTATATATTTCAAGAGAAAGAGAATGAAACTGGCACAGTTGCTCTGACAAGGTGGAGACCTATAGATAAAGCTGAAAACATTTCAGAAGGGCAAATCCCGAGAGCAAGATAAAGTACCAAACATACAACTGGAATAATAGATCTGATGAGCTGCCAAGAACCCTTATTGGACACACAGAGACACCAATGTGGGTGAGTTATGAGAGCTTCGTCTGACACCACACTAAGTTATCAGAAACCATCAATCCCCATACTTAGCTTCATACTACTTGGGGGTATGTTTGAGGGACATACCCACCAGGGCAATCATTCACATGGGAACCACAGCTGACAGAAACACGAGTGGCCTCCTCGGACATGAAGGGGCTGAGATTCCTAAGCCAGTGCTCTGGAGTGAGGAACCTGGCATCTTTCACTAACCTGAAGATCACAATTTGACTATAAAAGGAATATTTCTGGAAGTTTTCTTCAGTTGATGCAATGTACGGAAGCTTTTATAGTTAAGAATACAGGCATGCTGGGGACAGAATCTGTGATTTCCTGGGAGCATTCTACTGGATGATCGACTGGACGAACCACCAAACATGTTCATGCTGGCAAAATATTTATTCAAACACAACGAGAGAGACAAACCACAGGACAGGTACAACATCAATCTGCATGTTTCCACTTGCATTATGTATTTGCCACTGCAAGGCTCTATCTCACCGAAGCAATTCTCAAATCTCAAATGTATTGGCGAGTAGAAAGATGAGGGATGTATGTAGCATCGTTGCTATAATCATATTCCCAAGCCATACATCAACCAGAAAAAACATACAGAATGACCCTATGCAATAGTCTAAAACAACTGTACTGAAATTCAAAGGTTTCCATGTGGAAATCTCCATAAATATGGTTTCTGTGGAAACAATGCAAACATACTGTCTTCTACAGAGTTAAGGACTTGGGAGTTAAATGGCTTCACCCATCAGTGTTATACGGTAGCTTATCTCATGATAAGCAAATTCAATCAAGATAGTTCCTACTCAACCTCAACCAGACGCATAATTACCTGTATCATGAGGTGACATTGACTGAAGTCATAGAAATCACAACATGATGTAATCAGAGACCGTGCTGAAGGACAGCACGAAACCAGTTCCAATAATCATGAAGAAATGGACTAGAGTTAACAAACCAAAATGAATTGGCCGATACATATAATAAGTTAAAACTTTAGAGGCCGCAGAGAGCTGCAGTCATCAAAGTAATAACAAGATAGAGGTAACCAGATAGACCTTTGAACAAAGCGATTAATGCCATGCTTCCTGTGATTGGCACAATATTCCTTTGCAGCTGCAGTGCAAACTGAGACTGGAAACACCCATGGAAATCGTCCTGAAAAATCACTTAGTGAGCTCCATCAACAAAGGTGAATATCAATTCACAAAAAAAGTCATGGTTAATGGTATCCAGATCCTAGTCCTGATTGTTAAAGGATGTCTACAATTGGTCCATGTAATGCTCTAACTCCACTGTAGAAAGAAAGCTTACAACCAGGTGTGTGTGTATAAAACCTGTGCTTCTGGAGATTAGAAAATGCCCCCCTTATGCAAGGAAGACCTTTTCCTGCCACTGTCATCCTTTCATGACATCTTCCTCCTCCAGTCATTTGGAGCGTACCCTTAACCTACTTTAAGAACTGGTCGCTGGTTGGATGCCATGCAAAGCCCCACAGTTCAGCATCAAGTTGTAACAGTTGCTGGTTCTACCCAATGCTCTAACCCATGATGCCCAGATTGGTCTGAACTTTGCCTGAATCCACTGCACCAACTCTGCACCACACACAGTGAGATGTGGAATGGCGCAAGGGCAAGGCTGCTGAATGTAGGGAAAAGTAAAAGGTGGAAAAACAAAATTCCAGACCACAGAAATATGTCATTATAAATGAGTGTGACCAATCCAGAAATGAGCAAGCAAAGTACCATGGCATGGTAAAAAGCCAGGATAAGAAAAGATAGATTAGTCTAGCGTTTTCCTTCCAGTTGGAATTCCTTTTAAACTACAAGATCTTCACTTGATAGGAAGAAAGAAGGCCTCTCACATGATGGAGCCGGGTCATTTCCAGGAACTCCAGGGCTATAAATTACAGGAGGTATCTTGGAAGTGTGAACAAAAATGCAATACCACAGACACGATCCCAATCTACACTGCACATGTCAGTCTTTACTGAAAGCATCAATGTGTTGAACCGCAAACCTGCAGAGCCAACACCTGAGTTCAAATGTCCAAACTAAGTACCCGCTCCCATGAATGTGCCAGTACCTGGCGAAATGCAGACCTCGACGCACAAGGCCCTTATGGTTATAATGCAGTCTGACATTAAACCTGCACTCGGCCAGGAGTTCCAGGTCTGCCAGGAAACTATTTCTGAAACTATTGTACCAACACTAGGGAATTAATAAAGGAAGCAGGCTTCCAAGACATATCACTACCACAATTACCACTTCAAAATTGCACCTTTTCATGCACCTTTCCATGCCCAAACTGAGATTCAAAGATCACAGACAGCTGCTTACTGGCAATACTGCGCAGGTAACAAACTGTCTTGGCAATCAAATATTGACCCTAGCAGCATAAAACAATCCTTCTCCCCTATACAAATCAGCTGTTACCTACATAGCCCACCAGAGAATTGTTCAACAGTGCACCATCGCCATTTCACATGTCTTATATAGTTTTCCCAAAAATATCTTAGAGGCAGAGGAGGTATTCCGTGGGAGGACTGTATTCCATAAAGGATCCACAGATGTAAGCCATGCAGCTGAATGCAGCACATGTTTATAAGCACCTCGGCTGCGTATAGCAACGTTTTATCATTGGACTGTGTGGCATCGCAAATACTGATCCAACACATGTAGGCCTGCCTGCTGTGCTGCGGGTGATACTTAAAACCACATTGAAGGGTCCTGTAAACCCTACATTTGACAAGCACTGCAAACCTAAGTCACAAACTATTTTAAATGTTAGCCCTGGAAAGCAAAAGGTTTGGAGCATAAAGCTGCATTCATTGATTGCAGCTGCATATCTCCTTCAAAGGTGTAAAATGTGCCATCTTAAAAATACCATTAAGCGTGATCATTATCATAGTATAACTGTCAGTTACATAGTGCAATTCCCAGTTAAAGACGATTCAAAAATATAACCTATGGAAAATAGTATGCCTAGGCAATAGGGCAATGTCCAGAGTACTTCATAAACACGGCGAGAAGATTCACTCTGTGTCTAAACAGCATATGAAAACCAAAACCAAGCCGCACCAGTCTTCCAACTTCTGCCAAAAGTAGGCTATTGGAAGCCCAAATGAAAAAAACTATTTCCTCATAGGGCAGGCACCCTTTATGTAAATGTGTCCAAAAGTCAAAGCACTCCTCGTTTTCTATGTTCCTACAACAAATGCATTAAAATTACTCAACTTCTACACAAAATGTATTTTCTTTCTATTGCGGTTCATTCTGAAATAAATTATCATAGCAAGGATTGCCGTGTTTTATAGTATACGTAAAAGGATTGCCCACACTAATTAAAACCTGGGAATTTACCATTAAGCACATGCTTTAGTATTTGCTTGGAGTTATATGTTATTTGAAACAAGAAGCTAAATTGAGCTAATAGGAAACCAAACACCTAAGTCTTGATAAAGCAGGTTTGTGTCAAACACGGGTCACTTTGACTTGCCTTAAACTACTCATTCATATCTTAATAAAATGTTACCAAACACTACTTACTTATTTTAGTAAGGTTTAATAAATGCAATACAAAGTTGGACATTCACTTAAAATATGCTTGTTTCCCACACTATTGCAAATCATTGATAGTTTGTTTATTTGATTCTACCCATGGTAATTACATGTCAAGGAATAATGCCACAATGATAAGGGTGTAACATTAATGTTTAACGTTTAACATATCCCAAAATGTGTCACCAAACACCTGACACGATCTTTGGCCGCACAAAGCAACACTGTACTAATTGGAAAATGTGCCATGACGACGCCCTGAACAGGATTTAACCCCATCCTTATACATTTCCTACAACTTTATCTGATGTTTGTGACAGCGTCACCTTTACATAATTGCCCTTTGAGTTGTATGGAGAACTCTGGGGCCTGTGGAAGCCACCAGCTCCATGACGAGACCACGAGGTGGCATGTGGTGGATCTTCCAGAGGTCCCCCATTTCTCCCTTGGGTTCCACACCATGGGTTCAGTAGCAGTCCAGGTCAGGAGGAATCCCTTGTGCCAGCCAGGGGAAGATGTGCCTTATTTGAGGGAGTGGGCCTAGCATTATAGTCTTAACAGAACTACACACATGGTGAAAAACCCAGAAGAAATCAACACCAGGAAAGGTTAGTTATAGAGATAGCACCAGAATCTGTTTTTCTAAATTCTTTGAAAACCATTCACAGTTCAATGGGCAGCTCGGGGCGTGAACAGCACATGTCGGATTGCACAGACCTCAACTTGAAATATCAACAACATCCCAATGAAACCCACATGGCAAGAGTAAAAAACAGTTAGCAATAACACACAGAGTCCATGCGTGCAGGATGCTCACAAGGGGGCAAACTCACCAGCATCCATTCCAGCATGGATGCAGCAGTGCCTGGACACTGTGGCAATGCTTCATGATCCAAGCATGGCAGACGGGAACTAGTATGCCTCATCCTAATTGGGCCAGAACAAAGGCTGAATTCTGTCATTAAAATAGACACAACAAATTAGGCTTCTTGGAGCAACACAGCAGACATATGAGGAGCACGTGGAACCATTAAGAACAGACCTATTACAAACAAATACACTAATGTGGAAACAGAGCCATCAAAGAGAGTGCCAACTGTAACATTTACTACTAGAGCCTTACTATAAAAAAGACAGAAGCCTGCAGGCATTGAGAGTGTTAGGATGCCATTCCAGAGGGCCAGTTTGTGTGTGTGTGAGAGAGAGAGAGAGAGAGAGAGAGAGAGAGAGAGAGAGAGAAAGAGAGAGAGAGAGAAAGAGAGAGAAAGGGAGAGAGGGAGAGAGAGAGAGAGAGAAAGTTATAGAGGGAGAAATCGTATTGACCAAGCCAAATAGGCCCTATAGTAAGTAAGATGGGGAACAGGAGGCGGGTCAGCCAAGCTACAATGCTGTAGAACGGGCCAGCCTTAGAGGGAAATCTAGCCAAAAGAGTATGCTTGGAACCTGGATCCAAAGGCTGACAGGACCCAGGCCTTGAAAATAGAATCTGCCTACAAGCATGGCTGGATGCTCTAGCTTGAATACTGGTGATAGCTGTGAAGCCACTGATGCCAACTAAAATGTGCATTCCTTGGAGTAATCCTCATCTTGAGGGTCATAATGAAGCCAGTCTGTCAAAATGCCTAGGCAGGTACGAAGGAACTGTTACCCAGAAAAACCTAGGTGAGGGAGAAACAGCCTCCCCTGAAGAACTCCTAGATAAGAGGAGACGCTATATGCATTGGCTTGGAAAAAACATCCATGGACTCCCTAGGGCAAGAGAGGTAAATACACAGCCATGGCCCTGGAAGGAAACTCAAGGCTACATCATCCCATGGGCCTACTTGATGCTAGATTGTGTGAAGGTCAAGACAAGACAAAAGATGAAGATGTCTGTTGAGGCACTTAAAATTACCCTAAGACTGAGTGATTTGAAGGATGCTTTCCAAGTAATTTCTGATTAAGCTTAGGAATTAGGACATTGGACCCAGGATGGTCCTATTAAAATTGGCCCTTCACTTAACCTATGTTGACCTCCCATCCAGACACTTTTTCCAAGAGACATCTCTCTACCATTAATTGCTTAGTTTTACCCTTGATTTTAGGAGGAGTTTGTCCCACCCAACCCTAACTGTAAGTCTCCTGAGGCGAGCATACAAGGCCTCGGAGTAATTCAAGACAGGGTGATCAGGGTGATCAGACTCTTACAAGACACAGCACATCACAGAGTATCACATGCAATTAAGGGAGTGCCTTCTAGCCATTCAGATAAGTGTTGTTGTCAAGTAGTCCTGTTCTGTTTATGATGATACCTGTAATCCTGTAATAGGTGAGCGGACAAGATGTTAATATGATTGATATATATATATATACATATATATATATATATATATTTAGCTATAGCAATAGTGAAGAGCTTTGCTCTTCTGTTCCGTCATCTACTGCTCCCAACCGTCTTTCTCAGATATCTAGGGATTCTCATCACGCTCCGTCCACTGACATTCCATGGAAACCTCATACCTCTCCTCCTTCAATCAGCTACCTCGCCCTCAGTCTACATAGTCCTACAGGTACCTGGCTTTCTTCTGCATCTTACCAAGCCGCCCGTCTCCAATCTGGTCATCATTCTCTGTCCTTGCCCACTCATATCCTGTCCATCCACTCCTTCCCATGGTGATGTTTCTGTTAAGGAACTGGACTTATGTTCACCTTCATACCGACACCAAACCTTGCACTGCTCCTTGCATGTCACGTTCCATACTTTTCCATCTGTATTTCTATCGCATTGCATAACACCTTAACAACATGAATACGTTGTGATCACCTCAACACACCCTTCTTACTGACATTTGGCAGGCGAATTTGCTCACATTCCCCACCTTTGGGAGATTTATTTATTTATGTTATTTATTTTGTCATGTGTAGGGCACAACAAACCCGGAGGCATCAAGGCACTGGTCACCGTAAGCACAAATGTGCAAAACATATAGCCATAATGCAGATATACAATTCAAGGGATGAGCAGTCGAGCGTGAGAACCATAGTGCCACACTTTCCTGTGATTGAGGTGGATAGTGCATTATGTGTCTTGTGAAAAAGAGACACATTTTGAGGCATTTGCAGAAGTTCCAAAATGATGTTTCAGATCATAGAAAAAGTGCTAGGGCGTTGCAATGTTTGGCGGCCACTACCGGGAAGCAGTGACCCCAGCCTCTTTGCAGTTTGACTCTAGGGATGGATAGAAGGTGCGAGTGGGAGGCCTGAGTGGGTCTGTTAGATTGTGATTTCATACATTTTCTTGACAAGTATCTATGTGCAGTGTTTGAGAGGCATTTGTGAGTTTATGTGAGCGTTTTGAACAGAATGTACTCCCGAATTGGCAGCCAGGGAACATTTCTTCTAGCTGGTGAGATATAGTATTTTTTGGAATGTTCAAGGCTGCTCATAGAGCATTATTTTGTATGATATGTATTTTTGGATGTTACAGGTGGTGGAACCCGCGAAAAGGGCGTTGCAATAGTCTAATCTGGAGATGACAAGGGCTATTGCAATTGTGATGCAACTGTCAGTGGTAAGGAAGGGTCTACAGGCGTTGATAAGTTTTGATGTGTAGGCTGCCGACGAGGCAATTGCGTTTACATGTCTAGTTAACAAGAGTGAGGAATCTAAGTAAATCCCCACAGTGCTTATTTCTTTCAAGACTGAGATGGTACTACCGTCGATGATAAAGGACTTGTATGCTCCGTCAAGTTTGTTTAAGAGTGTTTGTGATTAAGTAAGGACCAAATCAGTCTTATCATCGTTTAGACATAAAGAATGTAGAGCCGTCCAGGCCTAGATGGTTTGATAGATTTTGCCCAGTAAATCATAGTCAAATGTGCCAGAGATGGGTCAGAGGATTTGGGTATTGTTCGTGTAGTTAATATAGGAGATTCCCAAAGTGTGAGGGAGGTCAAAGAGATGCTTTGTGAAAATGTTGTAAAGAGTTGGAGAAAAACTCTTCAGGTGACTGGGGCTGGGAGGACTGATGCAGAGGTGGAGAATATCCTCATTGTTCTATTTGATCGGAAGGACGAGATCCAGGCTGTTGCTTTAGTGGAGAAGGGGGCTGCTGAGGAAAGGTGTTGGCAGAGAGTTTTGTGGTCCACCAAATCAAAAACAGCTGAGAGGTCTGGAAAGAGGAGGAGGGCCAGTTTCCATTGTCTTTGAGCTCATCCATTTGGATTTTTAAATCAATGAGTGCTGATTCTGTTCCATGACCTGAGCGCAATTCGGATTGACGCAGTCCAAGAAGATTATTGGCTTCACAATACTTTTGGATCTGTAGGTATGCTGCTCTGTCCAGTATTTTAAGTAGAAAAAGGACAGTCATGTGGGGCGGTAGTAAGTAGGGATGTTAGGGTCAAGTGTGTGCTTCTTAAGGAGCAGAAGGGACCAGGTGTCTTTTAGGTTGGCCAGCATGATGCCAGAGGAGAAGGAGGTATTAATGAGCGATGGGCTAAAAGGGGGCGAGCTCTGACGCACAGTCTTTGATGACCAAGGCTTGACATATATCCCCTTGCCATCTGGATGGCTTCAGACGTTTGATGATTTTGGTAACTTCTAGATCGGAGACCGAGGTAAACTCGAACAATTGAGTAAGGTGGGGAGGTGGTGAGGGGTTGGGTGATACTTCAATGGACAGTCATTTGTTTTTTTTCTCTAAGATTTGTGTTTGTAGAGATGACATTTTGTGGAATATGGCATTCTGTATATTGGAGCACCAAATAGTGTCTTGAAGGCAACTCACTGGAGGTGTAGCTGGTGATTCGAATTCCCGCAATATAGCAAATAGGTCTCGGGTACCTCAGTTTACTTTTTCAATTTGCTAGTTGTAAAACGAGCTTTTGGCTTGGAGTGTGGCCTGCTTGTAGTATTAGAACAAAGAGGTAAAATGGCCTTAATTAGCGACAAATGGATACTTTTTCCATGTAGTCTCGCCTGTACACTTAGTAGATTGCAGGGCTTTAATGTAAGGGGTGTATCAAGTGTTCATGTGAGTTAAGGGTTTTGGTTTACATTTGCTCATGGGTGCCACTTTCTCAATAGTACGCAGAAGTGTTTGGTTGTATAATTCTACCATTGTAGTGAGATTGTTCAGTGAAGGTTGTTAAACTGTCAGAGACTTCAGCAGCAGGAGCAAGCTGGCTGGTGTGATGTTCTGGGCATTTCTTGTGAGAATGACCGATAGCTGTTGTATCACGGCCGAAAGTTGGTTGTTCTTAGGAATGGTAAAGGATAGAACATTGTGGTCTGACCACGGACAGGGCATATTAGCTAGAATATTGATGTTGCAGTTGAAGTCTGACAACCAATCGGGAGTGCAACCTTTGTCATAGGTGGGACATGTGAAGCATTGGGTGAAACCCAGGGCTTCAATAGAATTGGCTAAGGCAAATGCATTAGCAACTGTAGGGTAATTGAATCCACGGTTAACATCACCCATAAGGACAATTCTATAGGATGGCTTGGTCTCCTGACAGAGGTGATGTGAGATATGTTTATCCAATGTTAGCAGTGGGCCTGGTGGTCTCTAGATGAGATGAAGTGTTAGGTTGGCAGTGTAGGATAGGGACAGTTTAACTGACAATAATTCTCCAGTTTGGAAGTCGTGGTTATTCATTTCTCTGAGGGACAAGTGATTTTTGGTTCTAATTGCTACCCCTCCCCCTTTGGCGTCCAATCTGTTTTTCCTGAAGATAGTGTAACTGTCAGGGGTGGCAAGGGAGACGGAAGGACCAGCTGCGGCATGCAGCCAGGTTTCTGTAATTGTTAGTAGATTGAGGTTGTTGGAAGTGATGAGATCAAAGATGTCAAGGGCATAAGCTATTAGAGATCTAGCGTTGATTAGAGCTCCTTTGAGCAGTATTGATGTGTCTAAGTTAGCCATGGTCTGGGTGCCACTCAATGATGGTCTTCTGAGACTTAACTGGAAATATAAACCCACTTCTGGTGTAATAAAAACATGTCTTAACTAGGTCTTCATTCGGCCACTCAATTTATAAGCACTGTGTGTGTTCTTCACTGAAGTTCTGCTAATAACAACCATTGGCAAATGCAACCATTTTGGCCTGTGTATAAGAATTACACATTTGCCAGGTACTATAATTAGATACCCAGGTACTCACTCCATGTTGCACTAGCTACCATCAATGGCTTCTTAATTCCACTACAGCTGTGCCTGTCATGCCTACACAAAACCCATGACTGTTGGTATTGTCAATGCTTGTTAAGGTATGGTAGTGTGTCTTAATATATCCCTAAGGTCCAAGGTATGAGACCAGAGGGAAAGAATGTAGAAAACCTTGCTGTGGTCTCTAGTCCATTCAACACTACCTCTGTAGTGGCTTCATAGAGTCTTTTCAGTGATTTCTTATAGTTGAAAACGCAATTTGATGAAGTGAACAGATTTGACTATATTTATCAAAGCAGCTTGGTCAGTGAACCAGAATGGCTCAATTGCTCAACTGGTTTGGATGCAGGCAGGTGATGTTCACGTTTGGGCAACTGACGGGTTCAAGCAGCTTCAGTGGCCCAAGTCATGAAAATGCTGTTCTTCTCATCAGTATTGCCCAATGCCGAAAGCTTTTGGTCTTTGACGTTATGTGAACCCATTTACAAGTATTAGCGAAGAAAATGATGCATTTCTCTGCTCTTTCCAGTCCAGGTAAGTACTCTAAATCTACTTACAGGGGGCTTTCTACAATTGAGGGTGCTGTCACCTAGATTTGCCCTTAGAGTTTCAAGTTAATACTTGCAGTATTCTGGAAGGCTTGCCATAAACCTATGGGAGGATCCAACGATGTTTTACTCTAACAAGCTTCCATGGTGAGTCTTCTTACTCCCCAAAAGGTTCCAAGGTGATTCACAGGATGATATCTTTAAGAGACGGGGCTACCCGTTATAAAAGCAATGCTTGTTATTCATACAAAGATCATTCCCTGAGGGGTTCTTTGAAGGTGGGATACTGGAAGCTTCACTCAATCAATCCTCCCACTCTGGCCTGGGGCCAGGATCTCACCTGATGCACCATAAACTTCCTGGCAGGTGCATCTCACACAAGGGTTGGTTGGCAGCAGCCGGCAACAAATGTCCCCTTCATCTAGCTTGGCTTGACTGCATCATCTAACTCCCACATCAGGATATTGCCTTTGTCATAAGTGAAACCCCTTGCACTGTTGGGGCCAGCCTAAACTGGGGGTCACATACATTAAGAACACCAGCGTGGGAGCTTGAAGGAAATAAAAACACAGAAACATCATGAGTTCGATAAAGAAAAAATGTTATTTAATGTGTTACCTGTGTGCATGTAGAATGCTTTACTTAATGTATGACTACACTTATATATCTTTGTTACTGGGCTGTACCACAAGCAAAGGGGACAATAGGATTGTTAGGCTGAGCTAACAGTGGACAGATCACCCACTAGTTTGCCAGGACAGTGGGCTGGACTCCTGCTGGGAAAAAGGCACGAACCAAGAAAATGAACACTTAAGCCGGTTGGCTGTGCGAGAGAGAAAGCAGCATAGCAGAACAACTCTCTGGTGGATGGGGGGCGTGGCCTAAACTGCCCCCAGAGGACATGATGGAGCATCCTCACAGTGGGCCATGATTGTGAAGAGAGTGCGGCCAGTGGTTTCAAAACCCGGGGCCATGTGAGTGGTGGGGGGCAGGTAACAGAGAACAGAGGTATGTACGCAGTGCAACTTGGGTGAAGGCGGTGCCTGGGCTTTGTGAGCTGGGTGGCCCAGGTGAGGAGACGGACTGTGGAGGACACCTGCCTGCCGAATGGCCTGACAAGGCAAGTGCAGTATGCAGGAACGAACTGAACTCACCTCCTAATGTGCTCGGGCCTAAACAGAGTGGTCACAAGCCATGCAGGGAGTGCCGATGAGGTTCAGGCATGCAAGATGTGGATTGGCTGGGGGCTACTCCACTGCAGTCAGGAGGCAGCAGGGGGTTACTTACACCGATACCAAGGTGGATACTGCCTGTGAGGGCGGTGTCCCTGCCCAGGTTTCCTGTGGCCTGGGCAGGGATGCTGAGAAAAGCCACACCCACAGGAATGCATAATTAATGGGCTTGTCATTACAAGTAAGTAGGAAAACACCAGCATGGCCGACACAAGCCCACGTGAGAGACTGGGCAGTGCCCACTCAACAGAGAACTGCATAGGAACGTCGGCATGGAACTAGTCGGCCCTGAAGTCAGAAAGAAGAAGCACTCTCAGTGTGAGTGGCACAGGAGGGGGCATGGAGACAACCCACAACAGCTGAGTGCCTAAGGAGGCAGAACTGAGGTACTGTGCCTGCAGTGGCAGGTGGACTCAATACGCAGCAACACAGGGAGAAAAGGTTCCCGTATGATGAGCACAGATTTGTTAGGGCGCATGGCTGGTTTAAGTGTCCTTTTGTTAATACAGTGAGTAGGTTGCATGATCTCTACTGGGAGTCCCATGTCACATCGAATGTAGGAGGAAATTCTGCTTCAGGCTAGGCAAGGCGATGGGTCTCCTGGGGGCTATCTTTTCGCTCAGGGTTTTAAGCAAACCTGGAGAGGAGAACATTTTAAGGGTGAAAGTGGCATGGGGCTCACCCCCCATTAATGGTTATTGGAAGTGTTTTCATTGCCATCATCAGCACCAAATGGTGTTACAATTGAAGCCCCCCCCCCCATGGGCTAAAGATCCTCTTGGTGTCATGTGTGTATCATTGTATAAGAGCTCATGTGTCTAGCCCTTCTCCTGCTATCTTGTTTAGGGTTCGCCTAAGGTTGTCTAACATCAGTTCTCTCTGTGGCTGATCTGGGGAAGGGATAAGTGCTATATGGAGTGATCACTCTATGGCCCGCCGCTTCATAAGATATAGTTTCATATGTATGTCAGTGGGGATGCCTTGCCACGTGATACATGAGGTTGGCGGAGTGCACATTGTGTCTGAAGTGTTGCCAAACTACACCTCAACTGCTGGGGTATGAATAGAGATTGTGCAGCAAACATATACAGGCATCCTCCTCACTTGCGCCAAAAAAAGGTTTTGAGAATCTGTCCATATGGCTCGCCAACGCTCTGCCTCTATAGCTAACTTCACTCCATGTTTTCTGATAATCCACACAAAATAAATCTGCATTCAGTGACTATAAAAGGGAGTTATTTCAATAATCCGTGGTTATCCGAAAAACGGTTCCATGTGTTAATATCCCCGCAAAAATATCGGCATACAAAAATATTGCGATATTTTTGCGGCGATATTAAGTCCTGGAACCTACGGGGGACACCCACGCAACCCCTGTATTATTTTAAGCGGAGCAGGGGACTCCCCCGCAATCTCTGCTCCCAAAACCCCCCAAATATTATCCCCAATTAAAATATCACTTATGGCCGTTCCTAATGACCATATACAGCGATATTTTTGTTGGGGATAATATTACGTGATGCCCACTAAAAACCTGGTGCCATTGGGCCTCAGTCCGAGTAGAGCGGTAAGGGTTAACGGTCACCGGTAACGACACCGGTGACGTTAAACCCTTACCGCCCTAGTACGAGTTCCCTTTGCGGGTTCTTCCTTAATGCCTGCTTTTAGCAGGGGTTAAGGACGGGACCCGCAAAGGGACTCCAGGGTCAATAACGGTACCGTAATTTACGGTACTGTTATTGCCGCCTTCCCCCTTCCCATTGAGCCTTATGGGGGCTCAAATGGGAATGGGGAATGTCCCTGGTGAATGGGGAATTATTGGTCCCTCCGACCTCGGAATGGACCGGTAATTACTCCATTCACCAGGCCGGAGTTTGGATGAGTTCGGAGGCAGCCATGCCGCAAATAGCGGCGTGGTTAACTCCGAACTTGGAATGAGGCCCATTGGGCCTCATTCCGAGTAGGCCGCAAAGGGATACCGGGCACCGTTAAGGACATTGGTGCCGCTAAACCCTTTGCGCCCTACTACGAAGTCCCTTTGCGGCCCCGTCCTTAACGCCTGCTTTTACCAGGCGTTATGGACGGGATCCGCAAAGAGACTTCAGAGCTAATAACAGTATCGTAATTTACAGTACCGTTATTAGCACCCTCCCCATTCCCATTGGGCCCTATGGGGGCTCAAATGGGAATGGGGATTGACATTTTCAATGGGGACTTACCGGTCCTGCAAAGGTCGGACTAAACCGGTAAGTCCCCATTGAACGAGGGCGGACACGGTACTGGTAATGGTGATAGTCATGGCGCTTATAGTGCCATGACTAGCACCAACCTCGGAATGAGGCCCATTGTGTCGAATGAGAGCAGGAGTTTGAATCCCTTAGTCACTTGCATAGTCCTCATTTGTGATTGAGTGGAGAGACCTTCCTGTGTCCAAAGTAAGTCCTCTGTTGACTCTAAATAGCAACACATTATTTGTATTCATCTCATAATTAACCATAATTAACCCCAATAATAAGGCAAACAAAAGATGAAGTCACTGTTTACATTATTTGACTTAGGGCCTGATTACGTGTTCGGCTGTAGTGGCAAAACTTCCCATCTTTTGGAATAGCATTGTCTGATCCTCTAGGTGTGAAACTCTTCCAGTCCACCTGCTTTTTGCGTGGAAGTAAATACCTCCACACAAAAGCATTACTGTATGCAGTAATGACCACATGTGTTAATATGATATCCCGAGGAGGTTCTATGGGTTCCAAAATGGTCCGCATGACTGGCAAACAGATGGACCCTTCAAACTACTGACTGCTTAGCACATGCTGCGAAGGACTACGCTTTGGCCCTGCTTACAGAGGAAAAGCTGCCAAGCACGTGGTCAACCTGCTCACACATGCCAGGTAAATTATTAAGCACCTTCTACTTGGAAAATAGGACTGGTAGTTGAAAAAAGAAGACGGAAACAGTGTTCAGTCATTGCTGTGCCTCGACTAAAAGTAATCCCCCCTTTTAAAACCAGTCAAACATTGCGGGGGCCCCTTACCAAACGGCGTGAAAGCAGCACAGGGCGTGCCAGCAAGCGGCTCGCGCTGAAACAGCCCCGGCGATGGCAACACTCGATGCGCTCACCTCATGCAACATTTGCAAATGACAAACAATATTTTTATTGGGAGTTGCGAACTTGAAAATCCGGTATCTCTAGTTAGACTCCGCCAGCAAGCACAAACAAATGATTATCTGTTAAGTATACACGGCTGCGCGCATGTATAATTTTAAAATTGCCTCATAATTGTAGTTTCCAAACAGGGAGAATGCAATTCGGAAAGCCCACCAACAGTGCTTTGCATTCATGCCACGGTTTTAAATGAGATAATGGCAATGTCTGCATTGCTAAGTTTTAATGACGTACTTGCTGAATGCGTTTTTTCCCCCCTTTATGGCTATAACAATGGACGCCTGTGATTTCAGCGTTGCTGCACCGTGTGCATAAACTGCAGTGCTGCGTATGAGAAATGCAGGCCGTGTTTCCACAGCCCCGCTTCCGCGAAGACGAATGTCCATCGCAGTGGGCCATCACCACTCTCTCAGATAGGCATCACACCCCGCGTTTCGCTACGCAGCAAAAACAGTGAACTCTGCAGACGGGCTTGATAGATTATTTAGGCGCGCAGGCCGTACATCTTAGGGCTTCTGACTCAAGAGATCAAAATGATCTGCTGTGGGGTTTCGGCGGTGGCTCGAGCTACTCGGCTGAATGACAAATAAGAACGACTGTGAAAAAGTGCTTAGAATCCATCGAGCCCTGCAGGTTTACACATCTAGAAGTGTTGGACTGGCTTAATTAGAAGAGTGTTCCATTCCCTATGCTGAAAGTCCTTGATAAAATGGCAGCTACCTAGAGGTGTCATTTTGGATATGATTGACTTCTCCATGAATCATAGTCCTTTTTACTTGAGCAAAATTGGGCCACCATTTTGGAGTTTCTGCACCTTCCTATCGCAGGATTTTCGCTG
The DNA here is from genome assembly GCF_040938575.1 of Ambystoma mexicanum. Taxonomy (NCBI): domain Eukaryota; kingdom Metazoa; phylum Chordata; class Amphibia; order Caudata; family Ambystomatidae; genus Ambystoma; species Ambystoma mexicanum. The sequence continues at coordinate 472,735,173 of NC_090925.1, read as the reverse complement.
GAGTCAGATTTCTTCTGGATTGGCTGTGGCCTGTGAAATTCACTTGTTATATTGCCTTGGATGTAGAAAAATATCTGCCCACTAAGATACACTTTCCCTCAACCACTATGCGAACGGATTGTGCCTCCCAGGCGCCCTGGCTGCAAGTATGGCTGGAATTGCCACCTTCAAGAGCATGCCCCAACCTCTTCCAAGGCACGTTCTTAAGAGATGGGGATATGACAGGGAGGGGCAATTGTACCAATGCCTATCATCACAAGGCCCTCATGGTTATAGGACACACTCATCCCTCGAGAGAATATCAGGTGTGTTGCAATAGAAAGTGACATATCAGGTGGGAAAACATCTACTCTGAGCCATCAACCCAAACGCATTATGAATCTTCCGAGTGATGGTATCAAAAAGTGGATAAAATGCACCCATTGAGGGTGTCTAGTAACTTCCTCACCATTTTTAGGAACTCTGGGAACCTACTATCACGTAGGGTGTCCTCCTCAACATCTAATTGTCCAACATGGTAATACCTTCTTTCTTTCCCTTACCATGAGATGTAATTACCTAAGGTATCCAACCACCAGTTGACTTCCCGTAATCACTCTGGGGAAGTCCATTGTCGGCATCAGACCATTTGTATAATTTTGCCTCTTAAAATGCAGCAAGGTTTGCTTCTTTGTGGCTGTGTGTGATTGGGTGGTTGACACCCTTCATGCAGCATCCGACATGTTTTAAAGTTTATCATCCAAAGACGTTACTAGAATAGGTTGACGCTTACCCAGCCTGAACACTAAGGTCTCAGCATTGTGGAATGTAAAATGTTTAATTTCATTACACCCATAACATTTATTTATCACTGGTATCAACTCCTTTGGAAGATAAAACCCAACATGAAGATTTCACAACTGACCTAAGTGCTCTGGAGGTAGAAGGTATGTATTTATTCAAATAAAGTTGGAGACAAAATAGACCGCACACAGGTAGGCTAATTGCAGCTCTCCCTGTCAGCCACACCTCCACCCCGTTGTCTCCCACAGCTGTCCTCACCCCTGCCGTGCAACTGCCAGTCGAGTTCAAAGGACACGACTGGTGATTGCACTGCTGTCATGGGGCATGGTTCCTAGACTTCTTGTGGCACCCATCTGGCGGCTTCCCAAAGGAAACATGTAGAGCCCCAAGAGAGGACTGTGCGTAAATCCCGAAACATCATTTGGTGTTGCATTAGAAACACTCAGTTCACACTCACTCACTTGTTCGTCATTAACTCTGCATTGCAGGCCTGAGGATCCCAGACTGCTCTTCATTGAGTCTGCTGCGATCAACTCATTATCGTCCTTCTGAGTGGTAGTGCATGCATTTGATCTGCGAATTGCCTGCATTAGTTGTGTTCTCTGTGTCGTAGTACGTGTATCTAGTTTTCTCGTTCTGTCACACTTTTTCTGCATACTATCAATGTCTAGTGGACTGCTGCAATCCTCTCCTCCCTCCGGTCTTAACCGATATTCTTGCTTCCATCTTCTGATATCACAACAGAGCCAAGTGCTTTGCAAACATTAAGCCTTGCAGTAACTTAGAATCCCTTGTTCTTCTCACCCTGGGATTGCAGATTCTCACCTACTCCCTTACTTTCAGCCACTTATCCTGTTTTCCACCTGACGTTTGCACTTCTCATAGCTCTTGTCTGCTCTTCTAAGCGATTCATTGCGATTCGAACTGACTTCACCAGACACTTTAAGCAGCTAAGGAGCACGTTCACAAACAGGTCCACTGTCACTTAAAGCCACAAATGGCATGACACCTGTACACACTGTGTGGAGAAGTGCAGTAAGACCACAACATAAGGTCTAGCATGTCACGTCCATCCTTGTTGGAGATGCACACCAACTGTAAAGCACCTTTTATCACCCAGTTAAAGTGTTCCACCATTCCGTTTTGCTGGGGGCAACACAAAGCAGTGGTTTCATGTTTTACACCCGCTCTCTTCAAAAATTCAGTTCAATCTCTAGACTTGAATTGGACTCCATTATCTGACAAAAGTGTTGTTGGAAAACCTTCTTCATGAAATACCTTGCTCAGAAACCTCACAACAGCGTGGCAAGAGCATCATTTGACCATTGGCAACGTGGCCATCTACTGTGGTAGTCCAATAGAACAAAAATGAAAGGACTCTCATAGTTTCTTTGGTTAAGCGGTCCTATGATGTTAAAAGCATGTTTGTTCCACAGAGTGGGCGGCACACTTAATGATTTCTATTTAGTACTTGAGATGAGTTTCGATATGAACATGCGATTTTTCAATTTCTGCACATGTTGTACACCATTTCCCTATTTGTTCCACCTCCAAGTCAATTTTTGGCCCCCAGTACCATTCACGGACACTGCGTTTCCCCACATGTCCCTCATAGGCTATTGAAATGATTTAGGGTCCGATTCATGGAAATAATGTGCGCGAAAATTCCCACGCAGAGGTGCCGAAACGTGCGAATCGCAGTAAAAGTGCGAAAATCGCAGTGCAAGTGCGAAAATCGCAGGGAAACCAGCGCACATCGATTCATGGAAGTCGGTGCGCGAGAAAAACATTGGATGTGTGCTAAAACTGTGCGCCGCACACACCGGCGCACAGGTCATCCAACAGCGGGCCCCTACTGCCACTGCGAAATCGCACATAGCGCGGCGCACATCACAAAAGTAGGCCTTACACGGGGCGTAACACTCAGAATGGGGAACATCGCGTGAAAATATGGGCGTCACGGGGGAAGTGCAGGAGGCAAGTGCGCGGAACGCTCACACGCTCGCCTACAACCCGTATTCACGGAATCGAATAGGGCAAACCAGCGCATGGTCAAAGACACGCACAGGGCCAAACAAGTACGCCACAAGAAAGCAGGCGGTAGCGCCCCTGCGACTGAAAAAAATGTGCGCCAAAATGTGCGCTAACAAAAAGCACCCATATACAGCCATGATGAATGGGCCATACAGTGGCCTTCTAGGACAAATGAGGTGCAAAGGGGCACCGACAAACACGGACACCCGCTGTGTGAAAAATAGCGTGTGCGCGTGTTCCTGGGTGCGCGGGAAGTTCCACACGCGATTGGCCTGGGTAGGTGTACTTCGGGGTGCATGGGAAGTTCCACACGCGATTGGCCTGGGTACATGTACTTCGGGGTGCGCGGGAAGTTCCACACGTGATTGGCCTGGGTACGTGTATTCCGAGGTGCGCGGGAAGATTCACACGCAATTTCAGCAGGGTACGTGTATTTCGGTGGTGCCGGGGAATGCTACACGTGATTTGGCCATGTGGGTCCTCCCAGGTGTTCCCTCTACACCCTCCACGGCCCCTGCAGGCAGCCCACACCACCGGGTACTACCCTGCACCCCTGCTCATGTCCCACAGGCAACCCATCCACCATGGCCATGCCCACCAGCCAACCCACATGTCACCTTGCACTACTGATCACCAACACATCTCTCCCATCACCCCCACCCCCCAGCCACCAGGGGCAGCCTCCACCAGGCCCCCACTCATGTCTCCCACCACCCCCACCCCCCAGCAGTGCAGGGGCAGCCTCCACCAGGCCCCTACTCATGTCCCCTATCACCCCCACCCCCCAGCAGTGCAGGGGCAGCCTCCACCAGGCCCCCACTCATGTCTACCACCACCCCCACCCCCAGCCACCAGGGGCAGCCTCCACCAGGCCCCCACTCATGTTTCCCATCGCCCCCACCACCCAGCAGTGCAGGGGCAGCCTCCACCAGGCCCCCACCCATGTCTACCACCACCCTCACCCCCCAGCAGTGCAGGGGAAGCCTCCACCAGGCCCCCACCCATGTCCCCTATCACCCCCACCCCCCAGCAGTGCAGGGGCAGCCTCCACCAGGCCCCCACTCATGTCTACCACCACCCCCACCCCCCAGCCACCAGGGGAAGCCTCCACCAGGCCCCCACTCATGTCTCCCATCACCCCCACCACCCAGCAGTGCTGGGGCAGCCTCCACCAGGCCCCACCCATGTCTACCACCACCCCCACCCCCCAGCAGTGCAGGGGCAGCCTCCACCAGGCCCCCACCCATGTCTACCACCACCCCCACCCCCCAGCAGTGCAGGGGCAGCCTCCACCAGGCCCCCACTCATGTCCCCTATCACCCCAACCCCCAGCCACCTGGGGCAGCCTCCACCAGGCCCCCACTCATGTCCAACTCATGTCTCCCTGCACCCCCACCCCCAACAGTGCAGGGGCAGCCTCCACCAGGCCCCCACTCACGTCTACCACCACCCCCACCCCCCAGCCACCAGGGGCAGCCTCCACCAGGGCCCCACCCATGTCTACCACCACCCCCACCCCCCAGCAGTGCAGGGGCAGCCTCCACCAGGCCCCCACTCATGTCTACCACCACCCCCACCCCCCAGAAGTGCAGGGGCAGCCTCCACCAGGCCCCCACTCATGTCTCCCATCACCCCCACCCCTCAGCCACCAGGGGCAGCCTCCACCAGGCCCCCACTCATGTCTCCCATCACCCCCACCCCCCAGCCACCAGGGGCAGCCTCCACCAGGCCCCCACTCATGTCTCCCATCACCCCCACCCCCCAGCAGTGCAGGGGCAGCCTCCACCAGGCCCCCACTCATGTCTCCCTGCACCCCCACCCCCCAGCAGTGCGATTTGCCTGGGTACGTGTACTTCAGGGTGCGCGTGAACTTCCACACGCGATTGGCCTGGGTACGTGTACTACGGGGTGCGCGGGAGGTCCCACACGCGATTTGCCTGGGTACGTGTACTTCGGGGAGCGCATGAACTTCCACACGCGATTGGCCTGGGTACGTGTACTACGGGGTGCACCAAAAGTGCTAGGTGCCATTGACTGCACCCATGTGGCACTACGTCCCCCCAGGGCATCTGAGCACATCTATAGGAACCGCAAGCACTGGCATTCCATCAACGTGCAGGTAGTATGTAATGCTAAGGGAATCATCACCTCAGTATATGTCAACTATCCAGGGTCCACCCACGACAGCTTCATTTACCGAATGTCTACCCTAAGCCAGGACCTAGAAGCTGGGCGGCATGGCGATACATGGCTGCCTGGTGAGTATGAATGCCACTGCACATGCATGCATGTCAGATGCAGAGTTATGTCACTACCCCACTAATGATACCCATCACCTCCTCACCAGACCGCAGTGCCTACCCTCTGAGCACCCACATGATGATGCTAATTCGGAACCCCATCACGCCTCCAGAGGTAAGATACAACACAGCCCATATTGCAACCCGGGGCATAGTGGAACGCACATTCGGAGTGCTCAAGTCACGCTTTCGCTCCCTTGACCGTTCTGGCGGGCAGCTGTTATATGCGCCCCCAGTAGTGTGCAGGATCATAGTGGCAGCATGTGTCCTGCACAATGTTGCAACACGCCGGGGCGTGGCTGTGGACATGGTGATGCCTCCACATCCCCAACCACATGCACGCCCGCTGCGCATGGGAGGGGAGAGGGCACGGGGTGAGGCAGCCCGTACGCAGCTGGTGGCTAATTACTTCACATAGAAATCACACCCCAGTGGAGTACACACATATGGGCGTCACGGGGGAAGTGCAGGAGGCAAGTGCGCGGAACGCTCACACGCTCGCCTACAACCCGTATTCACGGAATCGAATAGGGCAAACCAGCGCATGGTCAAAGACACGCACAGGGCCAAACAAGTACGCCACAAGAAAGCAGGCGGTAGCGCCCCTGCGACTGAAAAAAATGTGCGCCAAAATGTGCGCTAACAAAAAGCACCCATATACAGCCATGATGAATGGGCCATACAGTGGCCTTCTAGGACAAATGAGGTGCAAAGGGGCACCGACAAACACGGACACCCGCTGTGTGAAAAATAGCGTGTGCGCGTGTTCCTGGGTGCGCGGGAAGTTCCACACGCGATTGGCCTGGGTAGGTGTACTTCGGGGTGCATGGGAAGTTCCACACGCGATTGGCCTGGGTACATGTACTTCGGGGTGCGCGGGAAGTTCCACACGTGATTGGCCTGGGTACGTGTATTCCGAGGTGCGCGGGAAGATTCACACGCAATTTCAGCAGGGTACGTGTATTTCGGTGGTGCCGGGGAATGCTACACGTGATTTGGCCATGTGGGTCCTCCCAGGTGTTCCCTCTACACCCTCCACGGCCCCTGCAGGCAGCCCACACCACCGGGTACTACCCTGCACCCCTGCTCATGTCCCACAGGCAACCCATCCACCATGGCCATGCCCACCAGCCAACCCACATGTCACCTTGCACTACTGATCACCAACACATCTCTCCCATCACCCCCACCCCCCAGCCACCAGGGGCAGCCTCCACCAGGCCCCCACTCATGTCTCCCACCACCCCCACCCCCCAGCAGTGCAGGGGCAGCCTCCACCAGGCCCCTACTCATGTCCCCTATCACCCCCACCCCCCAGCAGTGCAGGGGCAGCCTCCACCAGGCCCCCACTCATGTCTACCACCACCCCCACCCCCAGCCACCAGGGGCAGCCTCCACCAGGCCCCCACTCATGTTTCCCATCGCCCCCACCACCCAGCAGTGCAGGGGCAGCCTCCACCAGGCCCCCACCCATGTCTACCACCACCCTCACCCCCCAGCAGTGCAGGGGCAGCCTCCACCAGGCCCCCACCCATGTCCCCTATCACCCCACCCCCCAGCAGTGCAGGGGCAGCCTCCACCAGGCCCCCACTCATGTCTACCACCACCCCCACCCCCCAGCCACCAGGGGCAGCCTCCACCAGGCCCCCACTCATGTCTCCCATCACCCCCACCACCCAGCAGTGCTGGGGCAGCCTCCACCAGGCCCCACCCATGTCTACCACCACCCCCACCCCCCAGCAGTGCAGGGGCAGCCTCCACCAGGCCCCCACCCATGTCTACCACCACCCCCACCCCCCAGCAGTGCAGGGGCAGCCTCCACCAGGCCCCCACTCATGTCCCCTATCACCCCAACCCCCAGCCACCTGGGGCAGCCTCCACCAGGCCCCCACTCATGTCCAACTCATGTCTCCCTGCACCCCCACCCCCAACAGTGCAGGGGCAGCCTCCACCAGGCCCCCACTCACGTCTACCACCACCCCCACCCCCCAGCCACCAGGGGCAGCCTCCACCAGGGCCCCACCCATGTCTACCACCACCCCCACCCCCCAGCAGTGCAGGGGCAGCCTCCACCAGGCCCCCACTCATGTCTACCACCACCCCCACCCCCCAGAAGTGCAGGGGCAGCCTCCACCAGGCCCCCACTCATGTCTCCCATCACCCCCACCCCTCAGCCACCAGGGGCAGCCTCCACCAGGCCCCCACTCATGTCTCCCATCACCCCCACCCCCCAGCCACCAGGGGCAGCCTCCACCAGGCCCCCACTCATGTCTCCCATCACCCCCACCCCCCAGCAGTGCAGGGGCAGCCTCCACCAGGCCCCCACTCATGTCTCCCTGCACCCCCACCCCCCAGCAGTGCGATTTGCCTGGGTACGTGTACTTCAGGGTGCGCGTGAACTTCCACACGCGATTGGCCTGGGTACGTGTACTACGGGGTGCGCGGGAGGTCCCACACGCGATTTGCCTGGGTACGTGTACTTCGGGGAGCGCATGAACTTCCACACGCGATTGGCCTGGGTACGTGTACTACGGGGTGCACCAAAAGTGCTAGGTGCCATTGACTGCACCCATGTGGCACTACGTCCCCCCAGGGCATCTGAGCACATCTATAGGAACCGCAAGCACTGGCATTCCATCAACGTGCAGGTAGTATGCAATGCTAAGGGAATCATCACCTCAGTATATGTCAACTATCCAGGGTCCACCCACGACAGCTTCATTTACCGAATGTCTACCCTAAGCCAGGACCTAGAAGCTGGGCGGCATGGCGATACATGGCTGCCTGGTGAGTATGAATGCCACTGCACATGCATGCATGTCAGATGCAGAGTTATGTCACTACCCCACTAATGATACCCATCACCTCCTCACCAGACCGCAGTGCCTACCCTCTGAGCACCCACATGATGATGCTAATTCGGAACCCCATCACGCCTCCAGAGGTAAGATACAACACAGCCCATATTGCAACCCGGGGCATAGTGGAACGCACATTCGGAGTGCTCAAGTCACGCTTTCGCTCCCTTGACCGTTCTGGCGGGCAGCTGTTATATGCGCCCCCAGTAGTGTGCAGGATCATAGTGGCAGCATGTGTCCTGCACAATGTTGCAACACGCCGGGGCGTGGCTGTGGACATGGTGATGCCCCCACATCCCCAACCACATGCACGCCCGCTGCGCATGGGAGGGGAGAGGGCACGGGGTGAGGCAGCCCGTACGCAGCTGGTGGCTAATTACTTCACATAGAAATCACACCCCAGTGGAGTACACACAGGCCTGGCACATACCATCTGATAAGCAATGATGACTCGACCTGACAATTAAGACCAACAAAGGGACAGTCAACTGTCAGAAACATAGCAGCTTGAGATTGTTCATGTGGAAGTGCCACAATGGGCCTCATTACGACCCAGGCGGTAAATTACCGCCTGGGCCGTGACTTTACCACCATGGCGTAAACTACGTTTACGCCATGGTGGTTGGCGGACTTACCGCCCCATTCCGACCTTGGCGGGGCGGTAAGTCCCCAATCCCCATTTACCCTTCCCCATTCCCATTTTTGCCCCATAGGGCATAATGGGAGTGGGGAAGGCGTTAATTACGCCACCGTAAATTACGGTGGCGTAATTAACTCCATGGTCCCTTAGCGCCATGGATTTTAACACCTGCTAAAAGCAGGTGTTAAAAGCACCATGGCGCTAGGGGACCTCGTAATTGGCGGTAAGGGGTCGGCGCAGCTAACGCTGGCGTAAACCCCTTACCGCCAGGGTCGTAATGAGGCCCAATGTGTGCATCCCTACCTACACAAACACCACCAATGCAGTGTCATCAAAAGACACTTCCATGCTTAGAAATGAATACCCACTCGCAAAATACTACATGAAAACAGTGCCATGTCACCCAACCCCCCTGGCACGGCCACACAACACACCATGGTATGTCATGCAATGTGAAAGGAAAGAAATTAATCCCCACAACATGCCCCAAGTGTCACCAGCTACAGTGTCCCTAATGGAAACATGTCCACACATGAAATGCTCACAGTAATGCAGGACCTACAACCCACATTACCAAATACTTACCAAGAATACCAATCACCTACACAACCTCCAACCTACCTTAAACATGACATTACAGACTTAAAAATTTGCTAGCCTTACTACCTGATGATGACAGCCCTCCGAACACTTCCAAGTATACAGTGCTAGCGCCACGCAAGAGTGTAGGGGCACTGCTTACAACATGGACTCCAGTTCCAAGGTGGACCGCATTGTGAAGACATGAGGAATGGACCTGCAAATTAGGAGGATGAGATGGATGAGATGGATGCAGAGGCACATATCAATACACCATGCAGTGCACAATACAACAACAATATGCACTATGAATGTATACACAGTATTGACTACAGACTGCCCACACAGCTCATGGGAGTCCAATGTCACCATGTACGTCAATGTCACTTGGGCACACCCTTTGCAAACCCATGGAAACGGGAAGCAGGAGGGGTGTGTGTGACAAAAACCCAAGCATCTGAACCAAATCCATGACAAGCCTGCATGTGCCCAGCCACAATGCAGCGTATGCCCACGGGAGCCACACAAGGCAACACACTGTCCCAAAAAAAATAAAAAAAAATAAAAAAATAAAATAAAATGGCCATTAATGGGCCCGGGGGAGTTGGGGGAGGCCACCCAGGAAGTCCGAGGACAGGGTGCACACCAAAACCCACCTGTGTGGATCTTGCGAAAAAAAATCACCTCCATGGGCTCATGGCCTACACGGCTACCCTATTGTTGGAGTATCACTTCTGTCGCTCTCCTCACCCTCTGCAGCTGCATCAGGAGATGGTGGCACTATGGGAGGCAGCCCACGCAAAGCCCTGTTCCTCCATGGCTGCAAGCATGCGGGTGTGGTAGGTCTCGTTCTGGAGGATAAGTGTGCGGAGGTCCCCATGCAACAACTCACGGGATGCCCGGACCTCCGCCCTAGTTGCCTGCATCTCAGATGAGAGCATACGGGTGAGGCGCTCCAGCTGCTGTTCTGTCCTTCTGTTTGTTGAAGCCTCAAGCTCAACAAGAGTCGTCCTGAGGTGAAGGAGTTCCACCCTCAGGGCTTCCCTGTGGCCCTGGGACTCTATGGAGATGGCTTCCTGCAGAGTCAACAGTACCGCCCGCCTGTCCCTGTCGGACGCCAACATGTCCTCCCTGTGTGACTGGCAGATGGAGTCGGTTGCCTGCTGTAGTCGCTCAATCAGCCTTTTGGGGGGGACAATGGAAGTGGCCACCCTATCCATGGCCTGAGCCATCATCTCTGATGATGCTGCCTGTTGGGTTGCCATACCGTATATGGCAGGCACCACACCTGTCTGGGGCAAGGCGAACTGCGCCTTGCTGTGCCGGCACTGCCTGAGGCTGCAGGACTGCATTCCCCCTCTGATCTGCTGGCCCAGGAACAGGATCAGATGTCGCGGAGTGTGACCCTGCATCCTTAACCACCAAAGGCGTACCTGCCAACACTAACATCCCCATTGAGGGTTCTAACCCTGGTGCAGGTGGGTCGGACAGAACAGAATCCCTCCCAGGAACACTCACCTGCGACGGCACATAGGTCTCATCATCCGAATCGACACCTGAATACAGCTCGGGGGAGGTGCAGCCAGAGACACCCCTTGAGAGCACGACCTGCAGCAGTTGTGGGTTCTCACCCACCACCACACCACGTCCCTCACTGGTGGTCGGTCGGCCCTCAGACCCCTCCTGGGTCTGCACCATCTCCACAACCCCAGCAGTATCAAGTGTGTCATCCCCTGCAAAGACATAAAAGAAAACAAATGGAAACAGGCATTAGCACTATGGCACACAATTAGGGCTGAGAGGCTACAGAAACAGTACTTGATTGACACATGTCCCACATGACTAAAACCCTCCCATGCATGCACCGTCACTGCGTGTGATGGGGAGGCAGATGGCACACATTGATGACACCAAGATGGAAGATGAACACATTTGCTGCATGCTGCCTAGCAGTGGCATCACACATTGGCCAGTGATTGGCAGGTCACATACACATGCCATCACACAGATGGCATGTACCCTAGCCATGAAGTGAAGAGGGAGAGGAGGTCACCAATTGTTCATTCAGTCCAGTTTGCTCATATAATTGATTTTTTCATTGAAATGGTTCAAATGTTTAACCTGCAGCTGCCGGTCCAAAATGGTCCTATAGCACAGGGACATGTCTAAACTAATCATGTCCAGGAAACTAAGCCAGTCCACTGTACCATAGCCATGTCATACATGTGACAATAGGACTGAGAAATCCCGAGTAAAAGTGGTGGTATGCAAACAATCTGCCTGAATAAACAGAGGTAAATAAGCAACAATGTTGTGGCAAGATGACACTCCAAGGGCAACTGGCGTGGTGTTGGGCTGGATGTCTAATGTTGGCAGAAGGGATGCTGCTATACCCAAATGCTGGTGCCAAGAATGTATAGGAAGAGGCACATGGGTGACCCGAACCACTCGGGCACACACACCCTCACCTGGCACTCAAACAGAAGCCCTCCCACACACACCATGCACATGGATGACACACACATGCATGTGCACTCACCGGACAATGCCTCGTAATCTGCCAGTTCTCCCACGCCTTGGATCTTTTCCTCCATGACGTAGGTCCCAGCAACCTGCTCATGTTGAGTGAGTTCTATGTCGTCTGCTGGAGACCCACCTCCAGTCACTAGAGTTGCGGCATGACTTGAGGCCAGCTTATTCTTTGCCCTGCGCTTCAGGTCATTCCAGCGCTTGTAGCATTCATTAGCTATGCGCCTCACGATTCCAAGGGCACTTATGATGTCCGCAATGGTCTGCCAGTGTGCCTGACGTTGTGCAGGTGTGGTCTTGGATCCTGCAACAATCACCATTTCGCGGTCATGTGCGGACACATACTCTACAAGTGCATTCAGTTCGGCCTCATTGAACCTGGGCTTCCTTGACGGGCCGGACTGTGTAGCCGTGTCTGGGGCATCAGCCTCTACTGGACGAGCACTCTTCCTCTTCTGCTTGGAAGGTGGTGGGGATCCTGAGTGTCCTACGCCGCTCTGGACACTAGGGGCAGGAGCGTGGGATTGCACACTCAGCATGGGTGTTGGTGCAGGCATTAGCTCAAGTGTGATGGTGTCAGGGGGAATGTCAGCATGATGGACTTGGACCGACACTGTCCTGGCTGGGTGTGTGAGAGGTGGGGTGGATGGAGCTGCAGCTGCCCCTGCAGCCTCCACAGCCTGCCTACGTGGGGCAGCAGATGACCTAGCTGCCCCTGATCCACGTGGCCTGATGCCACCAACGTTCACCGGCGCACGTGGCCTAGACCTGCTGACCTGGAAGTCAGCCATGGAGTCACCCTGTGCCAGGTCTGGTTCCACAGTGGGCTGGTCCAACCAGGGCTGAGCATGGATGGTGTCAGCCACGTTAACCTCAACCAGGGGGGGGGGCATGGGTGTCCCTGACTGCTCCTCCACACATGGGGGGCTAGGGGCACCCTGCAAGTCACGGCCACGTCCCCTACTGGATCCACCACGGCCACCACTTGGGGCTTGGCCACCTTTGCCACCCTTACGGCTTGGTCGCCTCCCAGCCATGGCACTGATGTTATTGTGCGTATGGGAGTCGATGTGAACTATTGTCCTGGGCAATTGGGGGTTAAAGGGGTTGGGTACCAGATGGTAATCGTACCCTAGTGCTCTAGCAAGGCTGTATGTCACCCCTGGGGAAAGATGACGGGTCACGCAATGGACAGGCACCCCAAAAAAGGGAAGTAAGGTGCACGCAACCCCTCCTAGACCACGTGCGTGGAAAAATAAACCTGCACTACGCTGTGGCACCCAGAAACACAAGAATGAACATATGCGTGTCACACGCATCCTAGAATGACCTCTGAAGGGGTACGCGACACACAGGGCAAGCACAGATGTTAAATACGTGCGCGACTCACCGTCTGCCAGGAACAAAAGCGTGAAAAATAGGCACGTGTGTGCGTTGGCAACACCCCCGCCAAAAGAAGAATTGTACGCTGTCTGAGGAGACAGGACAACAGTAGAAGGGAACGCTGTTTGAGGAAACAGGCCCAGGAAAAAGAGGAAAAGAGAAAAAGCTGTCAGAGGTAACAGGGAGTACGAACTGGAAACGCTGTGAAGTAAATAGCGTGTGAACCGACAAGAAGTACAGATTTCACCCACTCGCTCTCCACGAAAAGCACGTACAAGGAAATGGCGTTCTACACATACCTTTTATACACACGTCACAGACGCGCATAAGGCCATTTCACCAATTACGCGCTTTGACACTCGGACGTGTATCTCTTCATTTTTACACGCGCCATTCTCTACGGCCATGCGCGTGACGTCACAGCTGCGCATGGTGGCCTTTGGGCCAATGAAATCGCATATAGGAGCACACGTGGTAAAACTGCAGGTCCGAGTGTCATCGCGTGTAATCGGAGGGAATTGAGCGTACACGCGATTAGCCTGGGTACGTGTATTTCTGGGGTGCGCAGGAAGTTTCACACGCGATTGGTGGAAATCCATGTGTGCTCTGTCATCACGTGTAATGAGGGAAACACCCGCGCGCATCACGTCACAGACGCGCTTACGCGCTAAGGGCCTTTGGTACAATGAAATCACATATGCGTGCTGACGTGCATACGCGCTAAGGGCCTTTCCTCGATTTACACGCAGACGTGCAGGATTTTCACGTGCCAAATCACTCCGTATGAAGCTGGCCACGCGTAAGCACACGGAAGACCACGCTCCTGCCCAGAAGGCCGAATTACTGACCCCCAGAGCCCCGAGCACGCTCCCACGTGCCATCTGCTGCTGCCTGACTGCCTGCTGCCCACGTGCCCTGCCATTTGCTGCCTGCACATCAGCCAGGGGTGCTGTTGCTGTGACCACCCCTGCTGGAACCGAAGACTCCCGACTGGGATTCCATCGCTCCACAGCCCAGCCCCAGGACCCAGTTGCCCACCCACTCCTGCCTCTGGGGTTGTCATGTCGGGCACTGCAACATCTGGCACCACTGACAACCCCCGGCCAGAGAGGCAGAGGGGCACCAGCTTCAGTGCCAGGGAAGTTGGTGTCCTGGTGGAGCAAGTCCTGGGGCAGTATGATTCCCTCTACGGAAGTGTGCGCGCCGACAAGGAAGGACGGACTCGGATCTGGACGGACATCGTGACTGCCATCAATGCGGAGGGGGTGGCAGTCCGCGACTTCCAACATGTCAAGAAGCCCTGGGAGGACTTCAGGTCCAGGACCCTGAACAAGGCCCGGCACCTCTTGAAGGCAGCGGATGCTAAGGGGCGTCGGGGCCACTTGTTGGAAGATCAGATGAGGGTCCTGGAACGCATATCCCCAGCGCTCCACGTCCAGGTCCTTGAGAGGCAGACCCGTCTGGAGTCGAGCGGTAAGTGTACATGCATCATGATTGTAAGCTGTGCGTGTGGTGATGTGCCAGTAGTGTGCCGGTTGCACATCTGTTTGTATGGGGCCGAGTATGGGTGGGGGTGTACAGGACCGTGAGGCTAACATATGCGAGGGCTGTCATGTGTGAGACATGGATGGTGCTTGTGTGTGTAGGCTTGCAAGCCAAATGCAGTTGTGTGGGCACACATGTTTGGATGAATGTGTATGTAAGTGGGCATGTTCGTGATGTCACGCATGTATGTTGTTTTCAGCTGCATATATCAGCACTGTGTACATGTGCATGTGTGTGTATTTGACAAGGGTGCAACAGTGAGGCAACATGGCTGCATGTGACAGCGGGATGTGGAAGCCTGATTGGCAGATGTGACATGGATGCCCATCGGAACACTGCGATAGTTAGCTGAGGTGTACACATGCATGCAAGTGTGGTGGTGTGTGTGCAGGTGTAGTGCACTCCCTGTGTTGCATGTGATGTCTGGCTCACCTTTGCTTGCTCATGCTGTTGTATGTGTATGGATGGTGCTGGCAGTTGCGATGTGGCTGTGGCATGGCTCATGTGTGCAAGTTGAAATGACATGTGTGTTGCCGATTGTGATGCCATGTTTGAGGTTTGCCAATGCCACTCATGTGCAACTGTCATGTGTGTATGTTTCCATTGTACAGTGCCCTGATGCCTGTGTTTTATTTCTCCCTGTCTGCAGCGTCAACTGATGAAGAGAGCGGAGAAGGTGCTGTGGAGCACAGCGGCGAGGATCGCACTGCCAGCCGGAGGCGCAAGGCCTGGCTCCCCTCCCAGGTTGTGATCTCGTCGGGGAGTGAGGAGTCCGGTGCCGCGTCCCAGGCCGCAGCTGCAGGGGGGAGGTTCAAGAGGCAGAGGTCGGAGTTGGACTCCTCGGCAGCAGAAGGGGCAGCTGGGACCCCACAGGGCCCAACGGGGGAATATGGCATGGAGTCATCCAGGTTGGTGGGGGGTTTGGTGGAGGAGGAGGTCGTGCAAGCAACAGAGACGGGGTCTGGAGGTGGGGATTCCACTGGTGCTAGTGGTGCAGTGCAGGATCAGGGACAGGAGGCAGCACAGGTTGCCGCGGAGGTGCCTGTGTGCAATCCTGTCCCTGATCCTGTCACTGCATCATCTTGCACCAGCAGGGATGCCTACGTCCAGACCCGTTTTCAGGCAGGGGATGAGCTAACGACAACTGGCCTTCCTCTGCCTGTGGACGTGGCTATCCGGGTCCGGGTTGAGCCTGTCCTGACTGGTGTGGCGTTGCGTCAACGGGCCATGCGAGGTGACCTGCAGTCTTTTCATGAGGAGACTGTACGTCATCTCGAATGGCTCATTGACCGCGTCGGCCTACTGGGACAGGTCACCCAGGCAGGATTCCTCCGTTTGATGGGGCTTGCTCAGACCCCCTCCTCAACTGAACCCCCTATGTGCCAGTCGTCCTCCGTGCCATCTTCCCACCCATCAGTCACCTGGGTGCCCTGTGGAGCTGCCTCTGACGGTGCGGCCAGGCTGGTGGAGGAGGCATCCCTGCCACAGTCGGGAGTCGGACGTCCAGCAGGGGTGGCCACATCAACGACTGCACCCCAGCCAGCGGAGGATGTGCAGGCAGCAGGAGGCAGTGCACGGGCAGAGGCGCAGCAGCAGCAACGTGGTGGGAGCCATGATGGCTCGGGGCCTTCCACATCGGAGGGGCAGGCATTGGCCGGAGGGCAGGAGGACCCAGGACGGGAAGTGTCTTCCGTGTGGCAGCGGTTGGGCCACGCCATAGATGCGGAGCGGCAGCGGGTAGAAGAGGCACGGCTCACGATGGTCAGGGTGGAGAACTCCATGCAGAGGGCCCTGAGGCATGCCGAGTGCCTCGAGGCAATCCGCAGGGAGTTTGGGGGGAACATGTGGACGGCCCTGCGGACCCTCGGGGCCATGGAGGACGAGCACCTCTGGGACATTGAGCAGGAGTTCAATGATGCCCTGGCCCGGAACATCCCTAAGTGTGCCGTCGGACTAGCCCGCTGCCCTTGTAAATAGTTATATAGTTAGTGTTAGGTTTAGCTTTTTTTTTGGACCTTTTGGACAATGGGCCACATTTTTGTATATAGTTATTTTTTTTAGGTAGTGTTATTACATAGGTTTCATTTCTTCGGTTGGGATCATGGACCCTGGATAATTTATCTGTACATAGTTGACTTTTGGATTTTCAATTTTTATTATGATTTCGCCATGGAGCAATGGTTTTAGATTTTAATTTTCCATTGAATTTACTTTTGTGGACTGTGACTTTGGACACCTTTCCTTTGCATTATGATTTGTGGTTTAGCATTATTTCACGGACCTGCTGTTGTTATTTTTTTAAAATTTCTATTATTGTTTGTTTATTTTTGATTCAATTTATGTTGCTTTTAATACATATTGTTTCGTCAAAGTTCAATGTGTAGTATCATCTCATTGGTTTCATGCATATCATTATATGGGTTTTGACATTCACTGACACCCATTGGGTGTATGTGAGGGACATGTGTTCATTTCCAAACCTGCAATTGGGCTTCTGTCATGTTTTTGCCATTTCTAAGTGGGTGGATGCAATACTCGGGTGGGTGCTTGCCATTTGGAGGCTGACCATAAGGGCCAGGGATCTACATTGTGGTGAAATGTTGGCTGGGAGACATGAGTGGGGGCCTGGTGGAGGCTGCCCCTGCACTGCTGGGGGGTGGGGGTGCAGGGAGACATGAGTGGGGGCCTGGTGGAGGCTGCCCCTGGTGGCTGGGGGGTGGGGGTGATAGGGGACATGAGTGGGGGCCTGGTGGAGGCTGCCCCTGCACCGCTGGGGGGTGGGGGTGGTGGTAGACATGAGTGGTGGCCTGTGGAGGCTGCCCCTGCACTGCTGGGGGGTGGGGGTGAGGGAGACATGAGTGGGGGCCTGGTGGAGGCTGCCCCTGCACTGCTGGGGGGTGGGGGTGATGGGAGACATGAGTGGGGGCCTGGTGGAGGCTGCCCCTGCACTGCTGGGGGGTGGGGGTGGTGGTAGACATGGGTGGGGGCCTGGTGGAGGCTGCCCCTGCACTGCCGGGGGGTGGTGGTAGACATGAGTGGGGGCCTGGTGGAGGCTGCCCCTGGTGGCTGGGGGGTGGGGGTGCAGGGAGACATGAGTTGGACATGAGTGGGGGCCTGGTGGAGGCTGCCCCTGCACTGCTGGGGGGTGGGGATGCAGGGAGACATGAGTGGCGGCCTGGTGGAGGCTGCCCCTGGTGGCTGGGGGTGGGGGTGGTGGTAGACATGGGTGGGGGCCTGGTGGAGGCTGCCCCTGCACTGCTGGGGGTGGGGGTGGTGGTAGACATGAGTGGGGGCCTGGTGGAGGCTGCCCCTGGTGGCTGGGGGGTGGGGGTGCAGGGAGACATGAGTTGGACATGAGTGGGGGCCTGGTGGAGGCTGCCCCTGCACTGCTGGGGGGTGGGGGTGATGGGAGACATGAGTGGGGGCCTGGTGGAGGCTGCCCCTGCACTGCTGGGGGGTGGGGGTGGTGGTAGACATGGGTGGGGGCCTGGTGGAGGCTGCCCCTGCACTGCTGGGGGGTGGGGGTGTTGGTAGACATGAGTGGGGGCCTGGTGGAGGCTGCCCCTGCACTGCTGGGGGGTGGGGGTGATGGGAGACATGAGTGGGGGCCTGGTGGAGGCTGCCCCTGCACTGCTAGGGGGTGGGGGTGGTGGTAGACATGGGTGGGGGCCTGGTGGAGGCTGCCCCTGCACTGCCGGGGGGTGGTGGTAGACATGAGTGGGGGCCTGGTGGAGGCTGCCCCTGGTGGCTGGGGGGTGGGGGTGCAGGGAGACATGAGTTGGACATGAGTGGGGGCCTGGTGGAGGCTGCCCCTGCACTGCTGGGGGGTGGGGATGCAGGGAGACATGAGTGGGGGCCTGGTGGAGGCAGCCCCTGGTGGCTGGGGGTGGGGGTGGTGGTAGACATGGGTGGGGGCCTGGTGGAGGCTGCCCCTGCACTGCTGGGGGGTGGGGGTGGTGGTAGACATGAGTGGGGGCCTGGTGGAGGCTGCCCCTGGTGGCTGGGGGGTGGGGGTGCAGGGAGACATGAGTTGGACATGAGTGGGGGCCTGGTGGAGGCTGCCCCTGCACTGCTGGGGGGTGGGGGTGATGGGAGACATGAGTGGGGGCCTGGTGGAGGCTGCCCCTGCACTGCTGGGGGGTGGGGGTGGTGGTAGACATGGGTGGGGGCCTGGTGGAGGCTGCCCCTGCACTGCTGGGGGGTGGGGGTGTTGGTAGACATGAGTGGGGGCCTGGTGGAGGCTGCCCCTGGTGGCTGGAGGGTGGGGGTGCAGGGAGACATGAGTTGGACATGAGTGGGGTCCTGGTGGAGGCTGCCCCTGCACTGCTGGGGGGTGGGGGTGCAGGGAGACATGAGTGGGGGCCTGGTGGAGGCTGCCCCTGGTGGCTGGGGGGTGGGGGTGGTGGAAGACATGGGTGGGGGCCTGGTGGAGGCTGCCCCTGCACTGCTGGGGGGTGGGGGTGGTGGTAGACATGAGTGGGGGCTTGGTGGAGGCTGCCCCTGGTGGCCCGGGGGTGGGGGTGCAGGGAGACACGAGTTGGACATGAGTGGGGGCCTGGTGGAGGCTGACCCTGCACTGCTGGGGGGTGGGGGTGATGGGAGACATGAGTGGGGGCCTGGTGGAGGCTGCCCCATGCACTGCAGGGCGGTGGGGGTGATGGGAGACATGAGTGGGGGCCTGGTGGAGGCTGCCCCTGCACTGCTGGGGGGTGGGGGTGATGGTAGACATGGGTGGGGGCCTGGTGGAGGCTGCCCCTGGTGGCGGGGGGGTGGGTGTGCAGGGGGACATGTGTGGGAGCCTGGTGGAGGCTACCCCTGCACTGCTGGGGGGTGGGGGTGATGGGAGACATGAGTGGGGGCCTGGTGGAGGCTGCCCCTGCACTGCTGGGGGGTGGGGGTGATGGGAGACATGAGTGGGGGCCTGGTGGAGGCTGCCCCTGCACTGCTGTGGGGTGGGGGTGGTGGTAGACATGAGTGAGGGCCTGGTGGAGGCTGCCCCTGGTGGCTGGGGGGTGCGGGTGCAGGGAGACATGAGTTGGATATGAGTGGGGCCTGGTGGAGGCTGCCCCTGCACTGCTGGGGGGTGGGGGTGCAGGGAGACATGAGTGGGGGCCTGGTGGAGGCTGCCCCTGGTGGCTGGGGGGTGGGGATGGTGGTAGACATGGGTGGGGGCCTTGTGGAGGCTGCCCCTGCACTGCTGGGGGTGGGGGTGGTGGTAGACATGAGTGGGGGCCTGGTGGAGGCTGCCCCTGGTGGCTGGAGGGTGGGGGTCCCGGGAGACATGAGTTGGACATGAGTGGGGGCCTGGTGGAGGCGGCCCCTGCACTGCTGGGGGGTGGGGGTGATGGGAGACATGAGTGGGGGCCTGGTGGAGGCTGCCCCTGGTGGCTGGGGGGTGGGGGTGCAGGGGGACATGTGTGGGAGCTTGGTGGAGGCTTCCCCTGTACTGCTGGGGGGTGGCGGTGATGGGAGACATGAGTGGGGGCCTGGTGGAGGCTGTCCCTGGTGGCTGGGGGGGTGGGGGTACAGGGAGACATGAGTTGGACATGAGTGGGGGCCTGGTGGAGGCTGCCCCTGCACTGCTGGGGGGTGGGGGTGATGGGAGACATGAGTGGGGGCCTGGTGGAGGCTGCCCCTGCACTGCTGGGGGGTGGGGTTGATGGGAGACATGAGTGGGGGCCTGGTGGAGGCTGCCCCATGCACTGCAGGGGGGTGGGGGTGATGGGAGACATGAGTGGGGGCCTGGTGGAGGCTGCCCCTGCACTGCTGGGGGGTGGGGGTGATGGTAGACATGGGTGGGGGCCTGGTGGAGGCTGCCCCTGGTGGCGGGGGGGTGGGTGTGCAGGGGGACATGTGTGGGAGCCTGGTGGAGGCTGCCCCTGCACTGCTGGGGGTGGGGGTGGTGGGAGACATGAGTGGGGGCTTGGCGGAGGATGCCCCTGGTGGCTGGGGGGTGGGGGTGATGGGAGACATGAGTGGGTGCCTGGTGGAGGCTGCCCCTGGTGGCTGGGGGTGCAGGGGGACATGCGTTGGTGGGCAGTAGTGCAAGGTGACATGTGGGTTGGCTGGGGGGCATGGCCATGGTGGATGGGGTGCCTGCAGGACATGTGCAGGGTAGGCCCATGTGGTGTGGGCCACCTGCAGGGGCCGTGGAGGGTGTAGAGGGAACACCTGGGAGGACCCACACGTGCAATTCACGTGTGGTGCTCCCCACGCACCCCTGTAATACACGTACCCTGCTGCTTTTGCGTGTGATACTTCCCATGCACCCCTGGAATACACGTATCCTGCTGCTTTTGCGTGTGATACTTCCCGTGGACCCCTGGAATACATGTACCCTGCTGTTTTTGCATGTGATACTCCCCGCGCACCCCTGTAATACACGTACCCTGCTGCTTTTGCGTGTGATACTTCCCATGCACCCCTGGAATACACGTACCCTGCTGCTTTTGCGTGTGATACTTCCCGCGCACCCCTGAAATACACGTACCCTGCTGTTTTTGCATGTGATACTTCCCGCGCACCCCGGGAATACACGTACCCTGATGGAATCGCGTGTGATACTTCGTGCGCACCCCTGACATACACGTACCCTGCTGCTTTTGCGTGTGATACTTTCCGTGCACCCCTGGAATACACGTACCCTGCTGTTTTTGCGTGTGATACTTCCCGCACACCCCTGGAATACACGTACCCTGATGGAATCGCGTGTGATACTTCCTGCACACCCCTGAGATACACGTACCCTGCTGGCTTTGCGTGTGATACTTCCCGCGCACCCCTGAAATACACATACCCTGCTGTTTTTGCGTGTGATACTTCCTGCGCACCCCTGGAATACACGTACCCTGATGGAATCGCGTGTGATACTTCCCGCGCACCCCTGAGATACACGTACCCTGCTGCTTTTGCGTGTGATACTTCCCGCGCACCCCTGAAATACACGTACCCTGCTGCTTTTACGTGTGATACTTCCCACGCACCCCTGAAATACACGTACCCTGCTGCTTTTGTGTTTGTTACTTGCCACGCACCCCTGATGCACACGTACACAGGACAATCGCGTGTGGAACTTCCCGCGAACCACTGAAATACACGTTCCCCGCTTGGCGTTTGCTGTTTGCCAGCCCTGTGAACTTGTCCAGGGTTAGCGCAGCCCTTTGCGATTATTTGGGGATTTTGGAGGCTTTTCCTTGCGCGAGGGCGTTCTTGGGGGCGTAACTGGCACTGCTGCAGGGTCGCTGCGCCACGCTGCGTGACGGCTGGTTTTGGATGCGAAAATCCATGAACACGCTGTGCGCGGAAATCGATTTTAGCGCACGCGGCTGGCGCAGACATTCGCACGGGCACGCTGTGCGCCAGCCGCATGCGCCACTTTTGTGCGAATTTCTATGAATTACCCTCTTGATGTTTGATCCCTTTCGGGGTACTATTCTTGTATACCTCTAAATAGCATATCATCCTCTACCCATAATTTGGTGTATACTTGGTAAAATAAATCACAAACTCCATCTGAGGAAGAACGCCAATTCGTTTGTATAAGCCCACTCACTTTAGACATTTCTAAATCTACTTCATAAACCCTACACCAAGATGCTTTGTCTATGGAAGACCCCGTTTTTATTTGGGCAATGGCAGCCCAGGCATTTTCCTCATGATACCCTTCTGTAAATGTACCTTCTATTGGCAAGCGTGATAGACAGTCGGCTACAATATATCACGTGGACCAGGAGCGTAACTCACTCTAAAATGTAATCCTCGAGGAGCCAACACCTGTCAGGAGCCACTTGCACCCTCACCGTCCTTTGCAATGCCGCTGTGGTTGCTATGGCAGAGAATGGAGGTTTCCGTGGTGTCAAGGACTCCAAGTCCCAAAACGCCTAGCGAGGGATGCATGGCGTCAGGATGCAGCATTACGTGCCATGGTTGACATGGCAAAACGGTGCGTGTGATGTTGGAGTAAAGACAGAACAAGAATAAGAGACCAGCATTCGGCTGGAATGGCGCTTGACAAAACTCCAGTGAGTCTAGCATACTGTTCCGGCTTTGTTAATAGTCTAGTATCTTTCTCTGTGTACTGTTTGGACCTTGCTCTGACCTTGCCTTTGGATTCCCCCTGGTTGTGACGCTTCCTCTAATTTCCTGTGCTCGCCTGGCCTGTCCCTGGACTGCTGCTGAGACTTTCCTTGGTTACTTGTACTTCCCTGAGCCTGCTTTACCCTTGGGTTGCAAATGGGCTTCTGTGGAACTCATGATCCTGGTCCACGCTGGTGATCCGTGGAATCCCTGCCTCGATTTTGCCAGCCTATTAGTTGCACCATCAGGGCACCCGGGAGCGCCCTGCATTTTTATTTTAATGTCCTCTGCATCCTCGTTCGGGTGGTAGTCCTGCCTTTGCTCACCATTATTCACCATCATCTTCTGCATCTTCGTCTGTACCTGGTACAGGTGAGTTGACTGCTGTATTTCTGACTTGTGTGTGTGTGTGCTCTGCGAACCCCATTCATAACAATGCCCATCTGTTAATTCTAGGAGACCCTGATATTTTCTTATTGGAGAAGGCATCTATGAGAAATCGTAAAGGGATTACCTGAAATGTTCTGTGGCCATTTGCATGCCAAAGCCTCTTCCCCTACCGTTGAGTAGTTTATTTCTGCTCCTTGGAGTGTACGAGAGGCAAATGCCACGGTCTCTTCCTTGCAGTCTCTTACTTGAGACAATATGGCTCCTAGCCCTACATTACTCGTGTCCGTAGTAAAAAAGTTTTGTTCCAGTGGATTGAACATTCCTAACGTAGGAACCCCCTATTATGGCCTGTTTAATTTCAATGAATGTTTCTTTATGTTCTTTATTCCATTTAAATGTTACATTTTTTTGGAGGAGTTCCCTCAATGGTAAATATCTGTAGGGCAACATTGTCCACACACCTGGAATACAACTCAGCTACCCCCTAAAAATGCCCTCAAATTGTTCTAGTTCTCTGGCATTGATACCTTTTGCACAGCTTATACTAGACTGGATTTAGGACGTATAACATCTTTGCTGATTACTTATCCCAGATATGTTATTTCAGTCACACCAAAACAACACTTCTCTTTCTTGAGAGTGAGCACAGCTGGTATAAATGTGGATACTACATGTTCAAAACATGTTTCGTGTTCCTCCTCCATATGTGTGAATATAAGAATGTCATCTTCTGATACATGACTATGTTCATAACCATGTGGCTTGAACCCGAATTGTCCATCGCCATCACTCTCTTCTTGGTAATGTGAATTTTACACCAAGGTGCGTCATTATGTTTATCATTCACAGATGCAATGGCAAGGTCACAAGGTCCCTACCATCATCCATTTGTCGTATTGAACTGTTGTTGGAGTGACAACCTCCGGTCAAATGACCCCTCCTGTTAGACTTCAGGCACAAAGCTCCTGTAGCTGGACAATTGGGATTTGATGCAATGTGGTCTGTTTCAGCACATGAGCAAAGCAGGATATGATATAATATTCATTTATATAGCGCCTATACACAATGTGTTTCAAAGTGCTTCACGGCAAGGGAGGGAACAAGGGAAAAATACAATGACATTCTTACAGGCAATGAACAAGAATGTGAAATTAAATATCGTACTCGGTCTGGCGACATTTCAGATAGAGCAAGTGGAAAGACACACATAGGAAGGTATGGGAAACAGGCAGGCGACTACCGTACTATGCCTGACAACATTTCTGGTAGAGCCGGAATTTTACAAGAGGAGAGGGAGAAGGGATGAGAAGGAGGGAGAGGAACAAAACAAGCGACTATCGTACTAGACCTGATGACATTTCAGATAATGCTGGATGGGGGAGGAGAACAAGTGTAGGAGGGAGGAGGAGAAAAACGTTGTTGCTATCATTCTAGGTCAAGGGACAATTCTGATAGATTAATTGCATTGAAAAGAAGGGGAGGGTGGATGGAGGGAGGGTGAAGAGAACAGAGAATAAACAGTGAAAAAGAGCAGAGAAGCAGCAGAGGGGCGAGTGAACACAGTTGCAGAGGTCAGTAAAACATATAATCTTTTAGGGAGCAGAGAATGTAGGTAAGGAATCAAGAAGGGCACAGCATGATTCAGTGTGAGATCCCAGGGAGGTCCAGTATGAGAGTTAAGAAGGTGAAACACCAAGTCAATGTGTCCATAAAGTAAAATCCAAGCGTTGGCCACAGGTCGGTGATCGTGAGACAATAGTGAATTGAGACAACCCTTGTAGTGAAAGCGGTGTGGGGGGGTGGCAGAAAGGATAAGGGAGAAGGGAAGAGGGAAGAAGAGAGCTGGCAATTGGAGGGGACTTAATGAGGGGCAAGAAAGGGGGTGGGGAAGGGCTGGTGGGAGGGGGCAGCACAATAACATCACAGGGGACCAGGAAGGGGTGGGCCGTGGAGCACCTGTCTTCACCCTCATACTAATTTTATTCTGATTCCCAATGCTTTTCTCTCCCATTCTTTGGCATCCCTGTTTGAGGCCATCTGGTTCTCTGGGGGTGTCTTGCACTGTGGGATTCATTTCTCCTTTGTTGGCCTTCTTCCACTATTCATTCTAATTCTCTCTCTTTATCTACTTTTGCTTCTTTTGAATATTCTCCACTTTCTCCAGGTCTTGTGCTGTGGGCTTTCTTTTGATTTATCGTCCTCCTGGTCCTCTTTCTACTTTCTACGATGACGTTGACGCATTACATAATGTCCTCTTGCCTTGCCCTAATTCTTTCTTGCTATTGGGCAACTTAAATTTACACCTTTTTTCTATTCATGCCTCCTCTCCATTTTTTGCGATTATTGACTCTTATTGTCCCCCCCACCCTCTTCTCACATCTTTGGATAATTTGCTCTTTTTCTCTATTTCCCCCCCTGTTCATGACACTTGCTTACCCCCTTCTGTTCCTACCCCTTCTTTTTTGCATTTCTATCTTTGCACTGTCAATAACCCACACTTTGTATCTTCCTGTATTGCCACTCTACCATCCCATTCTACCTTTTTAGCTCTTTCAATTGATGATGCTGCTTCATCTTTCTACACTTCTCTTTCTACCTCTCTTGATACACTTATATCCTCTGTCTACATTTCTTCCTTCTCATAAACCTTCCCAGCCTTGGCTTACTCCTTATCTTTGCTCCAAGCAAAGCACTCTCTGTCGCCTGAAGCTTTGCTGGCATAGATCTTGATCTATGTCTGATGGTGAGTCCTTCTCTTCTTATCATACTTTATCTGATAATGCATTTGTTTCTTCAAAATGTCTCTATTATTCGGATCTCTTGCACTCTCAATCATCTCACCCACGCCATCTTTTCCAATCTCTTTCTCGGCTGACCCTCCGCCTGATCATTCCCTTCTCTGCACACTTACTGCACCTGATTTTGATAAATTCTTCACTTTTGCAGTGAATTCTCATCTTTCTGCCATTCCTTTTACTTCTCTGCCTTCTTCATGCCCCCTTTCCTCTTCTCCTTCTACTCCGGTTCTTTCTTCCGTTTCAGCTATCTCTAATTGTGATACCTCTTTATTTATCTCTGTTTTGCCTAAAGATCCTTTCCCCTCTAGTCTTATTTCTAAAATCTATCCCTCTGTCAATTCTTATATTAGTAGTATTCTTATTATCTCTCTTATCACTTCTACTTTCCCTATTCTTTTTAGACATGCCATAATTCTTCCTGTCCTGAACCCCCCACCCCCTCCTTGGATCCTGGCATTCCTTCTAATGTTCATCCTCTTTCTCTCCTTCCTCACCTTTCTAAATTGTTGGAGCATCTTGTTTACACCCAGGTTTCTTCTTTTGTCACTCTTAATTCTATATTACCTTGTTTCCAGTCTGGTTTTTTACCCCTTCAATTCACGAAAACTGCTCTTCTGTCTTCTTTCTGCCCGCTATGTTAAACACTCTTCTATTCTTATACTCTTGGACTTATCTGGTGCTTTAATTCAGTGGATCACACACTACTTCTTCTCTCCCTTTCCTCTTTAGGGTTTTCTAGTTCTGTAATCACATGATTTCAATCTTATCTATTTAACCACACTTACTCAGTATCTTGGGCTGGTGTTTGCTCTGATCCCCTTCCTCTTTCCCATGGTTTTCCACAAGGGTCTGTTCTTGGACTATTTCTTTTCTCTCTTTATATGTCGCATTGGATAATATTTCTTCTTTGGGTGGTCTCATCGTTTTTATGCTGATGACACCCAATTATTTCTGTCTTTTTCTTCTTTTACACCTACTATACACACAAATCTCTTTGCCTGTCTCTCTGCTATCAATATCAGGATGTCAGACCACTTTCTTGACTCAGTCCTTCTATGAATGAAGTTCTCTTTTTTACTGCAAATTCAATTCCTCTGCCTGTTTCCTTTCCCTTAGTCTTATTTTCCCCTTCTCATCTTCCTTTTCCCTTAACTTTCCACCTTGGCCTCCATCTTGACACTAATCTCTTTTTCGTTAATCTCATCTCAATGACATACAATTCCTGTCGTTTTTATCTTTTCAATATTGAGAAAGTTAGATCTTTTCTAACTTTCAATACCACTAAGCTTCAAATCTCTTCTTTAATCTTCTCTCGACTATTCTATTGCTCTGCATTCCTCTTTGGTCTCCCTATCTCTCGTCTAGCTCCTCTTAAGTCTGTTTATAAATTCCTCTATTCGTCTTCTCTATTCTTTATCTATTTGTGACTCCATCTCTGCCTCTTTTGCCTCTCTTCAATGGTTACCATTCCACTCTCAACTTAAAATCAACTTTCTCTGTATAGTTTTCTATGGACTTGCTCCCATTTATCTCACCTCTCTTGTTTCCTTTTATGTTCCTTCTCATACTCTTCGCTCTCAAACCCATTTTCTTTTAACTGTGCCTCGTCCTCCATGCGTTTCTTCTTGCTTCCATTCTTCTTCTTTGCTGACTCTTCACTACTGTAACGTTCTCCCTCTCTCTCTGCGGTCTGTTTACTCCTATCCTACCTTCCCAGATGCTTTGAAAACATCCTAACTTCAATCTTAATTGTATTTTAGTCTCATTGTAAGTTATATTTTTTATTGTATTATCCTTTTCATTGTAATTGTACTGTAAATGGTTTTTGTACAGCGCCTTGGCGTAAGGTGCTACATAAATAACAAATAAATACGTAAAATGTGAAATTGTGAGGCTTAAGAATAAACTGCCATGCAAAGAGAAAACAAGGAAACAGGTTTTTTCTTGGTAAGCCTCAACCTACTCGAACACGATCCCAGTTGCAAACAGGACCACTCCAATGTCCCTACAGTCCAGGGAGGAACTCAATACTCTGGTCTTCAAGGAATACGGGGCCACCTAGGACATGCAACTCCTAGGTATAAACCAGACCTATTATAGCTACTTTAACTTGTAACCTCCCATTCCACCGATCTCTGCTAACCCAAACTACTTCTACTGTGTTCTCTTGTTTCCTAGCCAGACTTGCGCTATATAAACCCGCTTACAAATACAAGATACAAAAAGACACATTGCCCCTAAATCTGAAGAAAACAATAAGAGGGGAAACAAGGGAACATAATCAAACAGAAATATTATCCAAACAGTTAAAGACAACAAATCTCACAAAATGGACCCAGAAATAATAACAAAATGATGCCAATGAGAAAAAGCCAGTGCTCAAATCCGTACTAAGATCTAGCGGCTAAGTCTACTAAGCAGTCAAAATACCCAGCAAAGGTCTATTTTATTTTTGACTCTTCAAATTAACGAAACAAACTACCCAGACAAACCAAGAGGTAGTAATGAAACAAGTGGACTCGACTGGTGCCATTGTGGTCATGGATATAGAGAAATACAAAAGGGAGGAATACAGACAGACCCCACGACACAAACTACAGGCGCGTGGAACAATGTGCACCTGTGCATAGAATGGCACACAAGCAGACATTGTAGCTAGGAACCTGAAGCAGAACAGAGATTCTCCAAGTGTCCACCTGATATTCTTCCCAATGTTTCCCCTGATGCAGAGCCCCTTTGACTTCAACGTAAGTTTACATAAAGCCTAATAAATTCACTCCTATGATCCATGTACTTCATTCCAAGGCTCCAACCATATTACAGAAAAGTTTCCCTAACAAGCATGACACGGAAGCTAAAACAAATCCAGCCTAAGCTTTCTCTCAACACATCTCAAACCCATCCATGTTTGTCTTCATACACCCATAACTGCCTTCCTGCAGCCAAACTAAACACAAAAATGAACTCAGAATTCACTGAGTTATTTATCTATATGCCAGATCACTATTCTCATCATCAAGCTCACTTCATGTCACATGCACGAAGAAACTCATGCAAGCCTCTAGAAATCATAGAAATCTGTTTAAGATGTTTGAGCAGACTGATTAAACTGCACATGTCCACAAAGAATCTACAGAGTGGGCCTGCAAGAAAATTACACGGCCTGCAGTACCCGACATGTAGTTATGGTTAAGTTGCACAACTCATAGGAAGAGCACTTTTTGGGCGGCTTATAACTTCACTCACTCTGGACGAATCCTTACCAAACCTTTAAAAAAAAAGTATATGGCCCACTCCGAATTTGGTTGGTAAGTTCGTTGAGGTTTTGTCAAGAGGAGGCAAAGTTATAGGGGGTTGTAATTTGTTTTCCATAGACGCAATAGAAAAAAAGTTTGCTCACGCCTACCGCCTAAACCGCTGGATGGATTTTCACCAAATATGCGACAGGAGCGGCAGCTTGGTCCCAAAAGCATGCATTTGCACATTTGGTGTAAATTCGACCAATAGCTTTCATTAAAACAGGCTAAAAGCAGGTAAAATAAAATAGTGATATCTGGGTTCGGCCAGCGGACTCTCTTCCCTGTTCGATCCGTGGACAGGCATCCGATTGGCCTAGAGGGGGGCTTGATGTCCGCGGACATCGGACACGCCCACCGATTGGATGGTGAAAAGCGTGAAGTGCATCAGATTTTTGGAAAGGCCTCTGTCCATGGAAATTGCATTAAAAACATATTAAAAAACACAGCATTGCACTCATCAAACTTATCAATCTCTGAGGAGGTAAGGGGTGATGAAATGGGATGCGATATGGCTGTAAGAAGACAAAAAAACAGGTGTTTTTCATCCCCGAATTCGGGGACATCTGTGCCTATTTCTGAATTACAGGGTTGGTGAAAAGCAGTTTTTGGATGGCTTATAACTTTGGCACCACTCAATGAAACTGCATGATTTGTAATTCTATTCTAGATCTGATTCTGAATGGTTTTGCAGAGTTTGGCTGGATTCTGTCAAGAGGAGGTAAAATTAGAGGGGGTCCCAAAATATTGTAAAGGCTTATAAATGTGGTGCCATTTGACAAATCTGCACAAAAGTTTGTGAAAAACATTTAAGATCTAGATATACATGTTTTTGTAAAGATTTGTCAGTTTTTGGCAATAGGGGGCTAAATTAGACGGGGGTCTCAACATTTTTAAATGGCTTATATCTTTGTGGCCGTTTGACGAATGTGGGAAAATGTTTCCAGAAAAATTATAGACCCAACCTTGAATGTTTGTTTAAAGTCTGAATGGGTTTTGTCAATTAGAGGCTAGGTTATATGCCTATTGTATGTAAATACATTTGACACTTTTGAAAAAATAAAACATGAGCGGATTTCCAGAAAACTCATTGTAAAGGACGTTAAAAAATAGTTTTGCAAATATGCCTGTGTTTTATTTTGAGACAAGTGTCATAATATATGTTAAAAAAATAGAGATCTACTTTTGGTGACTGAGTTATAGCCTGTGGCCATGGGCACTGGCCAGACTGTCCGGGTCATGGCATAAGGTCA
The DNA here is from genome assembly GCF_040938575.1 of Ambystoma mexicanum. Classification (NCBI taxonomy): domain Eukaryota; kingdom Metazoa; phylum Chordata; class Amphibia; order Caudata; family Ambystomatidae; genus Ambystoma; species Ambystoma mexicanum. Next base: position 472,704,709 of record NC_090925.1, on the reverse strand, counting down.
TGACCTGGACAATCTGGGTACTGGCCATGACCACGAGGTATAACAAATGGTGTTAAAATGGCCATGTCCACCTGGGACTGGCTATGTGGTAAAGTTATTTGAAAGTGGGATAGGTTTGAAAGGGGAAAAAAATGGTGCTCGTGTTAATATGGTCATGGGTTCTCTCTTCGCCTTCTGCAGGCTGCCATGGAACGGGAAGAGGGGCTCTGTATGGAGCCCAACTTCCCTTTCCATGGTGGCCCTCTTGAAGAAGTATTTTCCTTCCTACACCAGGATGCCAAAGACGCCCCGTGTAGGAATAAACATCCTTTATGTTGTTTAGCACCCCAGGTTACCGCTTTAGAAACCCACAGTGTTAATGGTCTTCATCCTCCATTGCAGGGGCTGGAATGGGGGATAAAGGTCCAGAGCCCTCAATATCCACCTTCGCTTCACTTGGGCCGATAACTTGGGCTGTCTGGCTGTCATTCCCCATTCAAGTCCCTGGAAGGGGGGATGAACGCCACATTATTCCCATTAGCATAACACAAAATGCTAATGGAAATGTGGGAAAATCTTATTGCGAAATGTAAAGTAGATGCAGTCTATAAGATTTATTTTTTAGTTCTATTTTATAACTGTGAAATGTGGTTCCTAAAGGAACCTTCCTTTTGTTGTTGTTTGATGTATTTTTTTTGCAGGGTTGGTTAGAACTTAAGCTGGGGAGGGAAATGAGGGAAGAGGCACCTAGCATTAATATGGAGGGGCAGGTGGACAGGGGAAGATATTGCGCGTGTGTTACTTCTATGGTAGGGGCAGCGTTTCTCATGCTCCTTGATTCCAGCTTCCACAGCACTTCCAAATTGCTTCCCTCTGCTGAGTGGTGTGTTGCAGTATATACAGAGGACTGTTGTCTTTGAAAGATATGAATCAACAGCCTCTTTTATTGCTTGCAAGGTAGCTGCTGGGATTTTGTGTCCCACAGAAGTAGGCTGTGTGGGTACAGTATTGGTTGAGGAAGATGAGGTGGAGGGAGACAGCCGACTACTTGCTAAGAAAGGAACAACATTCCTGAGAGCATTGTAGTGGTTGGATATGGTGTGGCCATACATGGAGGTGGTCGCATAGGAGTACTGTCCAGGTAGTCCGCGACTGAGTACACTCAGTGCATTTTACTTTGGTAGCTTTAGCCTTTGGTACGGTAGGCACTTCCTCTACCTCATGTTCTTGGTCGTCTTCATTGTCTTTGGAGTACTGTGATTTTTTTGTTGTGTAGGTACTCCAGCTGGTGGTGTTGGCTCTTGGGGAGAACGGATGGCAAAAACTGATGCCATTTTTAAGATAAATAGCAGTCTTGCTAATATTCTTCCAAGAATGTGCTTTGTACTAGATTGTTAATGGATAATGAGCAAGTTTATGTGTAGGCGCTGTGCAAGGGTACATTTTGAGCTTGAAAGTTCCTAGATCAGTAGAAAATGCAGTTCTGAACTGTCCTCGAAGCACGGACCCGATGGCGAAGTGTGGACACGTCATGTCGCGCGGGAGTTCATGGACATGTGGCACTGTCTGGAAGGTCCGCGATGATGTCAGACATTCACGGATGTTAATGGACGTAAAAACTGTGGAAAATGTTGCAAAACGTGTATAGAAGTGTAACAATTATGCTAGAAGGTGGGAAAAGGCAGAATTTTAAGGTGAGACTTTGTAAATTGGACAAAAATGTTGCTATATTGGGGTAAGTATGATATTAGTAAGTTTTAAGAAAATAGCCTGCACTGGTAAAAACCCATTAAATTCACTTAAAAATCTTTGTTAAAGGGATGTTATGGTTAAGCTGCACTAATAAAATCCTATGAAATTCAATGAAAAAACTTTGTTAAAGGGACGTTATGGTTGCAAGTCAAACTGAAAATCCTCATAAATTTGCCAGTTATGGTAAGCTAAGAAATCATAACTCGTGCCACCACTGTGCACTGCTAAGACTAACACTGATGACATCAAAGATGACTGAAATGACAAGGGACCTAGGCTAATTTAGCCTTCGATGTGGGCCGCACACCTGTAGTACCCACTAGGGTTAAACATTTTTTGATGCATTTTTAAGGGTAGAAAAAAATGTTAATAAAAAAAGTATTAACTTGATAGTTGCTTTTATTCAATTCAATTTTCGTTTTGTCTCTTGGCACAAACTATTGGTTCTATGTCACCAATTAGTTTGGTGCTGGTTGTTTTGGCAAATGAAAAACCCTATGGCTGATGCATTTTGGAAAATATATTCCTTCCTCAGAGCTCGGTTTGTCTACACAGAATAATTCAACCATAATACATTGCAAATATTCATAGCAATATGAGTCAAACAGGGTACCCACAATTGACATACAGAAAACACATAACACATAAGAAAAAGAAAAGGAACACGTATGACTATTAGTGACTTCAATACATAAACAACAATACAAAACAGCATTTATAGTGCAGATAATTATTAATCTCATCAGGTGCCATGTTTGTGTCTAAACATTTTTGTGCTTGCTCTAGGTAGATACAGTGGCCATTGTGAACGTAACCGCATTATTGTGCTGTAGCTTACTTATGTATAATGGATTGATTGCGGTGGCTGTCTAATGGCGTGTAAATCACCCTCCTTCACCATACTGTGACACTAACCTGATGTTTGCTAACTCTGCTCAACTCTGTTGGCGAGCGAACGTTTGCTTCATGAGTGTTCGTGAAACACTGGAAAACAAAAGTAGAGTAACGCTTTAGACGGCATTGCTGTTAAAGTAGGATCGTAATGTAAACGCTGCTCTTTGACTATAAGAGTCAGTGTACTTCTAAAAAAATGTTTGCTCTTACCTTCAAAAAAGCTCTATATGCTAAATAGGTTTATTCAACAGCAGCGTGTTTAACCCTTAGTGGGTACTAGAGGTGTGCGGCCCACACCGAAGGCTAAATTAGCCGAGGTCCCTTGTCATTTCAGCCTATTGCGAGAGCCCAGCACGGAGGCACTTTTTTGTGGACTGCACCCTATTAAGCATCAGTAATTTAAAGTGAACAACAAACATAAAAGAACTTGGAGAGATTCTTAAAACGAGCTGTGCACCCTCTCCCAGTCTCTTTTTTTTAGACATCAAAGATGACATGTTAATACAGGAACCTAATCATACATAAACATAGGCAATGGCTGCAGCATGCACAATAGAAGTACAACATTTATAATCTTGTAATTTTGGATAGTACAATAATGAATGCTACCGTACTAGAGTTTTGAGTAATGTTAAAAATGATATGATATGATAGGTTATTTATAACGCGCTTAATACCGAGAGGTTTCTTCCAAGGTGAGCACGCCGCCGCTGATCTATCCTCCCGAGACAAATAGTAATAACTAGCTAACAATTCAAGAGTTACTACACACTTGTGCTAGTACAAACAATACATATGAAGACCCACAATGCATACAAATCAGAGGCACATACAGGGAAACTAAAGTAAGGAAGAAAGAAACAGCATCATCAGAACATTTTAATAACATAAAAGTTTATCTTCATTTATACAAATGAATTGTATGTTTGAGGCCTGCTTATTGCCCCATGTATGTGCACCATGAGCTGAGACAAACCCCAAGGAAAGTACTTTATGAACATATGACAATGTTAACGTCTAGATATATAGCACCTTTTGAATTTTCATATTCTGACTGTCAGTGAACAAAACCACCTGGCCTAGATATGTCAGTAAACAAAAACAATTGGCCCAGGTATGTGAAGTCATCAGTGATGTTATCAATGATATTTGTTTTGTCATCTTTGATGTCCTGGGTGTTAGTCTCAGCAGTGTACAGTGGTGGCATGAGTTATGGTTGCTTAGCTTACCATAACTGGCGAATTTCTGAGGTTTTTCGGTTTCACTTGTAACCATAACGTCCCTTTAACAACTTTTTCCATTGAATATATATATATATATATATATATATATATATATATATATATATATATATATATATATATATATATATTATATATATATTTATTTTCTTTTAAGAGGCTCTTTCTGGATTGGTACCGATATCTAGGCTAGGGATGTCAACAGCATGAGGAACTATGCTCAAATACTAATTTGAGACATAACAATTTACTTTACTCAGTGCAATTGAATATATATATATATTCAGTGAAAAAACTTTGTTAAAGGGACATTATGGCTAAGTTGCGCTACTAAAAACCTATGAAATTCAGTGAAAAAACTTTGTTAAAGGGACGTTATGGTTCCAAGTAAAACCGAAAAACCCTTGAAATTCCCCAGTTATGGTAAGCTAAGCAACCATAACTCGCGCCACCACCGTGCACTGCTAAGACTAACACCCACGACATCAAAGATGACATCACAGATGACCATTCCAGCATAGTAGTCCAATTGTTGTCTTATTCCATAAACACTAAACACACAGGAAGATCCACAAGAATTTCTAATGTACTTACTACAAGTACTGGAAAACAAAAACATACCTATAAATGAAATCTTTCAGATTTCATACATGTGGAAACATACATGCACTCTCTGCAACAATGTGACACAAGAAGAAATCCCTAATGAACACTTCATATATATATATCAATACCAAATTGTGAATCCATTCCATTTCAGCTACTTGTACAAAATGCAAACCATGGTAGGTTGTGTTCTACCTGCAATTCAGATCATCGCTCCACGTTAGTAATACAAACACATAGTAAATACATAATACTAATGCTTCTACGATACAATGCAGATGGTACCAAAAACAACTGGAAGCTGACTGGATTCACACATGGTCAAATATCACTTGGTAAGAAAACCTTCACAACAATAAGTATAATCTACCACGCAGGAGCCACAACCAATTCAGGGCACTACACTGCATATATAAAAAAGAAATATGGATGGCTTGAATGTAATGATAGTACCATTACTCTAAAGCAGAGATTACCAGGAAATCTTACAAACGCTTATTTGATGTTCTAAAAACCAAAATTTTATAACTAAACTGTATTAAAACCCTAAGTAAACTTGTGTTAAAAAAATATAAACTGTTAGAATACTCCAAAAACTATCTAACTGCTCAAAGATTCTACAACAACTAATGAGATAAATGAATACCACTAAATTAGACCAAAAAATACACAGTTAGAATACGCCAATTGGTATCTAACTGTCCCAAAATTTAACAATATCCAAATAGATAAATCAATACCACCAACATATATCAAAAAAATAGACAGCTAGAATACGCCAATTGGTATCTAACTGCTCCAAAAATGTATAATATCAAAACAAATAAATAATATGTTACTGCTCCAAAAAAATACAACCAGCCAAAGTATAAAGCATGAGCCAGAAACAACAAGTGAACACTGAAAACAAACAAACAAATAAACTGTAGCATAACAGAAAAAGGTTTATTTTTAATCCAACATGGATTTTTTTTTCTCCCACAGACCCAATGATTTTAGAAACAAATACAGAAACTGAGCAAATTGCACAGTACTCTGATTTGTAATCTACTAAATATGATGGTCCAAAAAAAAAGTATATTGATAATACAATGTAATAAGTCATTACAGAACACGAATACTAACATGCTATTTTCTTTTATCACAGAAATTAACAAGAAATGCATGTACTCCGGTTACTAGACCAAACAGTAAGTATACAATAATAAGGAGAACCATAGCAGCATATCACATCCATAGTATCTAATACCTTTGTTCCTTATACATTTGTTTTTCACCCAAAGTTATAAGCAAATATGAATGTGATATGCTGCGGTGGTTGTTACCAGGGCATAGAGTCTTGGGTGCATGGCCAAATGGCCATGCACCCAAGACTCTATGCCCTGGCAACAACCACCGCAGCATATCACATCCATAGAGTCAAACATTTCAACTATGGTCTATGGAAACTTTTAATGTCCGCTTTCAACTTGCCAGCGAACAATACGGACAGCGTTTTCAGGACACCCCCTACGAACATTTTAGAACAATGCAATAGTTCTTAGACCACTTTCAACTTGACAACGAACAATACAGACAGTGTCCTCAGAACACCCCCATTTTGTTTATTTGCGAACATTTCAGGACACCATGAGTGTGCTAAGAACACATTCAACTTGACAGAGAACAATACGAACAGCATCTTCAGGACACCCCCTACGAACATTTCAGAACATCGCGAGAGTTCTTAGAACACATTCAACTTGACAGAGAACAATACGGACAGCGTCCTCAGGACACCCCCATTTTGTTTATTGGCGAACATTTCAGGACACTGCGAGTGGTCTTAGAACACATTCAACTTGCCAGCGAACAATACGGACTACGCCTTCAGGACACCCCCTACGAACATTCCAGGACACCGCGAGTGTTCTTAGAAACGTCTTCAGAACACCCCCATTTTGTTTATTTGCAAACATTTCAGGACACCGCAAGTGTTCTTTGAACACATTCAACTTGACAGAGAACAATACGGACAGCGTCCTCAGGACACCCCCTACAAACATTCCCCGGACACCGCGAGTGTTCTTAGAAGTGTCTTCAGAACACCACCATCTTGTTTATTTGCAAACATTTCAGGACACCGCGAGTGTTCTTAGAACACATTCAACTTGACAACGAACAATACGGACAGTGTCCTCAGAACACCCCCATTTCCTTTATTTGCGAACATGTCAGGACACCATGAGTGTTCTAAGAACACATTCAACTTGTCAGCCACAACCCCCATTCATATTTGCGAACATTTCAGGACACAGCGAGTGTTCGATAACATCTTCCGAACACCCCCATTTTGTGTATTTGCGAACATTTCAGGACACTGCGAGTGTTCTTTGAACACATTCAACTTGCCAGCGAACAATACGGACTACGCCTTCAGGACACCCCCTACGAACATTCCAGGACACCGCGAGTGTTCTTAGAAACGTCTTCAGAACACCCCCATTTTGTTTATTTGCCAACATTTCAGGACACCGCGAGTGTTCTTTGAACACATTCAACTTGACAGAGAACAATACGGTCAGCGTCCTCAGGACACCCCCATTTTGTTTATTTGAGAACATTTCATGACACTGCGAGTGTTCTTAGAACAGTTTCAGTTTGCTTGCGAACAAAACTGACACATATTGAGTCCTCAGAACTCCCCCCATTCAGTTTATTTAGAACATTTCAGAACACCTGTGATGTCCGCAGACAAATCGAACACAAAAAGAACATCTAACACATAAAAAAACACAACTTTCATCCTATCTCATACACTCCCACCCTCCCCAAACACTCCTATACACCAACACACTCTACTAAATACAAATTTTGAACAAAGTTTCACCGCGCTTTCTGCGGACGACTGTGAATCCAAGATGGCAGGCGCTACCGAAAATCTGACGCGCTTCATGCTCCACGCCGTGCAATCAGCGAACACGTTGCATGTCCGCGAACATCACGCAAGCCGATTGGCCAATCAGGACACCGTCCGCCGAGTGAACAGGGAAGTGTGTCCGTGGACCGAACACAGATATCACAAATTTTTTTTACCTACTTTTTGGTCATTTTAGAAAAAACTACAGGACGGATTTTCACCAAATTTGCAAAAGCACGCTTTCGGGACCAAGCCGCTGCTCCTGGTCCAAATTTGGTGAAAATCGTTCGAGCGGTTTGGGCTGTAGACGCGAGCAAAACATTTTTCCCATTCAGTATATGGGAAAAAAAAAGTTTTGGGACCCCCCCTATAACTTTGCCCCCCCTCGACGAATCCTCACCAAACTTTGCAAGAAATTCAGAGTGACCCAAATACTTTTTTTGCTAAGTTTTTTTTTGCTAAGTTTGGTGAGGATTCGTCCAGGGAGAGTGAAGTTATAAGCCACCCAAAAGTGCTCTTCCTATGGAAACACCAACTTAACCATAACTACATGGCCACTATATATATATTTTGTTTTGAATTATCATTTTATCACAACTTTTCCAGCAATGACACTTTAAATGGAAGTGGCCTGTGGGATGCCTCATATGAAAAAGAAAATACATTACAATTATTGTATGTTTGTGTGTGTGTGTGTGTGTGTGTGTGTGTTATGAATCTTTAAGTATACACTTTAATATGCTCACACATATGTGTTTTCTCATAATAAATTATGGTGGCATTATGGTGAACTGGTTTCATTCAATGTGAACAAAGCGGTGACTTGCAATGTTGGGACATTTATTTAATATTGTATTTGGCTCATGGTATTATCTCAGTGATTACATGTTTTTGAATACTATGCTTTCTACTAAGAACCAATGACAATTTATGAGGCTCATAACCTGAAGGATGTATCTGTATTTTAACCTAAATACATCTTTTTTTGTGCGTGCACTGAATCTCCCATTCGAAACCTGGAGAACTGTAAGCTTAGCTATTTTGTGCAATGCACACAATGCTTCTTCAGCAGATATTTCCATATTTCCTGGAATGTGTTTATCGCAGAGATTGCAATGAGAAAAATATAGTGGGAGAAGACCTTGTTTAATTGCATATTTTCAGGAGAGAATATATAGTGTTTCATAGAGTTAGTCAAGCATATCGTGAATACATGTGTGTATGATATTGATATGTGTATATCGGAAATAAAAAGCTGGGGTAGGATTTTTTAAATTATTACTAAAGGATATTTTTATTGAATTCTCTATTATTCTTTCAATTCAATTGCCTGTTTTTCAGCACACGTTTAGATTTTCTTGCATGTATCCATCCCTTCGAGTCTTTTGCTCCTTTTTGCCAACCTGACATGTAATGTTTGCTTTACACTGTTACCTTCCATGACATCTTGTACCAACTGTCTTCAAAATTAATCTTGAGGTGTAAAAAATCCACTTTGTCCTAAATGTTGCTGCTTGACCTCAAAAGGTAAGAATATATAACAAATATGGACTGTAGGTGAAGTACATATTATTGGCCATGAGGAATGACATTTTTGCATGGCAGGAGTAATGTAGCCTGAGTCTGAAGTGGGATTTTAAATTAAGCTTGTAGAACTATTTGACTTTCCTAAGGCAATGATTAAGCAACAACCCTGAGAAAGGGGGCTTTAGTGACCTTTACCAACCCAGGAACAATGTAAAGGCATTAGTAAAACAATCACTTCCTGTGAAGCGACTTGGGGGCGGGGTCAAATGACATCATTTCCTGTGATACTGTCAAGGGTCATGTGATGTCACTTCCGCTACCCCTGGCATTTGGGTGAAATGTCGTCCCTGACTGCATGATCACGGAATGCCTGAAATGTACTCACAGGTCAGCTGTGCAGCAGCCACATGCGAGGAGGGTTAGTAAGAGATTATGACAATGTAGGGTATATGTGTAAAGTGATGGATACTTAGGCGGTTTCCTAGGTAACACACATAAATCATAATGAGCAGTTATTTACTGTTCGTGAACGTTGATCTTCGCGCTTACACTTGTACTTTGAATTCCCTCTCTATATGCTGCCACGCGTATTGGTCCTATACACACTTTCTGGTTTTTGATAAATATGTGTTAACAAGTCACATTCACATGTTTTACACACACTCTCAGGGTTTCGTGCAATAAATGCTCAGTCAAACAGTAGTAAACGCAAAAGTAGTGGCACATATTGATACGCTGTGATAGGTAAACAAAGATTAGTCTTTGAAATAGTGTATCTCATTTTTCTTGCTAGCCTTTCCTTACTCACAAGGCTTGCATCAGTACCCATAAATGTGAAATGCAGGATTATTCTATTGGTTGTTATAGCTGTAAGATTCAAGACAAATATCATATCATTTCCCAGATAACCCTTTTTTTTGCTTAGCTTTGGCCTTTCAACTCCTGACTAGCCAAGGATCAGCTGCGCAGATAAACCAATGATATGATATGGCATTTATAACGTGCCTATACACAAGTGTTTCAAGGCGCAACGAGGCAAGGGAGGGAAAACAGTGGGAAGACAGACAACGATCCTACTATGCCAGGTGTCATTCAGATTGCGCAAGTGCAAGGGTAGGGAGAAAGGAAAAAGTGCCTGGGGGAAGTGAGAGGGGGAAGTGCAGTACATGGGACAGAGGAATAAATACGATGGTAAAGCGGCCTGATGGTGGCAAGTGCAAGGTAAGAGCAGACGTAAGTGCTGGTAGGGGATTGTAAGGATGCAGAAAAACAGTTCAGGACACAAATTAATGTTCTACAAAGAAGGAATGGCAAGAGGAGAGAGCTGAGCCCACTCAAGCTCACTAATCACAGGCAGTGAGCATGATCGTGAGGCAGTTTAAAAATAATTTAAGATGGCTGCCATACCCGAGGAGTCTTGAGCCCAAAGCATGCATTTGCATGATGTGTTGGTGCCAGGTGTGTGGATTTAAAAATATACATTTATACTTTTTTCTTGGTCCCTCAAATTGCTTATCACTTCAGGCACCCACTATCTCCTGCGGAAATGGAGCACAGATGGTGTTGTCACCCCAACAAGGGTGGTGGTCCTAGCACCATGGAACTGAAATTGGATGTAACTTACATGGTATTCTGTAAAAAGACTCATGGTCGCAAAACCCCTCACATAGCTTACAACTACAGTTAATAGTGTAAGTGTGATGTTGGGAAGTATGAAAGTAAAAATCCATGTCTGGAAATGAGAGGGATGGATGTTGTGAATAGACAAATGTGTAAGAAAAATATTTTTAACTCAAAACCGTCCTTTCTCCTGAGGCTTGAATGACAAAATGCAATGCATACGTGTGATTTCCTTTGTAATCAGATAGAATGTATGCGTGTTTGCTCATAGGCCTACGTTCAGTGTGGATTTGCCGGCAGATATAGTAAATGCCATTTCCAGATGTATCTTTTCATCCCAGTACCCAGATCCTTGTGACAATGGATATTGCATACAAATATACCTTAGGGGGAAGCGCTCAGTTTCATAAGTAGTAGGATGAATACCAGGCCGCCGCCACATGTGGTACCCACGTCCTTTGTAGTAGCCTTTTTGCAACTTGCACTATGCAATCATGTTTTCGCCTTTGGAGCCAATATGTACATGCAGAAGATAGGAACTGCCAAGGGGGCGGCTTTCACCGCCAGTTTGGCAAATATCTTCAAGTCCGAGTTCGAGGAGCTGTTGTATATCATAATAATCCATTTGCTGCCAACATTACTGTGTGCCAGCAGTACATAGATGACATATTCTTTATATGGTCCAGCACTCAGGCCCGCCTTCTTGAGTTTGTGAATTGGTTCAATTAATGCCATTTGAACCTCACCTTTATGAGTAACATTAACCAGCAGTCCCTGACATTTCTGGGCCTCTGTATAAAGCATAGAGAGGGTGTTATTTACACCAGTCTGTTCTGTGAACTGACAGATAGAAACATGCTACTGGCATATCACAGTCTACCGCCTAGGGCCCTTAAAGAAAGTTGAAAAACCTAGCAGAAAGATTGGGGCAGTGGGAATACCCACATAAGGCCATCAAATATGCAGCCAAAAGAGCACGCTATACCAATTGGGAAGTGTTACTAGCCCCCAAGGAGCCCAAATTATCTACAGATAGGGTGGTGCATGTGACCACCTTCTCACCATACACAAACAAAATATGCCAGCTGGTCAAGAAGTATTGGCGTCTAGTCTCCTCAACCGGATGCATAACTCAAATGCCTCTGTTTGCCATAAAAAGTGGCTCCAATGGGAGGTACAAGATTGTCCTTTCACAGTTTGACTCGGGAGGAACATTGTTTCAGGCCATACTTCCAGCAGTTGATTGACTCAAAGAACTATTGTGACGGGTCACCACCCATCTGTCAATTGAGGGGTGTGTAGATACGCCCAAAAAATTATGGAATTTGTACATCGCATCTTTCGATGGTAGTTGCGCAAGTTTACAACGTGTAACTCATCCAATGTTATATATACAATATAACTTGCCCCTGCACATGACTGTATGTCGGGATGAACACTTGGAATGTAGCAGCTAGAATTAGCGAGCCCCACAGCAGGATCAGAAATGCAGCTATTTCTGCCCCCTTAGTGCAGCACTTCATTGAATGTAACCATGGCCCGAATGGCACTGATTGGTGTGTCATTGATCAACTTCAGGAGGATCATTTTGCCTCATCCATAATGTCATGACTATACAAACTTGATGAAGTCTGGATACCCCAACTTGATACAGACATATCTGGCCTTACATTGGGCAACACTGCTTAGTTAGCTACTTTTCTTTTCAACTGGGGGCTACGTCTGAGTGGTTGTTATATGTGATGCATATTTACTATCACTCTGAGGCTACCTATCCTCATGTTTTGCTTTCTAATAAATCCATGTATAATTTATATCATAGCCAGCATGATTACAAGTTACCCTTCAATGAATCCATGCTTAATTTACACTCTAGCCAGTTGTTTCAGGAGCTATGGCTGTTATGATTCACAAATTGGGAAGCTGAGACTAGGTTGATACCGTAATCTGCATATTCCTTACAATTGTATACAATTTCGACATTTCAAATGCACAGTGATCATGGGCTGTGTAGGACATATACCTATGCACACACTCCACTGTAAGATGGCTGCCGTCATCTACCTACACAATGGGCTAGATTCATGCCAGCAGCTGCACCTGATCTGGGGACACCGATTGGTCCATCTGCCTTTCATCACTTCTTCACTACTGAACATATGGGATTGGCACAAGGAACTGCGTGAAAACGCCAGTCCTGGTGCTTAATATACTAGCCGGTAAGTACATAAGCAGCAGCACTCCAAGCCAAATTGCGGTACAGAGATATTGATATCAAATTAAGCCGTGTAGATGAAAGCACATTCACTTTTTTTTGCTCGGTTCTCTTTAAGGCACACGTGTGATTGAACTAATGGAGAGACAGTGCCCCTTTTACCTGCTATAAGCTAAGGTCTGCAACATCCAAAATGGTTTGAAGGATGCAGGATGGATGATATATGTTCTTAATTGTGTTGGTAAATATCAGGCTACGAGTTCCTGTGTTTACAGTATGCCCTGCACTGGTCAATTGCAATGTACCTAATAGAGTACCCCTGTATCTTTTTGGTCTGATGTAATTTCAGATGATCTAGTTTGGTACAACAGATCTTTTCCCATTCTTTGACATTGCCTGCGGTACCTATTCTGAGGGAGTGTGGGGGAGTATTGCTTGGCCCAGGTGACTGCCGGGTGCCCAGAAGAACATGAACAGGTTCAAATCCTGAAAAGTTTGCATATGAGAGTGACATTAGTTCATATTAACCTTACCAAGAAACTAAATGAATGTCTATCTGTTTTGTGTCTTTATTGTGCAGTTGAATTGTTGTTTCATGTGATATCATTGTGCCATCCACCAGCACTACGGTGTTACTTGCCCTGAAGAAGGCTGGGTGTGTTAAAGAAAATTACTCACAACGTTGTCCGAAACACGAGATGGCAGTTTACAAATCGATGTGTTTTGTTAGTGATTGTCTACTATATTGGTTGTGTTTTTGAATGTAGGTGTTAATTTATTGTAAATGCTACATGTTAAAGAATAGTGGTGCACAGTGGATGAAAGGGTGGCGTCGGTCAGACAGTTTTCTGTTGACAGTTCTTAATGTACATGCACTCTACCATGGATATTGTCTGTGATATGATGGGATGTGATTGGGGTATGATACAATGCCTGGGTGTGCATGTGTGGTAGATGGTCTTGTGGGTACTACAGATTTACCCTTTAGTGTGATATGAATATCCCCCTTAGATTGTTTTACGAATTAAGTGTATTTTTGGATCTTTGTACTTCCTTTTTGCACAATGTTTTAATGTATGATCTTGTCTTTAGTTTTGTATTAACTACATATTATGTTGCACTATCCTCAGAAATTATGAGTATGAAATAAAAATGATTACATAGCAGTACATGTCTGTGAACACAACATTTATTGGAGTTGTGATTAACCGCATAAAACAACTCATGCAGTACATAGAATTGTACTGGGAGCCTCTCTTCTGTTATTGGATGTTGCAACACAAGCAGGCAAAACTAAAACTGGACATACACGTCAGCTGAAAATGGCATTCTTAGTGTATTTGGTCCTTTCTGTGTGCAATAAGACATAACAGGACATAAACAAATGGAATTTTTTGTTCCCAAACATATGTACAGCGTAATTCTTTCAAATGTGAATGTCTTAAATTAGAACCTAATTTGATGTTTTGATCCGTCGATGAATCCAAATTAGGCTTTGCCCGCTGGATGTAGAGAAACACACGTAATTTTTGGAGGATTACAAAGCTTCTTTCCAGGATTGGTAGTTGACTAGAGGCCCGTTTGATTAGGAATGTTGAATATTATATTATTAGCATTTCTATGATTTTCTAGCTGTTCTGGTGTATATTTGTGTATTTTTTATGTGTATGTACGTTGCATGTTTGTGTGTTTATTTGACTTATTGCTCTGAGGCCTCCGGGCTTGTGGTACTCTATAAAAAAATATTATTAAGAATAAAAATTACAATAATAGCCATCATTTATGTGGGAAAGAGGAATACATTTGCACACCTCAATTGGACCATTCCATTCATACAATCTGTGCTGAATGAAATTGTTATTCGGAAGACAGCCACATCGTTCAGTGGTGTGTATCGGTACTGGCACATCCTAAACATGGCTCTATTGTTCGTCTACCTCAAAGAAAGGTACAAAGACACAATAGACTAATATACACCCTAATGACAGATCTTGGAGTTGCTGCTCCAAGATTTCTCCTTCTCCAGAACTCCTTCAAGATTTATTGACTGTTGAACCTTGTTAGGGATTAACATAAATAATACATTGGCTAGCGTTGCATTTGGTTTGTATTTGAGTTATTCACAACTTGGTATGTCAATGAGCAGGTCCTATCCCATTCTTGCCAGCCTATTCACCAGTTTCAGATTCCATAATTATAATACCTTTACAACCAAATAAGGAGCAATGCTGCTAATTATTCCACACACTGGGGAAAATATTATCTGGTAAACACTGCTATTGCACCTGTAAATCAAGTTTATGATAAGCACTTGGCAAACAGGTCGCGTTCATCATGGCCAGGCTTCCTCTTCCCACATGGAATGTGGTGATGACCTCAAATCTACGACCATCAAAATTGGCCTAAGGTGGCAAAGAGACCAGGCATGC
Source organism: Ambystoma mexicanum (assembly GCF_040938575.1). NCBI lineage: Eukaryota > Metazoa > Chordata > Amphibia > Caudata > Ambystomatidae > Ambystoma > Ambystoma mexicanum. The sequence continues at coordinate 472,689,547 of NC_090925.1, read as the reverse complement.
AGATAAAGAATTATGAATAATGGAAAAGTGCTTTGATGTACCTAAGAGCAGAATACACTGCATTTTTTCGGTTTTTAATTTTATTGGAAGGGGCATAAACATTTCACATGAGTGTTCACAAGTGATTGAGCATAACAAGGGACATGCTACAAATCACAAGGGGTCTTTACCCCGAGAAATGCTTTTAAAATGATGGATTAAAATGCTGCATTGTACTGCATATATTCAAGGAAAATATGGTTAAATATCATAGTTTCCAAACAATTTGTAGGCTAGCAATTTGTTATGAAAAAGACAATAGATGACAGCGTGCAGGAGAACTGTCCAATACATTTTCATACTAACATACTCATATTTGCTTAATATGTCATGCCACTGTAAGAACAAATATCCATGTGGGTTGCATCAATGTAGGCCAGTATCTCCACTTAAGAACACTCAATCTGTGGGCTTGGTCTATAATGCTATTGCAATGCTATTCCACAGTCAGAAACCATGTGCATACTGGCTGCACCAATGTTGGCCAGTAGCTCCACCTAAGAAAAACATTATGTTGACTTTACCAATAATGCAATAAATATTATATGTCACTGTCAGAAAACATGACCATACTATGTAGGCCAGTATCACCACTTAAGAAAACACATTATCTTGTATTTATTGTGCATTTGTATGCCGCCTATGAACAAGTGTTTCCAGGTGCCACAAGACAAAAATGGGGTTTGGGTAGTGGACAGAGGAATTAAACAACAATAACGGTTATATTGGCCTTGCGGCAATCCTATAGTGCAATTGTAGACAAAGGTGATAAGTGCAGGGGAGGGAGGAGTAGGGGCCTGGTGGGAGGGGATAAATGCAGCAGGGGCACAGGGGTGTGAGTATTGCTGAGGGGGCCAATGCTGGGGGGAGGGCAGAATAAATGTGGTGGACAGGGTGGACCAGATTCGAGCTAGTCCAGGGAAAGGTGCCTGAGGGAAAGTGCTGGTAGGGGATGCTGGAGAAGACTGATCAGTGGTGGTCTAGCCCTTGTATGACTCAGGAGAGACCAGACACCAGTCACAGTAGCAGAGCGACATTAGCACAGGAGGGGGGAGGGAAGGAAGAGTAGAAAAGGAAAGTCTTTAGAAGTTTCTGGAATTTAAGAAGATCCAACTCAAGTCTGAGGGGGGCAGGAAGTGCATTCCAGAGGGAGGAAATCTGCCGAGGAAAGGGATCTACCTCCCACTCCCTGTTTAGAGAAACGTCTGACCTGCAGAGCGTTGGAGCTAGAGGACCCAAGAACTCTAGCAAAGAGCTATTTTGGGAGAGAATGCTGAGGTCCCATGCCCCAGTCAGCCTTGTGGATGATGCAAATGGTCTTCAATTTGATCCTTGCAGTCACCGGGAGGCAGTGGAGAGATTTTAGGGCTGGAGACATGCAGTCCCTTGACTTTGCCTATAATGCTATCCTCCTGTTAGAAAACATATCCATACTGGCTGGGCTGACTGTAGGCCAGTATCTCCATTTAAGAACACCCATCTGCATGGTTTTGCAGATAATGGCAATAAGATTGATATGCCACAGTAAGAAAACATTCCCATACCATCTGCGCCAAAGTAGGCCAGTAGCCCCAATTAAGAATACTCTGCAGTTTGGCTTTGTCCATACCGCTAATACAAATTATAATACTGTCAGAAAACATTTTTTGTTATGTTTTGTTATTGGGCATTTGTATAGCGCCTTTTACCATTTGTATGATTCCAAAGCACTGTGGGTTGAATGCCATCAGGGACCGTAGTCCAAGTCAGTGGAGAGAGTATTGTAGTAAAATGTGCTTGGGGGCACTCGGTTTGTGTGAAGACAGTGTAGATTAAGTGGTGCGTAGCTACATTCTAGTGCTAGGCGTGGTGCAGTGGTTGTGTGAGTTCAGTAGAATGTGTGCAGCAAGGCCACATGGATTTTGGTAGCTGCATTCTGGTTGTGCTGAAGTTTTTGAATGGGATTATGTGTGCAGCTAGGCTGATTTTCATGGGGTATAGCTGTGTTCTAAATACTGTTGAGGTGATTATGGAGGTGTATAAGTATGTGTGCTGCTAGTCCACATTAATTGAGGGCTATGGCTGCATTCTATTGTTTGTTGGTGCAGAGGAAAGAGTTAGCATATTGGTGCGTTTGAATGTCTGTGTGCTTTCCAGTGTGACCCTGTTCCCTGATGAGCTTCCAGTGCCTGTCGAGGGGATGATATCTGACTTTGGGTTCAGGTTGTTAGGCTAAGGTATCCCTGTGCATCGTTGAGTCAATTGCTTCTTGGCGAAGTCTGACGGGCGGAGACAAGCAGATCTGTCCCAAATCATACTGTTACAGTATAGTTGCTAGAGACACCCTTGGTTGGTAGTTTTGCTAAATAGATTCCCAATGGGTAGTTGTGCTAAATATATTCCCAGATAGGTGGGATTAGCAAAGAATAAGTGCTAGATGGCCATCGGTATGTAGTTCTGCTCAAGGATTTCCAGATGAATAGGATTACAAGCATGGGCATTTCATGGACTGATAGCGTAGTGCATATTTGCAGGGCAATGATCAGCTCACAGTGCGTGGGTTGGTAGTTCTGCTAGATAGATTCCCTGATAGGTAGTCCTGCAAAATACATTCCCAGAAAGGTGGGATTAGCAAAGAATAAGTGCTAGATGGCCATCGGTATCTAGTTCTGCTCAAGGATTTCCTGATGAATAGGATTAGCAAGGATGGACATTTCTTGGACTGATAGCATAGTGCATGTTTGCATGGCAATGATCAAGCTCATAAGTGCTATCAGTGCTTGGGTTACGAGTCTAGCACAGTCGATCCAGATTATTGAAGATAGATATCGCTAGGCCTCAAAGCATATGGTATTCCTGGTGGAAGAAGGTAATGCTTCAACTCCGTTATGTACATAGGTGATACTACGATTCGGGTTTCAAGTCTGGAGCAAGGCTCCAGATATTGGAGGTAGATATCGTCTGCCCTGGGAGCCTATTAAAGTGCCAGTATTGAACGGATTGCTATGCCATTTCTTGGTCGTGCTGGTAGGTCGAGTGGTCAGAGCATTCCCTTTTGTGGTTTTAGGAGAAGAGCCAGGTTTTGAGTGCCTTCCGGAAAGCCATGAAGTCTTTGCTATGTCTAATGCGGGTAGGCAGTGAGTTCCACAAATCTGGTGCCAGGGTTGACTAGGTGGACCCTGCGCTCCTGGCCAAATTTGAGGCGGGGACCACAAGGAAGAGGGCAGTGCTTGACTTTAGGGTGCGAGTTGGGTGGCAAGGTGTAATCTTTTCTTGTAGGTATTTGGGGCCTGCTTTGTGCACCGCTCGGTGGATAATACATAGGATTTTGAAGGAGGCCCTGCCTCCATTTGGGAGCCAGTCTAGGGTGCGCCGAGCAGGTGAAGTGTGGTCCCTTTATCCCAGTGTGAGAACCTGTCTGGCAGCTGAGTTTTGTACTCTTTGGAGTTTGTTTAGCTGGTAGGCGGGTACACCCAGGCAGAGGGAGCTTGCCTAATCAAGCCTGGATGTGTCAATGGACATAATTGTAGCTAATCTGTCGGGGTAGGTGAGGTAGGGGGAGATCTGCTTCAGAAGCCCAAGGTGGAAATGACAGGATTTGGATGCATTGCTGATGTGGTTAGACAGAGGTAGGTCCAAGTCCAATGTGCAGCTGAGGTTTTTAACAGTAGTGGTGGTTGGGGGAAGGGGGTCGAGTGAGTGTGGCCAGGGAGTTGGTTGGGGGAATAGAGCAATTTTGCCTCAGACCATGAACTCTGCTTTCCCTGGGTTCAGAAGGAGATGGTTAGTCATCATCCAGTGGTCAATGTCAATGAGACATGTTGCTAGGTCAGGGCGAGGATAGGTGGTCAATTTAGGAATTCTCAGGATGATTTGTGTGTCATCCGCATAGTTATAGCAGGTGAGGTTGTATGAGTGAATTATCCTGGGCAGGGGGGTCATTTAAAGGTTGATGGGAAGGTGTGAGAGGCAGGTGCCTTGGGGTACTCCAGTGTTCACTGGGCATGCAGTAGAGAGTTAAGGGGAAGGGGGGAGATGGGTGATTTGCTGTCTATTAGTGCAGAATGAGGCTATCTAGATGATTGCTGAATCTTGTATTCCTAGGGAGTGCAGTCTGTTAAGGAGGATCATATGGCTAATGGTGTCAAACGCTGCCAAGAGCTCAAGAAGAACAAGTGATTTGCATCCTTCTGAGTCTGCTGTGACTTTGAAGTCATCTCAGATAGGGATCAGCGTGGTTTCTGTTCCGTGGCACAAATGGAATCCTGATTGTGTGGGGTCTAGGTTATTGTTCGATTCCACAAAACCATTGAGCTGTCAGTATGCAGTGCGGTTGATGAGTTTTGCCAGGAATCAGGTGTTGGAGATGGCCCTGTAATTGATTGGTAGGAGAGGGTCGAGGTATGTGTTTTTAAGATGAGATTTGACATACACAGTTTTGAAAGATTCTGGGAAGTTGCCGGAGGTGAGGGAGTCGTTAATCCTGCAGAAGTGGAGGTGAAGATTTCTTTGAGGAGAGAGGCGGGACATGGGTCGAGAGGGGAGCCAGAACGTCAGCTGTTGGATAGTAGATTGAGGAACTCTTTGCTTGTGATAGCATTAAAAGTGCAGAAAGAAGGGTTCTCAGGGGGATTGGTTATTGACGAGAGGTGGTTGGGCAGACAGGTTGGAGAGCTTGGAGTTGAGGGTGGCCATTGTGTTTAGGGCTGCTTTTTTGTGGGAGTGTTCAGAGGGAATTGAAGAGCATTTGTGAGAAAGCAGTCAGGGTTGCGGTGCAGGGAGGGTTTAGGAATTCTGTGATGATCCTGTAGAGTTCTTTGCTGCTGCTACAGCAGATCAGGGCCCTGTTATTGTAATAGGCGTTTTGGGCCTTTTCAATCTCTGATTTGCAATTTCGGAGATGGTGGGTGAGTACATATTTGCTTAGCAGGGTTCTGGAGGCTAGCCATTTGTGCTTGACGTAGCGTATGGTTTTGAGAGTCTTCAGGTGAGGGGTGAACCATTAAGGGAAAGGTCTTATGTGGGAGGGAGTGGACTTGGTGGGAGTTAGGGGAAGGAGTGAGTCATTTAGCCAGTGGTCGAAGAGCTCTCTGAGTAAGGGTCTGTGGCTGTGAGCAAAGGGAGGGTGTGTAGCAATGCTCCTGCTAGGTCCGGTAGTATCTTGACCTTGTTCTAGAACTTGAGCTGAGATTTAGGGGTAGCAGTGGCCTTGGGGGCTGGCGACTGTATGAGGAGTGAGAAAGGTATGGCAGAGTGATCAGTCCATATGAGGGATTTGGGGTGGACATGGAGATGAGGTCGGAGGAGCTGAAGATAGCATCAAGGGTGTGGCCAGATGTGTGCATGGGTCCTGTGATAGATATACTGGATGAGGCTGAGTGCCTCTAGGATGTAGATCAGGGGCAGGGTCATGGAATTCTTGGGTATGTTGAACCAGATAATGAAGTCCAACAGTAGGGTAAGTTCAGAGTGGGTAACTAATGTGGCGCTAGTGAGTCACATAAGCTGTTGGCAAAATGTCTTTGTGAGAGAATAGGCAGGAGAGAGAGTTTGACTAGAAGGGATTTGCCGTTGGCTGTGCTGGGTTGTCTTTTCGGTGAAGGTGACAGAAATGTGAGGTTTGTGGAGGATGGCTAATCCTCCTCCTCTAGAGGGTCTATTGTGGGTAATGAGTGCATAGTCAGGTGGAAATGCTTCATGAGCAATTGGTTTGTGGTCATCCGAGAACCAGGTTTCCGTGATGAAGATGAGATTGGGATTCTCGGAAGTTAGGAGATCGTAGATGCTGTGTCTGTTTGCGGCCACAGAGTGGGCATTGAAAAGCAGGCAGGTGACTTTGTGGGGAGTCGAGGTGGCAGTGTTTTTCGGGGTGCCTGGGGTTGGCAGGGATGGAATGGACAGTGTGGCCAGAAGGATGATGGTAGTGGCGGGAAGATGGTGGTTTGGGGTTGTACAGTATACATGGGTGGCAAAATTGGTCTAGGGCAGGAAAGCTTCTGGTGCCTAGAGGGCGGCAGGTGGTTCGGGACCAGGAAGAGAGGGTGGGCAGTCACAGGTCTACAACCTGTGGGATGGGATGGGCTATCTGTTCGGATGCAAATGGCATTGAGGGTGTATTGAGAGCAGCTGGGCCTGTTCGGATTTGTCAGGATTTGTCACGCTTGGTGCTGTTAGAATGGTTCCCCTTAATAGGAGAAGCGAGAAGGGGAGATGATGCAGGATGAATGAGAAGGAGGGGGGCAGGCTGTGTTCAAGGAGGGAAGTGGTAGGCAGGGGTGGCAGAGGGGATGTGGGTGGTCTACTACTAGTTACTGGTGTGTTGGGGAGGATGGGAGGTCTGGGACATGTTTGTTGAGGGGTGACTGGTCGGGGCAAGGGAGGTGGATGTAGCACCAGAGGTGACAGAGGGGGTAGATCTGTGGAGCAGAGTGGTTGGGCGTTGGCTGTCGCAGCACCGGTGGGATTTCTCAGATGTGAAGTTGGAGAGGGTGTGGGGTTGGTTGTAAATGTGTGTGAGGAAGGGTGTGTGGTTGAAGGATGTGGGCGAAGAGATGGGGCCTTTTGGGCTGAAGGGGGATCCCCTCATATTAGAGATAGAGGGAGTGTGGTGCAAGGTGAACCCTAGGGGGCGAGGCACAGGAGCTGGGCGAGAGATGTGCACGGTGTGGTCCCGAAAGTAGGCACAAGGGTTGTGTTGGCGGTGGGACAGTGTTTTTGGAGTGCCAGCGGGCTCCTCTGGTCTGAGAGTTTGACAGTAGGTGTTGAGAAGCTGCGGTGGGAGAAAACCTTGTGCCTGGAAGGCAGGGTGGGGAGGTGGGAGGCTGTGAGGGCAGGGATTTCTGAGAGCGGTGCAGGGCTCAGTTGATTCTGAGTGCGCCAAAGTGCCCCTCTGGTCTGAGAGTTGGAAGGTGGGAGCTGAGAGGTTATGGGAGGTTGAGAGTTATCTGTAAAGGTGACCAGGGTGTATTGGAGAGGAGTGCAAGGTCTGCAGAGGTAGTTGGGGGGGTAGGGAGTGGGTGAGTCTTAGTGTGCCTGAGATCTCCTCTGGTCTGTGAGTTGGAGGGTGTTTGGTGCGTGGTGGAGGCAGGGGTCAGTGTGTGTGTGTGTGTGTAGGCTTCAGGTGGAAGGGATGAGGGTTATAAGGTTTTGCGATGTGTAAAATGGATTCAAGAATGAGGGTGTGAGGGGGAAAGGTGTAGGGCGGGTGGTGTGTATTCCGGAGTGCCTGAGAGCTCCTCTTGTATTGAGTGGGGAGGTTTGTGGTGAGTGGCAGTGTGTTTGTGAGTGATTCTGAGTGAGGTCCTGGTTTATTCTATCCATACTGACTGCCCCTATGAACACCAGTATCCTCACTTAAGAACACTCATCATGTTGTCTTTGCCAATACTGCCAGTAAAAAAAATAGATGCCATTGTGAGAAAACAAGTTCATAAGGCTGCATTCATGTAGGACAGTATCACCACTTAAGACAGACAACATGCTGCTTTTCATAATAATACCAGTGCACATGATATGCCATAGTAATAAAACATGTTCTTCAATTTTTGGTTTCGGTGAATTTTTGTGGCGCAAGTCACAAATTTGCCAAAACATTGTTAAAAAAAGAGAGGGAAATGGGGTTCTAAACACAGAATATCAGGATGGCATAGCAACCAGAAATGCCACGGAATTAAATACCCAACTCACTTAAATCTTTTTTCCGAACTCTTCCGCTGTATTGCCCAATGATGACCTCCCTAACAAGATTTGCTGCAATCAGCAGCTTTGTAAGAAACGCATTGGTCGGGCTTCCTACTTCCCAGCTGCATCGTGATTTGCTGTGGCACTCATGATGTGAGCTTGCACTCTGCCCTCATGTCTGTCAGCACCATTTTTAAACTGGACTAAAATGTCAAATAGTCTTATCTTCTATTAAACTCTGATTTTAATATTTGACAAACCTGGCTATGTTTTTTTTGTAAATGAGCATAGTGGTGGTGTAATCAAAAAGCAGAACTTCTGAGGACATGCTACGCATCGCTATGCAAAGTCTGAAGCCTACGATAACACATGACAGCAGAGCCAAAAAACAAATTGGGCAGTGTTCAGGTAGTGCATGTACGACGTTCGGCGACATCTACAGAGTTAACTCAATTCTTCACATATTCCATAACTGGTGGGTAGCCTGTGGTAAAATGTTTACCCGACATGGCTACCCTCCTCGCAAGAACGAAGGTACGTAGCTTATCAATGCAAGTGGCTTGCTGCTCCATGTGCTAGCGATTGGAAAGAAAGTTCAGACGCAACCCTGTTGGGAGCAGGTCAGAACGGGCATGGAGTTGCCACATCAGGGCACACTATGAGGTGTTATTAGAAAGCGGCTGTTGAACAGTTTCCCAATTTGGCCTTATGGGACAGGATGGGACTTTGCTTGATAGAATTTGCTCTGCAGATACCCACACCTACAAATGATGTTGGGCTGGGGTTGCTGCTGGTTGCTTCGTGGCCGATTTTGGCTGCATCGCTGGTGGCAAGGTTGCGGCTGATTCTACCACAGTCTGGGGGCACGCAGCTCTGAGTGAATGGCAGCCTTTTCCTTGTGGGTAGCCAGGCTTTCGGGCATTAGACGATCTGTTCTGGGGTGTTTGAGCATAAGGGTTTAAGTTCGATTTTCATGATCATGGTTTTTGTGTGCTATATAATGGGCATTTACCGTGAAAATCTTTGAGTTGTTGGTGCTTTAAAGATTTGGTGACCAGTGATTGTTTTTCACCATCGTGTGGGGTTTTACTGTAGCCTGGTGCTAATTTTAGATGCATTGGTCAAGTCACGGTTTTCGAATGAAGCGCATGTGTAGTGCATGAATGAGAAATTACTTTCTGTGTCAATCTCACGTGCCCAGCACAGGTAATAACTATAGCGAAACAATGAGATTTCCTGACTGACAGATGCTTTTGAAAGTCTGCTAAGGCTGTATCACTGTCAGGCGCATTCCAGATGTTGGCTTTACCCTACTTAATGCGACTGGTTGAGTCAATCATTCCACCGAGGTTTTAATCTCGTCACTTCATGATATACTGAATACTCTGAATTAGGTGCATTGACCCTCTGAGCAATCTCATCTCGTGTTTGCATATATTGTAGAGTGTCTCTACCGCAATTCAAAGGTTTTCTGAAATTCTCTGTCTTTTCTTATAGGTGAGTCTCATGTTGGCTTCAACGTAACTGCTAGGATGTTGTGGCTACAGGGTAAATGGTACCCTCCTCACTGCCACCTGTCTGACAGGCCGCTTCCCGCTTCACCCTCCCATAAAACAGGTGTGCGGGAGAAAATAGATTCTCGAAAGCCTGAACCCAAGCTACGTTTTCACTATAGAAAACCCACCACATCGATCCATGCATTCATCTATCGATATATACATCCACATACACAAAGATACATAAGTACACACCAGTATAAATCTGTACATACATACATCCATACAGAGATACATCCACTAGTACATACAGGAATTCATCTGTACATACATCCACACATACAAACATACATACAGACAATACATACAGGCATCCACACATCACATTTGTACATCTGTAAATACATACTTACACACATCACTTCACATATGCACAGGGATATACAAACATGTATACACACATGCACATATACATACATCCCTACATACACACATAATTATACATCTGTACATACATAAATCCATACATCCATGTATCGCCATCCAGTCAAACATATATTACACGGCCTGCGGTAGCATGTAGTTATAGTTAAGTTGCTCAACTCATAGAAAGAGCACTATTTGGCCCCCAATGCAATGATTTATTTGAGGTTTGGTGTGGTTTCGTACAGGGGGACAAAGTTATAGGCTGTCCAAACATTTTTTAAATCCTCATAGAGACAATGAAACCAGATATTTACTTGCACCTACAGCACAAACCGCTAGATGGATATTCACCAAACCTGCGTGAGGAGCGGCGGCTTGGTCACAAAAGTGTGCTTTTGCAAATTAGATGTAAATCCGTCCAGTTGTTTTTAAATAAATTGCCAAAAAGTAGGTGCAAAAACTGAGTGAGTGATATGTGTGTCCAGTCTGTGGACTTCCTGATGTGGAGTCCGCAGACACCTCTGGAACAATCAGAGGGTGGCTTGGTGTCCACAGACACGAAAGATGCATGCTGATTGGATGTTAAAAAATGAGGTGCGTCATCATTTTTGGAACGGTCGCCATATTGGATTTGTGGACAGCAGCATTCTTCGCAGACATCACAGTGAGCAAAAAGTTTGAAAACCATTTTCTGGGGTTATTTTGTGGCCAAAGAGGGCCTGTAAAGGGTGGGGGAGTGGAAAAAAGTTGACAAGGAGCTGTTTTTATCGTTGAATGAAAGCGTTGCCGGTGCCATCGAGTATGCAGTCAATTTCAGCGTCCGCAGACAGTGCAGTGAGTAAAAAGTCTAGAAAACACATTTGGGGTTATTTAGTTACTGAAAGAGGGCCTGAAAAGGGTAGGGGAGTGGAATAAAGTTGATATGGAGCTGGTTTTATATGTGCGAAAAAGGTGTGCAGGTGCTGCTGAGGACGTCATTGGGATTGGGGGGGATCTGGGTGAGTCTTGCTATTTGGAGGTGTATTGTACGTACTTGTTATATGGTTTAATTCTATTGTTGTTTTTATGCCAGGCCATGCACCCAAGAATCTGGCCACTGGCCACACACACTATACTAAGTACAGTACAATTGAGGATTTTGCTAATGGAATATGTCACAATGTGGTTGGTATATCTGACTCTTAGTGTGCTTGGCATCCTGAAATATGTTTAGGCTTGCTGCACCGCCAGGGCCTTGAGGTTCTACACTCCCAACCTCAGGAGGTAATTTAGAAAAAACACAGGGTGGCTCTGGATGGTTGCGCTATGCTAATTAGTATCATGCCATCAATAAGGTTAGGCCTATATCCTTCAATTATTAATCCATAAAGATCAACACAAATATCTTTGTGGGCTTGATTGGCTGTAATTTAATCCCATATGCATCAACAGTTCAGCCCTTCTGCCTGCATGTGTTTCGACAAAAATGTTTTTTGTCAAGGCTGGTTAATGGACATAAAACATCAAAGTATAATTGGTGGTTAAAAGAAAAAGCATAAATCATATTGTCCTAGGAGGATAGCTCAGCGGCAATGTGTTCGCCTTGGAAGCAAGACGACACGAAGCAACACAGCTTCGATCCCCGGGTCCGCCCTTAGAAGCCTCTGAGTATTTAAGCATGTTATAAATACGCAACTAAGACAAAAAAAACTATTACGCAACCATTCCTGTAACAGCGCCTCGATGTCCGTGGGCTGTGTGAGCGTGTTAAAAATGCAAATAAATAAATAAATAAATAGGTACATACCATTTGCGGGGTTTTGGGAAAGCAGGGATAGGGATGACACAGAGTGGACAAATGAAGCATATTTAGTTGCAAAGGCCATTTTACTGTTTTTGTTACATTCTTGCAAATTCATTGGAATTCAAAAAATTCAAAATATTACATGGCCTGTGGCAGTGGCCATGTAGTTATGTTTAAGTAGCTCATCTCATACGAAGAGGACTTTTTGGGCGGCTTACAACTCTGCTCCCCCTGGACGAATCCTCACCAAACTTTGCAAAAAAAACTACATGGCACACTCTGAATTATTTTGGAAAAGTATGGTGAGGTTTGGTCCGGGGGAGCAAAGTTATAGGGGCGGTCCCAAATTTCCTTTTTTCCCATAGATATAATGTGAAAAAACTTTGCTCACACCTACAGCCCAAACCGCTGGACGGATTTCCACCAAATTTACGGCAGGAGCGGCAGCTTGGTCCCGAGAGTGTGCTTTTGTTAATTTGGTGTAAATCCGCCCAGTAGTTTTTTTTTTAAATGACCAAAACATAAGACAAACAAATTAGTGATATGTATGTCCACTCCGCTGACACATTTCCCTGTTCGTTGCGCGGAAAGGACACCGATTGGTTAATCGGCTTGCGTCATGTCCACGGACATGCAACGTGTTCGCTGATTGGCTGAAGTGAGGCGTGAGGTGCGTCACATTTTTTTTTTATGCGCCCGCCATCTTGGATCCGCGGACATCCGCAGACAGCACAGTGGCGAACAGAGGCAAAATGCAATTTTGGGGAGCATGTTGGTGTGTAGGAGTGCTTGGGGAGAGTTGGGGAATAAGAGATGGGTCAAATACTGTATTTGTTTAGGTGGCAAGTGCCCCTGATGTGCTTGCCATGTCCACGGTCATCGCGGCTGTAGCGGACATAATAAATGCACTACTAGCTATTTTACTTTAGTATGATGTTGGTTTTGGGTTGTTAGTAGAACATTGATTGTAATTAATATCCCCTTTAAGCAGCCCACATATCACAGTCAAGATGTTTGGTAGCATAGGTGTGTTATGCTGCTGTGGTTGTGGCCAGGGCCGAGAGTCTTGGGTGCATTCTCTATGGCCTTCAACCATGCACCCAAGACTTTAGGCCCTGGCCACAACCACAGCAGCATAACACACCCATAGAATTAAACACTCATCAAATATCCACAACCCAAAAGTGTGTGTACTGTTTCATTTGTAGATTTTGTATGTGAAGTTTTGGCTAGGCTATGCAGTTAAGATTGTGTAGTTTGTAACAAGGACTGCGGCATGAGATACCCATGGAAGTAAACATTTTGGATTGTGGTCTACGGTTAGATGTTTGCTTGAATGGGTGTGTTATGCAGCAGTGTTTGTGAGTCCATTTATTGTATACTTACTGGTTGAGTTCTTTGTGGTTGTATGCAGTTTTTTCATGACATGAGCATTTGGAGGAAACATTTTTTTTCAATCACTGTGATAAAAGAAAAAATCACATGTTAGTCTAGGTAGTTTATAATGAGTATCATTGCATAGTAGACATGTCTGTATTGTGTCGACCCCCATGGTGAGTACTTTAGAAGTACTATAGTTCAAACTAGTGTACTGTGCAATTTGCTTAGTTCCTGTGTTTGTTGATTAAATCATTGGGTCTGTGGGACAAAAATCCATGCTGGATTAAAAAAAAAACGTTCTACATTATTGTACAATAGATTTCTTTCATTGATTTCAATGGGAGGAATTTAATAGGTGTATGTTTTTTTATTTGGAAGTGGTGGTAGTACTGTTGCAAATAGATAGCAGTTGGCATATTCTAACTGTTTATTTCTTGTTTCATTTTAATGGTATTCATTTATCTGTTTGCTTTTTGCAGACTCTTGGGGCAGTTAGATACCTATTGGTGTTTTGTAACTGGTCATAATTTTGAAGTTCTAGTTTTGTTTATGTTAATACACAGATTAGTTATTACATTTTGGTTTTAAGAATATTAAGTAAGCGTTTACAAGTTTTGCTGGTAATCTCTGTTTTAGAGTAATGGTAGTATCATTACATTCGAACCATCCACAATAATTTTTTTATATATGCAGTATAGTGACCTGCATTGGTTGTGGCTCCTACGTGGTAGATTATACCTATTGTTGTGAAGGTTTTCTTACCAAGTGATACTTGACCATGTGTGAATCCAGTCAGCTTGCAGTTGTTTTTGGTACCATCTGCATTATAACATAAAAGCATTACTATTACATATTTACTATGTGTCTGTATTTGTAAGGTGGAATGATCATCGGAATTGCAGGTAGTACATAATCTGCCATGGTTTGCAGTTTGTACAAGTTGATGAAATGGAATGGATTCACAGTTAGGTATGGATACATACATGAAGCTTTCATTAGGAACTTCTTCTTGTGCGACATGGCTTCAAAGAGTACATGTATGTTTCCAAATGTATGAAATCTGGAAGATTTCATTTATAGGTATTTTTTGTTTTCTAGTACCTGTAGTAAGTACATTAGAAATTCTTGCAGATCTTCTTGTGAGTTTATAGTGAATTTGACCATTCTAGCACAGTAGTCCAATTCCTGCCTTATTCCAGAAACACTGTAAGTATTGTCAGGATTGTTGGTTGTATTTCTATGAAGGACTAACATTTCAAACACAATTGGTCTGTACCGTGTAAGTAAATGTTGTCAATAATTGGTGGCAATCGGAATAGAATATTTATTGCTACATATGCTTATCAATTTACACCAGTTGTATTTGAAAATTTGAATGGACCTGACAGTGCTGTGTCCAAGTCATTTGTTCGGACTGTGCGTTGCTTCTTTGAAGAGGTAGTAGAGTTACTTTGAGCAGTAGATTCTTGTTTGGTTATGGTCCTGGATGAAGTATTAGCTTCTTTTACTTTCTTTGGAGGAATTGATGTGAGATCCTGCATCGTTTCAGTCTGAAGTAGATTTCTTTCACAACGTTTTGCTTTTTGCAGACCAGGATAGGTTTTTAGATGGGGGTGTAGAGTGAACACAGTCTATTGTATTATAGAATGCAAGGAATATCAACATTTACTTTACTTGCATCAAAGTCAATTAGAAATAGTTTGTCAAGTGTACGTAAGCGTGACAGTGCTGCATAGCTCATGACTTCTTTAAAGACGGTGCTACCAATATATATCAATGCTTTATCTAGGGTGAGACCTTGTGATTTGTGAATGGTAACTGCATATGGTAGAGTTAGAGAAAATTGTTCTCTGCGTACATTAATGTCCTTGAAAAGAAGGAAGCGGGCTGTTGAGCGTCCTATCCTTTTATCTTCCTATAGTTTGTCAAAGAGAATATTGACAAACTGAATGTTGTTGTCACGTGGGTATGTTTGAAATCCAACAACTGTACCAAGTGCTCCATTAACTAGTCCTTGCTCCACATAAAGGTTATGTTTAAGAATTACTCTACATTTTAAAGATAATTTTAATATTTTCTCCAGACCATCTGTGTTAGAAATAGAGTTTTCCAAGGTATTTAGTCTTGTCGTGGCTTGTTGACACATGGGTAGTGTAATACCATGTACGTCCAGTTTGTCTGTGGAGCAAATTTCAATTGTTGGTTGCATTTCTTTTTTCTCAACATTGTCATTGAATTGTGCACAGCTTGTAAGAATTGTCATCAAGGACATACAGTTTACAATTGTGTGTGCTAATTGTTCCATGGCATCAGTAGCACATGAGTTATAGCCATAGGGTGCATGGATGTGCCTGGTTTTTAATATAGATTGGGCTTCTTGAGATAGTATCCCAACTCTAACACTTTTTCACATGTTGGCGTATGTGAGGTCTGTAGACGGATGCATGTTTTCAGTTAATTCTCTGTATTGGAAATGTTGCCAAAGGTTGACATTTCCTATGCTGGCAAGAGTTTTACGGCACAGTTTATGCCCTAAGGTTTTAAAAATAGTTTCACCTTTCATTATTATTATTATTATTATTATTATTATTATTATTATTATTATTATTATTATTATTATTATTATTATTATTATTATTATTACTGGTGTTAATTGAAGAAAATCTCTGAAAACAATATTGTGTTTTTCCTCCAAAGAGCTCTTCATAGTCTGTTTTGAGGACCTCTTGTAATCTGAGGTGAATCAAAGCCAACGCTAGGTTGGAGACCATGCACACCTCATATATTAGCAACATTTTCTACTTCTGTCATTGCTAATTCTGCCTCATTTGGTCTTAGTGGCTTTCCAAGTGGTTCTTGGCTTTCTGTTACAGAAGGTAGACTACTGTCAGGAGTGTCCACATCTAATTGGGCCTGGAGTTCTTTTTTGTGTTGCTGTTCATTGTGCAACATTGTTTGGTACTGTGTAAAGTTTACGTCTGTTATAGTGCTTTCATTTGCTTTGAAAGCGTCTTCATAGGAGTCATAGGTATCTAGTAACTCTTCTTCTTTTCTCCATGGTTTAAAAAGTTGTAGCAGGGACATGTATTTTTTTTTGTTTGTTTTTTTGTTGTGATGATTTAGTTTATTTGTAAACTTTTTCATCTTTATCTGATGGAGGTAAGAGCTAGTGGTTTAAATTGAATCTCATGGTGTTCTTTTGTTGAGTTCCCATATAGTGCTTAGAAAGAGGGTGATCGTGTATGTATATTTGTTGTTATGTCCACTGCGTAGGGTGGGCCATCTTTCTTGAGTGTTCATTTGTCGTGCTGAGAGTTGCAAGAACGCTCCAAATTCTTTACTCTGAGAAGAGAGTGATTGGCATTCCATGACCAGATGAAAAATGGTTTCTGGGATTGCTTGATCCTTGCAGAATCGACAGTAGTTGTTTGTGGTGTCAATCTGCCTCGTTATTGATAGGTATGAGTTCGTAGGTAGAATGTTCAGACGTAATCTTAAAAATGTTGTTCTAATTCTCTGGTCTGGGAAAGTTTGAAGATATGGAGGTAGCTCATGAATTTTCCTGTTATCTTTGGTGCATTGAAGATTCTGTTTGTAGACATTCTTTTTTTAATCGTTTTTATCCAATCGTTCTGAAGAAGTTTTATTTTCGCATATTGTGGGTGAAGAGTTAGAAGTTCTTCTGTTATCTCTTCATTTTGAATTTCCTTCTTCATTGAACGTTTCCATTTTTGTAATACCGTGTTGTTAAAGGTATTTGCTTGAGCTCGGAGGATTTGAATAGCTGGGGTTCTTTTCCATAGTAGAATGGATTCAATTGACTGGGTTGCCATTTCATATCATATTATTGGCATTGGATATGACTGCGGTAGATATAGAACTTTACGCCAGAAGATTGCTTCAAATTTCATCCAATTTATTGTACGGGCGTTCAGCATTGCTTCTGTTCCATATGTTAGCATCGGGATGTACTTTTGTCTGTAATAGGCAATGGTGGGTCTGAAAGAAAACTGGCCATATTTCCTGTGTCCATACATCCTTGTCTTGCGAGGGTTTGTGCAGTTTGTTCAATGTTGTCAATCCATTGTTCCTCCGATTTTGATTGGTTTATTAAGACACCAAGATATTTGAAAGTTGTCACATTTTCTATTTGGTTTCCATTAATATTGAAGCTCGGTTGGTATGGTTTTTTTGTGAGTGGTTTGGTTAAGGTCATTGTCTTGGTTTTTGCAATGTCGATCAGTAATTCATTTTTTCCATGTAGCTGGTCAGAGCTGTCAGGGATGCTTGTAGTCCAGTGGGTGTTTTATCCAATAGAACAATGTCATCTGCATATGCCATGACAGGAACTGGTGTAGAATTTATTTTCGGTGGTTTGGTTTTATTGCTTCTTAAATGTTCCTCGATGTCCGCTGTGAACAGGTTGTATAGAGTTGCTGCCAAGGGGCAGCCTTGCTTTAGACCATTTACTGTTGGAATGGCGTTAGTGGTGGCTCCCGGTTTTGATAGTCTCACTTTTATGGAAGTTTCTGAGTAAAGTAGAATGATTGGCTCGAGGATGTTCGGCGGGCAGTTCCATGCTCTGAGTTTTGACCATAGTTTATGCTGTGTTATGGCATCGAAGACCATCTTCAACTCAATGAATGCTGAATGTATTGTAGTGTGAGAATTGATGGCTTCATGCTTTATTAGTTGGAGTAATATCAGATTGATGTTGGTTCCGACATGGGCAGTGAAGCCCGTTTGCCTGATCGAGAATTTGCCGTTTTCAAGTGCCCATGTAGTTAGTTGTTTCAGTAGTATTGAGGCAAATAGTTTCCCAAGCGGGTCTAGTAGGGCAATTGGACGGAAGTTGTGGGGTTCGTCTCTTGGTCCTTGCTTATAAATTGGAACAATTATAGCCGACCTCCAGGAGTTTGGAATCTGTTTGAGTGTGTTTACCAAAGTTATGATGTTGCAAATGAAATTTGCCCAGGCAGACGGGTCTTGCTTGATGACGGCATTGGAGAGTCCGTCAGGACCAGGCGCTCTAGACGTGTTCAAGTTTTTGATGAGCCGCATGAAGTCTTCATATTCTGCATTTACATACCATTTCGGTTTGTTTCTGTGCATTTGATCTTGAGGTTGCGTTGTTCGGGCTCCGTAGATGGTCGGAAAATGCGTGATCCAAGTTTTTTGTGCAACGTTGGCTGTTAGTTTGTGTTGTTTTTGCAAGTTATCATTGAGCAAGTTCCAGAGCTCTCTCGTATTGTGTAGTTTCATTATGTTTTCTGCATCTGCCTGTTGAAGGATTTTTTGTTGAGATTTTCTCCAATTGGCGTATTTCTGTTTCAGATTTTTGATCTGTGTCCTGTTTTCTGCGGATGTTATTTTCTTTAGGTGCCGAATTGATCGTGTTAGGCATTTTTTCTTGTCAGCTATTTCTTGATTGTAGGTATGGCGATGATGTAAATGTGGGCGGTTTTTAAGTGTTTGTCGGAAGGGGAGTAGGATCCGTTCATAATTGAGTTTCTCAGGATCTGTAAAAATGGCAGCATGAAGTTTCTTTGGTAGGTTTGCCATGGCTGGTTTTAGTATCCTTAGTCTTGATGTTGTGCCGTTGAGTTCTGCGGAGTCTTTTGGTGCTAGTTCTCTTTGTTCAGTTGGTGACCGCGAATGGACAGTGAGCTGGTTATTATCGCTTTTATCAGTAATTATCGTTTGGCCTTTTGTGACACATTCATGTAGGTTGTATGATAAAAATATATAATCAATGATTGTGGTTGATGATCCTCTGGTCCAGGTTGGCGTGTAGGCTGTGGAGTTGTTCTTTGCATGGTTCAAGAGGATGAGATTGCGAGTTATACTTTCATTCATCCATCTCCTTGCTTTCGGTGAGAGTTGTGGATGAGTTCGAACAGTTCCGTTCTGAGTGAACAGATTGATGTTCAGGTCCCCACAGATTATTATTCCTGGTAGTTGATGATTTGTCACGACCTTGTCGATTGCCAGGAACACACCGTCAATGAATGCTTCCGTCGATATTGCTGTAGGATTCCAATACAGGTTTAATATTGCAACTGTTGTGTCATTTCTTTTCCGTTTGAGTGGTTCTTGGTGCACATTAGTTTTGTTAATTGGGTCCAGGGATTGATATTTTCACTGCTCAGTACTTTCCAGTGCTGGTCTTCCTTGTTTTTTGACGATAGCAGGGTTGAGAAAGGTAAGAAAGCCATCGCAGGCTAGAGGTTCGCCTAGCCATGTTTCCTGAAAGCATATGATTTGATAGTGATCTAGATCTTTGGAGGGGTTTGCAAAAAGATGCAAGTTTCCTCTGGTATTCCACGAGCAGAGTGACCACGTGTATCCCAGGTTCGTTGATTGTTAGGAGTGGGAGTTCATTGAGTATTCTAAGGATGCAGTTTCTGTGTATGAAGTTTCAGAGTTGTAAATTCTTCTGATCGGTCGTTCGTCTCTGCGTGGTTGTTGTGTTTGTGGTGATTGGCACTGCTTTCTGTCAGCTCCAGGGTGGTCGGTGGTGTAGTTATTCATTTGTGATCTCGATTGGTGTTGCCTGTTGTCATCACTGTCATGCTTTGCTCTGTATTTTGGTTTGTTGGGTGCTCTTGTGGTTGTGGCAGCCCAGCATGTGAATCCGAGTTTTTGTAGCTGGGGACGTCTTGATAGGATCAGTTCCTGATTGTTAGAGTCCGCTAGCTCGACGACAATCTTATCTAAGTTTAAATCGTCTTTCAATGTTATAAGGTCGATGACTTTTGTTGCTATTTTGTTCAGGTGCGGTATTGCTACAAAGAGGCGTAGAACATTGTTTCTGTTTAGAATTAGGGGTTCCGGTCTATTAGTTTAGTTTTCAGTGTGAATTTTGTAAATTTGGTTTTGTCGTAGCGGGTTGACAAATGATGGGAAGTTAAAACTTTGTTCAGTACGGTCTTGTGATCTTGTCGTGAGTGAATCCGATGAAATTTGATCATAGATTTCCTTTGTTATTTTATCTGTTGTATCACTTTCTAGGGACACATCTGAGATTTCTTCTAGAGAGAAGTATGAGATTTCTTCATAGTTATCTATTGTTGGTTGTTCATGTTCCAGAGGGTATTCATCAATTATTATGAAGCTTGCATGGCCTATGGGTTGTATGGGTGGCGGTATGTTATCTGGTATTTGGTCTTCGTGGGTAGATAGATTAATTAGTTCTTCATCTATGGGTGATGTATCTGGTGCTCTTTGTGGCACTTGAGGCTGTATCTGTGTTTTAAGTCTTTGTTTTCCTTGGATTTGGGTGGTTGGTAGTGTCAGTCGACTTTGAGTTTTGCATTTTGGAGCTGTGTGAAGTTGGTGGGTTGGTTTCACGGTTCTTAGGAATTCTCTAGAACCCGTTTGTCGTTTTTTGTTGGTTTTTGGTTGTGTTGGTTGCGGGTCGATTGAGTTTTTTTCTTTTGCAAAAATCTGATATGCCTCTGTAGGGTTCTTGTTTGCTTGTGCAGGTTCTATGGTATCCAGTTGTGAAATGGTGATATTTCCAGCTGGTTCTTTCAGCACATGCTGTTTGTGAGTCAGTGCTGCGACAGTTGGTTGTTGCAGTAAATTTGCAGTAGAGAGAACTGGTGTTCCTTGATCAGTAGGTAGGTTGAGTTGTAGAACTGATTGCTGTTGGTGGTGTACTTTAAGCAACTGTAGTAGTTCTGTTGTTAGCTTTGTTTTTTCTTGGCGATCGCCTCTCGCTATTTCAGCTAGTCTTTGTTGCCAGCGATATGATTCTTCTGCTTCGGCAGTCAAGCGAGATTCGATTGAGGATACAAAGTTCTCCATGTAGATCTGTTTGGAGTCTATCAAGGCTAAGAGAGTTGCTTGGTCCTTGATACTGTCTTTCATATTTTCATGTAGTTTAAGAAAAGGACTCATCACTTGAGAAGGTATTGCAATGAGCATATTTTGTGGGTCTATCATCGTGGTCGCAATTCACGAGTTATTGTTTTCCTCAAAGTGTTGGTCTTTTGGTGTGGTATTGGTGTTCCTGTCTTGTAAAGGGATCGGCTTTGAGTTCTTGGTTGTAGGATCTGGGGTGTAGTAGGAGTCATCTGAGTCGTAATTGAAGCATGTTGGGAAGGTTTGTTTCTCAGTATGCCAAGATTGAGGTTCTGTTTTCACGGGTAATTTTTGACTATCGTGTATAATTGTCATGATGCCCGCTCCCGGGGAGCCGGTTCAAGCCCTGCGTCCCCGAAAGGGGACATCCAGTCCCCAAGGAAAGGCCCAGCAACCCCATATAGGGGCCCTTTGGACAGTGTCCTGGCGCCTATGGCGCCAGGCTCATAAAAGACATCAGTCCTGGCGCCAGGCTCATTATGGGAGTGCTTGGGTGCACTTACCTGATGCAGACCATGCTGCAGGATCCCGGCCTCCTTGAGGCCTGAAAGGAACTACTTTACCTGTGGGACTAATTTACCATCCGGGCGTGGTCGGGGAAGGATACACACCTGATTGGAGGAAGGATACATACCTGGAACTTCTTCCAAGGCTATTTAAACCCCACCCGAACAGCCACACGTGCTTCGCGTTGTTCTGCATCTAGCAGCTGGACGCTCACCGTGTCTGCTCCTGCAACCTGACTTCTACCACGCCTGCCAGCATCCTGGATCACCTTCAAAGGAATAGAAGAAGAGAACAGAAGAAGGAAAAGTCCTTACCTGCTAAATCCACATCCCGGAGACATCTCGCCGACAATCCTGAAAAGGAAGACTTTTATTTAAAAGCTCATCGCGTCGATCGCTGCAGCGCCGCATTCCACTCACCTTCACAGGGCGCCTCCAGGTTCAGCAGCGATCATCCGGATTCGCAGTCACGCCCCAGCGCCTAGGGAGAAAAAGGCAAGAACAAAAGGTGAAAGAAAGAAGGGAATAAGGAAAGCTAAATCTCCATGTTAAGACTTACCTGTTGATTCATTCCCTCTTCATTTCGGGTCCGCGCCGCATCCTGGCATTTCCGGACCCCGGCCCCTAAGGGGAAAAAAGGACATCAGCGTTAATGAGCGAATGAAAAGACATTACCAAAAAAACGCTCATTAAAGACTTACCTGATTTCTACAAGGATTTCACCTTTCATCTCGGGTCGGTGCCTGTTCCCCGGCATTCCGTACCCCGGCCCCTATGGGGAAAAAGACACTAGCATTAGTACATTAATGCATGGAAGCCAAGCAAGTTTGGTTCTCACCAATACGAAAATCCAGTGAAGTAACTGGATACCAACGCGCCCCTGCATCAGAAGCAGGATGGAGAGCTCGTCCTTCCAGACCCTAAGGTGAGACGCTACGGGGAATCACAGAAGGGTTTCGAGGAGGGTGAGAGGGGAAAGTGGGAGGCCAATTGCATTACCCCACAGACAGTTAATCCCCTATTTTCGCCTACAGAAGGATACTTCTGCGAGCCAAACAAGCCAGATTTGGGGGCCCGGTCCAGTCCGTCTTCCGAACCCTGCGCATCACCTTAGAAGAGGTCACAGCAGCGCGAACCAGGCCAGCGCCTCCATGGGAGTCAGGTGAGCATTACAGAACGTGAAGCCTTCCTACAAATTCCCACCCAGGCGCTATGGAAAGTTCTGAGACTGATCATTTGGTCCAATTACTGGGGGAATTACGGGCCAAAGTACATGCCGCTCGTCAAGAGACTAATGCCCTCAGGAGGGAATTAATAATATCAAAGGAAAGAACTGATGACCTGGCCAGACAGCTTTTGCAAGGTCAAGCTGGGCAAACTCCTCTACCCGCTTCCGGAGGGAACCCCACTCCTGTGGTTTCCAGTAACCCTGTGCAGATTAATCTACCCGGAAAAATGCCGCTGGCCCCACCCGAACGCTTTTCTGGGGACCCCAAACGATTCGCCGTATTCATGAATCAGTGTCGTTTGCACTTCCTATGCAGACCTGGGGCCTTCCCTAATGATCAGACCAAGGTAGCCTTTGTATTGTCATATCTCAGCGGCTGCGCTGCCGATTGGTCAGTTCCACTGGTTACTCAAGATGACCCGATTCTCTGTGATTTTCAAGGGTTTCAAGCAAGCATGGAAAGGTTATTTGCTCGACACTCTCAGGGGAAGGCTCTGGATGACGAACTTCTATCCCTGCCATAGGGCAATAAGGACCTCCTATCCTATATTGCAACCTTTAATAGACTAATTGTGGAAACAGGATGGCCAGAGGATAAAAGAGTCACATTGTTTTATCGAGGCCTACGCGGAGAACTTAAAGATGACTTGGCCCAAGTTGTAAATCCCCCCCAAGAATGCACAGAGTATATAGACTTAGTGGTCCAATTGGATCACAGACTTCAAAACAGAAAAGCAGATTGGTCCAGTTTTGAGACCCGGGTGTTCGTCAAGACCCATGCTAATCCCAAGGGAGTTGACGTCTCTGAGCCTATGCAAATTGGAGGGGTTAAAGGACCCTTAACTCAAAAGGAACGTGAAAGGAGGCGGCAGTTAAAATTATGTCTTTATTGTGGGAATTCTGGACACATTCTACAAGATTGCCCGGCAAAACCGCCCCGAAAGGCGGTAGGAGCCGCTGATAAAAACCATGAAGACTCTGTTTCGGGAAACGACTCCGCCCGACAAGCGTAGGGGTCCGCTTGCCGAGCTTGAAAACTAACTCTCAGACCTCGCATTTCATTGTGCCAATGGTTCTCATAGATCCAGAACAGCCTAAGTGGTTGCATGCAATAAAGGCATACATCGATAGTGGGGCTATTGGAAACTATGTGGATCGTGAATTGGTCTCTAGGATTAACCTCCCTCTCCGTCCTAAAACCAGCAAAGATGTCATCACCACAGTCGATGGAACTGAAATTGCCTCTGGACCGGTAACACATTCCACTACTGAGGTGACTCTTATTGGTCCCGACGGCCATCGGGAGGGTGTTGTGTTTGATGAAATCAAGGCTCCACAGTTTCAGGTTATTCTTGGAATCCCTTGGTTAGAGACACATAATCCTCAAATTGATTGGCGAGCTAAGCGAATAACCTTCCCGGATTGTACACAAACCTGCTACCCAGAAAACCTGAAGATTAATCTAGCATCTGTAATCTCTGCCTCCATGCAACTACCTCCGGAATACCAAGACTTTCAGGACGTCTTCCAAAAGGAACAGGCCAACACGTTACCTCCTCACAGATCGTACGATTGCCAAATCGATCTGGTGCCCGGTGCACAACCCCCTTGTAGCAGGATTTATGCCCTTACCAAACCTGAGAACCTGCATTTGAGACAATATTTGGATCAATACCTAACTAATGGTTTTATTCGCCCATCAAAGTCCCCGGCCTCCTCGGCTTTGTTCTTCGTGCCCAAAAAAGAAGGCGACCTTAGAACTTGTATCGATTACCGCACATTGAACCAGATAACGGTTAAAAACCGTTATCCTCTGCCTCTGATCCCTGAACTCCTTGACCAGGTGAAGGATGCTTGCAAATACACCAAGTTAGATCTCCGGGGGGCTTATCATCTGGTACAAGTTAAAGAAGGTGACAAATGGAAAACTGCCTTCCGTACTAAATACGGATTATTCGAGTACCAGGTGATGCCTTTCGGATTGTGTAACGTGCCGGCTGCCTTCCAATACTTCATGAATGATGTCCTTCGGAACTCATCGATGTTTGTGTTGTCGTATATATCGATGACATTCTGGTGTACTCCTCTTCGGAATCTGATCACAGAAAACACGTCAGGGCAGTACTTGAAAAACTGCGCCAACACAAACTATTTGCTAAATTGGAGAAATGTGTTTTCCATATCACAGAAGTCGAGTTTCTAGGTTTCATCCTGACACCCAAAGGAGTCCAAATGGACTCAAGTAAAGTGGATGCCATCCTCAAATGGCCATCACCTAGCTCTGTAAAAGGGGTTCAAAGTATGCTCGGCTTTGCCAATTTCTATCGCAGGTTTATCCCGGAATTTTCACGCGTGGTACAACCCATTACTGCACTCTTGAGGAAAAATAAACGTTTTGAATGGTCTGAAGAAGCCGAGCAGGCCTTTCAGGATTTAAAAGCTAAGTTTACCTCCGCACCTATATTGAAACACCCGCGTCCAGATCTCCCTTATGTCGTCGAGACTGACGCATCCAGCCTAGCCATGGGAGCTGTCCTGTCCCAAAGAGATCCCGAAACCAACCAACTGCATCCCGTAGCATTTTGGTCCAGAAAATTCTCGCACCCGAGGTTAATTATGCAATCACTGACAAAGAACTGTTAGCCATTAAGTCCGCTTTTAAAGCCTGGCGGCATTATCTGCTTGGCGCTCGACATACCATCACAGTGATCACTGATCACCGGAATTTACAGTATTTTAAAACCGCCAAGGCTCAGTCATCACGGCAGCTCTGATGGGCTTTGTTATTCGCTGAATTTGATTACGTGATTACCTATCGACCTGGCTGCAAGAATGGCAAAGCAGACGCCTTATCCCGAATTGGAATGGGAGAATCTGATACAAACTCAGAACCAGTACCAATAATTCCCGAACAGAGGATTCTAGGCATGACTTCGTTACAGACGCTAGAAGACATTCAAGCCAGAGTGAAACAACTCCTGGACCCTACAACCTTACAGGATTGGATACAAAAGGGATCAGACTTTACCATAGATAATGGTTTACCTTATTTCCGAGGACGCTTATTCCTGCCACATAAGGAATTACACGAACTAGTTATTTCCGGTTATCATGATACATTAATAGAGGGACACCCCGGTATTGCCAAAACAGAGGAAAAGGTGAAACAACAATTTTGGTGGCCCTCTTGGCGAAATTATGTTAAATCTTTTGTGATGTGCTGTGGTGTTTGCGCCCAAAATAAAAGTCAAAAGAAAAGACCAGCCGGTCTCCTTCAACCTCTAGACATACCGCCAGCACCCTGGCACACCCTATCAATGGATTTTATTACGGACCTGCCTCCTTGTTCGGGGTACAATACTATTCTAGTAATTGTGGATTTGTTTTCCAAAATGGCCCACTTTATTCCTTTGAAAGGTTTACCTTCAGCTTCTGTCCTAGCCAAAGAATTCCTCGAAAATATTGTTTGGCTACATGGATTCCCATCTATACTAATCTCTGACCGGGGAAGCCAATTCATTTCCCACTTCTGGCGCAAATGTTGTCAAATGGCGCAGATCGACGTAAGATTATCGACCAGTCACCACCCTCAGACCTATGGTCAGACCGAGAGGACAAATCAGACCCTTGAGCAGTACTTACGGTGTATGTTACAGCAATCTGAAAGCAACTGGAAAGACATTCTTTGGATAGCCGAATACGCATATAATAATTCGGTACACTAGGGAACTGGCCACAGTCCTTTTTATACTTTGTTTGGGCATCACCATCGAACCTCAAACCTTGACTCACCTCAAAACCTTGGAATGCCTGCAGTAGAACATCTGCATTCTACAATTACCCAAGCCTTCAAAGAGGCAACTACGCATTTACAACAAGCCAAGAGAAAATACAAGGAGAATGCTGATCTACATCGGAGTGAAGCACCTCAGTATCAGATTGGGGATCAAGTGTGGTTAGCTACTAGACATTTACCACTCAAAGGGCCTTGAACTTTTAACCCAAAATATCTGGGACCTTATTCTATTACGGCAATAATTAACCAAGTGGCTGTTAAACTTGATTTACCAGCTAGTATGCGAATTCCCCCCCGTTTTTCATGTGTCACTTCTGAAACCAGTGGTACCCGGAACCCGACTACTCAAACCTCCAGAACCTATTCTAATAGATGGGGAGCCCGAATTCGAAGTGAAGAACATTTTAGACTCAAAAATGTTTAGGTCAAAACTGTTCTACCTAATTGATTGGAAGGGGTACGGACCTCAGGAGAGGTCGTGGGAACCCAGCGACCATGTGCATGCACCTCGATTAGTCAGGAAATTCCACCGACTCTTCCCAGACAAACCAAAACCCCCGGAGGGAACAACCTTGGGAGGGGCCTTGGGGGGGGAGTGCTGTCATGATGCCCGCTCCCGGGGAGCTGGTTCAAGCCCTGCGTCCCCGAAAGCGGACATCCAGTCCCCAAGGAAAGGCCCAGCAACCCCATATAGGGGCCCTTTGGACAGTGTCCTGGCGCCTATGGCGCCAGGCTCATAAAAGACATCAGTCCTGGCGCCAGGCTCATTATGGGAGTGCTTGGGTGCACTTACCTGATGCAGACCATGCTGCAGGATCCCGGCCTCCTTGAGGCCTGAAAGGAATTACTTTACCTGTGGGACTAATTTACCATCCGGGCGTGGTCGGGGAAGGATACATACCTGGAACTTCTTCCAAGGCTATTTAAACCCCACCCGAACAGCCACACGTGCTTCGCGTTGTTCTGCATCTAGCAGCTGGACGCTCACCGTGTCTGCTCCTGCATCCTGACTTCTGCCACGCCTGCCAGCATCCTGGATCACCTGCAAAGGAAGAGAAGAAGAGAACAGAAGAAGGAAAAGTCCTTACCTGCTAAATCCGCATCCCGGAGACATCTCGCCGACAATCCTGAAAAGGAAGACTTTTATTTAAAAGCTCATCGCGTCGATCGCTGCAGCGCCGCATTCCACTCACCTTCACAGGGCGCCTCCATGTTCAGCAGCGATCATCCGGATTCGCAGTCACGCCCCAGCGCCTAGGGAGAAAAAGGCAAGAACAAAAGGTGAGAGAGAGAAGGGAATAAGGAAAGCTAAATCTCCATGTTAAGATTTATCTGTTGATTCATTCCCTCTTCATTTCGGGTCCGCGCCGCATCCTGGCATTTCCGGACCCCGGCCCCTAAGGGGAAAAAAGGACATCAGCGTTAATGAGCCAATGAAAAGACATTACCAAAAAAATGCTCATTAAAGACTTACCTGATTTCTGCAAGGATTTCACCTTTCATCTCGGGTCAGTGCCTGTTCCCCGGAATTCCGTACCCCGGCCCCTATGGGGAAAAAGACAATAGCATTAGTACATTATCAAAAAACTTACCTGGAAGCCAAGCAAGTTTGGTTCTCACCAATCCGAAAATCCAGTGAAGTAACTGGATACCAACGCGCCCCTGCATCAGAAGCAGGATGGAGAGCTCGTCCTTCCAGACCCTAAGGTGAGACGCTACGGGGAATCACAGAAGGGTTTTGAGGAGGGTGAGAGGGGAAAGTGGGAGGCCGATTGCATTACCCCGCAGACAGTTAATCCCCTATTTTCGCCTAGAGACGGATACTTCTGCGAGCCAGACAAGCCAGATTTGGGGGCCCGGTCCAGTCCGTCTTCCGAACCCTGCGCATCACCTTAGAAGAGGTTAGAAGAGGTCAAAGCAGTGCGAACCAGGCCAGCGCCTCCGTGGGAGTCAGGTGAGCGTTACAGTAATACACAGTCGAGGTTAGTTGGAGTTGATGTTTTTCTGTTAAGTTACCAAATATTTCCTTTCTTTTTTCAATGCTTGTCATTATTGACTCAATTTCAGTAATTTCCATTGATAATCTTGCTGCCTTGATTTTTGTTTTGCTGCCAGCAGCGTCTGATGGTTGTGCAAGCTTAATGGAGTTATGAGTTTGTAGCCACGCGATTTTCGCTAGTCTTGCTTTTTCTTTCTTCATTTGTTGAGATATCGTCCATGATGGTTTTTGGAGATTAATGTCATCTCTAGAATCAATTGATTGATGTATTGGGGTGTCTTTTCCAGGTATGCAGTTATTGAGGTCTTTTGTTGCCATATTGTTGATGGTTTCTTGTGTTGCGGGAACAGGTTTAGGAGGTACTGTATTTCTTCGTTCACTTGACGTTTGAACTTCTGTGTTTGCTGTCTTGATGTTGTCGCTGGAGTCATTCCAGTTGTTGTTTAGAAGCTCACTGTGGTCGGGTGTCGTTGTTCTAGGATCTTGATTGCGGGGTATAGGTATTGGTGTTTCATCTTGTGTAATATTACACTGAGGACTGGACTTTGAAGTTCGCTCCTTGTCGATGGACTGGGCAATAATATCAATTGCCTGGTTACTGGGAAGCAACAGGGAAGTGCAAGTGGTTGGAAGTGATGGATCGTGGTGTTGATTTGCAGGACAAGGATTGTGGATTTGTGCTTGTGTTTTGATTTGAGTAGGTATTGATTCTTCGAGGTTAGGTTGATGAATAACCTCAGCAGTTTGACTATCAGATTCAGGTTGAGGGTTATCTTGGAGTGTGGTATCGATTTTGGATGGGTCATCTGTTCTGAGGTAATCTTCTTGTTTGCGTTCGTAGCTCTTTGGTAAAAGTTTTCCATTTCCTTTTGGATTTGGTGCTCTTTGGAATGATTGTTCCATGGTTAATTGTGACAAGTCTTGGTCAGAGGAACCAGCAATAGCAAGTTTGGTTCTTTGTCTTGTTTTTGGCCGTTGAATGATTTGCTGCCTAGTGATTCGGTTTGTAGACATTCTTCGTGAGTTGATGTGTTTTATGTTAGGATCCAAGGGACGGGCCCTTTTGGTCTCCCAGATTGGTATGCAGTTCAGGATCCAAGGGACCGGCCCTTTCATTCTCCTACCGGTATTAAGCTTTGTATTGAGATGGAAGTGTAGTGCAGGATCCAAGGGACGTGCCCTTTCGGTCTCCTGTACGTAGATGGCACAGATCTCTGTCAGAAGTGTCGCGTAAGTTATTGAAGCTTCTTTGTTGGGATCCAAGGATCAAGTCCTTTCGGTCTCCCAACACGGCGGTATTCCGTTATTTTGTGCCTGTTTGCAGCAGTGAGTCAGGTAGACTGATGGTGAAGGAGCACAGAGGGTGTGTTTCTTGGTTCCATTCTGGAGAGTTGTCTTTCGGGCTTCTCTCTGGCTTTGTGTCGTGCTATGGAGGACTCTATGGTTTGGAGAATAGCTCTATCCGTAAACAGTTTTCTTCACTGATTGTGTGGTTCCCTGTAAATAGAATGGCGAGGGGGAGCAGGGTTGAAGAGTGAGTTCTTTTGCTCTCGTGCTGAAAGTGGAGTCCAGTGGGGGTGTGTCAGTGGGGAGCACTGGAGTGCCACTCCTGTGTCACTTCTCTGATGCCGTTATGATAGGTGTGGCCTAAAAGGGGGGGTGAGTCAGAAAGAGTATCCGCAGGTTCAGGAGGAGACACGCTGTTGAGTTGGTTCTAGTTTCTTGCTGTTGGGATGTTCAACTGGGGCTCGCTCTCACCGCTCCTCTTTCATGCCACAGCCATAGTGCATGCCTGCTCAGAATTTTATCGGCAGACTGCACTCCGCTTGTGCAGATGCTTCGTGGGCCGTAGTTGGATGGCAGAATGAAGGGGGGCACTGTGCAGTTCCGGAGATTGCAGGTCTGGAGTAATCCGGCATCGCGTTGCTCTCGCTGTTGTTATGATGGCAGTGACGTGGCGAGCCATGGGCTCTGACAGGAAGTGAGCGAGCTGTTGTGGAAGTTATTGGCTGTCTGTTGGGCTGTGTGCTCTGGTGTGGAGGCGCTGGCGTAGGGAGCAATGGGCCTCTCCCGGGGGCGAGGAAGCTGCCGTGGGGTCTCACGCTGAGGTGCTGCACTCCGTGCGCTGGACAGTACCGGCGGTCGATGTTTGTCAGTGCCGGGGCAGCTCGTCGCCCTCTGCGGGTCGAGGAAGACGCGGGAGGCTCTGCGAAGGAGGCCTGCCGGATGACGACCTGGACAGAAACCGGGGGCAAGGGTTGTCAATTTCTTGGTTTCCCGCTGTGCAGAGGTGATTTCACGGATGGGTAGTAGAAATGGAGTACGGGGCCCAGGGTTATTGGGCAGTCGTGCCGTGGGGAGACGGTACTCCCCGGTATTCTGTGGAGGGATTTCAGTGGGCCAGGTGGTGCACCAGCAAGCTCCTTAATGAGTTTTGTGATGGTTGTGAAGGTTACTGGTCGACGCTTCTTCGGTTTGCAAGTGGGGGAAGCGAGGGAAGGGCTGGCAGCTGTAGGAGTAGAGTCAGATTCTGCTGATCACGCAAATCAGTGGAGTCGTAGAATGTCGCTCACAGTGTCTTGGGGAAATGGGCGGGCTCCACTGAGCCCGCAGAGCCCTTAGACCCAAAGACTCCATGGCCGCTCCGTGGTGTTCTGGGGATTTTAAGTTCTTCAGTGATTGCAGTAGAAAGAGGACTGTAGGGAGTCCAATGATTGTAGTCAGCAGCAGCAGCCAAAAAAAAGAGTAAAACCTTCTCTAATGCAGACCCAAAGACTCTGCGACCGACTCCGCGGCCGCTCTGCAGTGTTCTTTTAAGTTCTTCAGTGATTGCAGTAGAAAGAGGACTGTAGGCAGTCCAATGATTGTAGTCAGCAGCAGCCAACAAAAAAAAGAGTAAAGCCTTCTCTAATGCAGACCTAAAGACTCTGCGACCGACTCCGCGGCCGCTCCACAGTGTTCTGGGGATTTTAAGTTCTTCAGTAATTGCAGTAGAAAGAGGACTGTAGGCAGTCCAATGATTGTAGTCAGCAGCAGCAGCCAAAAAAAAGAGTAAAACCTTCTCTAATACAGACCCAAAGACTCTGTGACCGACTACAACATGTAATACAGTTCTTTATATTGAGGAGTTTTTAATGACAATTTCATATGATTAATTAAGCTGTGTTTGGTAAATTTCACTAAGCTGCCTTCACAATTTGCCACTCTGTATCTACCTTTCTTTTCATCTGGTTTAATATTATATTTGCATTTGAAGTTTTGGGCTAAGTGGTATAGATGCATGTTTGGGTAGTATGAGTCCAGTAAATAGTTTTTCCAAATGTCTTGGCTGTTGGGAACATTTTTGGCTATTGTTTCTATGTCCTCATATGATTTGAGAACTCTTTTTCTAGATTTAGCAGGACCAAGATTTAGCCATACTATATTTTCAGATTTTCCATACAAGGCAGTACCGGTTAAACGGTCTGCAGCTTCAGAGCAGCCACATTCTCTATGAGAGAGTATTGTTATGCTTAAGCTGTACAATTTCTGTGATAGTGTTTTTTCAGATGATATGTCATCCCAGAGGCCCTGAAGCTCTGTTTTCTCTGCTTTCGTTAAGTAGGCTGGGACATATTGTACAACTGCAGTGGAATTTTCTGAAATGTAGTGCACATCGATGTTTGGATTGCACAGGAGGGCAATGATTGATTGTAATCATTGAGGTATTTTGATTCTTCTGATCTTTTTATGTAATATGTGTTCTTGGGTGATTTACCTTTAACACTATGTCTAACTGAAGACATGAAGTTGTTTACTTGACCTGTTGTTGAAAATGTTCTAAAAGCAGCATTTGGTGTAGTATTTCCCTTTGTTTTTATATTTGCAGCAACAATATTTCCCACATTTGTGTCTTTGAAATTGTAAAATGTGTGCATGAAGGTCACTATGTGTTGTTTCTGAAGGGATTTCACAAGTGACAAATATTTCGATGAACTGCAAAACAGTGGCATCATTGTCCTGACCAAATTTAGGAGCATCTTTAATCCATAATAGCATGTGGATGTGTGGTACTCATTTGGCTTGCTATTCTTTTCTCCAAAAGAAGTGTTGCACTTCTCTGAGGGGAGAAACAGTTGTATTACAAATGAAGTGTAGCATAGCAATGAAGCAATTATGGAAATATCTTGATATGTTTACAGGATCTAGAGAGCAGAGTTTTCCTGGTGTTTTTATATCTATGTTTGTTTTTTTTCAATTGCTATGCATACAAAATTGTGTAAATCTTCCCATGCATATTCTGCACAACTTAATGTCACAAACCAAGTGGGTGGGTCAAGGTTTCTTATCATACAGCGTACATCTTCGTGACGTCTGAACCAGTATTATTTTGTACCACGCCTGTTTGCAAAAAAATGTGTAATGCTTGACTGTAAAATCTCATCTTTTTCTTGCACTTTTGGTAGTAATTCTGTAGCTGATATATTTTGAAAATTGGTACCTGATTTCAATGTGTGTGCAACTCCGTAGCATAGAGTTGTTAGTTCACTTTCAAAGAGAAGGTGGAATATATATTCCATGTTTTGTCTGAATCTGGGGTCTTCAGAATACATTTGTAAAGAGCAGTATTCTGATGCTGTTATTTGTGTGGGTCTATCATCGTACCTTCCTCCTTTCCCAATAGGAAAGAGTAGAGGAAAGGCACGTGCTTCTATACTTTTTTCCCATATGCTGATTGGAGATCCTTTGGCTTGTCGCATTTGGTATGTTTCCAGTGCATCATCTATGGTGTCTTTAGAGTGTAATGGATGAATTGTATAATGGTCTAAAATATTGGATTCTGGAGCAGGATCTAGAAGTTGAAATTGACCAGTTTCCGATGACTCCTGAATTATTTCAGTGGGTTCCCTCAGTTTTTCTTCAATATTAATTTCTCTGTACTATTCATTTTTGTCTTTTAGATATTGCAGGGCTTGTCTAACTTTATATAAATCCACGAGTTGTTGCCAATTTTTTTTGTCTTTTGTAGGTACGGCATTTACTAAGATAATTAAAGATTGTTCTATTGGACGTTGCACTAGCAGAGTGTGTACATTTTCTTTGAGATCTAATGGCAAATAAACTACTTTGCCACAAATGCCTTTCACAAATTCAGAAGGAGGTAGTTTTGTTGTTTTTGGTTGAAGGCATATTATTGCTTGAAATGGGTGTACTGTTTGAATTATGTTGCTCTCATATAGGTTCTTGCAGGGGTTTTGGTAATGGGAATAATTCCAAGTTATTTGTGACAGCACGTGAAGGTGTTTGGTTGTTGTCAAGTTTTGCAGTGCAGCAAGTTTTGCAGTGCAGTAACTGCAAAGTATTAAGGGGTCAGTAATGTCGTATTTGTTTTCTGCTATAAGATAGAGAGCTAATTGGAACCATTTTGAAACTTCATTGTCTTCTATTTTGTACGTTATGTCTATAGTTTTTCTGCTATTTTTATAAAAAGTCCTGTGGCAACACACACACACATGTTTTGGTACTTCAGCAGATGTACTTAAAAACATTAATATTTCTTTTTTGTATGTGTGAAAGAAGGTTGCCATCTGTACAGTTGTTGCTAGTCTGTTGTAAACCTATTGCATTTTGTAAGTGGCTTTCAGTTCCAAAATATTTTCTCTGGATATATCCTATTTCTTTGAGTAGTTATTTGGCTGCACCAGGCAGAAGATTAATATTTAAATTGGCTAGTGCTGAAGCAGGACTTTTGGCATGGTACAGTTTATATACGAGATTTCTTATAGTTGAATGATGTGTTGATGTTTTGATATGGTGGAAGGTGCTTTTGCAAATAGGTCCACACATGCAGCCTTATGAATGTCCTTGTAGTCCTGTGTGTTTGCACACTGGACAGGAGTCCATATTTTGTAGTAGTCTCATTTTGAATTGTCTTTGCCTTTCACATACTGATTGTGGAACTGGCATAAAGATGTGAAAGATTTTTTGGCTATGTTACACATTGATGTGCACGGCCATTCGTAGACTGGATGTATTGGTTCAGCGGTATAGAGAGTTGATACTGAGTTTTCTGGGGATATTTTTGTGAGCATCGTTTCTTGTTCCACAATGGTATCATTACATTGTTCATACCTTCGTCCACTGTTATTTATGGCAATTGGGTTTATTTGCTTTTGTTTGTATGCTTCTTCATTGAAATATGGTTCTGTGCTTGTGGTGTGACTCCATTCACCTCTTCAGATGTTTGTGAAGCTATCTTTGTTGATATTCTGTTTATTGAGAAGTCTTTTTTGTAGTTCAGTACTTAGTTTTGTTACTGGTTTCATTCTGTTTAAAACTAAAATAAATAATTTCCTTTTGAGAAGGATTGCACTGTCAATGAGAGCTTCTAGGATTAATGTTCTATGGTAGGTTGTAAGGGTTGTATGTCATTTCTCTCCTGTTTTTCTGAGGTTCTGAAGGACAGTTTGGCGGAAAAGTTTTTGTAAAATAATCTTTTTGGTATGCTTACTTGCCACATCATCAAGAGTGATAGCTGCAGTGTTGTTAATCACTTTCTGTTTCGTTTTACATTTTGAAAGAGGAGGTAACGTTTCTGTACTCGAAGCTTGTTTTGTGTCGCTTAATGACTGTATTAGCTGTTTTGTTAGAACTTTTTCTACAAATTCTGCTAGGGGTGGATGCTTATTTTGGAGTGTTTTAGTTTGTTTCATTTAATTTTGTGTTGCTTTCTACGGAGTTGCTTTTTGGTAGGCATTCTTTGGGGTCTGTTGGAGAAAAAAAGAAACTGTTGGTTGAGATCTTGTGCAGTGTATGTGTGCTTTGTGCATGAGTGTCTGAGTATGATGGTAAAGTAAGGGTTGCAAGGAAGGATCTGGTGCTTGTGTTGCAGACTGAAGGGAAGGAGGGAGATGGTGTTTGTGTTGCTTTACAACACTGTACATAGTTGTAGATGATGTGATAGAAAGGAATGCACCTGTGCATTTGAATGCTGTTGTAAATTCTAGAACGGAATGGGCAACCAGCTGAAATGAGAGAGCTGTCTAGATTGGAAGAACAGTTATATAGGCAGTGGTGTTGTTTCCGCTGCGAGCCTTTCAAATGATATTGGCTATCTGTTTGCATAAATAAAGATGCATGTACTCATCCTGGGTGCGTGAATAACACACTAGAAAGCCTTTTCCCATAATTATACTGTTATTTCTCCCATCTTTTAACATGAAATTACACTTTGTTAGATAGTTGTGTGTGTTGTGTTTGATTAGTATTATAATCATTTGTAAAGGAAGTTGAAATGATAGAATGTATGTTAAATATGCAGAATGTATAGAAAGGAAATTGAAAGTACATCTTATGCACTATAATACATTAAATGCTATTACAGTTGAAATGTGGATAAATAGGTGGCAGTGGTTACACAAATGATTGAATGAAGAAAATAACAGTGCACATTGCAGTTAATAATATAGGTAAATAAAAATTTGGAGAGCAGACAACTTTGCAAGTGGCAGTTGATCATAGCAGATGGGAGAAATTACAGTAAGATTGTTTTACAGGTTATATGGGTTAAGTGGCAGTTACTCTGTTTATATGCATTTATACACGCCAACCCTCCCGATTTAGGTGGGAGACTCCTGATTTTTCGTTGAAAAATATAGTTATTTTTCACATTCTCCTGCCTAAAATTACTGTAGCCCCAATGCATCTCTATGGGGAAAAGTAGGTCTCCCGATTTCCCTGTGGAAATCTCCCTGCCAGGCGGCTCTGCATGTTGGCATGTATGTGCATTTATAGAAGAAATGTTCATGTAATGTGCGGAAAATATTCATACCTGTAGTTTGTGTTCATGCATGAATCTGCAAGTAGAAATGTTGCAGAGTTTACTACTAGTTGCTGTAGGTGCTTTGCAGTAACAGCCCAATTGTACTCAGAGTGATCAACAGTACATCTAAAGTGCTGAATTGTGATGATGGAGTTAGATGTAGAGTTCTTGGATGTGATTGGTGGATGGTTGTGTGACTACTTAACAGTAGCCATTGCGGGAATGGTCAAAATATCTGACATGGAAATAGGACTCTAGGGATTAGCCAATCAGGTGTTGAAGTTCTGCTTTGTATTGAGAGAGGCTGTGTGTAGTGAAGATGGCAGAGGTGGAGAAAGTCAGGGTGTTGGTGCTTGGAGATATGTTTGTGAATGGTTTGGAGCAGTTTGCTAAATGTAGGAATGTGGCTAAAAATTTCGATGTAAAAGGAGTGAAGGTGGTGTGGAGCACCGTGCCTGGTTTCAATTTACAGGTAATGCCAGAAGTTTGTGAAGATATGGCTAGGGTTAACAGTCCACATGTGGTTGTTCTGCACTGTGGTGGTTTGCATTTGGGCTATGGCAGTGCCCCAACTTTGTTAAGAGATCTAGAAAACTTGATTCAGGCAGTAATGAAACTACTACCAAATTCCAAGGTAATTTTATTCTGGTTTGGTACCTAGGGCACTTTGGGACAATAGTTCTGTTTTTTGTCCTCAGCAAAATATTGCTAGGTGTTTAATCAACCGAGGCATGTTTGCTTTTATGCTTAGAGCTGGCATGTTCTTTTGCAGCAATGACAACATTGACTGATGGCATGTCTTTATCTTTTATGGTACATACGGGTTGCTTTGGAGAAGCTAATGTGAAGATATTTGGAGGATAATAAGGAAAAAAACAAAAAATACAAAATAAAAAGGTGTTTCTGAAGCATCTGCAAAACAAACCAAAAAAAGGCTCTTTTCAGAGCCAACCTCAAAGAGGAAATGGGGCACAATATTTCAATTTTAATTCCCCATGCTCAGATTTTACGATTTGTCTGCAGACACCGCGGTTGTCCGCATACAGCGCCTATTACATACGGGATTTTGGAGGTTGAGAGGCATGCAAATGAGACTTGGTAGAGCAAGGGATTGGTCAATAGGGTTTACTGGTTGTGATGTGTGAGCATGTATCCAAACCCCAGAGTAATTATTTCCCGTATTGCGTAGAGACAAATATGGCTGTGCTCTTCTTCATTTGGTCCACAAATGGAGAAAGCAAGGCGCAATGTCAACAAGGCTGTCTGTGCCTTTTTGAGAGGTGTTGGTATGTCCTCCTTTCACAATGAAAACATTACGTTTCGTAGTACACACATTTTTCGCAGAGATGGACTACATCTTACTTATGCTGGCAATCAGATTTTTCTGCAAAATATACAAAATGCAATGCTACCTTTTTTGGAATTACAGCAATCCAGTTTACAGTAGGTGTTGACAATTTAAAGTTTTCGAAACACAAAAAAAACCTACAAAAAGGCTCTTTTCAGAGCCACCACTTCCTCCCAGAGAAAAGTGCAATGGTTCTGGCAGGGCAGCACCGCAGCATTTCATTGACACTTCTATTTTTGAACTTTGAAAGGCGGCTCTGAAACGAGCCTTTTTTTTTGTTTTTTGTTGGTTTACATTTTTTTTGTTTTTTTAAACATGACACACAAGGAAAAGAAGGGAAAGGAGGGTAAGGAAGGGACACCAACTACGGGGATAAGAAAGGGCAGGTGGAGAGAGGAAGATGTAGAGTGGCCATTATTCAGGTAGATAGCAGTCCTTCTCCTGCTCATTCACCACAGTCTCGAATGCACTTCGAAGGTTCTCCCCCCTGCCGAGTACATACACAATACTGTGACCTTCGAAAGATAAGGATCAACAGTATGACGTATGGCCTGCAAGGCAGCTGGAGGGATGTGCTGCCAACACAGGAGTGTCTCTTG
Source organism: Ambystoma mexicanum (assembly GCF_040938575.1). NCBI lineage: Eukaryota > Metazoa > Chordata > Amphibia > Caudata > Ambystomatidae > Ambystoma > Ambystoma mexicanum. The sequence goes on along the minus strand of NC_090925.1, from coordinate 472,651,621 downwards.
TGGTGCCAGGAGCAGAAACAGAGGATGCTGCTGGAGAACTCAACCTACTATGTTTATCGCAAGGTACAACCTTACAAATAGCCCCACCGTGTAACAACTTTAGGTGTTGCTTCATTGAGGTAGCACGATAGCTGTACAAACCCGGTTTCTCACGACTCAGTACCACCTTGCACTGATTGCAGGTCACCTTGTTTGCACATGGTTTTGGTACTCCATCAAGCGTGGTAAATAACCTCCACACCCAAGAATCACGGTAAACACTAGTAGTAGGGACTTCCACTAGCTAATCCTCTTCATCACTTTTCTCTGTATCCTCATGCCTGTTCACCTCTGCAGGCGCTTGGGGAGGTGTTGGTGGTGGAGGGGATGGTGGTGGTGTTGAGACAGCAGTAGCATCAGCAGCAGTCATGGGTGCCATCAGGACAGCTGTTTTAAAGAGCAAGAGCAATCCAATGCAACAAGGAGCAGTCTCTATCCTGGAAGCCTAAAAAATAGAATAAGGAGCAGCTCTGGGGTGTGGCCTTTTATAGGGGTGCCGGGGCACGCTTTGCGGACACCAGCGCTGTCTGCGAACACTTCAAACACCAAAAAAGCACTCACAAAGTTCCAAAAAGTATGCAGATTGCCAGAGACATGGTCTGGGACATGTGCAAGGGTGAACTTTCCCAGGAAAATACCTTGGGTTGCCCAAAAAAACACTTTCATGTGTCCGGCGGCTGGACAGTGTTTGTTATGCTTAGAGCGGGTGCGGTCACATGATGACATCACAGACACATTTGCGAATGGGACGGCTGTCTGTAGGACACCAAATGCGCGGGGTCGGGCCTACGCATGCATGCGGGTATTCTATGGACAATTTTCCAATCCCCGAACTAATTAATATTGCAACACTTGTGTGGCGGACATGTGCGGACAGGCACGATGTTCAGAGTGGCGAAGGGTGTGATACGCATGCACATGGGTGTTGTATGGATAGGGTTCGGGTTATTTGTTCTATGGACAAATCTATTCTGGTTGCGGACAATGTGAACAGGGGGAATGTTCTTAGGACGCTTGAATTTGCATAGTCACACACATGCAGACGTCTTTAGAGTTCTGTGGACACCCGCATTTTTACTACAGACAGCTCGAACAGTACAGTGTCCTTAGGACACCCCAATTTTGCTTAATTACCGCGAGGCGGACATCTTGTGTGTCCTAAGGACACTTCCATCTTGATTGAGAACAGTGCAAACAGGTATAGTGCCCTTAGGACAACACCATTTTGGTCAATTGCAGACATTCGAACATCTTGTGTGTGCTAAGGATACCTCCATTTTGATTTCAAACAGTACGAACAGATATAGTGTACTTAGGACAGTCCCATTTTGGCTAATTACAGACATTCCGGACACCCGCGCTGTCCGCGGACACCCTAATTGCCTTTAAAAAAAAATAAGACATAGAGGAATATGATAACAACACACTTAATATTTTATTATTGCATAAAAGTATACAAATTATGAAAGAGAGGGGGAAGCAGAAACGGATAGAAAGACAGAGGAATTAGGTGTTTCTACATGATGGATGGTAGGGGAGGAAGGGATTGAAGTCTCATTGTAACATTTTTCTTGCTGGGGAGTTTTTGGGGTTCATTGGCTGGGACATGGAGAAGGGGTACAGGTACATGTGGGACAGTGATATTTAACTTTTTCTTTTATATGGTCCTCCACAAAGTGTTTTTTAAAAGAATGAAATTTGACATTAATAGATCAATTATCTGCTCCATTCGCTGCAGACGATTTTCTAAGGTCTGTGTTTCTGTATTTTTAATGTCTGTATGGTCTGTTGAAAAAATGTTAAGTACACATAAAGTAATGGTTATTAATTGGTTTGTATAGAGAAGTGTAGTGTCTACCATTAGTATCACTGTTTTCACTCATTTCATCCAGAGGATCAGCTAATCATTGTTATGGTTGTGGTGGTTGTGGTGTACAGGAAGACTGCGTAGCAAGTGTTATCATTGTTGTGTGCAGTGAAGATGGCTATGGCTATGAGGAAGCAAAGTGTCTGGTTGGTGGTCGATTCTAGGATCCATTGGTTGAACGTGAACTGTGAGCAGTGTGGATTACCTGTCAATCTTGGATTTGAAGAATTTGAAGTTTCCTGGTATGGAATTCGAGGAATTAAGTGGGTGGCCTTGCTCCTCTTTTGCAAGAGTATGGTTACTTTAAAGCATGCAGACATAATTGTAGTTCACAGTTTGGGCTATGTCACTGGAATTTCATTACAGTTTGCAATGAAGGATACATTTGCAAAGCTAATGGCACTGTGTCCATGTTCCAAGATTGTTTTTCCTCGGATAGCTCAAAGACAAATGTGCAAACATTCCAATTTATTTTGTCCACAAATCGAGGAAGCAAGGCACAATGTAAACAATTTTAGGGGCCTGAACTCAGCAGGTCAGGCCTTCTCAGAGTTCCATGCTCCTACCAGCAAACTCTTTTCTGCTGTGCCCCACACACCCCTCTGGCCCTCTGTGATATTTTACTGTGCCCTCCACTCCCTATTGGTACCCTGTGTTGTCTCGCTGTGCCCCCCCTGGTCCCCTGGGATGTCTTGCTGTGCCTCCACTCCTCCCTGGTCCCCCATGATATCTCACTGTGCCCCCCACTACCCTTTGGTCCCCCGTGTTGTCTCGCTGTGCCCCCTACTCCTTCTGGTCCCCATGTTTGTCTCACTGAGCCCCCGACCCCCCTCTTGTCCCCAGTGTTGTCTTGCTGTGACCCCCTCTAGTACCCCGTGATGTTTTGCTGTACCCCCTGCCGTCTCTTATTCCCTGTGAAGTCTTGCTGTGCCCCCACCCCCTCTGGTCCTCTGTGATGTCTTCCTGTGCCCCCACCCTCCTCTGGTCCCCCTTGATGTCTTGCTGTTCCCCTGCCCCCCTCTGGTCCCCTTTGATGTCTTGCTGTGCCCCCAAACCCCTCTGCCCCCTTGTGATGTCTTGCTGTGCCCCCACCCTCCTCTGGTCCCCCAGTGCTGTCTCTCTGTGCCCCATCACCCTGCTTTGCTTGTTCTCTTCTTCCTGCCTTCTCCCTCTCCCTTTCACTTCTCCCCCCGTCCTGCTTAATCTCTGTTGGACTTGTCTTGATTCACTTTGGTTTTACTGTCACTGACTTGTTGCCATTGCTTGGATTTGACTCTGTGGACACATTGACTTTTGTTTCTTCACCTTTTCAACTCTCGTGCTGGAACTCCCCTGGATCTCATACTCAGGATAGGCCCTGTGCGAGCAGGGTACGTGTATTTCAGGGGTGCGCGGGAAGTTTCACACGCGATACTCCAGGCGAGAGCAGGGTACGTGTATTTGGGGTGTAAGCGGGGAATTTCACATGCAATTTGGCATCGTAGGCCCTCCCGGGTGTGCGGTGTTCTCCCTCCCCATGCCCTGCAGGCAGCCCACACCACAGGGGACTACCCTACAACCCTCACCATGCCCTGCAGGCAGTCCACATGGCACCATGCACTTGTGAGCACACTTGTGAGCCCTGACTCATGTCCCTCAACCACACACCCACCGTTGATAGGCACCTGCCAGCATGCCCTGACTCATGTCCCCCAACCCCCAGTGACGGACACCTGCCAGCAGGCCCCGACTCATGTCCTCCACCCATCCACCCACCCCCAGTAACGGGCACCTGCCAGCAGGCCCCGACTTATGTCCCCCCACCCCACCTCCAGTAATGGGCACCTGCCAGCAGGCCCTGACTCATGTGACCCCCACCCCACCCCCAGTGACGGGCACCTGCCAGCAGGCCCCGACTCATGTCCCCCCACCGCACCCCCAGTGATGGGCACCTGCCAGCAGGCCCCGACTCAGGTACCCCCACCCATCCACCCACCCCAGTGACGGGCACCAGCCAGCAGGCCCCAACTCATGTCCCCCCACCCCACCCCAGTGACGGGCACCTGCCAGCAGGCCCCGACTCATGTCCCCCCAAACACGTCATCACGATCCACACTCATGGCCCTTATGGCCACCCAAAACCCACCCCACGCCTTCCCAGTCCAAACACACAACCAAGCATTCCATCCACTCAACATTGAAACCCCAATGTCATGATAGAACCCAAATGACAAGTATGCACATCGATACATGTCCGTCAGACACACACAATGGGGGCACGTGAATGAGAAAACCCACATCTTGACATGCATGAAACCAATGAGAGAATACCACACAAATGAAGTATGAAATAAAAATGTATTAAATACAAAATGGAATGAAAGAAAATCACACAAGAAAAGAAATAATAAACAAAAAACTAGATGTCCAAAATGAATGAAAAAATGTGAATGTTGAATCCAAATAAATCCAAATGAAAATGGCTCCAAAGCGTTCATCCATTTAGCCAAATCCAAAGGTTTAAAAAAGAAAACCATTGCTCCATGGGAAAAAAGAATTCAATGAAGTCAAATCCAGTCCAGAACTATATACAATGTAAAAATACAGGGTCCATGAGCCCAACAATCCAAATGAAACCTACCAAAATGCCTACCTATTAAATAACTATATACAAAAATTTGGGGCATAATCCATGCGCCCCAAAGGAAAAAAAAAATAGAAAGGAAACTTACACCTACAGAACTATTTACAAAGGCGGCAGGCAATTACAACAGCTCACTTGTTGATGTCCCGGGCCAGGGCATCATCAAACTCCTCTTCAACGTCCTGGAGGTGGGCCTGTTCCCTGCCCACGAGGTCTGGCAGGGATAAAGCCATGTCCACCTCCAACTCCCTGTGAATTTCCTCGAGGCACTCAGCCCACCTCAACGCACTGCGCATGGAGTTCTCCGCCCTGACTATAGTGAGCCGTGCCTCTTCCGCCCGCCACCGCTCCGCATCTATTTGCCGGCCCAACCGCTGCCACACGGAAGACACTCCCAATCCAGGGTCCTCCTGCCCTCCGGCCGATGCCTGCCCCTCTGATGTTGATGGCCCCGAGCCATCATCGCTCCCACCTTGAGTATGCTGCTGCCGTGCATGTGCCCTGCCTGTTGATGCCTGTATGTCCTCCTCCTGCTGGGGTTCAGTTGTTGGGGTGGCCACCCCTGCTGGACCTTCGACTCCTGACTGTGGCAGGGATGTGTCCTCCACCAGCCTGGCCGCTAGGTCAGAGGCAGCTCCGCAGGGTGCCCAGGTGATAGTTGGGCAGGAAGATGGCATGGAGGACGACTGGCGCATAGGGTGTTCACTTGAGGAGGGGGTCGGTAGAAGGTCCAGCACACGGAGGAACCCAGCACCGGTGATCTGTCCTAGTAGGTCAACGCAGTCAACGAGGCATCTGAAATAACATGCAGCGTCCACACGAGAACCCTGCACGTCATCCCGGATGACAAGTTGACGCAACGCCACCCCAGCCTGGACAGGCTCAACACGGACCCGAATTGCCACGTCCACAGGGAGAGGAAGACCAGTTGTTATTAGCGGATCCCCTCGCTGCAAACAGGTCTGGACGAAGGCATCCCTGCTGGTGCAGGATGATGCAGTCACAGGATCGGGGATAGGATTACACACAGGCACCTCTGTGGCCGCCTATGCTGCCTCCTGTCCCTACCCCTGGACTGCACCACTAGCACCAGTGGAATCCCCCCCTCAAGACCCCATGTGTGGCCCTTCCATGGCCTCCTCCTCAACCAAACCCTCCACCAACCTGGATGACTCCGTGCCATCTTCCTCCATAGGCCCCTGTGGGGTCTCAGTTACTCCTTCTGCTGCCGAGGAGTCCACCTCTGACCTCTGCCTCTTGGACCTACCCTCGGCAGCTGCAGCCATGGACGCGGCAACAGACTCCTCACTCCTCGACGAGAAGGCAACATGGGGGGGGAGCTGGGCCTTGCGTCTCCGGCACCCCTCAGCATCTGCTGCCTTCAAGAGGCACTGGGCCTTGCTGAGGGTCCTGTACCTGAAGTCCTCGCATCGCTATCGGACATGTTGCATGTCGCGGGCTGCCACCCCGTCCACGTTGATGGCAGCCACAATGTCCTTCCAGACCCTCTTCCGTCCTTCATTGTCGGTGCGTGAACTTCCAAAGAGGGCATCATAATGCCCCAGGACTTGTTCCACCAGGATGCCAACTTCATTGGCTGTGAAGCTGGCAGCCCTCTGCCTCTCTACTGGAGGGTTGCCACTGGTGCCAGATGGTGTTGTGTCGGACATGGCAACCCCCGAGGCAGGTGTGGGTGGGCAACTGGGTCCTGGGGCTGGGCTGTGGAGCGATGGAATACCATTCGGGAGTCTACTGTTCCAGCAGAGGTGGTCACAGCAACTGGACCCCTGCAGATGGCTGACGTACACGTATCAAATAGCAGGGCACGTGGCCAGCAGGCAGGCAGGCAGCAGCAGATGGCAGGTGGGAGCATGCTCGGGACTCTGGGGGGGGCAGGAAAATGGCCTTCTGGTCAGGAGCGTGGTCTTCCATGTGTTGTCGCGTGGCCAGCTTGATACGGAGTGATTTGGCACGTGAAAAAAACTGCACGCCAGCGAGTAATTTGAGGAAAGGCCCTTAGCACATAAGCGCGTATGTGATGTGATACCTGCAAGCGTTTCCCTCAGCACGGGTTAAAGGTGAGCGGGGCCAGCAGTTCGCTGTACATACCTTTCGTGGAGACTGACATGTGTGTTTTGCGTGCCATCACAACTTCACAGTGGATCAAGGACGTATCTCTTCTTTTGGCGGGAGTATTGGCTACGCGTGTTTTTCATTATCACGCTAGTCTGACAGTGAGTCGCGCACACTATCTTTCCCACTGCAGGTGCCCCTGTGTATTGCGTACCCATTTTCGAGATCATAGCAGCCTGCGTGTCCCACACGTATGTGTTTTTCGTGTCCCTGGGTGCCACCGCGTACTGCAGGAGGTTAATTCCACACACGTGGGCTACCGGGGGTTGCGTGCACGGTTTTACTGCAGTTTTGGGGTGCCTGAGTGTTGCGTGACTCATCACTTCATCTCTGGGGTCAAATACAGCCTTGCAGGTGCAGGGGTGCTGTTAACATCTTGTATCCCACCCCCTTCACCCCAATTGCCCAGGACAATTGTCGTGTACACCTCCCATTGGCACTACTACATCTGTGTCAGCACTACTACATCTGTGCCATGGCTGGGAGGCCACAAAAGGTGAGGGGCGCCTCAGCTGGGCGTACTCCACGTGGCGGCTGTGGTCAGGGACGTGGCCGTGGTGACCAGGGAGTAGGGGGACTGGGTGTCCGGGGTGGCTCCAGAGGGGGAAGAGGCAAGGGTGCGCCACTTCAGCACGATGTTGTGCCACGTGTTGGTGCAGTCATGCCACCACCCCCTGCGGCTCCGGAAGATGCAGTTCTTCCATCTGGCACTGGCACCCATGTGACCCGGAAGTCCGTTTCTTCGACTGCCATGGGCCCAAGGGTAGTGGTAGCTGCAGGTGCAGCTGTGGACACCAACACCCAGGCTCAGGGTCTGCCAGCGCAGTCTACGTTGGAACCTGAAGAGTCCCTGAAAGTTTTCCAGGGGGTCAGGAGGCACATCGTAAGTGCATGCAGGGCTGCCCTGACCGAGGCACTCGGTCCCTCGGTGTCCCTCGGGCAGTAATGTCATCTGCTGCCCTGACCAGCCGGGTGTTGGCAAGTGCATGGGCAGATGCAGCCGACACCACCCCAGTTGTGAGTCTACAGTCTAGGACCATCCCGGTCAATGACCCTGGCACAGCGGATGTTGCTGCGCAGGGTCCATTCCAGGGCACCCAGCAGCCACTGACGCAAGTCAGGGCTTCCGTCCTTGTTCCACCTGCCACTCCCTCGGTTCAATCCACCAGCGCCACAGCCCATACTGATCAGGGCGGCATTTGCCAGCCAGGGTCCGGACCACTGTCCAAGAAGAGGAAGGTTGCACCTGCAGTAGAGGCTGGGACCCCAGACACAGCTCCAGCCTCTGGCACGTCGAGGAAGAAGCCTTTCTGCGTGCAGGTACTGACTTCCTTGTGGACTACGTGCAGGACCACAACCGTGATATGCTAGTGGGGCCGAATAGTCAAACTACGGCTGCCCATCGTATATCCCACTGGGAGCAAGTTGCAGATTGTGTGAGTGCATTCGGCCATGAGGTGCACACAGCTCAAGAGTGGAAAAAGCATTGGGATGGCCTCAAACGCAGTACTAAGGCGAAGCTTGCCTCTAATTACAACATGACTCTGGTGACTGGCAGTGGGCCACCACCTGAGGAGGAAGACCTCACTCCGCACGAGTCAGTCGTTGCAGGGTTCATACTGGCAGGAATGGTCGAAGGAGTGGGAGAGATGCTGGACTTTGATGCCCCATCCAGTGAGTGTTGTTGCATGTTTGTCGAGCCCATGTGTGGTTTGCTTGTGTGATGTTTTGTGCTTGACTGCCACTACATGTCATGTGTACATGGTTCTCATGTGCAAGTCATGCAATGCTTCACTGATGCGTGCCTGCTGTGCAGGATGCTGGACATGTGCAGCAGACGGGGACTGTCCTCATCGCCACACTTGCACCCTACTCACCTGCTACTCACCGTCCATGTTCCAGCTCACTGGCCCTTTTACATGTAGCCTGGGGTGTCTTTCCTCTCAGCACTCGGACTGTGTCATTGCATGACTGACGTGCATGTGTCTTCTGCCTGCATCCATGCGGGTACTCCACATAGGCATGCTCCCTTGCCCCTCCACCCCCCCTGCACCACAATTTCACCATGGCACTGGTGTGCATCATGTTGGCGTACTGCAATGGCCTGTCCAAGGCTCCTGTGTACATGCAAACTTCCACCAGCCAACCTGCCAGACACATACAGTGGGGTACATCCTGTCCTTTCTGCAGATGGCACATGCTCCACGGGGACATGAGTGCCCATGCATGCTCCATGTGCATTCCAGGCATGCCTCTATGTGTCCTTGACTGGATGATCATTGTAGTACGTGTCCAGGATGACCTACATTTCATGGCATTTGATCATCCATTCCATGCCCACTCTGGCTCAGTCCAGCATCACACACAGGTTTAGGGTGTCACAATCTGTGTCGGGCACAGGCATCCCACTGTTTCAGGCCCACTGACTCTGTTCAACTGGTGCAGTGGCTTCTGCACACATGGGAGTACTACTGAGGGTTCATCAGGTGTCCTGCTAACTGTCCCATTATCATCTGCTGTGTTGTCAGTCGACTCAGATGATCCAATTGATGCTAGTCAACACTGTCTGACAATGCACAGGTCTCTGGTCACCGTTTCGCTGCCATGCAAATCCTCCCTGCATTTTCACTTAGGGGGGTGGGGGGGGTTGCTTGTAGCCATGCAACCCAGTGCATGCACATTGCACGTGATGCCTGAACTTACCCTTGCACCTCTTTCACGTTTATTGATAGACATCATAATGTACTTGTTCATGTAGATAGTGGGTAACGTACACAAGTTCTGCACTGCATCATCCCACTTCTGAGCCGTGTTACACCGTTCTACATGTCTACTCACTGATGCAATGTCAAAGTGACCTGGCATGTATGGTCAGTGTTTCATCTCTTCTCTGTCACGGGCACAGGTGCATCCTGTGACAAATGTACTCAGTATTGGAATTCCCTTGTGGTTGTTTAGATGAGTTGATTGGTCAATCTGCAGCCTATACCAACTGGCATAGGGCGCTGATTTAATGTGGCATGTCAGCTCAGACAGTACTGGGCGTTATGGTCCCTCTTGCCTGGTTGCAGACCCTTGCTTTGCTTGTGACATTCACTATATCTACATGGCCCATACCATCCGGTACTGGCCGAGCTGCAGATGGATCGAGCTATTTTGCTGATGATGCTTTAGTGATGCATGTCTACATGCATGTTACCTGTGTCATTGTGTGTTTGGTTTGACTTGCAGCAGTGGTCAATTTGCAGTTCAGAAATGCTTATGGTGTGTTGCATCTCATACTTGCCATCTGTCTTTTCTGCCTGTGACATTTGCCTGACAGAGTTGGTGTCTGATGGAGTTCATATATTACATTTTGTACTAGTGTAGGCTTTGCTATTTAGACACATCCATTTCTGCTTTTGGGATGTGTTTGCATATCAAGGCCACTGGATGCAGGCCAGGTTCTCATTTGCTTCATGTGTTCGCTGTCAATGTGATGTCTATGTGTGTGTGTGTTATTTGCTTCTGGCATGTGTACTAAGGTTTATTTGTCTCCACTTTTCAGATGATGACGCAATGGAGCCAGAGGTTGGTGTTATCATGCCAGGCATAGGGTTGCTATCACACCAGCAACCCAGCACAAGTAGGGGGTCGTGGGGTGGTAGACCACGAGAACCCACTTGTGTTCCAGACCATCGTGTCTAGGGCTGGCAATGAGTCTAGCCCAGATGATCACTCTGACGACAATGTCGAGTTGGATGTGCATCGGGTCCATTCGTCAGGGGTGAGTGATTCTGATGTGGACGCTCCTATGTCTGTGACGCCTGCACTGAGGGGCCAGACGGTGGTGGGACCTCCGACTGTGGTAGATCGAGACACAGGGTCACCCTCCACACCAGTTGCTGATGTGCCTGGGGCATCACGTCAACGGAGGCATGTAGTCCTGCAGCCGCGGGCGGTGCCAACCCAACAAGGACGTCAGCTCCTTGGGCCCCACAGGTGTCAAGCCCAGCAATGGGGTGGCCGCTCGCCACTGGGGAATACTGAGTGGGAGCAAGCCATGGTTGCCAATTCTGAACACCAGGGGGCAGCAATTGATAACATCGCTGAGAGCATGGAACGTGTGGCCCAATCCATGCTACCCCCTGCTAGGCAGGTGGAACTCCAGCAGCGGGCGGCACAGTCCACGGCCCGCTCGCTCAGGCTGGGCATGGCAGCCTCAGACAGGGCACGCCGGGCTGAAATGGTGTCTTTGCATCAAGCAATTGCTTCTCACGCAGAGGCACACATGGAGGCCATGAGGGTTGACTATGAATCCCTCAGATCTACTCTGGTGTGCTCTTGATGTCCCAGAGGAAGCGGTCAGAGGAGAGGTTGGAGCAGCTAGAGAGTACCATCTCGGCTGAGCTATGTGCTTGCCGGGAGGTGTACCAGTTGTCCAGCCAGGCCATGAAGGAAGAACTCTGTGTTACACGTGTTACCTTGCAAGAGGAAGCACGCGTATCACGCAAGGTTCTACATGCTGTCCTACGTCTCATCCCCGCACAGAACCAGGATCACCCGTCCCGCAGATTGCTGCTGACGAGGGGCAAGCTGTGCATAGGCATGGTCAGGGTACTGTGCCACGTCAACCTTTTCAGCCAGAGGGTGATGAGGACGAGTTATCTCCCACACTGGTCGGGCTGTGCAGACGTTGAGCCCATGGAGTTTTTTTTGTCTCAACATCATCACTGTGGGTGTTGTGAGTGCACCCTGTACCTCCCCCCTCCTGGCTGCCTTCCCCCCCTGGGTCGTATGTGGCCATTTTTGCTTTGTATTGTTAGTTTAGTTAGTTAATATGGTTTTTGATAGTTAGTTTAATTAGGTAATATAGGTTTTTTATAGTTAGTTTAATTAGTTAATATAGTTTAAAATTGCTTGGCTATTGTGCATTCATGTGACATGTGGTGCTTTGAGGCTTTTGAAAGCATCCACTGTCTGTTCCAGCTGGGCCCTTCAAGCTTGTCTCATGTATGTGATTGCAGCTTCGGGTCCTGACTCACATAGGCCACTCCTGTTTCCCTTATCCATGGGCTCTCAAGGATGGTTCGGTGTAACAACCATTTACACAAGGGCTTTGGACTTTCGTCATATCTGTGGCCTGTCTGCTGCTGTACGACTTGTGTTGACACCCATAGTGAGGATTAAGTGGGTTTTATCCACGGCATGTCTGTAATCAATTTGGTTGAGTACATGATTGATATCTCCATTAATTGATGTGGACTGTGATGTATTTTCTTTTCTTGCCTGTATATGTGCTTGATGCACTTCATGCTGTAGACAGTAGCCTGCACCGTTTGCCTGTCAAAGTCACACTGATGGTGGGAGGAATTCGGATGTACTCTCAAACATGGCCCAGTGACAACCAGCATGAAGACACACACAGAGGGAACTTTCCAGCCTTATTAATATCTTTTATGCCCATTCTGCTGGAAATTAGCCTCCAGACTACCTTTCCCAGCAGACACAGGGCCAAGTACTACTGAAACCTGGCCACGTTCGGTGGTGCAGATGTGCGCATGTGTGCGCAAGCAGAAGCACAGGTCTTGTGCTCAGACGTCCAACAGAAGCAGATGTGTTTCCAGGAGATCCAAGCAAGGTGAGCAGCACAAAGGGCCACACTGCAGCCAACCTTCCACCAGGCCACTTGCACATGCATGCTAAGTAGCGCCAGTGGTGGGGAGCTTGGCCAGGCATTGTTGTAGAAGCGCACAGTACAGCTAAGATGCATTGAGGAGCAAATGCCAAGTAGCTTTACAAGTTGTCAGGGGCACACGCAGGGGCCATCGCACATATCCTCGACTCCCCTCTGCTCCATAGAAGCTGTGTTATTAGCGAAGTAGCGTTCCGAGCCAGAAACTAATACAGCGCACAGGGGCACCCAGCGAGGCACAGACGCGAGTGCAATGCATATCATTTGCATGTGCAAATTGCCACGTGCACTACCTATTGAAATCTGTGGCTGCCAGAACACGACTTGTACTGAAGTCACACCTGGCTATCCGCGTCTAGCAGCTCACCCAGGGACCATTCTATCATGTGTGATTCTTGACACATTGGTCTTCCATTTACCGAGCGCCCACGTGCACCTGCCTTACTGCATTGACAGTGTATGAACCATCATGAGGGCAAGCTAACGTATACGTGCAAAGCAGCAGACAAGAGTGTTTGTTTGTGGAGAAGTCACTTACTTTGGGGCATTAGTGGTGTTGTGTGTGTGTTCTAAACACACACATATTAGTAACTCATGCTCTCTTTGCAGCATTGAACTGATCTTGTTACCGGACCTGAGAGTGCGCAGGCCAGCACTCACCCCAGAGATAAATCTCTCTTTGTCTTGCATTTGACTCATTTAGTACAATGTGCATGTAGAACATGGTTTCTCTGATTGAGTATGTGTTATTGTCAATAGTTGTATTTTGTATTTTGCCTACTTTCCCTTGCCAATCCAACTCCCCTCTCGTGCCTCTCTTTCCGGTTATCCTGAATACCAATGCCTGTCCAAACAACAGTTCCCTGACCCTCTTTCCCCGCCGGAGTCTCGGAGGCCTGTGTAAGTTTTACCTTGCATGCGCCCAGACCACGGAGGGGATGGTTGGTTCGTGCCACCCCTGCGCCTGGAGACCGGAGCTGTGACACTACCCATCAGTTGTTGCATCATCATTGTATATTGTGTCCTGAAAAAGGTACCCATCCTGTTGAACCATTGTTGAACTCTGCTACCTTGGTTGTTCTATCATTCTGCTTGTACATGTGCATGGACATTTTTTGCTTCTTCAGGTCATCTACTGGAGACTCTTCCAGGGTGTTTTGGTGCCTAGAGGCTTTTTCCCTGGTTTGGGAGTTTGGCTCCTTGGAGTTCTCTGAGATTTGGAATTTTTACTAGTCAAGGTCGCCTCTGAGGGGGCTGGACCCTATTTACATGCAAGGTGGAACATGAAGACCAAGGGGTAGAGGGATCCTGTAGCCAGGTAGACTAGAAGGAAGAAGGCTACATACCCCAGACACAGTTGTTCAGAAGGTCATGGTGATGTGCAAATGAGGGAGGGCCTTTTGTATTTGGACAGTAAGCCTGGGCTACAGTGTTTGGGAAATCTCTGACAATGTCATTGTGGGGTACTATATACATGATGTGTTCTGCTGGTCAATGGCTGTTCCTGTGTTGTATTTACTTTTCAGGTGTCAGGGGATTGTTGTGGTTTGACATGCTGGGGGTGTACACATGGGCAATGTTCGCATGTGATGTGTACAGGACACTGAGGGTCACTTGATTTCACATGCATATATTGAGTGCATGTCCCTACTGACACACACAGTTACACAATGCTCCACCACACGTACAACCACCCTTCCATGCCCACAGATTGCCTACTCCCTGCAGCGCATGATCAATTGCCATTTGGGGATCGTGTACATGCGTCAATAGGTTGTTTATTTTGTTTGCCCTTTTGATGTGATGGTCAAGGTGTATCCCCAACACAATGGCTGCTCACTGTGGTGTGTGCTGAGCAGTGTGTTGCAGGAGACACACACAGCACACGGGTTAGGGAGTAGCCATTTTGGCTTGCCCAATGTGCATGTGAACTGGCATTCAGTCTTTTGTTCATGCTACCACTGGTGGAAAGCAATTGTGTATGACTTGGTATGTGTGGGAGGTTCTTGGTCAGTCAGTTCATCTGAATCCATGTCAGGCATCATTGTCTCAGGCCACTTTCCATTTATCACATGTCACTTTGTATCTTATTGGTCATGTGTTGGGCTTTTGCTGTTGCATGCCATGTCATGGTGTGGCAGACAAGGGTGATGTGGGTTGGGATGGTTTGGGTGACATACCAGTGATTGCCATGGCCTGTTTTGCAGGGGGTGGTGTGATACACACCTTGCATGTGTTAATTTTGATCACATAGGATTGGTTATGTTTAAGTAGCTAGGGATGCACACAATGTAGCACTTCCATGGCAACATTCTCAGGGTGGTAAGGTTGTGACAGTTTACTGTCTCTTTGTCATCATCGATTGTCACCTGGTATGTGCCAGGCCTGTGTGCACTCCGCAGGGGTGGCAGTTTAGGTGAAAAAAGTGGCCACAAGCTGGGTCTGGGCTGCCTCGCAACGTGCCCTTTCCCCTCCCATGGGCAGCGCCTGTGCATGTGGTTGTGGGGGCACCACCATGTCCAACAGTATGTCACGCCATGTTGCAACATTGTGCAGGATACATGCTGCTACAATGATCCTCCACACTACTGGGGGTGCATATAGTAGCTGGCCACCAGAGCGGTCAAGGGAGTGGAAGCGTGACTTGAGCACTCCGAATGTGCGCTCCACTATGGCCCTGGTTGCAATATGGGCAGTGCTGTATCTTACCTGGGGTGGTGTGGTGGGGTGGGGTTCCGGATTGGCATCATCATGTAGTGACTGCGTGGCCTGTGAGACCCCCCCACTATGCCAGTTGTCTGCTGAAATGACGCAGTGGCCAGGAAATGCAGGACATTCTGCACCTTCTCCAAGGGGCTCAATGCTTGGGAACACAGGGTGGGGAATGTTAGGTCATCTTCCCACTCCCTGACCAGGTCTAGGATGATACAAGGTGGAAACCTATACCTGCCATAGACCTGGTCATCAGGCATCCCAAAAAGGCTTGTCCGGGGCAAAAAAAATGCGGGGCCTGGCTATTCTCTTCCTCCTGCGGTGCCCCAAGATGCGACAAATGGGACATTCATTGTAGCTGTATATACGTGTTTGTTGTTTGCACGCACTTTTATACTGCGCGCGGGGACGCTTTTGAGTGCCTCCGTGTGGCGGACGTGTTGACGCCTGTGTGCGTCTTTTAGCGTGCCTGGGTTTCCCGTATTAGATTCCATGAATACGTGTTGTTCGCGTGCGTGTGGGCATTCCATGTATTTGCCTGCAGTACTTCCCCAGTTACGCCTTCTTTTTCACACGTTGTTCCCCATTCCACGTGTTACGCCCGTGTCCCGCCCCCTTTTTGTTGTGTGCGTCAACGTTGTGTGCTTTCGCTGTGCGCTTCGCGTATGGCGTTCGGGATGTTGCTGTGACGTGTGCGCCGTGCGCGCCACACTCGGATTTGGCACACATCCCGCAGTAAACACGCACAGGTTCTTCCATGAATCGTGCGCGTGCGCTTGCTTTCTCACGCTTGCGCCGGCTTGTACCAAGATTTCCGGTGCACATTTGTTCCATGAATCGACCCCAAGTGTGCATCCCGTGAAGTTAGAGAACATTTCCAAAGTGTATCTGCTTCTGGAAAATATATATTGTAGATTAGGTCCCATGGTGTGTATACAGTGAGATACACCTGACCCTTTTCTCCGGTGATGATGTCTAGCACAGAAGATATATTAATTGGGGTTGAACGAGTCATCTTACTGTGCTCACACCTAGAGAAAGTTGATAATTGACATAATTCTTGGGTATACCATAAAGCAGAATATTGTTGTTAATGCAGGGTTGCTCAAGATTAAAGAAGGGAGAGGGTGATTATTCACTGTTCATTTCATTCTGCTGTTCAAGCTGCTCATTGAATGGAAGAAAGTACATTTTACACAGTAATTGAATAGAAACATCACTGAAGCGAATTTTGCCAACATAATGTTAATCATACTTTCCTTTCTATGCGCCACCTGCATACATGAAGGTCTACGAGTTTCTTGCAATTTAGTTTAAAATGCTGTTGAAATTCTGAGATGTCTATTGAGTAAAGGGGGTGGTATATATTTTGAATAAAGAGGAAGTAGTGAGAATTAGATAGGTATGGCTATTTTAACTAATGTGTTGAATTTACAAATGGAAGATTCCTCCTGGTCTCTCATGCATTCAATCCAGGATGCAAGCGTGCTCAAGGTGAATTAAATGCATTGATACTCATGGTGAAGTGTGTGTTGCCAAAGTCTCTATTTCCATAACTGTCACATTATAAAATGAAGTGACTGGTGTGCTGATTATTTCTTATGTTTGGTCTTTTGTGAAGAAACAATGTATTTATCTGTAATCTGTTTAGGTTTCTATAATTGGTTAATAAATATAACTTCTCTGGAACCTTGTGTGTTTCTTGTCCCAAAAGGGAAGGGAAACTGTAATGAATCAATGTTATTTAATTGGGGGTCCCAGATTCATAAAACAAACTTGATTAAATCAAGGAAAATTGTGCGCATTGGGTTTTTTGGTGGGTGGAATGCTCCCCTGAATTAGATGTCGCCCGATTAAAACATCCTACATCACCCCTGCTGGATTTGGGTTATATTTTCCTGATTTTGAATGTACGATCAAATGAAGGGACAGACATACCATTTCATGCAACTCCATGAAGGAGGGCAATCAGGCTTGCAAAGGAAGTAGGTTCTGGTCAGGGCTAGATGTTACATTCATGGTTCTTTCAACAGGTTTTAAAGGTGCCAGGAATTGACAGTAAAAACACAAAGGTAGTTTTCACTTTGTAAAAACATCTTGTTGCAGTCAATGCTGCTGGATTTCTTGCAGTGTATAGCAAGAAAGCATATTATTCCACATCCTGAAGAGGTACTACAAATTATTCAGGTCACTGACAGTGCTTCAGAGCATTCAATACGACCTAGGTGCATTAAAACAAGGCGTTGGAATTCTAGCCAGACCACATTAATGCTGGCAGGCCACAACCAGGCATGCTCTTCATCCAGATGATCCTGTTTCTGAAGTCCTGTGTTAATTCAAGGGTTCCATTAACCCTCGGTAAAAGCAGGCAAGAGACACTACAGACATAATTTGGATGCACTTGTGTCACTTTCTACTTTTTAATCATGTAAAGAGGGCAAACCTTTATTAGAGTCGTTGTTCAGTTTTGAAGCAGAGCATGAAAACAGCAGATTGTTCACATGGATGGATATCTACTGGGTAAATAGCGTGAGGCAAAAAAAAACATCATGAATGGAATATGGTTAGAGAAGTAAAAATCAGCATGTACGATTGTCAAAGCTCAATCAAAATGTTCATAGGTTAGCGGTCTTAAAAACATATATTTGGACATTTAGATATCCACATTCTTTATTTTTTTAAATGTGATTATTAGCATTTAGAGGACAGCAGCATCTTGACATAAATTACATAATTCCTCATATCAACTGTCCCACAGTTATAAACAATATGCTAAATTCTCCTTAACTTGAATTTAACAGTAAAAGCATCCCGCCTAAATTCCTGCACTTGCACCAACCCATTAAAGTAATTGCAGCTCCCCTGAGATTGATAACCTTTAAACCTCCACCTTCCTCCGGGCTCCATATTTCCACCTTTCCAACCCTCAGATAGTTGCTTCCCCCTCTGTAGCAGCGATCAAGTCTGCCATCTACTTGGCCAGGCACTCACAGAGGCATATCATCAGACGAGAGAACAATGATGTTATGATGGAGTTGTGCAGTAGCATCTGGAGCGTTCCAAGTGTTGAATGGGATTACCAAAATAAATTATCTCAGGCCCATATTCAAAGAAATGACAAATATACCCGTTGAGAGATAATATTTGTGCTCAAAAGTGTGAATTCATTAGAAAATTCCTTTGTGTACAATTGCAAATTACTAATGACACAAGTTTTGATATATAATTTCTTGATCTCCAAAATCAAAAACGTGTTTATTCTGTATTATTCCAAGAACCAAAAGCCAGCCGACACGTGTTTCGACAAATTTGGTCGTTCTCAAGGCTGATAAATTGATTTAAGGCATACAATGTTAAAATAAATATGTTGTACCAAAATTTGAATATGCCATCATATCGACTTACACGAAGACGCGTATAACAAGCCCAGTACGGTGGTCCTTTCTTCACCAGTGTTCTTCACAGTGTTAAATCCCACTATCAGTCTCTGCCTTCGATGGCGCGCTGATTCAAAGAGCAGTCCTGGTAACTAGACATGATCCTATGGTATTACTGAAACGTCATTACGTGATGACGTCACACGTATTGATGCGTGTGACGTCATTGTGTAAACATAAACAAAAAACGTCATTGCTTCGTTCCGGGGTACCAGGATGGCGAAATCCAAATGATATATTATAATAATTAGAGTGCGTGTTAAATTATTTTTATTATTCCTCGTTGCAAATGTAAAAACAAGTCTATGTAGGGATTGTTTGATCACGAAAGGATATGTATGGCCTGCTAAGGTCCTGCACTGTTCCGTATTGGCATGAAATGTATGGAAGTGAGCACAGAATTGAAAAGTGTTCGGTATGATTTGGAAATCTTTATGTGTTGTAATGGTATATTAAAATAAAAGGATGGGTGAAACTTGATTATGTTTATTGAAATTCTGCACCTCCACTTAATCAAATAATTTGATGGAAAGTTATCAAATAGAAATAATTATCTGAGGACAGGGTTGGATCAATATTGCGTTCCGACTGCAAGTGAAATTAACAAATTCTGTTGCATGAACCATTGTGCATATATTGTGAAACATGGGTCAACATATCATTATGTTTACAAAAAAACATACATTTCATGATCTGTGTTGAGGCCAAATTCTGTGTCCCGTAAGTAGCAAAATCCCCTTTTGCTCATCTTCACTTTCATCAGACCCACAAAACGCAGATCTCCATGGTTATTCATCTGATGTACTTGTTGCCAATGTATGGCTAGTGGCAACTTTGGATCAGGGTTTTTTAGACTAGCTATGTGTTCACGAATGGTTACCCTTAGCTGCCTGATGGTGCTTCCAATATAGGTTTCGAACGGTGGTCTTCTCACTACCATAGCCAATCACAACCGGGTGTTTATAGTAAGGACATAAAACGTAGCATACAACCAAAAACCTAATCACACCACACGGCAAATTCACCTTGTACATGTATTTACTATAGGTCACTTATTCATGCCGATTTTGGGGCAGTCACTAACGCACAGGGTTGGATTGATTTTCGTTGACACACTGGTGTGTAGAATTTAACAAACAAATACTGGTGTAAGCAATGCATATTAGCATCCAATTTAATACCATTGCGGCAAGACTCTATAAGAATATTTTGCTAACTTTGATACATGACAAAATGTAAGCATAACATTCTAATTACATGTAATTCTCTCTCAACCATTGGAACCTTTTGTTCCATGATGCGGGTGTCCTCCGCATGTAACCTCTTATATGGTATGTGAAAACATTTTTTCATTTCTTTTTTCTCGTTTCATTTGTGTATCATATTACCATTATTTCAGATTTTGTTCTGTTATATTTAAACATATGTATTTTAACATTGTATGCCTTAAATCTATTTATCAGCCTTGAGAATGACCAAATTGGTCGAAACACGTGTTGGCTGGCTTTTGGTTCTTGGAATAATACACAATAAAGGTTTTTTAGAGATCAAGAAACTATATATCAAACTTGTGTCATAAGTAATTTGCAATTGTACACAAAGGAATTTGCTAATGAATTCAGACTTTTGAGCGCAAATATTATCTCTCAACGGGTATATTTGTCACATATATGTTATATGAACATTTTGGGCGGGTTCATTGTTTTGAGATTTTTCGCTGCCAGTTTCCAGCAATTTTGGATAATGGAGAATAGGGCACAGTAATTAGTATCTAACCAATGTTCTTCAGTTTACTCCATACTCAAAGTATATGGCAAAATACTACTTTCTTATCAGTTCAATAAAGTAGAGAAAACTGGCAAACAAACAGATTGTAACTCACACACTCTCAACCCTTTTCAATTACACAAACGGTTTTATACCTCAACATATGTCAGCTATGATATCATCCTGCATGGTAAACATTAAAAACCTATCGGTTGGAGGGATTGGTTAAGGGAACATATATGCCTATAATTTCTATGAGTGTTAGTATCTTCAATGGCAGCCCCTTTTTTGGTAGGCATGCCTTGAACAACCTCTAACCACATAAAATATATTACCAAACCAATGTATATATATATATATATATATATATATATATATATATATATATATATATATATATATATATATATATATATGTGCGGTCAATTGTGCAAAGATCAATTCGGACCCTCAACTTTCGGTCAATTCGGTAATTCGAACAATTGGGTTCGAACAATTTGGGTAATACCTTCTGCAACAATGTATAGTCCACCATTACATAGGCCTTCATGACTGGTTGGCACTCTCTTCCAACCTTGAACACTTGGCTTGTTAGCAGCACATAAGCAACAAAACCCAGGTGCAAGGGAACAACGTTGGACAACTTGCCTCCTGAGCTAATTAGCCTACCATCTTTCATCAGTCAGGCCCTAAGACAAGGTATCTTCTCTGTAGTTGACCTTGCTGTCTGTTATCTTCCTATGAACTTTAAAGGGAGTGAAGGTGCATTGCCATCTTCGTCTAGAGCTTTATGAATAGTCTTTATTTTCTGGTCTTGTACCACTTGCGAGGAGACCATGAATTTTTCCATTTTGTCTTTTCATTTAGTGCTATTTGATTCAATTATATTGGGTGTGTGAGGGACTCATGGTGACAAGTAAGACTGACAAAAGTCATCACAGTTCAAGGGTGTTTATTGAACAATTAATTCTGTATTCAGGTTTGAAAAACTCCTATTCTAAACCTAAATTTAAGATGGCAGCAAGTGTCGGCCATCAAATAAAAATAATGTAGTCCTGGTGGCGTTGTGTCAAAATCAAAGGGCCTATCCTAAGAAACCTATTGCGAAACCTTACAACTAATGCAAAAAAGGATGTGGGACAGTTTTTTAAGAAAAGAAAGAAGTGTTCTCAAATAAGATGTCAGGTTTGGTAGTGTGGGCCTTCCTTCCCCATGTTTTGTGCACAGGGTAAAATGGGAGCTAGGAGCACAGTACAGTCTCAGGCTTCTCCAGCATGAGACAACAGTTCCAATAGCAGATCTCAGAACCGTTGATGGTCAAGTCTTGCTTCCTCTGAAAAGTCTCTGACCTTCGCAGCCCGATGTCTTCAAAAACTAACAAAAACAAAAGTTCCTTCAACCAAATGAATGTTTGTTAGGGTGATAATGATTCAACCCCTGCGTCCCCCTCTTCTGGGGGCTGACCCTTCTCAATTGTAATCCACAATTTATATTTCAGTACTTTTCTTACTTGAAGTTTGGATGATAGTTTCACCCCTGGATCTCCCTTGGTCGGGCTCGGAATCCTCTTGACTGGCGGTACTCGGGTGATGGCTTCACCCCTGGATCTCCCTTTGCCGGGTTTCAGACCTCTCTCGACTGCTAGTACTTGAGTGATAGCTTAATCTCTAGCTTCTCCCTTTCAGGTTCCCTCTCACCGTTTCTTAGCTTCTGTTTTCACTTTTCTCATTCAAGGGGTAGCAACTTTTCACCCTTGGCTCCCTCTCTGCAAGGCTATGACCCCTCTTGATTCTTAGCCTCCCTTCACCGGGTTTAAGGTGGCTCTCAATCAGGGTGATAGTCGCTCACCCTTTGGGACCACCTCTCCAGGGCACTGACCCTTCTTTACTTTCACAGTTCTACTTTTACACAGTTCAGTGTTTGCAGAATTCACTTCCCTTTCTTTTTTAACAATGCCTGTAGATCAGTCTTTCAATTGTACAGGGATTTTGTTCGACCCTCTGTATGAGCACTTGGACCTATTCCGCTGGCTCTCCTATGGCCTGCTGGTATCTGTAGTTCCTCTCAGATGGGTATTGGCCAGAGTACCGTTGGCATCGGCTGCAAGACACTCATGCTATTGTTCACAGTCTTAGGCTCTCTTCCATGAAGGTTCTTTGTGTCTGGGACAAAAAAGGGCAAGGTCACTTCTCTCCTCGCCACCCTATTTAAACCATGATAAAATAGTATGATGTGGTACTGCTATGTACCCGGTCTCTGGAACAAGTTATGAACCCAGGTAGGACTTGCCCCTCCATCCTACAGTTCAGGAGGGACCTGAAGTTCAGGAGGGACCTGAAGGGCCTATTCCGCAGAGAACATCTTGAGAATCATTAATCACTCTCCGTGACCTACTTATTCCACCTCAGAGCACCTTCCTCCCCTTCTTATATACCCATTGCAGCTGCTCTGCCATCGCTGTGCCCTTCCATTAACACTCTGCATATATCTGCTATTTGACAGCACTCTATTGCTTCAGGCTTAGGTTTATGCTCTATAAATCCCATACATACGTATATGCTAACCATGGAGAATAGGCCTCTTAAGTATAAGCAAAGCTTGGTTGCCTATTGGTGTTGGCAGACTCCTTTCTGTGGCATCCTTATTCTGTTGGAGTAGCTCACTGACATTGTTCGAATTCTTGAATAAAAGAGGGGATGGGGCACCTCATAAGGGGGAAAATAGGGGCACACAAATGAATCGTATTAATGCCATGGATGAAGGCTTCACACGGAAATGCGGGTGTAGGTGTGTACTATGTATGCCATAGGCCCAGGGAGTTTATGCATATTACTACGAGATAGGGAAAAATCCCAGGTAAACAAACTTAGCAGGAATGCCCCCAGGCTGGGCCTCACCCGGGGAACCTGCCCTGAACACATGGTCAACACTGATTAGGGAGGAGGGAGACAAAGCTCAGACTTCGCGTAATGGGCAGACCAAAGCAGCTGAGACAACAGTGGGTGATGTAATGGCAGGGCGCCAAGCCAATCTCATGGGTACTCAGGGGTAGAGGGGAAGTAGACCTGACCCAGAGAACAGTTCACATAGCTATGAGTGCCTTTCGGCAGGTGGATATGGGACTGGGGAACCTGCACATAGTGGCATGACTGGGAGAACCAATCAGACATTAGGTTTCTGTGTCCCTGGGAGGTGGCCAGTCTTCAGATTATCCAGCACAAGGTTGGCAAAGGCCATTATCTGACAGGTGCCATGTGAATGTCTCCCTTCCCACCAGAAGCAGGGTGTTTTGTGTTTCTACCGCAGTGATGGTGACCAATGGCAGAATAATAAAGTCCCATCGGTCAGCACAAATGTTATTTTACTAATTGCAAATTGTTCCCGGGAGGTGTGAGAAACGATGTGGCACCACATTTGGAGGCGATGATTTGGGATACTGTTGACCTGTTTGCTCCAATAACATACACTTAACACTAAGGATATGACGTTCTTGGGAGCGTTGGAAAATATGAACATTTGAGTTGGAACAGTTTCAAATGCCTTGGCCATTGCATTTAAAGTATAAAACTAATGTTTGCTGTATACACAGATGTCAGATCTCATCAATCAGTTCCAGGACACTTTTCTGTTTGATTTGTGCTCTTCCAGCTGTAATAAACGACGGATCTTGCCCAGTGTGTGCTCCTTATTGGATTACGATTTTACAAGGTGGGACCGGAGGGCCACTGGTACACAGTTTTGGTGGACATTTCAGTTGGTTAGATGAAAATGGTTTCCACTGGATTCTTTTGCAGCTGATGGGGTCTTAAAGTTGAGCCAAGACACAATCAAGGGAAATATACTTCTTAAATAATACAAAGTAAAACACCTGTACACATAAATATGCAATAAACTTTAGGGAAACATCACAAGTCATGATTTGTCTGCCTTTACCTCCCTATGCTGCATTTCATACAAACGTACCTGAAAGACTCATCTTAATTTACCAGAGTAGGAATACTTTATTAAAACAGTAACAAAACTGCAAAGATGTTCAATACGTACACATAGCTGAAATGTAATACCATTCATAAAATGAATTTTTAAAATGCATGTTAATCAAAACAGTGCTTGTTTATATAAAGTATACGAACGGAACACCTTTTTATTGTGGAATCGTATTTAAGGCTAGGACAACGTGTGCTTTGTGTATCAAAGAGTGAATGTTGAGAAATCTTTTATGATGGTGCAAAGACATGTAGTTGTTTGATTTCTTCCATGTGTATAGACCAGCTTATTGTCAAATAAAGTATATGTCATCAATTGGATCCTGAGGAAGAAAATTGGCATATCCCAGCCCTGCTGTAAATTGACTCCGCTGCTGAAATCTTTATACCTGTAAACCTGGTGGCCTGGTATAAATCTCAGTTAATTATTTCCAAATGGTTCCTAAAGGATCTAGTTGCTCCCAGGTGGGCGTTTGTACATCTTTTGAATTGCTATCAGGATAGGTCCGGGGGTATTATTTCTTAAATGTCAATCCAAAGATTACTAGCATGAGTTACTTACAGTTGACATCGAACCACTTACGATAACTCACACCTCCCATAACCAGCCTCTGCAGTCTTACATATTTTTCTTGAAAGCAGTTTCCAGTTTTAAATTCGACTTCACTAACTTCCAAATAGTATCTAAAAGGACCAGTTACTAAAATTGAATGTAACTAGTAGGGACCCCCACCTACTCCTCTGTATTCTCGTAAGTCCTCAGAAATTGGTATATTGTCACACAGACACAATGACATAACCTACTACATAGTAGTCTCATTCAGTCAGTGTGATATACTTCTCACTGCTTTAATCATAACAAAATAATAATACATAATGTAGTCTCACATTTAAACACATGTGCCTATCTAATAGCAGAATTGCAGTGGGGTTAGTAGGAAAAGTGCAGACATTCACAAATAGACAATCAACAACTCGTGATTTATGATGTAATCTAGGGGAAATACCTTGAGCCCACACAAATAGTGTATTACAGAAGGTCTGGTATAACTGGTAAACCATCTTTCTTTCTTTCTAGACCATCGCTATAAGCTGCCCTGGTCAGTTCATTCCAAACAACACGAGGCACTGGTCATAATCCCTAAAAGTATAGATGTCATCCAAAATGTTCTGAGAACTGTGATGTCCTCACTCAGGGGCCGATTCATGGAACAAACGTGCGCCGAAAATCTACGCGCAAGCAGGCGCAAGCAGGCGCACGCGGAAAAAAACAGGCGCACGCGTGCGATTCATGGAAGTCCCTGCGCGTGTTCACCGCGGGATGTGCGCCAAACCCGTGCATGGCGCACAAGTCACTGCAACATCGCGAAAGGCGTGCGCGACGCGCACAGTGAAAGCGCACAACCTCAGCGCACACACCAGAAAGTGGGCGGGACATGGGGCGTAACGCACGGAATGGGGAACAACACGCGAAAATAAGGGCGTAACTGGGGATGTACTGCAGGGAAGCAGACGGAACGCCCACACGCACTCGAACCACACGTATTCATGGAATCGAATAGGGCAAAGCCACGCACAGCCAAAGACACGCACAAGCTGAAACACGGCCGCCACACGAAGGCAGGCGGTAGAGTCCCAGCGCATCAAAAAAGTGGCGTGCGGGAAGTTAAATACGCGATTGAGCGGGGTACGTGGATTTCAGGGGTGCGCGAGAAATTCTACACGTGATTGGCCTGGGTACGTGTATTACAGGGGTGCGCGAGAAAATCTACACGCGATTGGCCTGGCTACATGGATTCCAGGGGTGCGCGAGAAATTCTACACGTGATTGGCCTGGGTACGTGTATTACAGGGGTGCGCGAGAAAATCTACACGCGATTGGCCTGGGTACGTGGATTTCAGGGGTGCGTGAGAAATGCTACACGCGATTGGCCTGGGTACATGTATTACAGGGGTGCGCGAGAAAATCTACACGCGATTGGCCTGGGTACGTGGATTACAGGGGTGCGCGAGAAAATCTACACGCGATTGGCCTGGGTACGTGTATTACAGGGGTGCGCGAGAAATCCTACACGCGATTGGGCTTGTGCGAGTGGGGCAGTGTATTACGTGGGTGTGCGGGAAGTTGAAGAGGTGAATTGCCAGTGTGGGTCCTCCCAGGTCTCCCCTCTACCCCCTCCACGACCTCTGCAGGCAGCCCACACCACAGGGGACTACCCTGCACCCCTGTCATGTCCCGCAGGCAGCCCATCCACCATGGGCATGCCCCCCAGCCAAGCCACATGTCCCCTTGCACCCCCACCCCCCAGCACTGTGGGGCACCTGCCAGCAGGCCCCCAACCATGTCCCACTCATGTCCCCTTGCACCCCCACCCCCCAGCAGGCCCCCACTCATGTCCCCTTGCACCCCCACCCCCCAGCACTGTGGGGCACCTGCCAGCAGGCCCCCAACCATGTCCCACTCATGTCCCCTTGCACCCCCACCCCCCAGCACTGTGGGGCACCTGCCAGCAGGCCCCCAACCATGTCCCCTTGCACCCCCACCTCCCAGCAGGCCCCCACTCATGTCCCCCTTGCACCCCCACCCCCCAGCACTGTGGGGCACCTGCCAGCAGGCCCCCAACCATGTCCCACTCATGTCCACTTGCACCCCCACCCCCTGCAGGCCCCCACTCATGTCCCCCTCCACCCCCACCCCCCTGCAGGCCCCCACTCATGTCCCCCTGCACCCCCACCCCCCAGCACTGTGGGGCACCTGCCAGCAGGCCCCCAACCATGTCCCACTCATGTCCCCTTGCACCCCCACCCCCTGCAGGCCCCCACTCATGTCCCCCTGCACCCCCACCCCCCAGCACTGTGGGGCACCTGCCAGCAGGCCCCCAACCATGTCCCACTCATGTCCCCTTGCACCCCCACCCCCCAGCAGGCCCCCACTCGTCCCCCTGCACCCCCACCCCCCAGCACTGTGGGGCACCTGCCAGCAGGCCCCCAACCATGTCCCACTCATGTCCACTTGCACCCCCACCCCCCTGCAGGCCCCCACTCATGTCCCCCTGCACCCCCACCCCCCAGCACTGTGGGGCACCTGCCAGCAGGCCCCCAACCATGTCCCACTCATGTCCCCTTGCACCCCCACCCCCCAGCACTGTGGGGCAGCTGCCAGCAGGCCCCCAACCATGTCCCCTTGCACCCCCACCCCCCTGCAGGCCCCCACTCATGTCCCCTTGCACCCCCACCCCCCAGCACTGTGGGGCACCTGCCAGCAGGCCCCCAACCATGTCCCACTCATGTCCCCTTGCACCCCCAGCAGGCCCCCACTCATGTCCCCTTGCACCCCCACCCCCCAGCAGGCCCCCACTCATGTCCCCTTGCACCCCCACCCCCCAGCACTGTGGGGCACCTGCCAGCAGGCCCCCAACCATGTCCCCTTGCACCCCCACCCCCCTGCAGGCCCCCACTCATGTCCCCTTGCACCCCCACCCCCCAGCACTGTGGGGCACCTGCCAGCAGGCCCCCAACCATGTCCCACTCATGTCCCCTTGCACCCCCAGCAGGCCCCCACTCATGTCCCCTTGCACCCCCACCCCCCAGCACTGTGGGGCACCTGCCAGCAGGCCCCCAACCATGTCCCCTTGCACCCCCACACCCCAGCAGGCCCCCACTCATGTCCCCCTGCACCCCCACCCCCCAGCACTGTGGGGCACCTGCCAGCAGGCCCCCAACCATGTCCCACTCATGTCCCCTTGCACCCCCACCCCCCAGCAGGCCCCCACTCATGTCCCTTTGCACCCCCAGCACTGTGGGGCACCTGCCAGCAGGCCCCCAACCATGTCCCCTTGCACCCCCACCCCCCTGCAGGCCCCCACTCATGTCCCCTTGCACCCCCACCCCCCAGCACTGTGGGGCACCTGCCAGCAGGCCCCCAACCATGTCCCCTTGCACCCCACCCCCCTGCAGGCCCCCACTCATGTCCCCTTGCACCCCCACCCCCCAGCACTGTGGGGCACCTGCCAGCAGGCCCCCAACCATGTCCCACTCATGTCCCCTTGCACCCCCAGCAGGCCCCCACTCATGTCCCCTTGCACCCCCACCCCCCAGCACTGTGGGGCACCTGCCAGCAGGCCCCCAACCATGTCCCCTTGCACCCCCAGCCCCCAGCAGGCCCCCACTCATGTCCCCCTGCACCCCCACCTGCCAGCAGGCCCCCAACCATGTCCCACTCATGTCCCCTTGCACCCCCACCCCCCAGCAGGCCCCCACTCATGTCCCCTTGCACCCCCACCCCCCAGCACTGTGGGGCACCTGCCAGCAGGCCCCCAACCATGTCACCTTGCACCCCCACCCCCCTGCAGGCCCCCACTCATGTCCCCTTGCACCCCCACCCCCCAGCACTGTGGGGCACCTGCCAGCAGGCCCCCAACCATGTCCCACTCATGTCCCCTTGCACCCCCACCCCCCAGCAGGCCCCCACTCATGTCCCCTTGCACCCCCACCCCCCAGCACTGTGGGGCACCTGCCAGAAGGCCCCCAACCATGTCCGCTTGCACCCCCACCCCCCTGCAGGCCCCTACTCATGTCCCCTTGCACCCCCACCCCCCAGCACTGTGGGGCACCTGCCAGCAGGCCCCCAGCCATGTCCCACTCATGTCCCCTTGCACCCCCAGCAGGCCCCCACTCATGTCCCCTTGCACCCCCACCCCCCAGCACTGTGGGGCACCTGCCAGCAGGCCCCCAACCATGTCCCACTCATGTCCACTTGCACCCCCAGCAGGCCCCCACTCATGTCCCCTTGCACCCCCACCCCCCAGCACTGTGGGGCACCTGCCAGCAGGCCCCCAACCATGTCCCACTCATGTCCCCTTGCACCCCCAGCAGGCCCCCACTCATGTCCCCTTGCACCCCCACCCCCCAGCACTGTGGGGCACCTGCCAGGAGGCCCCCAACCATGTCCCCTTGCACCCCCACACCCCAGCAGGCCCCCACTCATGTCCCCCTGCACCCCCACCCCCCAGCACTGTGGGGCACCTGCCAGCAGGCCCCCAACCATGTCCCACTCATGTCCCCTTGCACCCCCACCCCCCAGCAGGCCCCCACTCATGTCCCTTTGCACCCCCAGCACTGTGGGGCACCTGCCAGCAGGCCCCCAACCATGTCCCCTTGCACCCCCACCCCCCTGCAGGCCCCCACTCATGTCCCCTTGCACCCCCACCCCCCAGCACTGTGGGGCACCTGCCAGCAGGCCCCCAACCATGTCCCCTTGCACCCCACCCCCCTGCAGGCCCCCACTCATGTCCCCTTGCACCCCCACCCCCCAGCACTGTGGGGCACCTGCCAGCAGGCCCCCAACCATGTCCCACTCATGTCCCCTTGCACCCCCAGCAGGCCCCCACTCATGTCCCCTTGCACCCCCACCCCCCAGCACTGTGGGGCACCTGCCAGCAGGCCCCCAACCATGTCCCCTTGCACCCCCAGCCCCCAGCAGGCCCCCACTCATGTCCCCCTGCACCCCCACCTGCCAGCAGGCCCCCAACCATGTCCCACTCATGTCCCCTTGCACCCCCACCCCCCAGCAGGCCCCCACTCATGTCCCCTTGCACCCCCACCCCCCAGCACTGTGGGGCACCTGCCAGCAGGCCCCCAACCATGTCACCTTGCACCCCCACCCCCCTGCAGGCCCCCACTCATGTCCCCTTGCACCCCCACCCCCCAGCACTGTGGGGCACCTGCCAGCAGGCCCCCAACCATGTCCCACTCATGTCCCCTTGCACCCCCACCCCCCAGCAGGCCCCCACTCATGTCCCCTTGCACCCCCACCCCCCAGCACTGTGGGGCACCTGCCAGAAGGCCCCCAACCATGTCCGCTTGCACCCCCACCCCCCTGCAGGCCCCCACTCATGTCCCCTTGCACCCCCACCCCCCAGCACTGTGGGGCACCTGCCAGCAGGCCCCCAGCCATGTCCCACTCATGTCCCCTTGCACCCCCAGCAGGCCCCCACTCATGTCCCCTTGCACCCCCACCCCCCAGCACTGTGGGGCACCTGCCAGCAGGCCCCCAACCATGTCCCACTCATGTCCACTTGCACCCCCAGCAGGCCCCCACTCATGTCCCCTTGCACCCCCACCCCCCAGCACTGTGGGGCACCTGCCAGCAGGCCCCCAACCATGTCCCCTTGCACCCCCACCCCCCAGCAGGCCCCCACTCATGTCCCCCTGCACCCCCACCCCCCAGCACTGTGGGGCACCTGCCAGCAGGCCCCCAACCATGTCCCACTCATGTCCCCTTGCACCCCCAGCAGGCCCCCACTCATGTCCCCTTGCACCCCCACCCCCCAGCACTGTGGGACACCTGCCAGCAGGCCCCCAACCATGTCCCCTTGCACCCCCACCCCCCAGCAGGCCCCCACTCATGTCCCCCTGCACCCCCACCCCCCAGCACTGTGGGGCACCTGCCAGCAGGCCCCCAACCATGTCCCACTTATGTCCCCTTGCACCCCCACCCCCCTGCAGGCCCCCACTCATGTCCCCTTGCACCCCCACCCCCCAGCACTGTGGGGCACCTGCCAGCAGGCCCCCAACCATGTCCCACTCATGTCCCCTTGCACCCCCACCCCCCAGCAGGCCCCCACTCATGTCCCCTTGCACCCCCACCCCCCAGCACTGTGGGGCACCTGCCAGCAGGCCCCCAACCATGTCCCCTTGCACCCCCACCCCCCTGCAGGCCCCCACTCATGTCCTCTTGCACCCCCACCCCCCAGCACTGTGGGGCCCCTGCCAGCAGGCCCCCAACCATGTCCCCTTGCACCCCCACCCCCCAGCAGGCCCCCACTCATGTCCCCCTGCACCCCCACCCCCCAGCACTGTGGGGCACCTGCCAGCAGGCCCCCAACCATGTCCCACTCATGTCCCCTTGCACCCCCACCCCCCAGCAGGCCCCCACTCATGTCCCCTTGCACCCCCACCCCCCAGCACTGTGGGGCACCTGCCAGCAGGCCCCCAACCATATCCCCTTGCACCCCCACCCCCCTGCAGGCCCCCACTCATGTCCCCTTGCACCCCCACCCCCCAGCAGGCCCCCAGCCATGTCCCCTTGCACCCCCACCCCCAAGCAGGCCCCCACTCATGTCCCCCTGCCCCCAGGTCCTGACGAAACGCAATCATGGCAGTAATGGGCAGCATACCCAGCACAAACACCCAGCCAAGGATTGCATCCACCCACATAGTAGATGCAATTACATGATACAACCCCAATGGCAAGTATGTAAATGAACACATGTCCCTCACACACACATACACAATGGGTGCAAGTGAATGTCAAAACCCATATCATGACATGCATGAAACCAATGAGAAAATACCACAAATGTAAGTAATAAATATATGTATTAAAGATGAAAATGAAGTAAAGAAATAAAACACACAACAATGGGGATGACAAAACAAATGGTCCATGTCCGAGAACAAATAGGAAAAATCAAAAAACAAAGGAATCCAAAAACTAATGTAGTCCAAAGCAAAATAATGGGGGGAAAAATAAGGAAAAACCATTGCCTCATGGTGAACACAAATATAAATCCAACAAATTTTTTCCAAACATCAAACTATGTACAAGAATATCCCAGGGTCCATGAGCCCAACACCATAAATTAAACCTACTACTACTAACTAATAATAAAAATATATACAGAAAAGTGGCCATTGTCCGAGCGGTCCAAAATAAACTTAAAAAATAAAGGAAACCTAACACTAACTAACTAAAGAACTATATACAATGGCAGCGGGCAAGTCCTGCGGCTCACTCTGTGATGTTGCCGGCCAGGGCATCCTCGAACTCCATGTCGATGTCCCGGAGGCGGGACTCTGTCCTGGCCCCGAGGTCTCGCAGGGACAACCCCGTGTCCACCTCAAACTCCCTGCGAGCTTCCTCGAGGCACTCAGCCTGCCTCAACGCCCGACGCATGGAGAACTCCGCCCTGACCATGGTGAGCCGCTCCTCTTCCGCCCGCTGCCGCTCCGCACCTATCCGCTGGACCAACTGTTCCCACACGGAAGACACTGCCATCCCAGGGTTCTCCTGCCCTCCGGCCGATGCCTGCCCCTCTGATCTTGATGGCCCCGAGCCATGATGCCTCCCACGTCGAGCCTGCTGCTGCCTCCGACGCCACTGCCTCTGCCAGCACGACTGCATCCAGGCTGATGGAATCCACCGATGCCGTCGTGCACGTTCCCTGCCAGATGATGCCGGCACATCCTCCATCTGCAGGGGGACAGTTGCTGGTGTGTCCACCCCTGCTGGACCTTCGACTCCCGACTGTGGCAGGGATGGGGTCCCCACCGAGCTGGCTGCGTTGGTCGGGGCAGGTCCACAGGGGGCCCTGGTGGCATCTGGGCCGGAAGACGGCATGGAGCACGACTGGCGCATAGCCTCCACAGAGGAGGAGAGGGTCGCCAGAAGGCCACACACATGTAGGAAACCCCCGACCATGGCGGCTCCCAAATGGTTCACGTACGCACGGTGCTCTTCGTGATGATGTGCATGCTCCTCCCGGGAAGCATGCACCTCATCACGAATGCCAGCCGTGCGCAACGCGACACCAATCAGGACCCTCTCCACACGGCCAGGGGTCCCCTCGTCCGCAGGTAGAGGAGTGTCAGTTGACATGGACATCTCCCCTACCTGCGGACGGGCCTGGGATGGGGCATCCCTGCTGGTGCATGGTGGTGCAGTCACAGTGTCAGGGACAGTGACATGCACAGGCACCTCCACGGCGACCTGTGCTGCCTCCTGCCCCTGGCCCTGGACTGCACCACTTGCACCAGCGGGGATGCCCCCACCAGGCCCCATGTGTGGCTCAGTAGCGGCCTCCTCCCCCTCTGTGGAAACCACCAACCTGGATGTCTCCACGCCGTCTTCCGCCGGTGCAAGCCCCTGTGGGGGCTCACCCACCCCTTCCGCTGCAGCCGTGGTGGCATCCCCGCCGCTCTGCTCCACAGCGCCTTCTCCGCCCTCTTCTTCACTTGCCACTGTGTAGAGGGAGACATAGAACACAAGCATCAGGGTACTGTACAATGGTCCCCTAGACAGGAAGCAACAGCAGATGAGTGGCACTGTCATACATCACTTCCATCATGTCCCTCCACAACACATGGGTCAGTGCAGGCAAAACACATACAGTAACAGGCATGGCGCATGCCATGGACATTGGCATACATGACCAAGGGACTCATGATTCATACAATGTTGGTTTTAAACTCACATGCATCATGGGTCTTGCCATCACATGCACACACCTCACTGTAGTTCCATCCATCTGGCCTCGTACACCACAGACGCAGTGGATACAAGGATGACTAGGCTGCATCAGTGAATCTGAACATTGTCACAGACATGTGTCATGCATCCATGGCAGTTACAAGTCACAGACACGCAGTTCAAACACACACACATGGGCACCATACGTGTACATGGGACCAGCACCCATCCCTCACCCCCACCCATGTCCAGGAACAGAGACTGCCATGCTTCCATGTGTCCATTCCGCACAGAGCCCCCCATGTTGCAATAGAACACATGCACCAACCATGTGGTTCACACATCACTGTACTCACATGCCTGACCATGATGTCCCTGCACACACACATACGTACATGGCCTATGTCACACATACAGGCAGGTATCAGACAACCAGCACACTGCAACATGCCCTGTCTCACACAGTAATGCTTGGCCACTTACCGGCCAACTCCAGATGGGTCTGCCTCCGAAGGATCTGGGCGTGGAGCGCTGGGTCTACACGTTCCAGGACCCTCATCTGGATGTCACTCAGGCGTGCCCGGCCCCCCTCCGCGAGGCGCCGGGCCTTATTGAGGGTCCTGGACCTCAAGTCCTCCCAGCGCTTCTTGATGTGCTTGATGTCGCGGTTTGCCACCCCCTCCGCGTTGATGGCAACCAATACATCGTCCCAGATCCTCTCCCGTCCTTCCTTGTTGGCGCGTGGTCTTCCGAAGAGGGCATCATAATGCCCCAGGACATGCTCCACCAGGACACCAACTTCCTTCTCACTGAAGCTGGTGGCCCTCTGCCTCTCTGGCTGGGGGTCGCCACTGGTCTCAGATGGTGCTTGCCCCGACATGGCGACCCCCGAGGCAGGCGTGGGTGGGCAACTGGGTCCTGGGGCTGGGCTGTGGAGCGATGGTATCCCAGTCGGGAGTCTACTGTTACAGCAGGGGTCGACACAGCAACTGGACCCCTGCAGATGGCTGATGTGCAGGCACCAAATGGCAGGGCACGGTGGCAGCAGGCAGGCAGCAGCAGATGGCACGTGGGAGGCTGCTCGGGGCACTGGGGGGCAGTGATTCGGCCTTCTGGGCAGGAGCGTGGTCTTCCGTGTGTATTCGCGTGGCCAGCTTGATACGGAGTGATTTGGCACGTGAAAAATCTGCACGTCAGCGTGTAATTCGAGGAAAGGCCCGTAGCGCGTAAGCGCGTCTGCACGCATACGCATTTTCATTGGACCAAAGGCCCTCAGCGCGTGAGCGCGTCTGTGACGTGTCGTGCGAGGGTGTATCCCTCATTGCACGTGATAACAGAACACACGTGGATTTCAACCAATCACGTGTGAAAGTTCACGCCACCCCGGAACACACGTACCCAGGCTAATCGCGTGTGGAACTACCCGCACACCCGGAAAAACACGTACCCAGGCTAATCGCGTGTGGAAAACTGCACGTCCGCGTGTAATGCGCGTAATCGCGCGTGAAAAACTGCACATCCGCGTGTAATGCGCGTAATCGCGCATGAAAAACTGCACGTCCACATGTGACGTGACGCGCGCGTGCGTTTCCCTCAGCACGGGTTAAAGGTGAGCGGGCCCAGCAGTTCGCTGTACGTGCCTTCTGTGGTGACCGACGTGTGTTGCTGCTTCCAGTTGTTTCGCGCGCCATCTACTTCACAGCTCTCAAGGACGTATCTCTTCTTTTGGCGGGGGTATTGGCTACGCGTGTTTTTCTGCATCGCGCTAGTCAGACGGTGAGTCGCAAACGCTCCTTTTCCCACTGCGGGTGCCCCTGTGTATTGCACCCATTTTCGATGTCATCGTAGCCTGCGTGCCCCACGCCTACGCGTTATTCGTGTTACTGGGTGCCACCGCGTACTGCGGGAGGTCAAATCCACGCACGTAGGCTGCAGGGTTGCGTGCACGGTTTTACTGCAGTTTTGGGGTGCCTGAGCGTTGCGTGACCCGTCACCACATCACCGGGGTCACATACAGCCTTGCAGGTGCAGGGGGGCTGTTAACATCTTGCTTCCCACCCCCTTCACCCCAATTGCCCAGGACAATTGTGGTGTACACCTCCCATTGGCACCACTCCATCTGTGCCAGCACTATTACATCTGTGCCATGGTTGGGAGGCCACCAAAGGTGAGGGGCGCCTCAGCTGGGCGTACTCCTCGTGGCGGGCGTGGTCGGGGACGTGGCCGTGGTGACCAGGGAGTAGGGGGACTCCAGGGTGTCCAGGGCAGCCACAGAGGGGGAAGAGGCAGGGGTGCGCCACTTGAGCACAATGTTGTGCCATGTGTCGGTGCAGCCATGCCACCACCCCCTGTGGTTCCGGGGGATGCAGCTCCTGCATCTGGCACTGGCACCCGTATGACCCAGCAGTCCGTTCCATCGACTGCCACGGGCCCAAGGGTAGCGGTAGCTGCAGGTGCAGCTGTGGACACCGCCACCCAGGCTCAGGGTCTGCCAGCGCAGGCTGCGTTGGCACTTGAAGAGCCCTTGGTAGATCTCCAACAGGCCAGGGGGGAAACCATAGGGGCACGCCGGGCTGCTCAGACCAAGACACGTGACCCTGGGGCAGTCATGTCATCTGCTGCCCCGAACAGCCGGGTGTTGGCAAGTGCAGGGGCAAATGCACCCAACAACACCCCTGTTGTGAGTCTGCCAACCAGGACCGTTGCGGTCAATGACCCTGCCACAGCTGATGTTGCTGCGCAGGGTCCATTAGTGGGCACCCAGCTGCCACTGACACAAGTCAGGCCTTTGGTCATCCCTCCACCTGCCACTCCCTCGGCTCAATCCACCGAACCCACTGGCCATACTGGTCAGGGCGGCATTAGCCAGCCAGGGTCTGCGCCACAGTCCAAGAGGAGGAAGGTTGCACCTGCAGCACAGGCTGGGACCCCACACACAGCCACGACCTCCTGCACGTCGAGGAAGAAGCCTTTCTGTAAGCAGGAACTGGACTTCCTCGTGGACTACGTGCGGGGACACAGCCGTGACATGCTAGTGGGTGCCAATAGTCAGACTACGGCTGCCCAACGTGACACCCACTGGAAGCATGTTGCGGAACATGTCAGTTCATTCGGCCATGAGGTGCGCACGGCGCAGGAGTGCAAAAAGCGCTGGAATGACATCAAGCGCAGCACTAAGGCTTAAGCGTGCCTCAAATTACAACTTGACTCTGGTGACTGGCGGTGGGCCTGCACCAGAGGAGGAAGAACACACTCCGCATGAGGCTCTCGTTGCGGAGTTCATACCACCAGAATTGGTCGAAGGTGTGGGAGAGATGCTGGACTTTGATGCCCAGTCCAGTGAGTGTTGAAGCGTAGTTGTTGAGGACGTGTGTGTTTCACTTGTGGGATGTGTTGTGCATGATTGCTGCTACATGTGACGTGTACATGGTTCTGATGTGTAAGTAATGCAATGCTACCGTCATGCATGTCTCCTCTGCCTGCATGCGGGACTCCATGTGGGCATGCTCCCTTGCCCCTCCTCCGCCACTCTGCACCCCAGTTCCACCTTTGCACTGGTCTGCTACATTCTTGCCAATGTGTAGTTTCTTGTTCATGTGTCCTGTGTAGATGCTAACTTCCAGCTTAGAAACTGCCAGACATATGCCGTGTGGTACACCCTTAGTACTCGATGCAGGGTATCCCACTTGTACTGTGCATGGGTCAGATGTCCCGCAGGGACATGAGTGCCCATTCATGCTCCATGTGCATTGCACGCATGCCCCTATGTGTCCTTGACTGGATGATCACTGTAATATGAGTCCTTGGTTACATACATTGCCTGCCATATTATCGGCCTCCCCATGTCAACTGTGGCTCAGTCCTGCGTTGCACACATGTTTAGGCAATGACAATCTGTGTGGCTCACAGGCCTCAGCCTGTTCAATGGCCAATGACTCTGTCCAACTCTTGTCGTGTCTTCTTCACACGTGGCTGGCCTCCGGATCTTCCATCATGTGTCCTGCCCACTGTCCCAGCATCATTAGCAGTGTTGTAATTTGATTCACATTAAGCTGTTGATGCCAGTCAACACTGCTTGTCAATACACAGGTGTATGGGCAGCCTTTTGATACCATGCTAGGCATCCCTGCTTTGGTACTGGGGTGGAGGGGTGCTTGGCTGCTAGACATGGTACACATTGAATACACAATGCACGTGATGTCTGAATTTGACATTGCACTGCCTTCACATTTCCTGGCACACACCATGGAGTGCTTGTACATGTAGGTAGTGAGTGGCGTACACATTTTCAGCACTGCATAGAACCACTTCCATGAAAACTGCCACCTTTCAACAGGTCTGATCACAGTGGCTATTCAAAGTAGACCCAGCATGCATGCCAGGTCATATGTTGTGTGTCACATGTCTGCCGGATGCCTTTGCTGTCGGTGTGTGTGTGTGTTGTGTGCTTCTGACATGTGTAGTGACCTTTTCCTCTCTATTTTTCAGGTGATGACGCAATGGATGCAGAGGATGGTGTTGTCATGCCAGACACAGGGTTGGTAAGACCACATCAACCCGGCACTAGTGGGGGTCGTGGGGTGGTAGGCCACGAAAACCCCCAAGTGCTGCAGTCCATCCTGTCTCTGGCTGCCTATGAGTCCAGCCTTGATGACGACTCTGACGTCCATGTTGGGTTGGATGACCATCAAATCCATGTGTCAGGGGTGAGTGATTCTGATGTGGACACTCCTCTGTCTGCGACACCTGCACTGAGGGATCAGACAGTCTTGGTTCCTCCGCCCGTGGTGGATCGGGACGCAGGGTCACCCTCCACACCAGTCACTGATGTGCCTGGGACATCACGTCGACGGGGGCATGTAGTCGTGCAGCCGCAGGCGGTGCCAACACAGCGAGGACCTCCGGTCCTTGGGTCCCGCAGGGGTCAAGCCCGGCAACGCGGTCGCCGCGCGCAACCGCTGTATACTGAGTGGAAGCAAGACATGACTGCCAATTCCGAACGGCAGGGGGCAGCAATGGAGAACATCGCTGACAGCATGGAGCGTGTGGCCCGATCTGTGCTCCCCCCTGCTAGGCAGGTGCTTCTCCAGCAGCAGGCGGCACGGTCCACGGCCCGCTCGCTCAGGCTGGGCATGGCGGCCTCAGACAGGGCACGCCAGGCTGAAATGTCGTCTCTGCATCAAGCAATTGCTGCTCACGCAGAGGCACACATGGATGCCCTGAGGGAGGAGTATGCCTCCCTCAGATCCACTCTGGGTGTCCTTATGATGTCCCAGAGGCAGCAGGCAGAGGAGAGGTTTGCACAGCTTGAGCGCACCATCTCGGCTGAGCTACAGGCTTGCCGGGAGGTGCAGCGGTTGTCCAGCCAGGCCTTGCAGGAGGAACTCGGTGTTACACGTGCTACCTTGCAAGAGGAAGCACGTGTATCACGTGAGGTTCTGCATGCAGACCTATGTAACATCGCCACACAGAACCAGGCTCACCTGTCCGGCAGACTTGCTGCCGACGAGGGGCAAGCTGCGGCTAGGCGTGGCCAGGCTACTGTGCCACGTCCTCCTTTCCAGGATGAGCCAGACTCGGACGACCATCTATCTCCCACATAGGTCGTGCTGTGCAGGCGTTGAGCCCATGGAGGTATTTTTTTTTGGCTCAGCATCATCGCATGTGGATGTTGAGCAGCACCCTGTACCTCCCCCCTCCTGGGTGCCTCCCCTCCCCCCCGGGTCGTATGTGGCCATTTTTGATTTTTCTTTTAGTTTAGTTAGTTAAGTTTCTGTTTGATAGTTAGTTTAAATAGGTAATGTAGGTTTTCCATAGTTAGTGTAATTAGTTAATAGTTGAGTTAGTTTAAAATTTGTAGTCTATTGTGCTTTCATGTGACAGTGCAGTGCCTTGTGGTTTTTGAAGGCATCCACTGTCTGTTCCAGCTGGGCCCTTCATGGTTGTCTTGTGTATGTGTTTGCTGCTTGGGTTCCTTGACTCACATATGCCACTCCTGCCTCCCTTATCCATGGGCTCGCAAGGATGGTTCGGTGTTACAGAATTTTACACAAGGGCTTTGGACTGTCATATCTGTGGCATGTCTGGTGCTTTGTGACTTGTGTTGACACCCCTAGTGGGGATGATTTAGGTGTAATTGTCCACTGTTCAGCTTTTGCTAGATGGGGTGTGTCATGATTAATGTGGACATTGATTGCTATGCATTGTGTATTATGTCTCATATCTTTCCTGTACACGTGCCTGTTGCAATTCATGCTGTAGATAGTGTTCCACACTTTGGAAGTCAAAGACGGGCTGATGGTGTGATTTGTGATGTGACTCTCTGACATGGTCAAGTAATGAGATGCCTGATGAGACACACACAGATCACTTTGATGCATTAATCATTTGTTTCATGCACTTTCTGCAGGGGGATGAGGCACCAGAGCACCTTTGCCAGCAGACATGGCCCATTGGACGACGGAATTCCTGACCCGTTTGTTGGTGCCCACATGCACATGTGTGCACGAGCAGAGCCACAGTGATTGCAGACCCACATCCTAGAACTGCTGACATGTTCCAAGGAACTCCAGGCAAGGTGAGCATCACAGGGGGGCCACGACACAGCAAAGCTTGCACCAGGCGAGTTGCACATGCAGGCTTAGTCACAGCACTGAGGGTGAGCTTAGATGAATATTGGTGTTGAAGCACACAATGCAGCTCAGATGTGTTTGTGGACTGATGGCTGTTGATAGTAGGGTTGTCTGGGACACATGCAGGGGCAGTGGCACATACCCTGCGGTACACCAAGGTTCATTGAGGCACTTGTATCAACCATGTAGCCTTCCGAGACATGGAAAGGGGCAGCTCACAGGGACATACAGCAAGGGACATACTTGGGTGCAGTGCATGTCTATTCCACGAACTTCATGATAAATGCACTGCCAACTTTGTTTTGGTCATGGTGGTACGCAACTTGCTCTGTAGTCATGGCTTGCCATATGGGTCTGTCTGCTTACCCAGGGAATATTGCATGTTGTGTGAATTGTGACACATTGGTGTTCCACTTGCCACGCACCCACCAGCGCCTGACTTACTGCATTGACTGTGATGACCTGTCACAGGGGTGATGTTATATATGGGTACGAAGCATCAAGCACTGATTGTCTGTTTGTAGAGTAGTTTGTTGCTATGGGGCATGTTTTGTGTTGTGTTTTCGTGTAATTGGCACATACAGGTTGTTGACTGTGTCTCTCTTTGCAGCATTGCAGTGCTCCTGTAACCGGCCCTGAGAGTGCGCAGGCAGGAGGCCAGCACTCAAAACCAGAGCTAAGTGTCTTGTTGTTTTCCTTACAAACTGCCCTGCATAGGCTTGCTGGGGAGTGTACTGATGCACGGATGTATGTGTGGTCCTATTTGGTATGTTTTTTTCCCTAATCACCCGTGATCCTATGCAATTATGAAACCTGTACCCTCTACCCGGTGTTCCTGCTTCCCGTGCCTATCCAAGCAACGTTCCCTGACCCTCTTTCCCCACTGGGGTTGCGGATGCCTGTGTAAGCCCCGAACTTGCAGGCGCCAAAACCCTAGAGGGGGTGGTTGGTTCGTACCACTCCTGAGCCTGGACTACAGAAGGCCATGACAATGATGTCCAAGTTTGTTTGGATTGTGTATGTGTTCATGCAGGTTGTACATTTTCGTGCATTCCCTAGTTTCATGTGTCATTCCTCCTCCCCTCACCTGCCACTCATTCCAGTCATCCAGTGTGTCTACACCTGTCCCGACTGCATATCCCTGAACCTCATTCCCCACCATGATCTCAGGGGCCTGTGTGAGTTTGACCTTGCAGGCACCCGGGACATGGTGTGGGTGGTTGTTTCATGAGACTCCCGCGCCTGTACAGGGGACCTGTGACAGTACACATCCATTCATGGTGCATCATCCTATGTCATGTACCACACATGTCTCACATCCTGTCGTGACATTGTTCTGCTGTGCTACCTTGGTTGTTGCATCATTGTGGTAGTACTTGGCGTGTGTGAGGTACTGCTACGTCAAGTCATCTACTGGAGGGTGTTTGGGTTCGTTTTCATGCCTTGGATTTTGTGATTTTGGAAATGAGTGTGGATTCTGAGGGTTCAGGCATCTTTTTACACACAAGGAGATGGACACAAAGGGTAAAGGTGATCCTGTGGCCAGGTGGAAATGAGGGTTGGAGGCTCCATGACCCAGGTGCAGTTGTTCAGCGGGTCATGGTCATTTGCGCGGGAGTGGGGGGTTGTTGTTGATAGTTGCATTGCCCTGCAGTGTGATGGGAACTCTGACATTGTAATGTTGTTGTCCTATGTACATGTTGTGTTCTGCTGATCAATGCCTGTTCATGTGTTGTGTTTTCCTTTCAGGTGCGAGGGGATAGTTGTGGTTTGACATGCTGGGGTGTACACATGGTGGATGTTCACATGTGATGTGTAGGGAACACTGATGGTCACTTGAGTGCACATGCATATGTGGAGTGCATGTCCCTGCAGAACCACACACTTGCACTCGGATGCACTCCATGTACTCCCACCCTTGCATATCCACGTGTACACTGTTTGCCTTCTGGTGCCCACTGTGTCCCGGCAGCACATGTTCTGTGACCGATTATGGTTCCAGTACATGCCAAATTTGATGTTTGATGTAGTCTGTCACTTAGATGTGATGCTCAGGGTGTGCATCACACGCAATGGCTGTTCACTGTGCTGTGCGCTGAGCAGTGTGATGCAGGAGTGGGACACTGCACACATGAGCTGCAGTGTTGATTTTGCAATGCATAATGTGCATATAGACAGGCATTCATTGTGATGTTACGTCTACGACTGTTGCAATGCATTTGGAAACGACTTATTTTGGGTGGGACATTTTGTTGGTCTGTCATTTCATCTGATTCCGGGTCAGGCATCATTGTCCGATGCCACTGTACATTTAGGACATGGCAATGTGTACCTTATTGTTACTGCGTCAGTGTATGGGTATTGCTTGCCATGTTGATGTTTGGGAGGGTTTGAGTGACATGACAGTGATGGCCATGGCCTTTTTTGCAGGTGTGTGTGATGCACACCTTGCATGTCCAGGTCATCCGCTTCTCAGAGCAACTAGCTGGGGGTAGGTTTCTCTCCGCAGCAGGGCCCTCCCCCTGGA
Source organism: Ambystoma mexicanum (assembly GCF_040938575.1). NCBI lineage: Eukaryota > Metazoa > Chordata > Amphibia > Caudata > Ambystomatidae > Ambystoma > Ambystoma mexicanum. The sequence continues at coordinate 472,608,974 of NC_090925.1, read as the reverse complement.
ACAGACTTCCTGCCTGACTTGAACTTGAGGGGAACCATCTCCAGTTCTGGAAGCACCTCAAGACCTTCCTCTTTGCTTCTGCTTACTCTCTGCCTCTCCCTTGCAGAATTCTTCACTGGAACTGCACAGGAGCTGCTACTGGGACACTCTCACCAACCTCGGTCCCTGGCCCAGCCACTGTCCACTTGCACTGCCACCCTGGCAACCCCTGCACTGCAGTACTGTCTCTCTATCCCTACAGCCCTCCCTTCCCACCACTTGTCTGCACTTATCTTTGCAGTTGCCACCAGGCGACCTATGTATTATTCTTTTGGCCTACTTCCCCTGTACTGGACTCCCCCCCACCCTTCCCCTTGCACTTTTCCCTTCCCCCTACCCCTGCACTTGCACAATCTCAATGACACCTGGCCTAGTAGTACCGTTCTCTGTGTTCCCTTGTTCCCCCCCCTGCCTCATTGCGCCTTGGAATACTTGTGTATGGCCCATGTCATGTCACATGTCATATGTGTGCATTTTGGTTGCACAGGATAGCTTGTGTTTAAGTAGCTAGGGATGCAGACGATGTGGCACTTCCATGGCAACTATCTCAGGGTGGTAGGGTTGTGACAGTTGACTGTCACTTTGTCATCATCGATTGTCACCTGGTATGTGCCAGGCCTGTGTGCACTCCGCAGGTGAAAAATGTGGCCACAAGCTGGGTCCGGGCTTCCTCGCCACGTGCCCTGTCCCCTCCCATGGGCAGCGCCTGTGCCTGTGGTTGGGGATGTGGGGGCACCACCATGTCCACCGGGACGCCCTGCCGTGTTGCAACATTGTGCAGGACACATGCTGCCACAATGATCCTGCACACTACTGGTGGTGCATAGAGTAGTTGCCCACCAGAGCGGTCAAGGGAGCGGAAACGTGACTTGAGCACTCCGAATGTGCGCTCCACTATGCCCCTGGTTGCAATATGGGCGGCGTTGTATCTTACCTGGGGTGGTGTGGTGGGGTTCCGGATTGGCGTCATCATGTGGTTGCTCAGAGGGTAGGCACTGTCCCCTGGGGAGGTGATAATAATTGAGATTATTAGGGTTGGGATATTTGTCTGTGTGTGACTTGCATGCATGTGCAAGGGCATTTGTACTGACCTAGGAGCCATGTGTCGCCATGCTGCCCAGCTTCCAGGGCCCGGCTCAGGGCGGACATTCTGTATATGAAACTGTCATGGGTGGAGCCAGGGTAGTTTGCATAGACAGAGGTGATGATTCCCTTTGCATCGCATACCACCTGTACATTGATGGAATGCCAGTGCTTGCGGTTTCGGTAGATGTGCTCAGTGGCCCTAGGTGGACGTAGGGCCACATGGGTGCAATCTATGGCACCGAGCACTTTGGGGAAGTGTGCCACCCTGAAAAAATCCAGGACAACGGCCTGCCTTTCTGCGGGTGTTCTGGGCATGTATATGTGCCTGCGGACTGAGGGGCGCGCTGTCATGATTGCCAGTACCTGGTGTAGGCAGCGTGACTGCGTGGCCTGTGAGACCCCCCCCACTATGGCAGTGGTCCGCTGAAACGACCCAGTGGCCAAAAAATGCAAGACATTGAGCAGCTTCTCCAAGGGGCTCAATGCTTGGGAGCAAAGGGTGGGGGATGTGAGGTCATCTTCCCACTCCCTGACCAGGTCTAGGATGATATGGGGTGGAAACCTATACCTGCCGTAGACCTGGTCGTCAGGCATCCCAAAAAGGCTTGTCCGTGGTGCAAAAATGCGTGCCCTGGCTATTCTCCTCCTCCTGCGGTGTCCCACAATCAGTGCAGCAACAAATGGGGCATTCATCGTCGCTGTATATACGCGTTTGTTGTTTGCGCGCACTTTTATGCTGTGCGCGGGCGCGGGACGCCTCCGTGTGGGCGGACTCGTTGGTTTCCCGTATTCAGGTGTCATCGCGTGTGATCGGAGGGGAGCGAGCGTACACGCGATTGGCCTGGGTACGTGTGTTTCGGGGTGCGCGGGTAGTTCCACACGCCATTGGCCTGGGTACGTGTGTTTCGGGGTGCGCGGGTAGTTCCACACGCCATTGGCCTGGGTACGTGTGTTTCGGGGTGCGCGGGTAGTTCCACACGCCATTGGCCTGGGTACGTGTGTTTCGGGGTGCGCGGGTAGTTCCACACGCCATTGGCCTGGGTACGTGACGCCATTGGCCTGGGTACGTGTGTTCCGGGGTGCCGTGAACTTTCACACGCGATTGGTTGAAATCCACGTGTGTTCTGTAATCACGTGCAATGAGGGATACTCCCTCGCACGTCACGTCACAGACGCGCTCACGCGCTGAGGGCCTTTGGTCCAATGAAAATGCGTATGCGTGCAGACGCGCTTACGCGCTAAGGGCCTTTCCTCGAATTACACGCTGACGTGCAGAATTTTCACGTGCCAAATCACTCCGTATCAAGCTGGCCACGCGTAAGCACACGGAAGACCACGCTCCTGCCCAGAAGGCCGAACTACTGCCCCCCAGAGCCCCGAGCACGCTCCCACCTGCCATCTGCTGCTGCCTGACTGCCTGCTGCCCACGTGCCCTGCCATTTGCTGCCTGCACATCAGCCAGGGGTGCTGTTGGTGTGACCACCCCTGCTGGAACCAAAGACTCCCGACTGGGATTCCATCGCTCCACAGCCCAGCCCCAGGACCCAGTTGCCCACCCACTCCTGCCTCTGGGGTTGTCATGTCGGGGCAAACTCCATCTGTGACCACTGACAACCCCCGGCCAGAGAGGCAGAGGGGCACCAGCTTCAGTGCCACCGAAGTTGGTGTCCTGGTGGAGCAAGTCCTGGGGCAGTATGATGCCCTCTTCGGAAGTTCCCGCGCCGACAAGGAAGGACGGACTCGGATCTGGACTGACATCGTGACTGCCATCAACGCGGAGGGGGTGGCAGTCCGCGACTTCCAAAATGTCAAGAAGCGCTGGGAGGACTTCAGGTCCAGGACCCTGAACAAGGCCCGGCGCCTCTTGAAGGCAGCGGATGCCAAGGGGCGCCGGGGCCACTTGTCGGAGGAACAGATGAGGGTCCTGGAACACATATCCCCAGCACTCCACGTCCAGGTCCTTGAGAGGCAGACCCGTCTGGAGTCGAGCGGTGAGTGTACATGCATCCTGATTGTGAGCAGTGCGTGTGGTGATTGTTCAGTAGTGTGCAGGTTGCACATCTGTTTGTATGGGGTCGAGTATGGGTGCGGGTGTACAGGTCCGTGGGGCTGACACATGCGAGGGCTGTAATGTGTGAGACATGGATGGTGCCTGTGTGTGTGGGCTTGCATGCCAAATGCAGTTGTGTGGGCACACAAGTTTGTATGAATGTGTATGTGAGTAGACATGTCCGTGATGTCACGCATGTATGTTGTTTTCAGCTGCATGTATCAGCGCTGTGTACATGTGCATGTGTGTGTATTTGACAAGGGTGCAACAGTGATGCAACATGGATGCATGTGACAGCAGTATGTGGAAGCCTGATGGGCAGATGTGACATGGATGCCCGTCTGAACACTGCGACACTTGCCAGAGGTGTACACATGCATGCAAGTGTGGTGGTGTGTGTACATGTGTGGTGCACTTCCTGTGTTGCATGTGATGTCTGGCTCACCTTTGGCTGCTCATGCTGTTGTATGTGTATGGATGGTGTTGGCAGTAGCGATATGGCTGTGGTATGGCTCGTGTGTGCGAGTTGTAATGACATGTGTGTTGGGGATCGTGATGACATGTCTGAGGTTTGCCAATGCCACTCATGTACAACTGTCATGTGTGTATGTGTCCATTGTACATTGCCCTGATGCGTGTGTTTTGTTTCTCCCTGTCTGCAGCGTCAACTGATGAAGAGGGCGGAGAAGGTGCTGTGGAGCACAGCAGCGGGGATCCCACCGCCAGCCGGAGACGCAAGGCCCGGCTCCCCTCCCATGTTGTCATCTCGTCGGGGAGTGAGGAGTCCGGTGCCGCGTCCCAGGCCGCAGCTGCCGGGGGGAGGTCCAAGAGGCGGAGGTTGCAGTTGGACTCCTCGGCAGCAGAAGGGGCAGCTGGGACCCCACAGGGCCCAACGGGGGAAGATGGAACAGAGTCATCCAGGTTGGTGGGGGGTTTGGTGGAGGAGGAGGCCGTGCAAGCACCAGAGACGGGGTCTGGGGGTGGGGATCCCACTGGTGCTAGTGGTGCAGTGCAGGACCAGGGACAGGAGGCAGCACAGGCCGCCGCGGAGGTGCCTGTGTGCAATCCTGTCCCTGATCCTGTCCCTGCATCATCTTGCACCAGCAGGGATGCCTATGTCCAGACCAGTTTTCAGGCAGGGGATGAGCTGACGTCAACTGGCCTTCCTCTGCCTGCGGACGTGGCTATCCAGGCCCGGGTTGAGCCTGTCCTGGCTGGTGTGGCGTTGCGTCAACGGGCCATGCGAGGTGACCTGCAGTCTTTTCATGAAGAGACTGCACGTCATCTCGAATGGCTCGTTGACCACGTCAGCCTGCTGGGACAGGTCACCCAGGCCGGATTCCTCCGTCTGATGGGGCTTGCCACGACCCCCTCCTCAGCTGGACCCCCTACGCGCCAGTCGTACTCTGTGCCATCTTCCCACCCATCAGTCACCTGGGTGCCCTGTGGAGCTGCCTCTGACGGTGCGGCCAGGCTGGTGGAGGAGGCATCCCTGCCACAGTCGGGAGTCGGACGTCCAGCAGGGGTGGCCACGTCAACGACTGCACCCCAGCCGGCGGAGGATGTGCAGGCAGCAGGAGGCAGTGCAGGGGCAGAGGCACATCAGCAGCAGCACCATGGTGGGAGCCATGAAGGCTCGGGGCCTTCGACATCGGAGGGGCAGGCATCGGCCGGAGGGCAGGAGGACCCAGGACAAAAAGTGTCTTCCGTGTGGCAGCGGTTGGGCCACGCCATAGATGCGGAGCGGCAGCGGGCGGAAGAGGCACGGCTCTCAATGGTCAGGGCGGAGAACTCCATGCAGAGGGCCCTGAGGCGGGCCGAGTGCCTCGAGGCAATCCGCAGGGGTTTGGAGGTGGACACGTCGACGGCCCTGCGGATCCTCGGGGCCATGGAGGAGGACCGCCTCCGGGACATTGAGGAGGAGTTCGATGATGCCCTGGCCCGGCACATCCAGAAGTGAGCCGTGGAACTAGCCCGCTGCCCTTGTACATAGTTATGCAGGTAGTGTTAGGTTTCATTTTTGTTTTTGTTTCATTTGGACCTTTTGGACATTGGCCACATTTTTTTATATATTTTTTTTATTAGTTAGTGTAGTTAGATAGGTTTCCTTTATTTTGTTGGGATAATGGACCCTGGCTTCTTGCATTGTACATAGCTGTAGACTTGTACATACTTTCTTTTTTAACATTCTCCATGGATCAATGGCTTTTATTTTTATTTCCCATTGGATTTTGGTTTGTGGACATTGACTTTGTACAAAATTACTTTGGATTTCAATATTTTTTTTTTTTTAATTTTGAACGGACATGCTTCTTTTCATTTTTTTACATTCACATTTCTGTTTCTTCATTTTTGATTCTATTCATGTTTCCTTTAATACATTATTTTTTTGTTGAACTTCAATGTGTGGTATCTCATTGTTTTCATGCATTTCATGTTCTGTGTTTTGAGATTCACTGACACCCATTGGGTGTATGTGAGGGACATGTGTTTGTTTCGGAACTTGCAATTGGTGTTCTGTGATGTAATTGCAAATTATGAGTGGGTGGATGCAATACTCGGGTGGGTGTTTTGCATTTGGGGGCTGACCATAGAGACCAGGGTTCTGGATTGTGATGACATGTTGGGTGGGGAACATGAGTTGGACATGGGTGGGGGCCTGGTGGAGGCTGCCCCTGCACTGCTGGGGGGTGGGGGTGCTGGGAGACATGGTTGGGGGCCTGGTGGAGGCTGCCCCTGGTGACTGGAGGGGTGGGGGTGGTGGGAGACATGGGTGTGGGCCTGGTGGAGGCTGCCCCTGGTGAATAGAGGGATGGGGGTGGTGGGAGACATGGGTGGGGGCCTGGTGGAGGCTGCCCCTGGTGACTGGAGGGGTGGGGGTGGTGGGAGACATGGGTGGGGGCCTGGTGGAGGCTGCCCCTGGTGACTGGAGGGGTGGGGGTGGTGGGAGACATGGGTGGGGGCCTGGTGGAGGCTGCCCCTGGTGACTGGGTTGTGGGGGTGGTGGGAGACATGGGTGGGGGCCTTGTGGAGGCTGCCCCTGGTGACTGGAGGGGTGGGGCTGGTGGGAGACATGGGTGGGGGCCTGGTGGAGGCTGCCCCTGGTGACTGGAGGGGTGGGGGTGGTGGGAGACATGGGTGGGGGCCTGGTGGAGGCTGCCCCTGGTGACTGGAGGGGTGGGGGTGGTGTGAGACATGGGTGGGGGCCTTGTGGAGGCTGCCCCTGGTGACTGGGTGGTGGGGGTGGTGGGAGACATGGGTGGGGGCCTTGTGGAGGCTGCCCCTGGTGACTGGAGGGGTGGGGGTGGTGGGAGACATGGGTGGGGGCCTGGTGGAGGCTGCCCCTGGTGACTGGAGGGGTGGGGGTGGTGGGAGACATGGTTGGGGGCCTGCTGGGGGGTGGGGGTGCAAGGGGACATGGTTGGGGGCCTGCTGGCAGGTGCCCCACAGTGCTGGGGGGTGGGGGTGCAAGGGGACATGAGTGGGACATGGTTGGGGGCCTGCTGGCAGGTGCCCCACAGTGCTGGGGAGTGGGGGTGCAGGGGGACATGAGTGGGGGCCTGCTGGGGGGTGGGGGTGCAAGGGGACATGGTTGGGGGCCTGCTGGCAGGTGCCCCACAGTGCTGGGGGTTGGGGGTGCAAGGGGACATGAGTGGGACATGGTTGGGGGCCTGCTGGCAGGTGCCCCACAGTGCTGGGGGGTGGGGGTGCAAGGGGGACATGAGTGGGGGCCTGCTGGGGGGTGGGGGTGCAAGGGGACATGGTTGGGGGCCTGCTGGCAGGTGCCCCACAGTGCTGGGGGGTGGGGGTGCAAGGGGACATGAGTGGGACATGGTTGGGGGCCTGCTGGCAGGTGCCCCACAGTGCTGGGGGGTGGGGGTGCAAGGGGACATGAGTGGGGGCCTGCTGGGGGATGGGGGTGCAAGGGGACATGAGTGGGACATGGGTGGGGGCCTTGTGGAGGCTGCCCCTGGTGACTGGAGGGGTGGGGGTGGTGTGAGACATGGGTGGGGGCCTTGTGGAGGCTGCCCCTGGTGACTGGGGGGTGGGGGTGGTGTGAGACATGGGTGGGGGCCTGGTGGAGGCTGCCCCTGGTGACTGGGTGGTGGGGGTGGTGGGAGACATGGGTGGGGGCCTGGTGGGGGGTGGGGGTGGTGGGAGACATGGGTGGGGGCCTGGTGGAGGCTGCCCCTGGTGACTGGAGGGGTGGGGGTGGTGTGAGACATGGGTGGGGGCCTTGTGGAGGCTGCCCCTGGTGACTGGGTGGTGGGGGTGGTGGGAGACATGGGTGGGGGCCTTGTGGAGGCTGCCCTTGGTGACTGGAGGGGTGGGGGTGGTGGGAGACATGGGTGGGGGCCTGGTGGAGGCTGCCCCTGGTGACTGGAGGGGTGGGGGTGGTGGGAGACATGGTTGGGGGCCTGCTGGGGGGTGGGGGTGCAAGGGGACATGGTTGGGGGCCTGCTGGCAGGTGCCCCACAGTGCTGGGGAGTGGGGGTGAAAGGGGACATGAGTGGGACATGGTTGGGGGCCTGCTGGCAGGTGCCCCACAGTGCTGGGGGGTGGGGGTGCAAGGGGGACATGAGTGGGGGCCTGCTGGGGGGTGGGGGTGCAAGGGGACATGGTTGGGGGCCTGCTGGCAGGTGCCCCACAGTGCTGGGGGGTGGGGGTGCAAGGGGACATGAGTGGGACATGGTTGGGGGCCTGCTGGCAGGTGACCCACAGTGCTGGGGGGTGGGGGTGCAAGGGGACATGAGTGGGGGCCTGCTGGGGGGTGGGGGTGCAAGGGGACATGAGTGGGACATGGGTGGGGGCCTTGTGGAGGCTGCCCCTGGTGACTGGAGGAGTGGGGGTGGTGGGAGACATGGGTGGGGGCCTGGTGGAGGCTGCCCCTGCACTGCTGGGGGGTGGGGGTGCTGGGAGACATGGGTTGGACATGGGTGGGGGCCTGGTGGAGGCTGCCCCTGCACTGCTGGGGGGTGGGGGTGCTGGGAGACATGGGTTGGACATGGGTGGGGGCCTGGTGGAGGCTGCCCCTGCACTGCTGGGGGGTGGGGGTGGTGGGAGACATGGGTGGGGGCCTGGTGGAGGCTGCCCCTGGTGACTGGGGGTGGTGGGAGACATGGTTGGGGGCCTGGTGGAGGCTGCCCCTGGTGGCTGGGGGGTGGGGGTGGTGGGAGACATGGGTGGGGGCCTGGTGGAGGCTGCCCCTGCACTGCTGGGGGGTGGGGGTGCTGGGAGACATGGGTTGGACATGGGTGGGGGCCTGCTGGCAGGTGCCCCACAGTGCTGGGGGGTGGGGGTGGTGGGAGACATGGGTGGGGGCCTGGTGGAGGCTGCCCCTGCACTGCTGGGGGGTGGGGGTGCTGGGAGACATGGGTGGGGGCCTGGTGGAGGCTGCCCCTGGTGACTGGGGGGGTGGGGGTGCTGGGAGACATGGGTGGGGGCTTGGTGGAGGCTGCCCCTGCACTGCTGGGGGGTGGGGGTGGTGGGAGACATGGGTGGGAGCCTGGTGGAGGCTGCCCCTGGTGACTGGGGGGTGGGGGTGGTGGGAGACATGGGTGGGGGCCTGGTGGAGGCTGCCCCTGCACTGCTGGGGGGTGGGGGTGCAGGGGGACATGAGTGGGGGCCTGCTGGGGGGTGGGGGTGCAAGGGGACATGTGGCTTGGCTGGGGGGCATGCCCATGGTGGATGGGCTGCCTGCGGGACATGACCAGGGGTGCAGGGTAGTCCCCTGTGGTGTGGGCTGCCTGCAGAGGTCGTGGAGGGGGTAGAGGGGAGACCTGGGAGGACCCACACTGGCAATTCACCTCTTCAACTTCCCGCACACCTACGTAATACACTGCCCCACTCGCACAGGCCCAATCGCGTGTAGGATTTCTCGCGCACCCCTGAAATCCACGTACCCAGCCCAATCGCGTGTAGATTTTCTCGCGCACCCCTGAAATCCACGTACCCAGGCCAATCGCGTGTAGATTTTCTCGCGCACCCCTGAAATCCACGTACCCAGGCCAATCGCGTGTAGAATTTCTCACGCACCCCTGAAATCCACGTACCCAGCCCAATCGCGTGTAGATTTTCTCGCGCACCCCTGTAATACACGTACCCAGGCCTATCGCGTGTGGGGACACCCGCACACCCCTGAAATACACGCTCCCCGCTCTGCGTTTGCTGCTGCCCTTTGCGCTGGATTGGGGATTTTGATGGCTTTTCCCTGCGCAAGGGGCGTCCTTGGGGGCGTAACTGACGCTGCTGCAGGGTCGCTGCGCCACTCTGCGCCACGGCTGGTTGTGGATGTTGGAATCCATGAATACGCTGTGCGCCTGAATGTGTTTCGGCGCACGCGGCTGGCGCAGACTACCGCACGCGCACACTGTGCGCCAGCCGCGTGCGCCACTTGTGCGCCGAATTCTATGAATTGGCCCCTCAGTGTTTCAGCCTTCTATAATATCACACATGTGTCTGCCACGTGTGTCTCCAGTTCACCAACGGCCTTCGTCAGAACTGCATAAACTGGATGTTTAAAGAGCTACCCGTCTATTTCAACCCTGTGTTGTGCTGCTCAGTCACTAAATCTACAATCAAAATAACCTACATTTAAAACCAATGACTTCTCGTAGTTCCATATGATGTCCTATATGTCACTGTAATACCACTAACCTGGGGCCTTTTACCTTAGACCAGGTGTATCCTATCTTACACCTTCACGTGAAAGCCATAAATGGTACATCAATCCTGCACTCCTTTCTAACCCCTAAATTGGCTAATGCCATGTCCTGTATTGCTGTTTTTCTATCTGTTCTCTACTTATCTTTCACCATTAAAACATATCACCTCCACTCCCAATCTTGTATGTTGTATTACTCCAGTAATGAGCGTAATGGTACGTTGAGACGATACTGCTTATGAGTAGTATCCGTGTGCCTAAAATGCAAACTATACATTGTCTTTGCTAGCATAATGGTACTCTAAATCTCCCCTCTAAATCTACATATCTACATCATCATTGAAGACATCTCCATCTGCATGGTCCCACCGATCCTGTTTATTTCGGTTAGTGAACTCAAAGAAACACTTTCCCACCATGGTTAAGCTGGGTGCGTGCCTAGAGGGATTAAAGCAGGTCTGATGTATGATCGTATTTCTACCGCTCGAGTCGCCGCCACACAACGTCATCCGACACACTATACCACGATGGGCTTCTGCAATGATACCTGTCCGATCACCATCTTGCGTATGTTCATGTATCCAGCCATAACAATGAGAAAAATCATTGAAAATGACTTGCTCCACATTTCCATCTGCTTACAAACACTATAAGTGGGTCACCCCTTCTATATATCCCGAACGGGTAATCCCTTCCAAATATTTATATTCTCCATTACAAAAGTACCCAGGAGTAAATTCCATCTGGTCTGAAAATATGGGGCCTACATAGTGCCAAATCTCGATTCTTTCCCATATAAATGTTGATGTATTTTAGATCCTTGACATTAAAAGACTGATCTTCCTGGATGCAGAACAGAATCCCAACACTCCATCGTCCCTGCAAGTATGAAACCTGTGTTACTTTTGGTCTAGATACTGATCCAGTTACTGATTTACCGTTTTTGTAAATCTCCAGATCCACTTTGAATAATGTTTTAGTTGTGATTTTTGCACATCTCTGTGCGCTGGTCCACCCATCCTCTATTGGTCATACCTCTACTGACAACCATGAACGCTGCACTCTTTCCCTCTCTAATCACTACCCCTCATTATTGCACTCTTATTTCCCCTTAGCCATCTATTTCTTTCACCCCCACTTTCCCTTCCCTCTCACAGCCCCTCATTGCCTCACTCCTCATAGACCATGTTTGCAATAGCTATACTAAAGCCACACTAGTTGCTTTACCAGTGCTTGTTTAATTTGTATGTTGCACTTTCAAAGGTGGTCCCTGTTTATTTGCACCTAATTTCGACATTTAAGTGGGCTGTGGTAAAGAGAGAGAAGTAGATTTGTATTTGTATCGCGCATCAAATCCTGAGGTAACTGGACGCTTGAGAAAATTAGTGGTTACATACAGAGAAGTGCAATACAGTCATGTTACAGTCAAATATAAAAACAACAATGAGGGACCATGGTTACAGGTGGGTCCGGTATGAGAACATGGGCTTAGAGTCTGGTATGACAGAAAAAAGATTAGCAACTCATAAATCCTAGCAGACAGAAGGTTGGTAAATCATAAATCAGCAGTGGTATGTTTACAAGGTGAGGTCTCTTAGTGGAGGGACTTATTGGTCAGGCAATTTTTTATAGTAGGCCTCATTACGAGTTGCCCGGTAAAACCGGGTTCATTACCGGCATGAGCGGGTCCGTGTTCGTATGAACCCGCTAATAGAGGATGATTACGAGTGCACGAGCACACGTATTACCCCATGCCGGTAGTGGCAAAACCGCCATGCCAGTAACGGGCCACCAACCCCCCTATACCAGCATTGCGGGTACTGCCCATTCCGTAACCACGTCATAACAACCACTAAACACCGGCACGGTATTACTGTGGTCGCAAAAAAGGACCCGGAATTACATCATCGCGCCGGAACAGGAAATGAGCCAGCGGCCATCTTTAAAAACACAATCCATTGCCATCCTCCATAACCACCACTACACTCGTGTTGTTGTGTGCCACAACTGAAGCAGGATGTCGAAGGCCACCAGTAAATCCTCCCAAAGGAAGAGGAAGCAGCGTTTTTCTGATGCTGAACTGACTATGCTTGCTAACACCCTCGAACAGCATGCAGACACCTCAAACATGCGGCAAAAACCAAAAAAAAACGGTCTGGCAGGAGGTCGCTCAGAGGGTGTCGGCAGTGGGGAGCACCCCACGAAGTGTACGTGACTGCCGGAAGCGCTGGGACAACCTCTGCCTCCGGGTCAGGAAGATCCTGGCGGAGAACAGCAGGGCCGCAATGGCGACAGGCGGCGGCCCACACTCCCCTGTGAAGCTCACCGCATGGGAGTAGAACGCAAGTGCATTCATTGACCCGGAATCCATAGAGGGAATAGGAGACCAGGAGTTCGGCGCTGCAACTACCACAGAGGAAGGAGGGTGAACCATCACATCCACGTATACCAAAACATGATGTGGCACAAGTGATGTGGAAGTTAGACTAGGCAAGGCAATGCATGTTCCAAGGCTACATCAACACATCCATAGAATAATGAGTGCCACACCCTGCACCACACGCATGCTGAGTGAAAATCCCAATCCCAACAGAGGTGCAACATGACCCAACCATGCCCCTGGCACCCACCACACAGACACCAAACCAATGCTATGCCACCATCCATGCATTGATTGCCAACATGTCCCCTCAGTACACCAAATGCCACACACCAGAAATGAAATGATGCCTGGATGTATGAACATATTACACCGCAATACATCATAGCTGTCATTTGACAACATCACTGATGACCTGCATCTCTTCTATCTCCCAAGCACCAATGAGGAAGGTGGAACACAGGACAGGGGTGCGAGTACATCCAGTGCACACAAAGGGACCAGGGCCACTGCCACCCCCTGTCCAAGAAAATGCCTGCAGCAACACCCAGTGTGCCATGCAAGGCATCAACCCTGCAGGGGGCACCTGCAGCGACAGAACAGCAGCAGGCACTCACAACAGTGGGAGCCGTTCCGCCAGACACCACGGACGTTGTGTCCACAGAGGTGGATGATGAGGCTGGAATCATGTCTGGAATACCCACCCCAAGCCCCATTGCCATCCCCCACCCACCTGTGGAGTCTGAGAGCCTGGACGATCTGTGTTTCCATGACTCTGACCTTGGAGAATCAGACATTGGGATCTTCCAGGAGGACAGTGCCCAGGAGGAGGAGCCCACGCCGGTGCCTTCCACCACCCTGCCAGCCACCACCCTACCAGCCACCAGTACACCTGCGACCAACACCTCCTTCGAGGCTCGCCTGGCAAGGGTAGAGGCCCGCCAAGAGTCAATGCTGCAAATCATGCATCGACAGGTCGACACTGGGAATGAGGCCATGAGGGCCATAGCCATGGCCATTGCAGCCAATACAGCTGCTGTGGAGGCATCTACGTGTGCATTCAGGGAGTGGATGGGGTCACTGATACAGGCCCTTCTTGCCAACATCCCGCAAATGCAGTGTCAACACCTTGGCCCAGCCATGGGACTGACAATAGACACCTCCACTACAACAACCCCTTCCACCTCGGTGCAATCGAGCCCTGTGCGGTTAACACACAGGAGCGCACGGCGCTCGGCCATGGCACCCCCAGACCCAAAAGTCTCGAGGAAATAACAGTATGGCCAATGACAATGTGAATAACTACATTGGTGAAGGGAACACTGTTGCACACATGGGGACATTTGGGATCTGTGGGGTGGGTGAGGGAGTTTGTTGGGGTATTTTCTGGGGTTTGTGGGGTGGGTGAGGGAGTTTGTTCAGGGGGTCTGGGAGGGGGGAGTGGGCACATTTTTGCAGTTTTAAATAATACACAAGTTGTGAGAAAAACAATCCATGGCTGGACATTGTTATTTTTCGTGTGCATCCATTTAATGTGTTACGGTGTTCAGTGCCCAACTCCCAACATTCCCTGTGTGCATGTTCATATTGGCCCAGTGTCTGACTGACACAAGTCTTTCATAGTCCCTGTGTTTCAGAAGTATACTTGAATTTGTGCTTGCTGTACGGCATGGCCATCCCGTGCATCACGTACTGGCAGTGGGGCTACTTCACCTCTGTCTCCGTCCTCATCATCCTCACCCGGCCCATGCATGTCAATGTCAGGTGACAATGGTACATTTCTCCGGACGCACCAGACCTGATGAGGCAACGGAACCGCCACTTCGACAGGCCAAAGGTCTTCTCAATGACAACACGGGTACGGGTGTGCACACGATTGTACTCCTCCTCATGGCCATTCTGCGGGTTAGGCACATGGGTCAGTAGCCACGGCCTCAAGGGATATCCTCCATCACCAGCAAGCAGATTCAAATAGGTGTGTGTCACTCTGAACTCCCGTAATTCAGGGAGCACAGTCATGCCGCCAGCTATTTGGTTTGGCCATGCACATATCCCTGTAAGCATGAAAAAATGTTATCTAGGTGTAATCTGTACTGTCATGAGGTGTGGTAGTCTGGTTGGCATTCAATAGATGATGCAGGGTGTAATCATGCATGCTGAGGCAGATATGCTGTGGTAGTGCAACAATGTTTTAACTCCAATTCATGCTGTTCATTATTTAATATGCATGGTCACACTGCCCACATAGCCACACTTGCCGTCCTGTTCATTCATGCATTGCTTGCCATAACCATGGTGGCCTGGTTGTGCCTCTTACTTGTTCTCATTGATATGCATTATTTGTGATATGTGGCCCAGTGAAGTGTCATGTACCGTTTGACTGGTTCAGGTCAGGAGTGTTTGGCTCTGCATGCATTCTCCAATCGCCGGCTATTCCAACCCAGGTGCAGTATTGCCCCCCCCCCCGCATGCATCCCCACACATCAGTACCCCAAAGCACTGCCGTGGGACGGTTGTGCAACTCACCCAGCAGCCAGGCACATGGTCCGGCATGTCGCTCCATTTGATGGGGTACCGTGGATTTACCCAGTAACATGGCATCATGTGTTGGTCCAGGAAATCGGGCGCAGCAATGGGTGATGATCTTCCTGGAGTCACATACCATTTGCACATTGATGGAGTGGTGTTGTTTGCGATTGCGGTACACGGCCTCTATGGCATGGGGGACTATCAATTCCACATGGGTGCAGTCGATGGCACTGACACAATTGGGCATGCCTGCCAGCGCATGGGAGCCTACTTTGGTTTCGGCTATCTCCTGGACAGTCGGTGGTAGGGATATGTGGGTGCTTGTGTGCTTCAGAAGGGCATCCAGCACTTGGTTCAGCATGCATGAAAATAGTGGTTGTGAAATGCCATGCAGCTGGCCCACTGTGTGTTGGTAGGTTCCTGTGGCCAGGAAGTGTGGCACAGACATCACCTTTAGTAGTGGGGGGACGGCAGTGCATATTTGTATGCGTCTGGCAATGTCGTTCTGTATCATGTGCACTATGGTGGTGATGGTGTCACAGTCCAACCGGTACAGAGTGTGGATCTGCTCAGGGGTAGGGTTGAATGGGCTGGGTCTGGTGCGAGGTATTGCTGGCTGCCTACGAGGCTCTGGTGGCTGCGCTGGTGGTAATGGATGGGCCTGTCTCAACCTCCTTCTCCTCCTGTGTCTCCTCTGTGCTGCCTGTTTTTGCTGCTGTTGTTGTTGCTGTAGTTGTATCAGTATAGGCAGGTACTCCTGCGCCATGTTTGCAAATGCTAGTGGTGGCATTTTGGTGTAGGAAGGGGTGTGGTGTTTAGTTATGCTCCTTTTGTACTGGGCAACTCTGCATTGCCTACACCGGGGGGGTTGTGGTGTGTGGGTGTGCTCAGTTCATACTGGCACAGCCTCCTTTGACCCCACCTGTGGGGATTGTGTGCACCTGTGGCAGCTGCCTTGTATCTTGCTTGGTGTTTGCGGGTGGTCTGAGATGCTTGTATGGCCGGCATCGCGCAGGCCGTGATTACCGGCTTCGCGATGCCCTTATTTGCATGTATGCGTGGGTTGGAATTACCCCCTATTACCAGCATGCCGGTATTTGCTCCCTGAAGGGGCGCGTGTACGCGCCTATGCCGCTATTAGCGGCACCGTTGTTTGGTATGCCGCTAATACCGGGTTTGCGGGTCGGAATGCTATGGAACGGTAAATGATGCCGGTATTTACATACCGGCATCGTTTTTCCCTTACCGGCATACCTCGTAATGAGGGCCATTGTCTTTAAAGGTGAAGAAGGAAGGTTCCTGTGTGAAGGGGATGGGAATGGAGTTCCAACATTCGGCAGCTTAGACTGGGAAGCTGGCTCCTCTGGCTGTTTTTACATTGAATCTCTGTACCATCAGGTTGTGAGCATGAGATGATCTGGTAATGCGTGTAGGTTGGTGTTTGTAGAATTTGTCCGCCAGGTATTTCGGGGCTGAGTTTGTGAGGCATTTGTGCATGATGGCCAAGGTGCATAATGTGATTCTCTCACAGATGGGTAGCCAATTGGTGTTCTGTCTATGAGAGGAGATATGGCAGGATCTGGGCAGGCTAAAGGCTGCTCTCAGAGAGTTATTCTGAAGTATCTGGAGTTTATTTAGGTTGTGTTCAGAAGAGCCCAAGAAGAGAGTGTTGCAGTAGGCGAGTTTAGATAGAGCGAGTGCTCTAGCCAAGGTTAGGCAGCTACTTGTGCAGGGGTAAGCTTTACAGCTATAGATCAATTTATTGGTATAGGCCATGGAGGAAGCCATGCTATTTACCAGTTTTTTTAGAGAGAGAGTTGAAGCGAGGTAGACCCCCAGTGTTTTTATTTCTTTGGAAACATTGATAATATTGCCGTCAATGACGAAAGATGAGTATTTGGTGTTGAGTTTATTCAGGCGTGCCCGAGTCCCCACGATCATGAACTCTGTCTTATCGTCATTGAGGCAAAGACTGTTAGTAGCCATCCAGGCCTGTATTTTCAGGTAGTTATTAGTGGTTTGGAATCATGGCCGAAACAGCCAGTGAGGGGGATGAGAACTTGAGTGTCATCTGCATCGATAGTGTAGATGACAGCCAAGTTATCTAGTTGGTCGAAGAGTAACTTCGTAAATATATTGTAGAGTGTGGGCGACACAAAGGAACCCTTTGGGACTCCGCAGAGTATCGGTGTTGGGTCAGCTGAAGCTGACAGGGAAAAGTCTCTATTAGTCCTGTTTGATAGGAAGGATTTGACCCAATCGGATGCATTGGAGGAGAAGGCTGCAACTGTGTTAAGGTGTTTGGTGAGGATTTGGTGGTCGACGAGGTTGAAGGCGGCGGATAGGTCTAGGAGTAGGAGGTTTGCTAGCTTACCATTATCCTTCCCCTCGTCCTTTGGATCTTAAGATCTAGGAGGGCTGTCTCGGTTCCATGTTTGGGTCTAAAACCTGACTGTCTAAGTCCAAGGGGTTCATTCTCCTCTAGGTGTTTCTGTATTTGCAGGTAGGCCACCCGATCCAGTATTTTTAGAAGGAATGGGATGGTGGTGATGGGCCTATAGTTAGTGGGGACATTTGGATCAAGGTAGTTTTTTTTTTTAGTAGGGGCATAACCAAGGTTTTGTTAAGGTTGTTGGGTACTTGATTGGAGGCGAAAGAGGAGTTGATTAGCGCAGTGATGAAGGGGGCTAAATCTTTGGCACCTTCTTTAATCACGGTGGCAGGGCAAATATCGCCTTGGCAGTGAGAAGGTTTCAGACTTTTTATAATGTCATCAACTTCCTTAGTGCTAACTTGAGAGAAGCTGAAAGGAGTACACAAGTCATTTTCTCTGGGTCAGATGCATGTTGTGCTCCAGTGGTGAGGCTTGTCTTTTAAGGGCTGATCTTATCTTGAAGCATGGTGATTTTGTCTGAAAGTGCTTGTTGGATTTTAGTGCATCACTCTGTGTCCTTGATGCAGTCTTGTGTGGGTGGTGCAGGGGATTCGAGCTCTTTTAGGATACTGAAGAGTTCCAGTTCAACAAATACTTGGCAACTCTCGCCTACTGCATCTCCATTTTTTGTTCTAGCTTCCAGTGCTATGCTGACGACACCCAACTCATTTTCAGGCTTCCCTCTGCCACCTCCTCTCGCTCCCTCATCTCTGACTGGCTAATCACCATTCAAAATTGGTGTGCTGCCAATGATCTTTGTTTAAATGCCAATAAAACTGAGATCTTCCTCATTGGCACACCCTCTCCATCCTTTCCCCTCACTCTCTGGCCTGCCTCCCTTGGCCCTCCTCCTGCCTCTACCTGCGAAGCTAAGAACCTCAGGGTTTTCTTTGACTCCACACTTTCCTTCTCTGCACACATCTCTGAAGTCTCTAAAAAGTCTAACTTCTTACTACACCTCCTCAGAGGTACCTTTCCCTTCCTCTCCTTCCCTCAGAAGCTCACTGTCTCCGAAGCTCTGATTTTCTCTAGGCTGGACTACTTTAACAGCCTCTTTCTAAATGTACCTGCCCCCAATCTCCGCCCTTTACAACTAATCCAGAACAGGTCTGCAAGACTTGTCCTTGGCCTCAAGCCCTGGTCTCGTATCTCTACAGCTCTGAAATACCTCTATTGGCTCCTAGTGGATGCAAGGATTACATTTAAAACCCTTTGCATTGTCCACAAGGCTTTCTGGGGGCTGGGTCCAAAATACCTTCATCTATCCCTCCGTAAATACCTCCCCTCTCCAGCCCTCTGCTCCTCTACCTCTAACTCCCACAGGGTCAGCCGGTTTCAAGTTTTTCAAAGAAACGAGCTGGGGCAGATCTCTGTCTTCAGCTGGGCCTCCCTCTGGAACTGTCTCCCCGCCACCCTGAAACTTGAGGAGAACCATCTATGGTTCCTTAATCTCCTCAAGACCTTCCTCTTCGCCTCTGCCTTTGCCACTCTCCTTCCCTGTTGATCTGCTTTCTCTCTCTGCACTGTCCCACCTGGCCACCCCCTGCCCTTTGGGCCCAGTTACCTGCCCACCCTGACACCCTCTTGCACTGCCCCCTGGCCATCCTGCACTGGGCCTGTATCTGCACCCAGACAGTCCCCCCATTCCTCCTCTGCACTTATCAGATTTACCCTATTTGACTTGCCCTGCACTTTGCCCTTCACTGGCACTGTTCTTGATCACTTTTATTTATTTATCCATTAACTTATTATTTATCTTGTTTTCTCCTATGCTCTGCACTTTCCAATCCCCCCTCCCACGCACTATCCCCCTTTTCCTTGTTCCCTTCCCCATGGACTTGCGTATTCTCAATGTCACTGGGCCTAGTAAGATCGTTTGTTTAGTTTTCTCCCCTGCTCCCCCTCCCTTTGCCTGGTCGCGCTCTGAAACACCTGTGTATAAGTGCGATATAAATAAAATATCATATATCATATCATAGAGCTGGAATTTGCATTCTGGATTTATAAGTGTCTTTTTTGGCTGTGAGGATAGATGATTTGTAGGTAGCGGACGCTGCCATAAGTGCAGTTTTATTGATGGTGGAGGGGGATTTGCGCCAAGTGGATTTGGCTGATCTTTTTATATTTCTGAGACTTTTCAGTTTGGGGGTGAACCATTTGTTAAGGTGAGCCAAAGGTTTGGCTTTCCTGAGTTTAGGAGGGGCTGCAAGATCCAGGGCAGATTGTTGTTATATAAGTCTACCAGGTTAGGCGGGTCAAGGTTGCTGAATTTAGTCTCATTGAGGATGTCGCTGATAAGCGGCTGGAGGCTATCTATAGTTATGTTGCGTCAGTTTCTGCAGAGCGACGGGGTGCTACAGTGGTTTTGGTTGGAGAAGGTCCTGGGATGGAGAATAGGATGAGATGATGGTCTGACCAGGCTACAGGTTCATTTAGGGTAATGGATATAGAGCAGTTCAGGTCAGCGACCCAATCCAGCGTTCTACCTTTGGAATGGGTGGGTGTTATGACTCTGTGTATAAAACCCAAGTTGGAGATCGAGTTGTCCACAGCTAGGGCGTGATGATCATTGGGGTCTAGGAGGCCAAGGTTCATATCTCCTAGAAGGATAGTTTGAGATCCAAGTTTGGAATGAATGGAGAGGAGGTTCAGGATGTCCTCCTCAAAGGAGGGAGAAGTGCCGAGGGGCCGGTAGACAAGATGCAGGAGAATTTTTTGGGAGGGTGCAAGAGTTAGCTTCACTGATAAGAGTTCTGCAGAGGGGAAGCTGGCACAGGGAATGGCTCTGAGGGCTATTTCCGTTTTGGCAATGAAGGCCACTCTTGCGCCTTGCCCGAAGTTCTGTTTGCCCTGATGATTGTGTAGCCTTCAGGTAGGGCAAGGGAGAGAGCAGGTCCTGCTGCTTAGTGTAGCTAAGTTTCTGTGACAGCCAGGAAGTCAAGGCTGTTTGCAACAATAAGATCAGCAATCTCAGAGGCATGGGCCCAAAGGGAGCGAGCATTGATAAGGGCTCTTTTGATATTGGATGGCTGTGAGGTAGTGCTGGGTGATTTCAGGCTCACATTAGGAGAGTGGGGTGTTATTTTAGGCAATGAGGTTGTACAGTTTTGGGAGTTCGGTTGAGTATTTTTGGACAGGGTGGTGGCTTTATGGTTAAGGAAACGAGAGCCTAGTCTTTGGTTTCTGGAATGGACTGAGAGTGGGATGAGAGGGGTAGGTGGAGTGGCAAAGCAATGTATCCATTTGAGAGGGCTCAGTGGCTCAATAGTGGCAGTGTTTAAGGGTGCTGTGTTAGTTGGTTTGAGGTTGAATGTGGATGAGGGGTGGCTGAGTGCACTAGGGGGACGGGTGAGGCCAGGGCCAGTGTGGCTCTGTGGAAAGAAGACATGGTAAGTTGTCAGTAGGCTGGTAAATTTGTGAGTTAGCGTAGGGTAAAATAACGTAGGGGTGTCTCCAAGTGTCACAGTGGGCAGGCTGGTAGCAATAGTGTATTAGTTACCACAAGAGGGAGATATTACATGCAGTATGTTGGTTCACAAATTGGTCTGGTGGGTAAATTACATGCAGTAGGCTAGATCAGAATGGTACTATAGGTACATTGCAATCGGTAGACTGGTTCACAAATTAGCACAATGGGCAGATTATAGACAATAGGCTATTTCGGAATTACCTAGATAAAATCAATAGGCCAGTTCAAGATCAACACAATGGGAACATTTGCAAGCGGTAGGATAGTTCACAAATTAGTACAATGGGCAGATTATAGACAATAGGCTATTTCTGAATTACCCAGATATGATCAATTGGCTAGTCCAAAAACAACACAATGGGTGAATTGTATGTAGTAGTCCAGATCAAATTTAGCTCAGTGGTGAAATAGATGCGATTGGCTGATTCACATATTGGCACAGAGGGCAGTTTATAGGCAGTAGGGTATTTCAGAGATAGCACAGTAGGTATGGTGCACACAGTAAACTGGGTTAAGATTAGCGTGATTGGGCAAATCAATACAGTAGTGCTGCTATAATAGGGTGTTGCCTTGTTAGATAGAAACCAGGATATCAGTAGTAGAACTAAAGTAATAGCAATAGGGAGCGTGGGCAGTGCCTAATGCTGGCCGGTTTCTACAGTTGGCTAATGGGACATTTCAGCTGTGATAGAAGAGAGTGTTAACATCAGCTAAATGACGAGTACAGAGATATCAATACTGAGGGTTGGGTTAGGCTAGCACAAAGAAGGAATAAGTTCAGAGAGAGTCAGTACCTTTGATGAAATACAGGGTCACCTTATGATATGGATCAGGCGTTAAGCGGCGCTCACCGGTGAACAACGGCAAACAAGGCCTTTTTCCTTCTGGCATTCTTCCTGAGGCCGGCTTCCTTCCGCCTGCCGCCGGAAGCGTCCTAATAAAACTTGAAGGTTGCTTTGCAACTAAAGCAAGCCTCACTTTGGGGCCACGCTGCGCCGGCCATTTTAGGGCCAGGCACCACTTCTTATACAGATTAACAGCTGATTTTGAGGTTGCGGCGTCAGCTCATGGGTGGCACATTAATCAGGCGGCAGGGTGCTCACCTTAGGGCCCAGATGCTAGGTGGATGGAGGGGGATTACAGGCCTAAATGTGGGCAACGATGTGGCTTATAGCTCTTGGTCAGCTGTGCTGCGGTGTGCTGCGAATGCAACAGGAGATGGGCTCCTGCCCTCTAACCTCCAGATGGATGGAAGGGGAATGGATGTGCCCAGCATCACAACAAAATTGTGACATCCAGCTTATCTGTTTCCCAATTTCAAAACCAGAGCTTACCAAAGTTGGGCAAAAATATGGATGGTCATATCAAGCAAATTTACCAAAAGCCTCACCCAAATGAAACATTATATCTTTTGGGGACCCATTCCCAAAGGAATTTCCACACCCACCAAACGCTGTAGCCTATAATTTGTTTGACTTTTCTGAACCTGACAATATATGACAAGGCATAAAATAAATAGGTTTGCTAATTAAATTGACAAATGTGTATCAAAGCTAGCTATTTTAGTTACCCTGTTCAATGAAAGCACAGATCACCCTACATTCCTCCCTTGTCCTCAGGGCTCTCTCCTCCCCCTTTTCTCTGTTCACTACAAGTTGAAAGGGACTAATGGAGAGAGGGTGCAGCAGTTATCATCTCCTCCAACGGCATGTGAGGGAGTGTTAGACAGTTATTCTTTTTTCTTTTTCAAATAATTTCCAAAAGTAAATGGGATATTAAGCTAACTATATCCTGTCTTTGATAACTTTATCATTTATTTTTACATTTCTAAAAATATAAGTTGTTACATAATGCATAATTACAGTATTGCTACTGACAAATACTGCATTTTCAACATGCTTTACAGCAAAGTTTACGCTAACGTACCTAAATCTTATTGTCAATTATATTTAATTTTGCTGGGGAAGATGCATTATATTGATGAATTAACACTTTTGAAAAAATACATGATCACACAGCCAAATGATTTTGATGGTACACCTAGTTCTGTGGCCTGTTGGTTGCATACATCTGTTCAATTGATGCTCATTGCATGAGCGGATCCCATTCTCTTTGATACTCTGTCTCATCACCCTGTGGTTTTATACCCGCTACCCTGAAAGTGGGATGGGCACAAACTAAAATAGTCCACCTAATTTGCTCAGTGTTATGCCTGCTATGCCATCCACTCTGCTTAGTCTCTTCCTTTCTTTCCTCTTAAATAATGACTACACACAGCAAACTAGATGTTTACGCAAAATAGTGATCAATAGTTCCATCAAGTCTGTAAATCTACCAATCTACTGCAATACCATACACTGTAGTTAGCCTTCAAAGCTCTCTTTGCTCTATGATTATAATTGCATTATATATTTGCACTTGTCTGCAAGCTGGTCAAGCTGTTAGCAGAGCCTTTTTATCATAACTATTTATTTGTGTCCATTCATGCAGCTAACCTTTACATTTTACAGACATTAATCCAGGGCTCACAAAGTATACCCGCCCACTTGCATAGTTCAGTAGATTTTATGCAGAGAGATAACCAAGGATGGCCTTCGGGTAGCAGCAGTGGGCCAAACAAAGTGGGTTTGTGATGACATGCACCATTTTACAGAAAGTGTATTTACATGTTTTATCATGCGTTGCCAAGGTCGGTCTTAGTTTAGTTTAGTTTTTTATTTATAATGTGCACCAGACCCAGGGACATCAGGGCGCAGAAGATAAGGATATGTTCATCTTAGTTACAGGGTACATGGATACATGAAATGCAGGACGAAATATACAATAGCACATCAGTATATACAGTGTGAATTACATGGTCAAGTAGCATAAATTTAAAGTGAGTGCAATACATCAGGAAAGGAGTCCAAGAGGACTAGCACATAGTAAGAGAATCAGTAAACAGAGGGTAGGCGTGAGAGGAGCGTCAAGAGGGTGTTAGTCAGAGTGATAATTTGTCATTTTCTTTTAGCCAGTTGGTCAGATTCTGTCTGAATTTAGAGAAGGGCTGGGGTTCTCTGATACCGGGAGGTAGGGAGTTCCACAATTGTGCAGCCTTAACTGGGAAACTGAGTCCTCCGACAGTAGAGAGTCTGAATCGTGGTACTTGGAGGCAGTTGGAGTTGGCTGTTCTATTCGGTCTGGATGATGTTTTTTTACAGATTCTGTCCATGAGGTATGGCTGTGCATTATTATTAAGGCACTTGTGGGTAAGGGAGGCAATCTTAAATTTGATTTTATCAAAGGTGGATAGCCATTTGTGTTCTCTTCTTATAGAGGAAATATGCTCATTTCTATTGATCTTAAGTGCTGCTCTCAGGGCATTGTTCTGGAGAACCTGTATTTTATGGATAGTCTGTTTATTAACTCCAATGTAGAGTGCGTTACAGTAATCCAATTTGGAAAGTATGAGGGCTCTGGAGAGCGTAAGGCGGGCTGTCGGTGGAGAGGAATTGTTTACTGGCTCTGATAAGTTTGCATGTATGCGGTAGCAGAGGCTAGGGAGTTGACTTGTTTAGAGAAGTTCAGGGTGGCGTCTAGGGTCTTCACTTCCTTTGCTACTTTTATGTAGTTGCCATTAATGGTGAAGTTGGCATAATCTGGGCTAAGTTTGGTTATGTGGGTCGGGGTGCCTAAAAAAATAAGCTCAGTTTTGTCATCGTTCAGGCATAGTCCATGGGTGGCCATCCATGCCTGAACGATGCTGTAAATTCTATTCACCAAAGCCAGATCAACGGCGTAATCTCTTGAAAGCGGAAGGAGGATTTGGATATCGTCTGCATAGTTCGTGTAGGCGATACCCAAATGGTCCATTTCGTCGAAGAGGGGCTTAGTGAATACATTGTAGAGAGTAGGTGACACACAGGATCCCTGTGGTACACTGCAGGTTATAGGGATAGGGTCTGCTGAGGCCGAAGGAGAGACGACTCTCATAGTTGGTTGCTCAGAAAAGTTTTGATCCAGGTTATAGCCTCCTAAGAGATGTGAGCTGCGGAGTCTAGGTCGCTGCATAAGACTTTGTGGTCAACCAAGTCAAATGCAGCCGAACGGTCTAGAAGGAGTAGTAAGGCTGCTTGGCCTTTGTCTCTTAACTCATCTATTTGGGCCTTAAGATCAATTAAGGCCGTCTCTGTGCCATGTTGAGGGCGGAATCCAGATTGACAAGATCTTAGGTCGAATAGGTAAACTAAGCTAGACCACCTGTAGGTCCTGAAGAATTTAAAAGAATTTTCAAGGCCTGAATCATCTCACTAATGTCTTACTTCAGCGATACACTAAAATGCTATATTGTTGCTCATTGTACATGTTGGGTACAGATAATGTGTGGTGGCATTCATAACATTATTACAACATTGCTAATCAAATGGGTTTGTTTGCTAATCAAGAATATTTTAATTAGCAGACTCTGCTAGTCAAATTTTGAAAACGAATGTATGCTTTGTATTAGCGGGTATTGAAACATGCTTGTAAAAGTATGGGTCACCTTTAGAGGAGAAATAAACACAATAAAGAATATATATCTTCAAAAGACAATGTGGTAAATACAGTAAGAGAGGGGAATTCGAACTTAAGAAATGCATCTGTATACATTTACAAAGTGGAATGTCAAATGTAAGGAAGACACCACAGTATGAATTAAGATTTGATTAAATGAAACACACTTGCTTTGCAATAGAGCTGATAACCTGGTGAATTTAAAAGGAAAAGGCGACTACTCGTGCAGAAGCTTGAGATTGCAGGTTATAGGGATGTGGACAGATGCTATTGTTTAAAGCTTAACTCAAATTCAGGGATCTTAAGCCTGCGGCTCTCCAGTTGTTTTGGACTACAACTCCCAGGATCCCTCTCCATTGTCTAGTGTGGCTATGGTTGATGGGAGTTGTTGTCCAACACAATCTGGAGAGCCAAAGGTTGCAGAGCCCAGCTCTAATGAATTTGGTCTCTTCCTCCAATGTGATGTCCACGAGAATGGCACGAGGGCTCAAAGGTTGAAATAAATTAACAACTGAATGGTAATCAGCAGCTCTGGGTGGTCTGGCCAACAAAACCAAACAAAAAAGAAAAAAAGCTCACTTCCATGCTATCCCCTCCCTCACCCCTGCTCTAGATTGCAGAGCCTAGGGTTAACTGTCCCTTCCAAGCCCCCTTGTTATGGCCCTGACAATGAGGAACTGAGCACCGCCTGGTCATTTTTACAGAATCTTTGCACGAATGCAAGTTCAATTGTGCAAAGTTTTATCACTAGGGCAAACATTTCCCTGGTGCAAAAAGGCATTAAAAGACTAAGGGCCTGATTCATGCAATTATTTGCGTGTAAAATCGGGGACTTGTGCATCAAACTGTGTGGGAAACATCGCTCATCAATTAATGGAACCGTCAGTGCAGGACTTTTCCAGGACTTGTGTGGAGTTTGCACAGGCTCCACACGGCTCTGCGAGCAGCCGAGTGCCTTGCACAAGACTCCACGCAGGGGGTCAGCGTGGCCTGCTTGGCGATCGAAATAGGGGGGTGGAACTCACAAACGGGAAAGAACAAGCCACAAAGTGGGCATTACAAGGGATGGACCGCAGCACGCCCTCAAATGCCCACGTCAAAGCGTATTCATGGATGTGACCGTACAAACTCTGACCAGTGAAATAAATGAGTGGCGGGGTGCAGGGGCTGTTCATGGTGTTCGCATGCAGTTTGACTGGAATGCTTTCCAGGAAACTGTACACATGACCTTGTGCTGCCAGTTACGGGAGGGACACCCGCGCAGTGGTGCCGATGTGCAGGCTTGGTTGGGGGTACACCATGCACCGATCACAGGATGCATGTGTTCGCGCCCTGGGAGCCCGCAAGTGTAAGTGAATGTGACATTTATGGCTTTACGTGGGTGGCGTGTCAGAGGCGATCTGGATGCGGCATGCAAATACGGTTAATTTGCACAGTTAAATTGTATGAACATGCGGTCGTGCATTTTAAATTCTGCACGCAGGCTTGCACAGTGTCGGCTTCAGCGTGTGGGAATTGCAACAGAAATACAAACGTTTCCATGAATTGGCCCCTAACATTTTTCAGTTCGCCAACGTTTACCCTAGGGTTAAAATGGTGAAAGATTTTACTTGCACTAGTGCAATGTTTCTCTAATACTGCACAGAAACTCAGTTCCTCGTGGAATTCATAGCGGCCTCCACATTCTACACCAGTTTTATAGTGCCAAGGAACAATGACGTTTGCAGTGTGCACTCTCTAAATAAAATTGACATGAACTTCATTAATATGAGCAACTTCCGACATCTTTACTCATCCCCCTCTCATCCATATATTACTGCCTTATAAAAGTTATTTCTTTCTGCATTATTTGTATTTGTAGGTTAACACAATCCCACACTTGAAAGTGTCTTAAAAGCATGGATGTCTGGCGCTCCACAACAATATAATTCTGTCAAACTGTTCTACAAAATCAACTAGTGGCAAGCGCAACCCAGCCGCTCCTCATAATTATGAAACGTATACCTATGCAGTCTTAGCAGGTGACCCAATTAAATTCTTTCGCTCCCTGTGCATGGAACCCACTTAAAAGTAGTCGCTATCAAAACCCGAAAACTTTGCCTGTACATTACAGAAATAGAGTGAAAGGCAGCCAACAACTGAAACTCACTGCAAAAACTCACCTAACATTTTAATCATATCCTAACAAGACGTGGGTGGCTGCAAATGGATGTGATTATGGCTGTGATCAGGCAGCCCTGATGAAGCAGAGACCGAGAGACCCAATACAATTCCTCCATTGCCTATTATACGATTAGTGTCTGCGCTTCAACGGCATTATCATAAAAAGAGGATTACGCGAGTATAATTCATAACAGGCAATCAGAATGGTGAATATATCTTTAGGAGGCTCCAATTGACGAGCCCTGATTTATGCCAGCTATATAGTGTGCCATAAAAGCGACATAAAACACAGCCGCGCAAGGGGGACGCACCCGCTGTCGAACCATAGAGCCATGCGTGAGGGACAGAGTGGGACCCTGTTCGAGACGATGGGCTGTGGGGCTAGAGCATACCTCTCGAGACGTGGAGGAACTGTGGACCCGGTGGCATGCGCGTCAGCAGACACGCCACAGCTCGCTGTTTACTCGGCAGATTGTTAATGCTGCGCATTTATTGGGAAATGATAGCAATTAGCATAATTGACAGTTTTACTGTTTAAAGCAGATTGCAGGTTGCTAATGGGCTCTATTGATTAATAGCGCTAACAGGATAAATGCTGGGTTAAGGCCCAGAAACGAATATGAAGTCTCACATAATTTCCAATAGCTGTGACAGCAGGCGAAGGAAGTTTAAGGGTATCCAAACAAAGCTTGATGGGGTGGGGATGCACGAAGCAGGGACCTGTTCGTGGACTGAGATGAGAAATGAATTAAAAGCTGCATGGGAGTGAGGATAAGGGGAGGCACAGTGACAGTGGCAGGAAACGTAGTTCCATTTAAACAAATGGCAGTTTCATGCAAGCAAAGGATTTGAAAATTGTGCCTGAGGCTACAACGCACTATTTATGGGCCATGGGCAGGGGGGAGTGTTTTATTTTATTTGTATTGTTTGAAGTGCACACCTAGCTCGAGAGAAGCCGCGCACTGAACAGAGTGTGGATAGCCAGTATTTGGGATGACATCTTTCAACGGAAGCACAGCTGCGTCGGTATGTGTGTCCATTGGAGTTAGTCCTTGGTCAGGTGTGGTTGAAAGAGCCTTGTTTTGAGAGATTAGCGAAATTGGAGAATTGAGGGGGCTTTCTGAGCCGCCTCCGGGATCAAGTTCCAGAGGGTGGATGCATGACAAGAGAAGGATTGTTTGCAGGTCTTCTCTTTGCGGACGAGTTGTGATTCAAGCCGGTTGGTTGATTTGCGGCGCGAGGAGCGTGTGCACCAGGTACGTGGAGCTTAGCCGCCAGGTACGCTGGAGTGCTACTCGTGACTGCATTGTAGATGATGCATGCAGTCTTGAACAGTATCCTGGCTTGGAGTGGAAGTCAATTTAGTTTGCGTAGGATGGGGGTAGTTCAGTCAAATTTGAATGCTTCCGTAATAAGACTTGCTTCAGCGTGGTGGAGTGCTTTTAGGGGAGCCACATGAACAGCTGGGAGCCCTGTCAGAAAAGCATTTCCCCATCCATGTGCGAGAGCAAAAGGGCCTGCACTATGGTCCGGAAGTCCTGCAGCGAGCTGCAGAATTTGATTTTTCAAAGCTTAGAGATTTTCAGCCACGCTATTTGGGCCTTCTTGGCTATGTGTTTCTGACATCACAGATTGCTGTCAATGGTGAAGCCGAAGGATTTTGCAGAGTCTCAGAGTTATGGATCAAATCCTTCTTGGAGCATATCATTGAGTCATTGTTGGACAAGTTGTTTTTTAGCGGAGCAGCCTTTGAGGACAAACTCACTCTATGATGGGTTTAGTGTAAGATAGGCAATCGACATCCAGGACTGGATGATGGCTAGGTAATTTACTCTCATGTACAACTGAATATAGTCTGCGTATTGGTGGATGTCTTTATTGGGATCTTTGAGGCGAGTGCCCAGAGGCTTCATGTAAAGGTTAAAAAGGATTGATGAGAGGATGAAGCATTGGGGGACTCTGCAGGATTCCTGGAGTTGGTTAGAATGCAACAAGTTCATCTGGACAGCCTAGTGTCTACCTGAGACGTTAGAGGTAAACCTATTCAGAGCAGTGCCAGAGAATCCTATCCTGTCAGCAAGGAGGTAGAGAAGGGTGTGGTGGTCAACAGTGTCAAATGCAGCAGAGAAGTCATGGAGGACGAGGAGGTATGAGTCACCCTTATCCATGATTTGGAGAGGATCATCCACCGCCTGGAGGGTGACTGTCTCAATGCTACACTTTGGGTGGAACCCTGAATAACAGTCATTTAGGAGGTGGAGTTGTACGATTCTGGCGAGTAGTTGTGAAGCAACTACTTTTTACAAGATTTTGCCAGTGGACAGGAGGTTTGTAATGGGCCTGTAGTTGGCTAGATCGTCTGGATCTAGGCTTGGTTTGTATGAGACCAGTCTTGAGGGTGTCCGGGAATGATCCTTACTTCGAGGGAGATATTGATGATGTTGAGGAGTGCATTGAGCATCGGGCCTGTCAATTGTTTAATGAAGGATTCCAGAATTATATTGTCAAAGTAAGAAGTAGGTTTGAGGGAGGCAATCATTTTAAAGAGAACCGGGGGAAAGAGAAGAGAGAATGTGGTCCGGAGGGGCAGTGTGCGTGCTGGGGTGCAGGGGATGCTAATGCTGTGAGAGGTTGATTCAATGGTCTGTCAGATTCTGTCTATTCTTTTGATAAATAAAAAAAATAAGTGTTGTAAACAAAGAGGCTTTAAGGGAGGCAGTCTGGATATACTGGAAAGAGAGGAAAACTAGACATCTAGACAAGCACAAGATGGTAATAGTAATGTTTTGTATGGTTTCTGTAGGCTGCTGTAGCTTTCTATTGTAATTTCATAGTAGAGGATTATGAAAATCATACTGAACTGCTATGATGTCATAGCAGGGGAATACATCATTTCCTCTGCCAGGTATTTTCCACCTTTGTTGGGGGCTGTGGCATAAGAGCAAAGGATATTTGGGGCCCATTCCAGTTTTCGTGGTATTTCCATATGGCAATACCGTCAAACCTGTTTACCATTCCCGCCACTCCCAATTCATAGTACGTCCACCTGATTTCAAGTATTAGCATGGCTGTGTTGCTCCCCATTCCTGGAGTTCAAAGGACACCAGACGTGATTTCAAGGTTTAGCACCAGAGGTAATTCCTTTGGCTGTAAATATTCGGAAAAGTGAATACAAATACTTGAGCAATTGTTGGAGGTATTTCATCCAGTATATGGCACTCCTTGCCCACCGCATCGCCGCTCTCTGCCCCAACTTTCAGTGCTATGCAGACGATACACAGCTCATTTTCAGGCTACCCTCGGCCTCCTCCTCTCCTTCCCTCATCTCTGACTGTCTGTCTGCTATCCAGGAATGGTGTGCCG
Organism: Ambystoma mexicanum; assembly: GCF_040938575.1. Taxonomy (NCBI): domain Eukaryota; kingdom Metazoa; phylum Chordata; class Amphibia; order Caudata; family Ambystomatidae; genus Ambystoma; species Ambystoma mexicanum. The sequence continues at coordinate 472,578,264 of NC_090925.1, read as the reverse complement.
CCAACGGCCTCTGCCTTAATGCCAGTAAGACTGAGATTCTACTCATGGGAACACCCACTCCCTCCTTCCCTGCAGCTCTCTGGCCAGCCTCTCTTGGCCCTCTTCCTGCTCCTACATGCAAGGCAAAAAACCTCGGGGTCATCTTCGACTCCACACTCGCCTTCTCTCCTCATATATCTGACGTCTCTAAGAAGTCACACTACCAGCTGCACCTCCTCAGAGGTATTCTTCCCTTCCTCTCCTTCCCCCAGAAGCTCACTGTCTCCCGAGCTCTGGTTCTCTCTAAGCTGGACTACTGTAACAGCCTCTATCTTAATCTGCCTGCCTCCACTCTCCGCCCTCTGCATCTCATCCAGAACAGGACTGCGAGACTTGTCCTTGGCCTCAAGCCCAGGGACTGTATCTCTCCAGGACTGAAATCTCTACACTGGCTCCCAGTGGCTGCGAGGATTAAGTTCAAAACCCTCTGCATTGTCCACAAGGCCTTCTGGGGCCTGGGGCCTAAATACCTTCAACTCTCTCTTCCTAAATATCTTCCTTCCCGAGCCCTTCGCTCATCCATCTCCAACTCCCTCAGGGTCAGCCGCTTCTTGAAGCAACAAGCTGGGGGTAGATCTCTCTCCGCGGCAGGGGCCTCCCTCTGGAACAGCCTTCCTGCCTCCCTGAAACTTGAGGAGAACCATCTCCGGTTCCGGAAGCACCTCAAAACCTTCCTCTTTGCTTCTGCTTTCTTTCTCCCTCTCCCCTGCTAAATTCTTCACTGAAACTGCACCAAATCTGCAACTGGGCCACTCTCTCCGACCTCGGTCCTTGGCCCAGCCACTCTCCACATGCACTGCCTCCCTGGCAACTCCTGCACTGCGGGACTGTCTCTGTATCCCTACAGCCCTCCCTCCCCAGCACTTGTCTGCACTTACCTTGCACTTGCCACTAACTGGCCCTATTATTTATTTTTTATTCTACTTACCCTGTACTGCACTTCCCCCACTCCCCTTCCCCTTGCACTTTTCCCTCCCCCCTAACCCTGCACTTGCGCGATCTAAATGACACCTGGCCTAGTAGGATCGTTGTCTGTCTTCCCCTTGTTCCCCCTCCCTGCCTCGTCGCGCCTTCAAACACTTGTGTATAGGCGCGTTACAAATGCCATATCATATCATATCCACTTTATCCCCAAAGTTGAAATTTAGGGATGTGGGAAATTGATGGTAAAGTGCCATTAATCGAATTACCAGACTTTACTGCCATATTTACACACATCTCTAAATCGTAAGGAGGCCCTTGTGAGAAACCTGAAGGCGTCCTCACATTTTATCCCTCTGGATCCCATCTACAAGCAACCAGATTAGGAAACAGGGGGAGAGCAGATTGACCATTCTCAGATTAGTTGGGGAGTAGAGGGTCTCTGGACGTAGGTATTACAGAGGAGCCAACGTTGAAGAAGGTGGTGTTGAGGTCCTTCCTTTAATGTTTAACTGAGCAGGGGAATCTGGTGTTGATGGGGAGAAGGTTCCAGAATCTGGTGGCATAGACAAAGAAGGTCTGTCTTCTAGTTTATTCCTTCCTGCATCAGCAGAGTTCAAGTCTGCACATGTCCTGGATTCTGGTGGATCAAAGCCCTCCAGAGATGCTCAGCTTCTCATTGCAGTATCTTGGGGCCTTGAGTGCAATGGCCCTGTAGATGATGTAGTAGGTGATAGTGGACTGCCCAGTGGTTTCTAGGGTTACCATTGGATGGTCCACTACCAACCCATCATGTTATTAGGTGGAACCAGATATAGGCTCCCATTGGCAGGAACCTCTATACAGTACCACAGCAATATATCCCATTCTGATCCTGACCCACCCTATTCAATGCTGCCTTTTAATGGTAGATCAGTAGTATCAATCTGGCCTTCCAAACAGGTCAATTTATGATTCTCCTCATCTCAGAACAGATCTTGAATTGGGTGGATTTAAAGTGGGATGTGTACTGATCTCTCTGAGGCCCACAGTGTCTGTGAGGATCAGAAATCCTCCATCTTCCAATGGTAGGACTAAAGCAGGTGGCACCATTTACCAAAAGGTGGAAGCGGTCCTGTGAATATAGAAATCGACCCCACAGGCATTTTTCCTACCCACTCCAACAGGGCTGGATTCTTTTATGACTAGGTCCCATTATGAGCAAAATCCACCCTAAAAGAGAAGATGTCAATGCTGTCAAAATTATGTATTATATTGCATCGAGTGTGGCTTTCTTTGGAAGCATATCTATTTATTTGCATTATAACAGTATAACACAACAAAATGCTTATGAGTAATTCGGGATAACCTTTGCTAACCTATCTACTCACTCTTGTCTGACAGTCTGAAAACCAATAGGAGTCCAGCGCAAACCTCAAGAGCAGGAACGCTGTTGAGCATGCCACCTGCCCTTGGAATACCAGATTTAGATGCCTACATTGCTCTAGGTGTTGGTGCAGTACAGAATACTCCTGATAAAGTGATGCCAGGCATAATTCGGATTTGAATGTTATACTGCATTTTAGTGAAGCAAAGAGCCCCAAAGCCACAGGATGTGTATAAGTAAGAGACACACATATGTGGAGTTAGATAGAAGTGCACAGTGCCTTGATCTACCCTGCAGCTCCAAAATCAGGGTGAGAGCGTGAAACAATGAAGCTGTTGGTCACTGTGCCCAAAACTGGGCTGCAAATCATCTCCAGGGGGTACAGAGTCCTCTTGGCTCAGCCACAGGCAATGCTCAGTGATGAATCTCTTCTTTAATTCTTTAAATACAAAAATAAAAAGCGAGTCACTAAACATAAGGGCTGTGGGACATTAATGGCCAAACCTGTCGTGAACCTGGGTGTTGATGTCATTATCAGCCTGGCCAGATACCCGGAGTGTAGATAGGATGTATGTTTTAAAAGAAAAAAAACACACTTTACTTTGTGCACAGTCGTGCACCTTTCATCAAAATGAAGTTTCCCCAAAGCATGGTGACCACCATATATGCGACAGGGACTCTGGATAGGGATAGGAAATAGCACATGCATTCAGTCAGAGCTGTTAATAGGTTGTTTAGAGGCCATCTGTGTTGGCACAGTTGGCCATCTGCTCATACATGTAAATCAACAAACACAGATACTCTAATAGCCAGCTTGTTCTCTCACATTTCAGGATCTTCTCTTTAAAGCATAGCACACTGAGTGAAGCAAGCATCTTATGTTTTTGCAATATATCTGTCTGATCCATGTAAGTTACTCCTCTTTTTACTGAATGAGTTTTCCGATAACATACCTTCAATGCAAACAAATGCCTTAGCTACACACAGCCTGGCTGCTGCATGTGTTCAACATCTTGGGAAGGTTTCCCACCTCCATTTTCTTCTGAACAACAGAAGAACAGTCATTGAGAGGCATATGTCAATTGTTCTTTTACCAAACAACAGGTCACTAACCTGTAATGGACTAATGCATCTACTACGGGGGTGTATGGTTTGACCTGATGAGTACATATCTGACTCATTGTAGGTCCCCCCAGCCTTACATCCTTTCCAGTTTGATAAAATGAGTATATTAAGTTGGGTAACAATACAAATCTGTTACCTTTCAATTGCTCCAACATAACCCTTTGGGGACAAATATGTGCTCTATGAATACGTTAGGTTATTACTTTTAATTGAACTTCCTGCATTTATTTGTCATGATCCTCTGCATAAACCCACCTCTACGGAGGATTTTTATTTCATTTTCCAGTAACAACGTAACATTTTCCATTGTTATTACACCCACAATAATATCCTACTTCTACTTAGGACATTCCTTCCTAATAGAAGAATTGACATAGAACCTCATGTATCTGTCTATCCTATCCGTTATGTGTTGCTGATTGGCCTTAACTTTATGTAGATGCATTTAAGGTGTGTTGAGTTTCATCACCCTCTTTTTACCGTTCACTGTCACCTTCACTTGGAGATTTTGCGGGTCAAATTCCCACAGCCAACTCTCTCAAAATGTTATCTTGATCGAGAATCCCTACAAATTAATGGCCTTCTCTTTCCACGACCTGCGCAGGTCATTTAGGTGTATTTAAAAGAATTGGGCCCCACTGGAAGAATGTTGTACGCTAATGTATTATTATGCGTCCAGACCATTTTGTCCAAAAGAATTTCAAAGAAGGGTGCCTCCATTTCCTAGGGGATTATACATCCCTTAGCACAAGGAAGGTCTATAGTACAACATTAAGATATGAGATAATCATCCCTCTTGCCACTTTACCCAGTTCAGTGATCAAACATAGTACATAGAACATAGCACCTTGACTCTTTACATTTTTGTTTGTATTGTTGGAGTGTTGGGGTAGCTTATTTACTTTACTGGAGTTTCGCAAAACCCCTGGCCATGGCCAAAATATAATCTAAGCCCTGAGGACCAAAGGGCTGAGGATATCGCTGTTTGCTGTTTGGCGAGTGGCGCAAAGCGCAAGGCAAATAATCAGACGATATTAGTCTGTAAGAAATTGATCCATCTAATCTCAGTACATCTAATGTGCTGCTAAGAACTAGAGCTCAAGTAAGACAAACAGCAAACTTATAAGTTCTGCAGGTGAAAAAATCGAAAACCAAAAAAGTAAGTCAATACTTTTCCTGTGGGTCAGCAACTGACAATATTGACTTAGCAGAAGATGATCTGTAACGCCGCTGGAAGATGTGTTTGAACCCCTGAAAACACTGGATGTTGGCCTATCACCTATTTGTGGCACGTTCATGCCCCTTAGTTTACATGCGCAGGCTATTTCAAGCCCTCCGTCCCCACTGCCCCCTCCCTTTCCGTTGCAAGTAAAACAAGTAGAGGGGGATGGGGGCTTGGTCTCAACGTTCTCAAACCAAGTGAAGAGGACCAACAAAAAAAACAATATGAATAATATGAAGAACATAAAGTCAAGTGGTATCGAGATAGAAGAGAACAGTAATATCGACCTTGATTTGCGGATTGGCTGGGCCGTTGTGCCGCTGTCGCCGAGTGGCGTGGAGGCCGCGCCTCGACGGGTGTTTTGCCGGTATGCAAGGACGCTACCGAGGAGTGGAGAATGGAGGATGCCACAAAATCCCCTGCCGTGGCGGCCGTTGGTGACATTGCCGGGCTGGGCCAGGGGGCGTGGCCGGTGGTCGCGGGAGAGCCCGGCGCCGTTGTGGGGATCGTGAGTGAGGCGGGGAACGTGCAGCGCCTGGTGGATTTGGCAGATGCTGCAGTGGGCTCTGCTTCGCTTCCTCCCCCTGAGTGTAATATGAGGCTAACCGTTTCGCCCAGCGAACAGGTGGCGCGGGCGATGGACACGGAAACACTGTAAGTACAACTACCGAATCTCTCATGTCGCTGAGCAATCCTGTAAATGCCTCGCTGTGTGATTCTTTTGCCGCCCCTCAAAACGCTAGGAGCCCCATTTATGCTTCACAGCCCACAGAGACCCCCCTTAAGGTTTCTAGCCTGAAGACAACATCGCATAGTGAAAATACACAGATTATTCAAAATGCTACAGGAAATGGTTTACTAATCAATGACAAAGGAAACTCGTTAGAGGTAGTCTCTGCAGTCCTACAGAACCTAATAAGTTTAAACAAATCCAGATCTTGTAACCGGTGGGATGTATCTAATCTACCTCATGAGTTATTATCCAAAGCCCCACAGAAAAGGACTTGTATGAGTGTCACTAACTCAAATCCAGATATATGGGGAATTGGTAATTATAAAAGAAGTAAACCATGCGTGACAGAGTCTTCTGATAGTTTTGAACCGTCACAGGAGGGAAATGTGGCCGATTTGCAGAAAAGATCGCCTATTCCACCCAAGACTGGTCAGTCCAGCAACAAGAGACGTTACATCATTGGAAGTGAAAGCTCAATTTGTGAAGAGACATCTGACGATTCTGATACGTCGGACTCTTCGATTGGTGACCGTCCGTTTCCTAAGATTAGGAGGGAAGGGACATACTCTAGACCCATTCCACGTAAGTTAGAGGGGAGAGTGTAATGTGATCGGCCAGCTCCTTGTGTTCATGTGCCCTCTAATGATCTTTTAATAGCTCTTACATCGGCAATGTCAATTTCTCTCACACCCTTCACGAAGTTATATGAAACCTTAAATGATAACGTGAAGGATGTCAAAACTCTACTAGCTCTGATGAATTCAAAATTGGTTCACCTAGAATCAATGCAGGGTAGAGATAGACACAAACAAGAAGAGATGACTCATCAAATTATGGCGGGCATCCTAGCAACAAATGAGGCTAAAAAGAATGATATGATTGACAAAAAGCTGTTTGCAGAGGTTGCAAAAGAAGCCTTGTCCTTATTTCATAAATCACACACAGCCATAGTAAAAATAAAAGATGAACTACGGGACGATGGTAACCTGAAAGACTTGGGAAGTAAAGCTTTAGCTGCCAATTCGAATGTTTGCGTAAACTCTTCAAAACTGACCAAGATGGCTGATCCACATTTTCAGCCCGTCCAACCAGACACGCAATTTCTCCTGCATAGTAAGTCATCAGGAAGTTCAATAATAGAAGTGATTCACATCGCGAATGAGGGGCCTAAAGAAAGCACTGCTCTGTTGGAAATTGAGGTGCGCAAGCAAAAGCTTGTTGATGAATCACATTCCAAAAATGATTGCTTAGGAAAAGCTCTTGATATTTCGTTTAATACAGCTTTTATGCAAGCAAAAATTTCATCTAATCCAGCCTTAGTGGACCCTCAAATGGCCTCCGGTTCATCTCCACTTCAGAAAATTATAGAAGGGGTTTCTGACCCGCAGAATGTGTCGGTGACAACAGCGAAGTCTGCAGGTCTGTTTCCTATTTTTCAAAGTTTAGATCTAGAAGTGCAACCGACTTCAACTGTGGGTTCAAAGAAAAATCATCCTCTAATGAAAAAGCAAAAGAACATGCCTGCTCGAAAAAAATCGCAACGAAAAGGAGCCCGAAATTCTTATGGAATTTAAATATGTTTCAAATAGTTGACAAAGCTATTTCGACCAGTTTGAAATTAGCGGACACAATAAAAGAGACTCAGATTGTGCATCTGGAAATAGACGATCCAAAATCTAATGCGATGGAGAGTTTGCCCAACGAAGAGGACTTGGCAATACAAGCGGAATAATGGATCTATCAGTTTATGAAGACAAGATTGAACTCGATGTTGAACCAGTTAAAACTGTTGCGGAATTACGCGTCATTCAAGAAGCTGTAGTATCTGCATTAGAAACAAAATCGAGCAGCGATAATAAGATTACATCATTCGAGAAACAAAATTGCACCCCGAATGAGTCACAGAAGGCCGAAGCTCCATTAACCTGTCCAAGACGTGTAGTGAGAGATAGACTGTGCGAGATCCTTCCGCCAGTTGTAGAGGAGAAGGAAGAGGGTAGAGTGCCAAGGAGTCCGGAATTCATGACACTACAAGCTAAAAGAGAAAGACAAAGGATACAAGGCCAGTTAAAAGCACAAAATACTGTCGACTCAAGTCAGTGCAACTTATATGAGGGGTACCTTGAGAAAGAATTGGGATCAGACGCGAAAACACCTCTTGATGCCAAAGTAGAAATGTTTCAGAAATCGGACTTATTTAAGCCCAAAATGTTAGCGCAAAATTTGAAAAACAAGACCAGGATGCCTGCCGGACAAACGGCAGAGCCATCGTTGCTGATTAAATTAATGTTAGAGCGACTGGAGGGCTCGGATAAACTTATTCTGAACAGAACTAATGTGCTACGACTACTTCATCATGTACCCCGTCTTCGCTCTTTGGAGTCGAAAGATCTGAAAATTATTGAATTCCAGGTGCACCGATAAGGTGATTTTACATCTAAACTCTAATCTAATCGCAAATGTAATTTTGGATGCAAATGAAGAGCTGTTATCAATGGGCTTTGACACTTATAAAGTGAGGGAGCCGGAACAACGCGAAAAAGAAGAGATGTTAAATCAGCCACGAGAAGCTTGGCTCTCTAATAAGTGTACCTCTAAACCTTTTGAAGTGGCGAGAAAGTTGGATCAAAGTGAGAAAACCTGGCGATCCTCGTCCGACCTGAATGGTCTAACTAGCAGTGCGCATTCAGCCGCTTCGCCTCCCCAAAGTTTTGTGGTGGTTGAAGAGGTCATGAGCTTCAGAAGAAGTTCAATGGAAAGAATTAAGATTACTATAGATAATGAGAGACAAACTGAAAAATCCTCCTTGATAAAAACAAGCACTCAAAGAGAACATGTCCCCGTAGAAGACTGGAACTGGATGACCTCGTCACTAAATGCAAATTTGAACAGCTAATGCCCGAAGCTTAATGTGGATCAAGAATGCTCTTTTGCCTCATGGAATACGCGTGGTTTTTCACATCTCTTAAATAATAACTGGGCACACGAGTTGCAACTAATCTGTTTACAAGAAACCTGGATCTGTGAATTACCAACAATCACAGCCTATGAATGTGCAATCAATCCAGCCATAAAGGCAGAAAAGGGCCGCCCAGTAGCAGGTCTCCTGACATTGATTAAAAGGTCATCGGGATACCGGTTGCAGAACTCGACGAACTATGCGCCCTACATCCAAGTCTGTAAGTTACGCAAAACTGCCGCTCCCTTCAAACTTTCCGACATGATCTATTTTATCAACTTATATTGGAATCACCAACGGACTGGGTCACTTCCATTTATTGATCAGGTTACCACAATTCTCGATAATTTGTTGGAATCAAACCGTGGAAGTGCTTTGATAGTTTGTGGCGACTTAAACATTGATTTTTTTAATCCCCAGTGTCCCGCCAAAGGTCATTTGTCAAAATCATGGTTAGAAGAAATGGAAGTAAGAGGACTCTCAATGCAAAATGGTCGAATGCAAGGTGACATACCGGCTAAACCCACGTGGCAGCGGGAAGGTCAAAGTTCCATCATTGATTATATTTTTGTTTCTGACACGCTGCATGGAAAAATTAAGACCATGAAAGTTTGTTCCATGAAGAATAGCGATCATGAAATGCTAGAATTACGATTTCAAGACTCACAAAGTCCGCACATCAAAAAGGGGAAAACTAAATTCACAGTGGAAACAAATCGTCTTCGTCTAAAATTGGAAGAACACGATGTGGCTAAGATATGTAAACAACTCAAGTCGAAGCCAGACGAGATTGAATATATGCCAATTTTATCTCAATTTAAAACCAAAAATATTGGTCTGAAAAACTGGTCTTTCGTGAACAAACATAGTTTTGATCTTATGGTAAAGCAACAAAAAAGAACAATGCGAGCTGAAATTCGAAAAAATAATAAAGGCCCAAAGAGTGAAATAGCAGTAAAAAACAAAGTAGTCAAACAAGTCTATAAAAATTGGATCAAAAGCCATTGTTTTATATTACATCAAAACGATGCGGAAGCAATGATGAAGATCCTTACGAATAAAAACAGTGGCGAGTTTTGGCAAACTATCAACTGCATGGAAACCTCGCAAGTGGCCCTACAAGCTTGCCCTATTCCTGAAATAGAGTGGGTAAACCACTTCACAGTCCTATGCTTCAAAGATCTTGCTCCAAATATGTCAACTACCAATCTAACATCATGAAATTTACATTTCACAAAGGACGATATCCGAGATATAATCATGAGAGCAAAAAACTTGCAGGCCCCCGGCCCCGATGAGTTGTCTAACTATATGATCAAACAGTTTCCTGATCTATGGACAGACTTGTGTTTTGATCTATTTACGAAAATCAACTTGCAAAAGCAAGTGTCAGCCTCATGGAAGACTGGGATAATCGTGCCAATATTTAAGAAAGGAAACAGAGCATCGCCAGAAAATTATCGTCCGGTGGCCCTGCTCGACGTTCTGGGCAAGATTTTCTCATCCCTGTTACAAGTAAAACTGATCACTTGGGCTAAATCAGCGAAAAAGAATAGATGAAAGACAGGCGGGTTTTGTGAAATTTGTGGGGTGTTCACTAAACCTGCTGGTTCTAAATCTGCTGAAAATGGAAGCTTTGAGAACTAACACGAGAGTGTATCTTGCTTTCGTTGACTTCTCCATGGCCTTTGACATGATTGATCGTGAACTATGGTGGCAAAAGTTGGAACTGTGGGGCTGTCCGGTTGGCTTACTTGCAGCAATTCAAGAGCTTCACTCTAATACTTCAATTGCCGTTCGGCTGGACACATCGGGGACGTTGTCAGCTCAAATCAAGACATGCAAAGGAGTCAAGCAACGTTGCCCGTTAGCAGCTGCAATCTTCGGCCTGATATTGGGGACGCAATTCAATCGGTGCGATCTTTTCCACCAAAACTCAATTCATCGAAGGTAAACTGGCTGTTGTATGCTGACAACTTGGTAATTCTAGATTTAACACCGATTGGTCTTCAACGCAAACTCGAAGCTGTTCAAAAATATGTTTGCCAGAATAAATTGAAGATCAATATAACCAAGACAGAAATACTGGTGTTTGAAAATTTAAAAACAAGTCATAACTCAAGAGACTTAAAATATGTATGGTCTCTAAATCAAATGAAATTGCAGTCTCATAAAGCGTAAAATACCTTGGCATGAATCTAAATTCCAGCATATGTGGCGACCCTTGGGTGGTCGATTCAAAGCGAAAATGTGGTTAGCTGGCCTGCCAGGGCTCGGTGATACATAGAAAATATGGGCGATTTTCATTGCAACCGCTGTGTAATTCCTATGAACAAAAAGTTGTGCCGATTCTGGCTTACGGCGCGGAAAATGCCTTTGGTTGCCCGGCGACACACTGGAACTCATTAGAACATATGTTCTGGACCAAAACCTTAAACTTACCACCTGGAATTGCATCAGCCTGCATACGATACGAATTAGCTTTAATTTCACTGCACGCTCGGATATGCTGGAACCAACTAGCACTGTTTCGAAAAACTAGAGCAGAGGAAGGAATAGTGCAATTCCAGATATTCCACAATGCTCCATCGGGAGGCTCAGATATTCTCTCTCAATGGATAAAAAGATGTGAAGATCTTTTAGCATTTAACAACATTAGCTTGAAAACTCCTCACACAAATCCTACGGCTGCTAAAGTGACCCTATGGCGCGCTGACTGTGTAAATACTTGTAACAAGCGTTTAGCCGCCAATGCGATGAAAAATTCTCCTGCTGAATCAAGGGGTTACAACATCCTTCAAAAATATCTGACTCGATTCCCGAATTCGAAAGCCAGAAGACTATACATGCTATTTCGGCTAAATGCAATGAAAACGAAAGAGCAAACCGGCCATTGGGCGTGTAATGTGGGACTAAATTCTATCTGTCGCTTTTGTAATAAGGAGTTGGAGTCCCTTAAACACCTAGTCCTCTTTTGCTCAGCGTTGAAAGATGCAAGATCAATTCATCTGGGCCGGTGGTGTCACGAAAATCAGTCTGCATGTGCAGACGAGTGATGGAGGAGAATGTGGAATGGATTAGATATGAAATTAATCTTGCCCTTGACCTCCTTCCTGGCCGTCATTGATGACAAACTAAAAGATCAAACCGGACAATTGTGAGAATTCCTGAATGAGTTTAAGTGCTTTCAAGGTTGATCATGGAAAATAAGATCTGCCAATGTGACTTTTCTGTTTGGGCAGCGAGAAGGGAGGAGTTCAAATTGGGGGGGGGAAAGATAAAGGTCACTGGACTTTTGTGGTTTTTACTTCTGTTGATTTTGGTTGTGTAATATTTTAAAGGTTTGATTTTAAACCAATAAAATTAAAAAAAATATATATAATGATTTTGTAGACACAATCAAATAATGTTATCAAATAAAAACAGAACCTTCACACACCTTGTGTCTTCAATAACGTATATTGTCACAAAAAATAATGCATTAGTTAAAGAAGTATTTTTTTTACAAAAAGGAATCGACGTGTTTCATTTAAAAACAGTGTTGCAATATCTACTCATTTGTAAAGGCTGTAAATGTTCCTTCATTTTCTTTGTGGTAAAATAGAACCTCTAATGTATTTCCAAAATATTTGATATCAACGAAAATATAAATCAAACCTGTTTCCCAATCCTAAATGTCTCAAAATATTCCCCATTTTCATAGAGTACTAGCCATTTCCTAATGTTCAACCAATATTTTGTTCGCCTAATTGTTCTTTAATTATTTATCCCTAATTTTCACAAATACCGCGATTAATTATATTTAGAAAAAGATCCAGAGAGTTTATTTATAAAGTGGCATTCCTTTAATTGTTCAATGCAAAAATTCATCACATATAAATAGACAGGCCACATAAAGAAAAGACAGATTTGATAAATGGACCTGATATAATCAGGAACAGCCCAAAAACAACAGGACAAACATCCAAAATGTACACACTCTACAATCACACATCACTCAATAATCAACAACCAACCAAACTAATTGTAAGAAAACAATATTTGAATGCAGAAAATATAATGGCAAGCTTAGATAGCCGAACCAAAAAGATGGCTTAGACCTTTCATGTTTCCGTCTTCTGGCCAATTCAACATTCTTCAACAAGACCCAACCGTTTTCCATGTGTATCAATAATTTATAACGTCTTCATCAGGGAATACATTCTAAATACAAATCAAATTACAAAAATAACTCAATTACTGTCTGTCCCAGTAATGATTTCTCATAAGTAAAAACAATTTACAAGAAATTAAGTTTCCAATTTAGGTCCTAGATATTTAACTAGCAGGTGTTTCGCAAGGTAATTCCTAGGGCTGAAACATGTAAGCTTGTACTGTTGAGGTGGGAAATTAATTTGCGACAAGGTGATGGACAACATAATTGTGGGCACAATTGAAGAGACATGCCCTTTTTCTGTTATCTGTATTACTATAAAAGCACTATTCTGTGACAGCCGCATGACATCAAAAGTGAGTGTCGCTAATGTCAGCTAGAATACAGATAGTGTGGAATGTTTAGGAACAATGAACTGCTGAAGCTTTCATGAACTGCTGAACTGTAGGAACAATAAACATAAAGCTATGGCAGCACTACGTCGTGAAGAGCCATATGGCAGGAGTAAATGTTGCAGACTGCTTAAAAAGAAATTTGAAAAAAATTACATTTTATACTTTTTTACATTTTCTACACCATGGAACCTACCCACATGCCAAATTTCAGGTTTTTAACATGTTGAGAAGAAAGATGCTGTACATTTTGAACAGACAAACACACACATCGAAGCATTTCAGACTTCTTAAAAAAAACTTAAATACAATAAGAACATGTATATTTCATACTTTTTACATTATCTACACAATGGAACCTACCCACCTGCCACATTTCAGGTTTGTGCCATGTGGCAAAGTATGCTGAACATTTCGAACACACACACACATGGTCACACACATATCCACACATTGCAGATAGCTTAAAATAAGGCTTAAAAACACAGACATTAGAAAATGTATATATTTCAAACTTTTTACATTATCTGCACAAAGGAACCTACTCACATGCCACATTTCAGGTTTGTAGCATGTTGGGAAGTATGCTGAACATTTCAAACAGACACACACACATACCCAAGCATTGCAGACCACTTAAAAAAATATGCTTACAAAAAAGAAATTAGAAACATTTATATTACATATTTTTTACATTGTCTGTACCTCTACCCTGCACTCTTTCCCATCCACTGCCCCCTGCCCCCTTGCCCTTATTGGGTCCTCCTCAGAGAGTGCCTAAACCTGCTTCCTGGGACCAGGATGCTGCAGTCCATCTTGCATCCTGGCTCCTGCGTGGTGAGTGTCCCCCTTCTCGCTCTCTGTGCCCCGTGCCTTAATTTTTGCTCCTTTCTGCCGTGTGTCAGCCCTTTTCTTTCCTTTCATCCTCCTTTTGTCATCTTTTCATGCCTCTGCTTCCATTTTTGCCACTTTCTGAAGTTTTTTCTGCTTCTTCTTCCTTTTGTCAGCTTTCCAGGCCTCTGCCTTCATTTACGCCAATTTCTGACGTTTGTTGCCCCTTCCCCCCTTTTGTCAGCTTTCGAGGCCTCTGCCTTCATTTAAGCCACTTTCTGATGTTTTTCTGCCCCTTTCCCCCTTTTGTCATTTTGACAGGCCTCTGCCTCAATTTTTGCCACTTTCTGCCCCTTTCTCTCCATTCTTCCTCCTTTTGTCATCTTTGCATGCCTCTGCCTCCATTTTGACACTTTCTGCCCCTATCTCCTCTCTTCCTCCTTCTGTCATCTTTCCATGCCTCTGTCTCCATTTTTGATACTTTCTGCTGTATTTCTACCCTTTCTTTCTCCTTTTTTTCATATTGCAGGCCTCTACCATACCTGGCTCTCTTAGGCTACCTCTGTCCTGCCCTCTTTTACATTGCATACCAAAATTAGCCAGCTAGTAAATAATATTTCTATCACTGCTGTGTACCAATCTTTAGGTGGTTTTATTTTACTGTTGTGTCCCAGACGTAGGCGTTCTACCTCTATCCAGATACCTAAAATATAGGTGTTTTGCATTTAACTTTGTGCCTCCAATTTAGGAGTTCACTCTCCGACCAGGTGAAGTTTAGCCATGTGTCGCCAATAGAGTGAAATGTGAAGATTGGCCATGCATCACACTTGGATAGAGCTGTGAAGTTTAGCTATGCACCACACTTAGATAGGATTATGGAGATTAGTCATTTGTCACAACAGATAGGCCCAGAGCTCCAGATAAGGGTTGGAAGTGGGAATAGTTTACTGGGAGTGAAATCATTTTTATGGGAGTAAAACTGTAAGTCCAATTCCCACTGGGAGTATTTTATAAGCATCCTAAAATGTTTTAACTCGAAAACGGAAATATTTTGTTAATCATTTTTTCTATGCACCTAATTATTCATGCACATTAAAAGATATATGTTTACTTCTTCCGATCAGGCAGTTAAAACAGTAGTTTCTTCCTTTGGTGCTACATGCACTACTGGTTCAAACATACCCATAGAGCTGTGTGAGTGTAAACAGGGGCACAAGGTCCTACGTGTCTGTTTCCCAATTTTGTTGGGAGTATTTGTACTCCCTATTTTTGGCAGTATTTGCCTATTTTTAGGGTGTAAAAGTAGCCGATGCATCCATATCTGTAGGGCTGGATAGGACAGTGTAGATTAGCAACATAGAAGAATTTAGTGAGTAGCCAAAGCACTAACACCCTGTTTCTACTGCCTCAAACCCACCACCCAAACACTATACACGCCCACTGGGCAAGCCAACCTATACCCGAACACACACCCAACACAAGCAACACACACTGACACCAAACAAGCCTGAACACTGGATCTTACCCATACAGACACATCAAGCCAGACCCCAACACTGCAAGTAGTCACATAGAAACATCCCAGGCATTGGACTTTACCCATATGGATACAGCAAGTCAGTGTGCACAACCCAAAATACCAGCAATCTACACATAAAGCACACAGACACAACCCAACTCAACAAACAACCACACAGAAAACATCTCAAGCACTGGACCTTACCCAAACAGATACAACAAGCCAATGCACGCAACCTACCATCTGCAAGCCAAGACACACAGACACCAGTTTTTCCTGGTCCTGGACCTATCCTATAATTCTTCCCTCACTAACCAACCCCATCCTCTTTCTTGCAGAGTCATGTGAGCACGTGGAGACTGCCCTTGGGAGGTATTAGTGTGTGGTATAAATCAACATAATATTACTTCACACAGATATCCACAAATGTCCCACATATATATATATATATAGAGAGAGAGATTAACTGGAACAATCCCTGAAAACCAGTGGTTGAACAGTGAAAAGGTGATCCCTCATTCAAGTGCAAATGAGACAACGAAGCCTTCAACACAAGTATGCCTTTATATCCCACATTCAGTACGTCACCCATTTGTGTTGGATACAAAACGACCCAAAAATGTACCCGAAAACAAGAAGTATTTGTCAATTGCAGGCAAGATTATCACTAGGTCAATGTGACAACACTCCAGTGGAAGGCTGCTTTCAGACACTGGGACCTAGTCAAAAATAAATATGGTGGACTCCACATATGAAGTTCCCAAGGCAGCCAAGGGACGTGTTACTTTATATCCTTCCTAAAATTCATAAGGATGCAGTCAATCCACCAGGTCGTCCCATTGTATCAGGTTGTGGCTCCATTTTGGAGCCCCTATGCAAATATGTGGATTATTTCTTTATAAAACTGTAAGCATCCACCACTCCCAAATACATTTTAAGAGACACCAGGAATGTTGTTAACTTGGTGGAGGGATTGGATGTTGATCCATCCTTGCAGTTGTTGGTCACATTAGATATAGAGGCTATTTACATGAACATATCTCATGCTAAAGAAGTTGTCAGTCTTGAAGTTATGTTGAACCAACATCCCATGCTTCACTGAGAGGGAAGTGAAGGGGTGCACATTTTCTCACAAGTATCACTGGGGATGACAGCTATACACTACATTGTCCCTCCTCTGCATTGAATAATTGCTAAGATTAGAGACTCTTTAGCAATTGCACATGATGAGCAGAGAGTAACTGATAGGAATATTCATGAATGAATAGAACAAGAGGGAATGAGCTAGGGAAGTGTACCATAGTCACAGGTATCCCAAACCAAATCCTTAGAGCAAATCTGTTAGACAACCATGAAAGAGCACAGGAATATGTTGGAGGGTTAAAGCTATAGTCAGTAGGTTGTTCTTTCAGGAAAAGGTTTGGCCCTGGGAGGTAAAGAACAACCTCTTGAACGGACAGGCTCACTGTGGGAGAAGCTGGCATGGTTCATGAAATCTCACAGAATGTCAGCCATGAAATATATTTCTTCCTTTCAAATGCCAAACCAATTAGACAACAGCCAAAGTACTAAGCATGCCCACAAGTCTGTTCAGATTGTCCTGAATGGAAATAAGGTCTTCTGCGGAATATGTCCAACATTGGGGGAGGAACTCTCTAAGCATATTATTCACATGAAGCAGTCTTGCAGTGACCCCCTACACACAAAGGTATAACAACTGAAGAGCTACAGACTGTTCAAAATGAGCAGATGGGGTTACTCTGAATAAAGCACACAAAGTGATAGAAAGACCCTGCTATTTTTATTGACCTAGTACTGGAGATCTGAGACAAGGAAATCCCATATGAGGACCTCACCCCTCAGAGAACTCTTCTTTGTTGTGCCTATTCATTGGAGAATAATAACCTTAACTTGATAAATAGATGCTAAAGCTTGAAGTGAAAGACCTCAGCACGACAGTAGACTCTCACAGTAATACTGTTTGCATATGTGCATACATGCTTATGACTTCCAGATCATAGCCACGATGGATTAAGGGTCTCGGGAATACAACCAACTGGAAAAGTGATCGCTACAAGTACAACAGTTGAGGAAATAAAACTGAACCTGCCTGAAATTTCTGAAGACTAAGATCCTTTGGCTCCTTAACCCCTATCTTTTTCTGGGCTTGACTCAGCATACTCTCCTACAAAGCCAGTAGTGCAAGCAAACACCTTGACCTTGCTAATTTTCAGTCAACTCTCATTCATACCTACATGGAGACAGTCATGAAGAATGTGTTCCACCATCTGTACATGCCAAAAAGAAACCCTCACAACAATGTCCATGATCCTTTACACTTATCACATTCAGACTCAGCTCCCTCAACAAAACTAACACATTGTTCCTGACAAAGAACCTAGCAAAACCCTAAATAAGCTCTAACCAGACAGAACACCTGATTGCTGAAATGACACTGAAGATAGTTAAAAATCATTACTGAAAAGAGAACAAGATTGTTTTAAAATGTTGTGTTGCAGCCTTTATGGTGTTGGAAGGTAATGGCAGCAGGATACCTCTTCACGGGTCCCCAACACTGCCAACCAACCAGGAATCTGATTCTACGAACAATGAACCTTCCAAATGCAGCCTGTTCAGGTTACAGGCATAACACTTCATGTGGTAGATTGCTTTTCACATCAGGCTTATCACTTTGGAATTCTCTGTCAACCTACATAAGAGGTGAGAATGCTCTCTAAGGTTCATGTGAGACCTGAAGACATATATCATCTGCGCTCCCTCTGGATATGATTAGTTGCTACAGACTTGTAACTGTTCCACCCAACACTCTTCTCAATGACTCTCATGTACTTCCACATGGCCAGACCCCCAGGACCTGTCACCTCTATGTGCCACCTGGGACAACACATTTCATTCTTGGACATTTAAGTACGTTTTCCTATTAATTCTCTAACTCACATAAACAATTGGTTGATGAATGATCAAATCACTACCTAACTCATGCTTATGCTTGGCTCAATAATGTAAAATCATTTATGAATGCCACACCCCCCTTGAGCTTCATCCTATTGCTACCTACCATCAAAGAGTTTTGAAGACCACACAATGTGACAAAATACACATTACAACACATGCAAATAAATAAGTTGAGCTCCTTGTACCGTTCACTCTGAAACGTGTTATCATGAGGAAGAACCTCCTCATCTCAGTAGACATCTGATCTCAGTCTCCCATCGCGATGCCAGCGTCCATTTATTTTTTAGTTTGTTTATTGACATTTACAAACATAAAGTGGTTGTGGCAGTCAAACAGATGGTGATAATTGTACAATACATGCTAGGTGCTTGACTAGAAGCAACCAAGTGAGCATAGTGTACAAAGCAATACAAATAAATAAATGAAGTCTTCATGGCATGTGAACTAGGCTCAGATATTGAGTAAGTATCCAATAGGTGCGATAGTGGGAAAAACATCAGGATAAATTCTGCAGGAGCAACAGGGTGGTAATGGAACTTAATCAGAATCCAGTTTAGGGGAGTGGAGGTATTCTCTCGCAATTGATACATTCAGCAGATGACAGGGTATTCATCGGGTCTTATAGTCTGATTGGTTGAACATATCATAAACAAGCACTTTCCATGAGTCATAGAAGTCCCCAAGGGTCTCGTATAGACAGTGCAGCGATCTAGCCCACACTTTCGTCTCAGCTTCGCTCAAGGTTTCAAGATCCCGGTACCACTGTTGGTATTGTGGGCCCCCCGGTCCACTTCCAGGACATAGCAACGTTTAACAAGAATACAGGTCAAGTCCATGAATTTAATAATGTGTTTGTGTTTGCTATTCCTGTGGTATAAGCCGAGAAGACATTCAATCGGGCCCCAATTATATCTAGCAATGCCTGTCCAAAAGATAAGCGAGTTCCTGAGCTCTCAGTGTTTGACCATCTGTTTGCCATAAGCAGTGTGAGTGGTTATGCAAGCAATATGTTCGCCCAGCAAAAGAGAAGTGGGTTCCTCAGTTCTCAGCACTTTACCATCTGTTTACCAGAAGTGACGTGAATGCTTGTGCGAGCAGTATGTTCACCTCACAGGGACAGACGTGGGTATTCACGTTGTTCCTGCACAATATTGTGCTGAAACAGCGGTCCTCTGTGTGGGTGGGTGCAAGCCCTGCAGTGTCTCGGGCAGGGAAAAAACGTCCTACTCAGTCTGCATGTCTTGCAACCACCAGCATCCCACAATGGGGGACCGTGGGTGGAATATGGCTGCCCCTGAATGTAGCGAGCCAGCCTGTATGGGAAAGGATTACAATGCATGTAGCACAGGGGGTGCACTCAGAGTGCAATGTTGCCTCTGGTCGTTCTGTGCCTTTTACAGTGTCACAGCAGTGGCCATCTTGGATGGGATGGGACCAATCCCAGCAATCCTTCCAACTACAGGCCCATCACCACGGTGCCTTACCTACTCAAAATTCTGGATCAAGCAGCTTATCTCCAAATCCAGGACTACCTTGATACTAACAACCTATTAGGGCTCAGACAATCCGGTTTCCATCCCAGACATGGCACGGAGACAGCCCTGATCAATTTGAAAACCCAAATTGAGGACCTGAAAGATAAGGGCAAACAAGTGCACCTGCTCCTCCTTGATCTTTCAGCAGCCTTCGATTTGGTCGATCATCAAATCCTCTGCCATCACCTTAAGATTACCGCTCACTTCTCTGATGCAGCTACATCCTGGATCTGGTCTTTCTTGGCAAATAGATCCATGAGGGTCTTCTCTCCCTTAGCCGCCGCTGACCTAGCACATGTCTCCTGTGGAGTCCCACAAGGCTCTTGTGTATCGCCCACGCTTTACAATGTGTTTACTAAACCGCTCTTTGACATACTTGACTATCTGGGTGTCTCCTACACTAATTATGCAGATGACACCCAGATACTCATCCCTATCACTGGCGACTATGTAACCGATGTCAAAGCACTCAATGCAGTCTACACTGTCATCCAGGCCTGGATGGACACAATGGGCTCTGCCTTAATGATGAGAAAACAGAGTTACTCATCCTAGGCTCTCAGTCCAAACTCACAAAACTTGACCCCAAATACAAATCCTTCATTATTGATGGAAACGTTATCAAAGTCACTAACGTCACCAAAACACTTGGGATTTACCTAGACTCTACTCTCTTTCTCAATAGACAAACCAACTCAGTAGTCTCAGCATCATCGTGTACTTGTAAACTTATCACAGCGTGCTGTCCCTTCTTGACAACGGACAACTGTCTGATCCTCACCAGAACCCTCATCATGTCCAAAATTGACTATTGCAACGCCCTCTACTTAGGAACTAGTCAAAGAAACCTTGATAAACTTCAGGTCATCCAGAACAATGCCATTAGGGCAGCTCTCAACGTTCCAAGGCGCTCCCACATCTCCTCCACCAGACGCAACTTGCATTGGCTACCCATCACACATTGCACATCCCTCAAAGCACTTGTTCTAACTCACAAGGCCCAGAACAATGCAGCACCTGCCTACTTGTCCAAGCGCTTCACACAACACATAGCATCCAGACCCCTGAGATCTGCACAGGCACACAAACTAACTATTCCCAGTTTCAAGCTTCAGACAGCCAGAGGCTCGAGCTTCGCAGTCCTTGCGGCTAATCTCTGGAACTCCCTACCAATGCTCCATCCAATCCTTCAAAAATAAAACCAAACTGTGGCTTCACGAACAGGATGCCCTGGCCACCTCACTGTAATCCATTCAGCTGTTACCCGCAAACTGGCTGCACATTTTATATACGGTATATGAAGGCCGCTTTGCCCTTCCGTGCAATGTTCTTATTCATGTTGTAAATATGTATATAATGTAATATGTACCTATTACTGTAACATGTAACTGCCTATCTAAACATGTGCCCAGATGTCCCTGGGCACACTACGCACTACAAATAAACAAAATACAAATACAAATGTCCTCTCCCAGAAAATATATGTGCGCTACCAACATTTGGTGTTCACTTGGTGCTTCTGAATCCTACCATGATCTTTAGCTATTATCTGAGAGTCCATCATCAGCCTTCCCAATCCCGATGGCTAGTGCTACATATTGTTATTATCCTTTGTCTAGTAGTGTTGATGTATTGTAAAAACAAATTTGACATGAAACACTGGCCCAATGTTTTTTAAACACCCTATCCTGGCTTGTGTAAGATATAGTGCATCCTTACGAGATTGGTGGAATGTTGTGGTAAATTCACAGTGTAACTTTACTGATGTTTTTATGCAACATGGCCTATTTACCTCCACCTTAATGCTTCAGTGGTCCGAGAATACCAGTGGTAATTCCGTTAACTGAATTACCACCACTTTTTTCAAACACTGCCAAACTTGTAATGAGGCCTGTAGTGTTTTTTCAGGTCTACCGCAGGTTGAGGCTAAACCTGGTCAAATCTATTAGAGCCAAGTCCCCAAAATGTATCTTGACTCGGCAAATATCCCTGAGAATTTGAATAATTCTGGATATCCCCAAATACGTTTCACAAGGACCAATAAATCCTCCAGAAAAGTGCTATAAAAATGATACTGCATCACACTCACGTATATCATATGCTTGTATTTCTATGAGCCTCTACAAAACCACTTCGGAAAGGTTAATAGATAACAATGGGAATGCATGGTTAATGACTTCTGAGCAATCATTCAATGGACGTGACTGATATGCTTTTGAAGCACTGTGGGTTTAGATTTTAGCGCTAAACTCAGTCCAGAATAGCCAGTGGTGCATTTCTTCCTGTATGATGTCTGCTACCATTTTGTACGATCCTGGTAAATGATATTGTAATGATGCATGGAAGGTATCTTTCTATACACAGCCTTCTGCATCCAGGTAATGATGTATTCAAACACTACCTAGGAACTCTATGAAAATTGATTTAGGATCAAATTCATATGAAAATCAAGCACACAGCTGATAACACAAGTGAGTATTTCTCAAAACTATGCACTTGGCTCCTATTTAGTCGCCAGGCAGTAGAGGAGTAGCCAGGATCGACCATAATCCCCCTGTGTCTATGTTATGCTACTGTTCAAGGAAGCAGCGTCTTAAACAGCCCTTCAGCAGAGAGGATCACAGATAAGGATTAGAATGGTTAAGTGTGAGAAGATTGTTGATTTGAGTTTATCCTTCTAAATATGTGTAAGTAACATAAATCCCTGGAGTGAGAAATATTGACTTCATTGATTTGAGCCAGGAGCAGAAAAAACCCATGCAAGCTTGAAAGTTTCTGTGCGACTTTTAAAGCTGTGATGTTTCTCTGCATGCAACGCTTTCTAAATTAAGAGCCGATAGAATCCCCTTGTTAACTCTTATTTGATATTTTACACGGGCCGCGATAGCGGGCGTGTAGTTATGGTTAAGTTGCTAAACACAGAGGAAGACCACTTTTTGGGCGGCGTAAAACTTCGCTCTGCCTGGACGAATCCTCACCAAACTTTGCAAAAAAAGTATATGGGTTGATCTGAATTTGGTGAGGTTTCGTCCTGGGCGGGCAAAGTTATAGGGGGAGTCCCATTTTTTCCTTTTTTACTCCATAGACTGAATGTAGAAAAGTTTTGCACATGCGTACAGCCCAAACCACTGGATGGATTTTCGTCAAATTTGCGGCAGGAGTGGCAGCTTGGTCTCAAAAGTGTGCTTTTGTAAATTTGGTGAAAATCCATCCAGTAGTTTTTATAAAATCAGGTAAAATGTAGGTCCCAAAAAATTAGTGTTATCTGGCTCCACTCCGCGGTCCCATCTCCCTATTCGCTCTGCGGGGAACTCTGTTTGGCCCGGAGGGCAGCATGATGTCTGCGGACATACGCCGCACACAGGTGTTCGCTGGAGGGGAGCGTGATGTGCATCATCATTTTCGGAAACGCCCGCCATGTTGTATCCAAGGATAGTTTGGGCAAAATGGGCTCAAAAATATGCTTTGAGGCATCTGGTGGTGGGTAGAGGGCTGGCAAGGGTGGGGAGTGAAAAATGGTTCATATGATGTATTTGTTTCAATGGAAGAAGACAGTGGTGGGGCCATGCACCCAATAGTCTGTGCACTGGTTGCAAGTATTGCAATGGAATGTGTACAGACGTGGAGAGGGCTTTAGGCGGCTGGCTTATTGTATGCAAGTGTCTGCCACTTGGTTGCAAGTATTTCCATAATGTATGAACTGAAGTGGGTAGAGCGGCAGGTGGCTGTGTTATGTGTGTGGCTTGTGGTAACGGGGCAGATGACTCTTGGGTGCATAACCAGAGGCCGTAGGCCGTAGGCCATGCACCCAAGAGTCCAGGTCCTGGCCATAAGCACCGCAACATAATACAGCCATGCATGCAAAGATTGTGATACTGGTATATGGATTTGACAAATATGTGTACAGAGTGCAATTTCATTGTACCAATTGATCAATCGTAAACATTTTTCGTATGCATCTTACCTACGTTTTTCTCACTTTTACAGATACAAAAAGAACATGTTGGGCACGGTCATCTTGTGCTAATCTTATGCATGGATCCATCGCCCTAAGTTTAAGTGAGGGCACGTAAATAAATGAAAACAGCTGTCCTCAAAGCTGACATCAGTTGTCCCAACGATCTGCTCCAGCCAGCTATTTTCATTATGTTGTGGCCAGTGTAGCCCAACGTGCCACGTCATCACCCACGTCTGCTCAAATAGGAAGATAAACACAAGATAAAACTGACCTGCTGACACAGAGCGTACCTTCTGTGTCTTGCTATAAGTGAATATTTCAATAATACATCAACAATAGTGTGGAATGTTGCACATGCTTTTATTTTTCAAAGAATGTTCACAAGAAATTGTAAGCTTCATGAAACAAACTATTTTTTTTTATTTTGCAGGTAACTTTCAGCTGATAATGTTTTTTGTCCTTTGTGTCCTTGTCTTGCTGTATTGCAAATTAGCAAAATAATTCAATGATGGTCCTTTGTGGTCTGTGTGGGGGAACAGATGTCTTCTTTGCATTTTGAAAGGTGAAAGTTCTTTTTTATGTGGCTTCTTACATCATGAATGCTGATATGTTGCTCCTTATTGCCAGAAATGCAAATGGACTTATAGTGCCATATCGATCGTCCCAAATAACAGTGAGCAAAAAAAAGACTGCTTATGGTAATCCTGCACTGTTGGTTCAAGAATCTGTCTGTTGGCACTTGGAAGCTCTGACACGGACGCTAAGGTAGAAAGTATCTGTGAACGAAACCCAATAACCATACATTTAAGTAGCTATTCTTTATTTTATTATAATTATTTCGCGTACAAATCATATTTGTTTGAAATCGAATCGTAAGCACAACATAGCAATCTTTAACACAAGAATGAAAACAAGGTGGATTGTTTGAGACCACGAGTTTCATACAATTTGAGTGCTATCAATTAGGTATAGGCCTGAATGGGATGGAGAACCACATGGAACAAACGAGGAACAATCATAGGAATCATTCAGCTTTTACCCCGGAGAGATGTCATTGTAACAAAGCGTGCAAGATTACTGTTGCAAAACCGTGCACAGTGCACACGAACAACGTTTACGCCACCATCAATTAATAATTATGCATACAGCACTCTATCTTACTCATGTTTAATCCCAATAAAAATGGTATGTAAAGTTTAACTTATATCATTTCTGCAAATTCCATGCTTAGATTGTTTCCACAGGAAATCGCTCTGTACGACGTATCAGTCTCTTTTAGACTAACTCGGCAGTACATGGTCGCTCTGAATATAGTTAAAGTTATCTTTTCTTTTTTTCTATTCCACACAATGTATGTCCTTGGAGCAATTCATGCGTATCATTAAAGGCTAAATTACAATAAGCATTTGTACTGTTGAAGGGCAGACAGGTTAGGTTTCGATTTCCGGAAAGATTGCGGGCATAAATCAACATTGAGGCGGAACACGCACATTATCGTGTATTTCATAATGCAAGCAGTGTAGTAAAATAGATCTTAGCATTAGGTACATGGAGAGATGATCCTACCTTACACACGGTGCAATGAGTAGACGGATGAGCAAAAAAACAATTGTAGAATTACGCCCCCTATGTAAGAGTGTTATGTACAGTGTATTCTGAATGAATGGTGCATGTCTGGACACTGTGTGTGACAGAATGTGTGTTGGACGGCTGAGCGTACGTGGTTGGCAGGGCCATGTTAAGTACTTTTGGGTCCCTGGGCATGTACATTTTTGAGGCCCTCCTTCTCAAATCCAAAGGAATTATTTTAAAACTATTAAAAAAATTATAAGTGGGACATTGTTTTCAAATAGTGTTTCCATTAGATATTAAAAGAGTAAAGTAGAAGTTCTAAACTTTAAAGAGTAGAGCATACGTTAAAATATGCTTGCCCGCATCTTGCACCATGTGGTGCAGTCCATTCTGTCTTCTACCCATTCCAGTACATTGGTCTACATAAGAAGAAAGATCAAGTAATGGGCTAAACGATGCCACTGGTATGCGAGGAGGCTAATCTTATAGAACACAGTACAGTTATGTGCCAGATATGGTAGGTATCTTGTAGGAAATAATTTTAGTGTGTCTTTTCTACACTTATTGATTCTGTGACTGTGATCATTGGGTCCTTGGTGAACAAATTGTATAGCAGGCAAACTGATGTATTTGTTGGATAGTTGCTGTATGCTAAGTTGTTCCAGTTCCAGAGAGTTTTTGTGTGCAATTATATATGTACTGGTGGGTGTTGGGGAGTAGGTTATTATAATTTTGTACATCAGTTAGTTGGTTTCAAGAATAATAATTAGGCATTTGCAAGATTTGCTGGTAATCTCTGCTTTAGAGTAATGGAAGTATCATTGCATTCAAACCATGCACATTGCTTTTTAATGTATGCAGTATAATGACCTGCACTGGTCGTGGCTCCTGTGTGGTAGATTATGACTACTGTTGTGAAAGTTTCCTTGCCAGGTGATACTTGTCCGCGTATGAAGCTAGTAAGCTTGCAGTTGTTTTTGGTCCTCTGCATTGTATCTTAAAAGCATTAGTATTACGTATTGGCTATGTGATTGTATGTGTAAGGTGGAGCGATTATCAAAATTGCAAGTAGTACATAATATGCTATGGTTAACATTTTGTACAAGTTGCTGAAATGGAATGGACTCACAGTTAGATATAGATACATAGACACAGTGCTTGTTTGGGGCTTGTTCCTGCATCACATGGTTGCAGAGAGTGCATATATGTTTCCAAATGTATGAAATCTGGAAGATTTCATTTATAGGTATGTTTTGTCTTTCCAGAAGTTGTAGTAAGTACATTAGAAATTCCTGTGGATCTTCCTGTGTGTTTATTGTGAATCTCACCATTACAGAACAGTAGTACAATTCCTGCCTTACTCCCGAGACACTATATGTGTTCTCAGGACTGTTTGTTGTGTTTCTGTGAAGGAATAGCATTTGTAAACACAACTGGTCCGTACCATTTAAATAAATGTTTACAACAATTGGTGGCAATTGGAATAGAACATTGATTGCTACATTTGCATAGCACTTTACACCAGTTGTATTGGAAAATTTGAATCACCAGATAATTATTTGTCTGAGTCATTTGATGGAAGTCTTCATGGTTTGTTCGAAGAGGCTGTCCTCTTTCTTTGAGCAGTTGGGTATGTATTTCCTTTTCAGTACATTTTTCTGTGGTTTTGGTAGTTGATGGAGTATGAGCTGATTGCAATTTCTTTGGTGGTACTGTTGGCAGATCATGCACAAGTTTTGATTGCATTAGTTATCTTTTACAAAGTTTGTGTTTTTGAGGAACACAGTACATTTTGAGATGGGGTGTGTAGAGTGCAAGTAGTTTGTTGTAATCTACGATGCAAGGAATGTTAGAGTTGACTTTACTTGCATTAAAATTGACTAGAAATAGTCCTTCCGGCGTATGTAGGTGTGACAGTGCTCTGTAACTCATGCCTTATTTAAAGACTGTGCTGCCAATATCAATCAAAGCTTGAACTAAGGTTAGGCCTTGTGATTTATGAATAGTGACTGTTTATGTTAGCGACAGAGAAAACTGTTCTCTGCGTATATTAATGTCTTTGAAAAGAAGGAATCGGGCTATTGAGCATCCTATCCGTTTAACTTCTGAAAGTTTGTCAAAGTGGATGTTGACAAAATGAATGTTGTTGTCATGTGGGTATGTCTGGAAGCCAACAACTGTACCAAGTGCTCCATTAACTAAACCTTGTTCCATATGACGGTTACGCTTTAGCATTCCTCTACAGTTTAAAAACAATGTTAAAACTTCTCCAAACTAGCTGTGTTAGAGATAGAGTTTTCTAAGGTATTTAGTCGTGCTATGGCTTGTTGAGACATAGGCATTGTCATACTGTGTACGTCCAGTTTGTCTGTGGAGTAAACTTGCACTAGTGGTTGCATTTCTTTTTTCAGCATTGTTTCATTGAATTGTGCTGCACAGCTTGCTAGAGTTGGCATTAAGGACATACAGTTGACAATTTTTTGTGTGCTAATTCTTCCATGACATCAATAGCAGATATGTTATGTCCGTGCAGCTCATTGATGTGTCTGGTATTTAGGATAGACTGAGGTCCTTATATAGTACGCCAATGTGAATGTTTTTTAAAATATTGGCATAGGTGAGGTCTGTAGACAGACACATGTTTTCAGTTAGTTCTCTGTATTGGAAATGTTGCCAGAGATTTACATTCGCTAAGCTTCCAAGAGTTTTACACATAATTTGTGTCCTAAGGTTTTAAAAATAGGTTCACCTTTCACTGGTGTTAATAGAAGGAGATCTCTGAAAACATCTTTTCCTCTAAAGAGTTCTTTGTAGTCTGTTATGAGGACCTCTTGCAATCTGGGGTCATCAAAGCCAAGATAAGGTTGGAGACCATGCTCACCTCATCTATTAGGAGCGTTTTCATTTGTTTCAAAATTCTGCGTAGCTCCATAGCAGCTTCTGTTGAAAGTTTGTAGTAGCCTAATTTGTTTTGGTGTTCTGAAAGGAGTAGCAATCGGTGTACAGTGACACCACCTATGTTGTAGGCAGCTAAACCTGTGGGGGTGGTTACAACAGCTGAAAGTTGGTTGTTTATTAATTGTTGGAGAAATGTATTGATGATTTTTTAAAAAAATGTTTTGCCTAAATCAGCTTGACCACTTACATACATCAGTACAGGTGTATAGTGTTGACAGGTACAAGTTATAGTTTCTTGCTGCATACCATGTTCAATTTTTTTAGTTATTCTTGGAAAATGGTACACTGCTCATTGTTTAGTTGTGATTTCGGTAGTGCAAAGTCTTCTGCAGATTGCTCATACTGACACATGGTGTTCTCTACTTCAGTCATGGCTAATTCCGCCTCATTTGCTATGGGTTCTTGTCTTCCTGTCAGAGAAGGTTGACTGCTCTCAAGAGTGTCTATATTAAGTTGTGCTTGAAGTTCTTCTTCTTGTTGGCGTTCATTGTTCAACATGTTTTTGTATTGCGTAAAGTTTATATCTGTTATGGTGCTTTCACTTGCATTGAACGCATCTTCATAGGAGGCATGGGTGTATAATAAATCTTCTTCTTTTCTCCATGGTTTAAAAAGTTGCAGTAGGGCCAATTAGTACAGTTCTTTGTGTTGAGGAGTTTTTAATGACCGCTTCATATGATTAATTAGGCAGCGTTTGGTAAGTTTCACCAGGCTGCTCTCACAACTTTCCACTATGTAGTTACCTTTTTTCTCATCTGGTTAAATGTTATTTTGTTGAGAAGTTTTGGGCTATGTGGTATAGGCACATGGTTTCTAAAGTAGTACTCCTGTTTCGGTAGTATGTGTCCAATAAGCTGTTTTTCAAAATGTCCTGGCTGTTGGGATCATTTTTGGCTATTGTTCCTTTTTCTTGGTACGATCTGAGAACTCTTTTTCTGGATGCAGCAGGACCTAGGCTTAGCCAGACTATGTTTTCAGATTTCCCATGTAATGCAGTGCCGGTTAAATGGTCTGTGGCTTCGTAGCAGCCACATTCTCTATGGGAGAGCATGTTTATGCCAAAGCTATACAGTTTCTGTGACAGTGTTTTGTCTGATGATATGTCATCCCAGAGATCTTTCAGCTCTGTTTTCTCTCCTTTGGTTAAGTGGGCTGTGACATATCGTGCAACTGTAGTAGAAATGTCTGCAGTGTACTGTACATCTATGTTTACATTCCATAGGAGGGCAATGATTGCATTGCAATCATTGATGTACTTGGATGCTTCGGTTCTTTTTATGTAGCATGTGTTCTTAGGAGATTTGCCTTTTACACTGTTTCTAACTGAAGACATGAAACTGGTCTAGGAAAACCAAAGCGGCCTTTAGTGTAGCATCTGCCTTTGTTTCTATATTTGCTGCGACAATACTTTCTACACTTGTGTCTTTAAAACTGCAGAATGTGCGCATGTAGGTCGCTATGTGTACTTTTTGAAGGGATTTCCCAAGTGATATATTTGTGAATGAACTGCAAAAACAGTTGCATCACAGTCCTGACCAACTTTTGGAGCAATTTTAATCCACAAAAGCATGTTAATGTCTCCGGTGCTCCTCTAGCTTGATATTCTTTTCTCTAAAAGAAGTGTTCCACTGCTGCGAGGGGGGGGAGTGTTTTATTACAAATGAAGTGCAGCATAGCGATAAAGCGATGATGGAAGTACCTTGATACATTTACAGGATCAAGAGAGCATAGTTCTCCTCATGTTTTCATGTCTATACCTGTTTTGTTTTTGTTTGCTATGCGTAGGAAAGTGTGCAAGTCTTCCCATGCATACTCTGCACAACTTAAAGTGACAAATATGTGCAGCGGGCCAAGATTGTGTAGCATACACTGTACATCTGTGTGCCATTGGAACCAGTATTCTTTCGTGCCATATATGTTTGGCAAGAGATTTGTAATATTTAACTGTAAAACGTACCTTTCTCTTACACCTTTTGAAGTAGCTGCGTAGCACACATGTTTTGAAAATTGGAACCGGTTTTTAATGTGTGTGCAACTCCATAACATAGAGTTGCTAGTTCACTTTCAAAGATGTGGTGGAATATGTATTCCACATTTTGTCTGACTCTACGGTCTTCAGAATACATTCATAAAGAGCAATATTCTGATGCTGTTATTTGTATGCATCTTTCATCGTACCTTAAGCAGATATGCTTTTCAACTTGGCTATTTCTTTTTTGTATGTGTGTATTTGGAAGTTGACATCTGTAAGGTTTTTGCTACTGTTTTCAGAAGTTACTGGATTTTGTAAGTGCTCTTCAGTTCCTAAATATTTGCTTTGGATGTGGTCTATTTGTTTGAGCAGTTGTTTGGCTGTACCGTGTAGGAGAATGTCATTTAAACGATGCAGTGCTAAAGCACGACATTTTGCATAGTACAGTTTGTTAACAAGGTTTCTTACCGTAGAATGGTGTGTTGCTAACATTTTGATATGGTGGAAGGTGCTTTTTCCAGCAGGTCCAGAAATGCAGGCTAATGAATGTCCTCGTAGTCCTGTGTATTTGCGCACTGGACAGGAGTCCATAGTTTGTAGTATTTTCATTTTTCATTTGTCATTGGCTTTCACATAATGGTTTAGGAACTGATGCAAAGATTTGATAGAGTTTTGGCTTACAATACACATTGATGTGCATGGCCATTTGTAGATAGGGCATATTGGTTTGTTGGAATCGAGAGTTGATTCTAAGTTTGATGGGGATATTTGTGAAAGCAGTGTTTCTTCTTCTATTATGGTATTGTCTACCTTTTCATACCTTCACCCACAGCTATGCATGGCAATTTGGTTTGTTTGCTCGTGTTTGTATGATTCTTCATTGAAATATGGCTCTGTGCTGGTGGCGTGACTCCACTCACCCGTACAGATGTTGCCAAAGGTATATATGCTGATATTGTGTTTGTTGCGAAGTACTGGTTGTAGATTACTAAATCATTTTGTTAGTGGTTTAATTCCGTTTAAAATTAATATAAAGAATTTCCTTTTCAGGAGCATTGCACTGTCTACAAGAGTTTCCAGTATTAGTATTCTGCGAGGGTTTTAAGGGTTTAGCATGATTTTTCTCCTGTATTTATAAGGTTCTGAAGAACTCTGTGGTGGAACATTTTTTGTAAAATGAATATTTTGAAATTCTTACTTGTGGCTACTTTAACATTTGCACATGCTCTGTTAGCAGTAGTGGTAGTTGCAATCTTTTTAGTACATTGCTTTTTATTTTTACATTTTCAAAGAGGAGTTAAAGTTTGTTTCTTGTTAGGTGCTTCCGTTGTCATTAGTGACTGTATTAGCTGTTTTGTTTGAACTTTCTGTACAAATTCTGCTACAGCAGGATGGCTATTGTGTATGCTTTTACGTTGATGTGCTCTATTTCTGCGTTGCTTTCTATGGAGTTGCTTTTTGGTAGGCATTTTGTAGTATCTGTTGGAGAAGAAAGTGTGGGTGTGCAGCTTGTGCAATGTCTATGTGTACACTGTGCATGAGTGTTTGAATATGAGGGTAGGCATAGACATACAGGTGTGTGATTGGTTAATGGGTTGTTACTAAATGTTGGGAAGGCTGTATTGCTATATGTGTGTTACTATAATGGTGGTCAGATGACAAAAGGAAGTGGGCACTTGTTGAGGTGCAATGAGTAAGAATCAAGCAAATAGTGTTGGGTTGATGGAATTGTGTATCATGCAATACAAGAACATTGCACTGTCTGAGTAAGAGGCAGAACACTACGATAGTATTGCACTTAATTTGTTGGATGTTAGGAGTAGGTTTATTCTAGGTTGTATTTTCCACTTGAGACACCATAAGAAGGAAGTAAGAACATATGTTTGTTAATGGCATATTGATTGTTACGCTCACCTGGACTCTGCAGCGGCATTGGGGCATGGTTGCAGCACTCCCTGGGGTGAAGTCTCTCAGGTCCGACTTCGCCCTCTGCACTTATGTGGTGACTGGTGGTAATAGGTGATGCTCCTTGGGACTGCTCCTGCGTGGAGGATAGGGGGCGTGAGTATGCCAGCTTGTGTGCCTGATCCCCTTCCACACCCCTTCTCCCAAGCCGTGGTACCCGTGGGATGCACTGTCCCTGGAAAGCTCACCTGTTGATTATTTTTGGCAAGCCCTCCGTCCTGCTGCTTCTGGCAGCGGTGCTTGCATAATTTGGACCGAGTTTGTTCACTGGTCCCTTGCACGTGGTAGTCCAGTCCTGCTGCGACTAAGCCACTATACCTCAGGTAAGTGTTCCTCTTTGCCTTTGTCTTTCCTCATCTGTTTTTGTTGTATTGTAAAGTTTGTTGTCTTGTGTTGCTGTCCATTCCACTTTTGATGTTTGCTCTTTTGCTTTCTTCCCTTGCAGGTGATGTTGCCGGCCCAGCAGAAGCTGCGGAGCTCGAGGCGGCAGCTGGAGGGAATGAGGAACTAAGCTGCCGTGGTACAGTAGCTGGTAAGTTGTTAACTAGGAGGTGCGAAGGGTTCAAATGTGGCGCTGCCCTATTACGGATGTTCTAAGCTTGTCTTTCTTCTTCTTCACATGGTTCGAGTTAATGGATGTGGAGTGCGGTGCTGCGGCGTCGGAATCAAGATCACTGGATGTCAGGAGATGAGTCTGCAGATGAAGGGATGAAGCACCAGTTTCCTGGAGGTGAGTATGCAGGAGAATGGCTGGTTTCAAAAGTAAGTAAACTGGTCCAAGCAGTGGTGAGCATCACGTTGCCTTAAGGATGGAGCAGCTTATATAGCTGAGCTTCTGAAGCCACGCCCACCAGGTTCAGCCTGCCTGCCACACACTGCTACACCCGATGAGTCAGCACATGAAGACCAGGCCTAGGGAGCCACACCTGATGAGTCAGCACATGAGGATGTTCTCTGGAATAAATGCGTTCAGCTCCTGCAAAGTTCTTGTAAAATAAAATCACTCCTGCATTTAAATAAAGTAAAAGCACTCCTGCACTGAAATAAAGTGTTCCTGCTCACATCTCCATATGAGCCTGGCACCAAAGGCACCAGGATTGAGCACAGTCAGGGCCCCTGTGTTTATGGGTCCCAAAGGGACATAAGTGAGTCAAGTGCCCCATTGCCCCCATCACTAGATGGTGTGGTTTTTGTGTTCTGGGGCCTTTGGCCATGACAGTGATTGCATTTGGAGAACACTTTATTCAAAATTGTAGGAGGATGTCCTGGCAGGAAGAGTTAGTGTGTATGTGAAATTGGATTTCTTTGTATATGAATGGGGACTTGGGAGCATCAGCATTTTTGGTAAGGGGGTCAGTGGTTTATTTATAAGTGTGCTGTATGAGGTGCACTTCAGCAAGTGTGTGTATTACTGTAGGACTCTTAAGTTTGTAAATGGATTAATGCAAGTTATAGTAGGTTTAATGGGTTGTTTGGGCTACATCAGTGCCCCAGGTTTGGTTCCAATATTGAAGTCGTACGTGGAAGAGCTAATGTCGCTTTTCCCTAAGGCAAAAGTAATTTTTTCTCAAATAATACCAGGAGCACTATGGAACCATCCCAATGTCTTCAGTCCCCAGCAAAATGTTGCAAGGCAGCTTGTTAATAGCGGCATGGATGTAGTTTTGGGAAATGCTGAGATGTTTGTTTTCTCCAATGAAAACATTGATTCCCTCAGTGTGCACAACTTTAGTGGAGGTGGCATTTTGTTGTCGTTCCTTGGAAATGCTGGTTTCTTTGGAAATCTAAGAGATATTTTGCAGAAGTTGATGTAAGGCAGGAAGGAGGAAAAGAAGAGAAAAAAAACAGAACAGAACTAGAAAATAAAAGGTGTTTCTTCAATAGCACTTAAAAAAGGCTCTTTTCAGAGCTATCACTAAAGAGGAAATCCCATACCCTGGTTGAAATGTGTTCCCCCACCCCTGCGCAAAGCACTATATGTCTGCGGACACCGTGGTAGTTGGAGGATCACACATGCCACATCCAAGGCTTTTGAGGATGGCAGGCATGGAAATGGGAGTGCGGAGGCCAGGGATTGTTCAATAAGGTTTCCTGAGTGTGGTGTGTAAGGAGAGACTGTGCAGAAGGTTTGTTTGCAGAGAGGAGTGCAGATGGCTATGGTTATGGCTGTGTCTGTCAGGTGGCACAGTGTATGGATTTTGGGGGACTCCTGGATACATTGGTTGGAAGAGCATGCATAACACTGTGGAGTGGCTGCAGATCTTGGATTCCATCATGTGAATGTCTACTTCTATGAAGTGCGAGGAATGAAGTGGCTCTTCTTTGTGCCACTTTGGTGACGCTCGATCATCCAGACATTATTATTATTCATTGTGGAGGGAACAGTTTAGGACATGTTACCAGAACTTCTCTGCAGTTGTGATGAATGAGGCACTTGGGCAAGTCATGGATATGTTTCCAAACTCCCAAGTAATTTTTTCTTGTATTGCCCAGAGACAGATGTGGCTGCATTCTTCTTCATTTGGTCCGCAAATGGAGAAAGCGAGGCGCAATGTCAACAAGGCTGTTTGCGCCTTTTTGAGGGATGTTGGCAAGTCCTCCTTCTATAATGAAAAGCTTACATTTTGTAGCACAAACATTTTTTGCAGAGAGTCCATCTTACTGATACTGGCAATCAGCTTTTTCTGTAAAATATCCAAAATGCATTGTATTTCTTATAAATAGGAAACATTGTCCGGTAGGTGTTGCCACTTTAACCCTTCCAAAAACAAATACCACAAAAAGGCTATTTTCAGAGCGACCACTTTCTCCCGGAAAAGAGTGCAATGTTTTTGGCAGAGCCACCCCTTGCGTTATTTTAGATGTCCGCAGACAACCGCGAAGCAGACCTTACAGGCTGCAGAGGGACATGCATCATTTAATTGGCAATTATATTTTTGAACTGTGAAAGGTGGTACTGTAAAGAGCTTGGGAAGGGAGGGTAGGGAAGGAGCACCAACCACAAAAATAAAAAAGGGCAAGTGGAGAGAGAAAGATGTTTGGATGGGCCTCACTTAGGTAGCAGGCACTCCTTCTCATGCTCCCGGACCGAAGCCTCGAAGGCACTTTGAAGTTGCTCCCCTCTGCAGAGTACCGCGTTGCAGTACATGCACAATATATTGACCTTCAAAATGTAAGGGTCTGCGGCAGTGCGTATGGCCTGCAAGGCTGGTTCAGGGATCTGCCACCCCACAGGAGTGTCCCTTGTGATGGCAGGAGCAGATACGGGGGATGCTGTAGAGGAACTTGGCCTACTGCCTTGTTCCAAGGGGACAGCCCTCAGGTGTCGCTGCATGGAGGTGGTGCAATAGCTGTACAAGACTGGTTTGCCATGACTGGGCACCATCTGGCACTCATTGCATTAAACGTTGCTTGCACGAGCTTTGGGCACATCTCCAACGGTGGTAAAGAGCCTCCATACCCAAGACTCATGCTGGCTGCATCCAATGGGGAATTCCTCTACCTCATCTTTACTCTCGTCTTGATCCCTCTCTACATCACCCCACCTGTTCCCCTCCACAGGCCCTTGGGAAGGTGGTGGTGGTGGGAGTGAGAGTTTGGGTGTTTCTGAGGCAGAGGCTGTGGCAGCAGCCATGGTTGCCATTAGCTCCAAAGGTTGTACAGCACAGCAGAATTGAGCCGAAAGCAATTCTAGCAAGGAGCAATCTGGAACACTGTTTTGGCACAGCGGTCATGCCGGACAGGGGCGGTGTTACCAGGACACAGAGGATGAGATACACATGCACGTAGGTGAGCGCCGGACAGGCGTGGGCTCCCACAAGTAATTAAAGGTGCATCACAAGTTTGGGAACATGCAGACACATGTGGCGTCCTACGGACACCTCCGTTTTGATTGTGGACAGGCAAGACAGGCATGGTGTTCGTAGGACACCTCCATTTTGCTTAATTGCTGGCATCCCAGACAGTACCACGCTCCACGGACTCATAACAGGATTTTTAAAAAAAGGAAAACACACACACACACACACACACAGCAACAGTATATACCGTGGCCGTGTAGTTATGGTTAAGTTGCTGTTGCCATAGGAAGAGCACTTTTGGGTGGTTTATAACTTTGCTCTCCCTGGACAAATCCTCACCAAACCTTGCAATAAAAGTATATGGTACACGCTGAATGTTTTTGCAAAATCTGGTGAGGTGTGGTCCAGGGGGGGCAAAGTTATAGGGGGGGACCCAAAATGTCTTTTTTTCCCATAGACTGAATTTGGAAAAAACTTTGCTCACGCCTACAGCTCAAACCGTTGGACGGATTGTTACCAAATTTGGGGCAGGGGCAGGGGCTTGGTCCCGAAAGCGTGCTTTTGTAAATTTGGTGCCAATCTGTCCAGTAGTTTCCTTTAAAACGACCAAAGAATATGTCTAAAAAAAATTGTGATATATATGTCTGCTCTGCGGACAAGATACCGATTGGCCAGGGGTGTAGCGTCATGACCGTGGACACGCGACATCTTCACCGACTGGCTACAGCGGGCCGTGATGTGTGTCGGAATGTGTGGATGCACCGACATCTTAGATCCGAAGACAGCGTGGTTGCTACCAGAGGCGAAATGCTGTTTCGGAAGTGTTTTGCTCTGCTACAGTGCATGGGGAGGATTACAGAGTAAGAGATGGGTTAAATACTGTGCTTGTTTGGGCGGTAGGTGTTAATGATGTGTTCGCCATGCGAAATGGTGTTTGGGAAATTATTTTGATCTCCTATAGTGATTGGGGAGGTTCGGAGAGTAAGAGATGGACGAAATACTGTGCTTGTTTGTGCGGCAACTGTTAATGATGTATTCTCAATTGCTGCCTTGTTCAGGATATTTGTACATCCACAAAATGAGGGGTGTAATAAGGGTAGTATTTCAGTAGGTGCTGTGTGCAGGCACCTTGAAAATGATCGAAGGACACGCGTGGTGTTAGTGACCATTGAAATTGAGTACATGTCATTATTACATTACATTTTCATATGGGTCTCTTATTGATTACTACGCCACCATGGTTGTGACATGCTGCGGTGGCTATGGGCAGGGCCTAGTGTTTTGGATACATGGCCATATGCCCTAGGCTGAAGGCCATACTTCCAAAACTGTAGGCCCTGGCCACAACCACCGCAGCATGTCACAACCATAGATACACCTGTAGTATTGATTATGGATTACATGGTTGTGGGGATTGTGTGCTGCACCCAAAAACAAAGTTATAAGGGCTGCAGGTATAAGCCAGTGCACACCAACACATTGTAATATCTATGGA
Source organism: Ambystoma mexicanum (assembly GCF_040938575.1). Lineage (NCBI taxonomy): Eukaryota > Metazoa > Chordata > Amphibia > Caudata > Ambystomatidae > Ambystoma > Ambystoma mexicanum. Next base: position 472,540,773 of record NC_090925.1, on the reverse strand, counting down.
CATACAGATAGGCATACAGTCTCTGGTGAAATCAAGTGAAAAATACCACTCCTATCAATACACCCCTTCCACTGGAAATCACTGAGGTGGTTGTGGGCAGGATGTAGAGTTTTGGCTGCAGGCTTTAGCCCATATACAATACTTCTAAAACCATAAGCCCTGTCCAGAACCACCACATCATATTATAGCAATGCATACACCCATAGTATAGGTTAGCATGTTAGATGGTTTTGGGGAGGGCGTACAGTGTTGGATGCGTGGCCGAAGGCCATGCACCCAGAAGCAACCTTATCAGCAGTGCAGTTATAAGGCAATGCACACGTATACATTTAAATGTTTGTGCACATATATCCAAATGTTTAGGTCCAGCCCACAAGCACTGCAGCATATTAGACAGGCACGTTAGTGGCTGTGTTGTTATGGTGCAGTTGCTGTTTCCATAGGAAGACACTTTTTGGCAACCTTATACCTGTGGTACCATTGGACGATTCCTTACCAAAGTTTGCAACAAAAAAAATCTAACACTCTGACTTTGAAAGTTTGGTGATGTTTGGGGTAGGGGAGCGAAAGTTATAAGGGGCAGGGGTTCTCAAAACATCTCCTTTCCCCTTAGATTGAATGGGGGGAAATGTTTGTGCCCGCAAACATGTGGCTCTTTCCCTGATTGGTTGTAGAACAGCGTGAAATACGTCAGCTTTCTTTTGTGGCTCCCCTATCTTTTATTTGTGTTTTACTGTACGTGCATATTGCCAGAAACTCATCCAAAAGAAGACAGCCTTGGACTTGTCACACTCACTTAATAGCTTTTCAGAAGGTGACCTTTGAGGGGGGCAGAATGGGATGTGCAAGTACAAAAGTACAAACTGAAAAAGTGGACTTTTCTTGTCACCAAAGTGATAAGTTTAAATGGAAGTTTCTGTTCACTGTACCACGATTAATTGCGGTGTGTGAGTTACAATGTTTTTTAAAATTAAATTGCGGTCAGACTGGAGTCGTAAGTTTACAAAACTAAGGACACCATCTGCAATGTTTGCTGGAAACAGCGCTTCTGGAGGTGTATGGGAGTAGCAGTTCTCATAATTGGATTGCAATATGTTGCTTCAAAGAAAGAATGTATTTGGGTTCTCAGTGAAGGCCAGATGTGTTGCTTTTTCGGTTGGCCGCTCAATACGCCTGCGCATCCGAGTGAATGTATAAGGGGCAATTGTTTTTTTACCTTGACCCAAAGGGAAAGTTAGTAGCAATTCACGGAATGAAAGGTTCGAAAAAAATAGCAATTGATAAGGTTATGTTTTAAAAAGTTTGCAAGGGACTTGCAATATCAATATACGAAGATTCTTCGAAACAAATACATTGGCATGTGACTTGCACAAACAGAATGCAGGCAGTAAATATTATGTAAGTTTATTTTTACCCACTCTACAGACACCCGCGCTTTATTGTACCATTACCGCACATCTAATTGTGCTAATATAATTGCTGTATTATCTTTATGCACTGTTACATTTTTCCTGTAACGTTGCAGAGTGACTACGTTGTACGTTTGTAGCTTATGAGTGCACTCATCCTTTTTTAGCATTAATATTTTTTATTTGAAACAGTATTTTTGTCCTCATAGCTTTGGGTGTAACTTTGCAAGTTTTTTTGGTATTCTTTGAAATGAGGAGATGTATTTTTTTTTTAAATTGTCCTTTATAATTAATTTCATCAACGATTTATCCTCTTCCTGTGTTGTTGGTATTTTTTTTACTCTTACGGCTAAGGTGACCAACTGTCCCGGATTTCGGGGGATTGTCCCACAATTAGGTGCTCTGTCCTGCGGTTTGCAGAGTGGCTGTGCGGGACGCAGGTTGTCCCGAGTTGCGTCGGAAGAACCTGCCTCCAGCACAGCCACTCTGCAAACTGAAGGGGTCATGTACACAGCACGGCGCTGCCGCCTGCTGCTTTTTTTGTCCGCTGGCTCTGCAGCCCTGGCTCCTTTTGAGCCTACAGTTGGAACTGTAATGCTCTGACACCTGGCTTCATTGAAATGATAATGCTTTGTTCGTGGGGTCGTGATGGGCATGTTTGCAGTTAAAAAACGTGACCATCCCCTCCCAAGGACAAACCATTTGCATTTCAATTAAGCCAGGAATTAAGAGCCATTGAAAAAAATTACATTTACAAAGGGGCGGGCCAAGTGAATGACGTGACGTCCTGACCGCCTTGTGGGCAAGTGTCCCATGACAGACTATCAAAGAGTTGGCGACCCTACTCACGGCGCATGCAAAATGTCGCCATTTGTAGCCTGCCACTATAGGTTCTCATGGAAATTAGTAACATTTTACTAAAATGTCATGTTTGAACACGTACATTTGTGTTGTACTTTGCACATTTTCTGTGTCTTTTTTGAAATTTTTTGGTAGAGGTTGGTTATTGACACGTACTTTCTGTAACTTTTTCCGCCTAGGTATATCATGCCATACTGTGTCTGCCATGGTTTTCGAATGCCGAGTCAGGGCTTCTTCGGACGGCAAATTCAACTGTTGGTGAGCGGTTGCCTGTCCATAATAATTATGTGGAATGAGACTGTAAGTCCGATTTGTCCGTACGCTGAACTCGCTATTCGGAGCAACATCACCTCATTTATGGTGCCGTAGGCTCCAGGTCATTACGACTTCTGGGAAATAACTGTGGAAACAAAGCGACTGCTTCAACGAAGAGTTAAAAAAATGTGTATGGCAAAAAAACAACATGCTCCTCTTCTTCACCATTTCCTATGCAACCCTTACACGCATTGTTATGATCGTATTGAAAATGGGCTTACTTCGATGGACTCTGCCAGTTTTTTGTTAAATAAACCTACTTTGCAAACTCTATAATGTTCACATTTTCTTTTACCTTCCACTGTATTATTTCCAAATTTAAGTTATTAGGTTGTACATCGCTGTATGTTTATTTACAAGTGTTGCGTCACGTACTTGTGCTTTGAGCAGCCTACCATGGAAAGGGAAGAGGGCGTATGTATGCAATAACCGCCTTCCTTTTCTATGGTGGCCATCTTGAAAGAAGATTTTGTTTTGTAATCAAAACTGCAAAAGCCGCCCAGGATAACAACAAGTAGGCGTACTTTTCAGTTGCACTTTCAGTTGCACACGTTACTGCTTTCCTAATTTAGACTATTACTGGCAAAGATTATGTAGCCTATTTACTTTACTGAGAAATATGCAGTACTTCGAGTGCATGCCAAATTATTATTTTTTTTCCTTACACTGTGAAAGGCCGTAATTACCGCATTATTTCCTTTGTTATGCGGGCGCCTTTTTTTTTTGGCATGGCAGGTTCAATAAGGCAATTTGCGAACGGCAATGAGCAAAAAGGCAAAAAACGGTAATATGGGTCGGTAGATGTACGGCAAGAAATTTTATCCGTTTGTTAAGTGCAAGGTAGCGCCACTGTTTCTTTTTATTTCACATTACACCACTGCTGCTGTTTCTTAGGGAGGAAGGATGCCTTTAGCTGATGTGTTTTTCAGATAACTACTACTTTTGCTACCGATATATAATGTGTAGTGCATTGCTAATCGCTGCATACCAATACATGTTGGCGTTGTGTACGGCAAATGTTGGAGGTGGACATTGCTACATGCTACATGATTATAAAATGTAGTTCCACACTGCCCACGAATCATAGATCATACAGTTAAGTGTGTACTGATTCTGGGACATGTTGCTGTGTAGTATGCCAGCATACCTTCATGTGGCATTTTTCGCAAGGTGTATACTGTTTACCAAATGACTCTTGCATGCAGTACACAATTTTTTTTCTTAACAAGACCTTATACTTACGTTGTCCTACTAAAAACCCGTACAATTCACTAAAAATAAACTTTGTTAAGGGGATGTTATGGTTAAGTTGCGCTACTGAAAACCTGTGCGATTCACTAAACAAACGTGATATAATACAAACGTGCCGTTATGGTTCCAAGTAAAACCGAAAACCCCCTGAAATTCCCCAGTTATGGTAAGCTAAGCAACCATAACTCGCGCCACCACCGTGCACTGCTAAGACTGACACCCAGGACATCAAAGATGACATCACAAATGTCATGGATAGCTTGGTAATGTGATTGGTTGATGCGTGTGTAACTATTTAACAATATCCAATGAGGGCATGCTGGAAAGAAGATAGTAGAAAGAGAAGAAGGACTGTTCCTGCTTTACTGGGCCGCGGCCCCCGCTGTACTTGGGGAAGCGCACGTGCCACAAACTACCGATTTCAGTATGCTGCCCATGGGAATGGGACAGTAGAGATTATCGGTACTGAGGGTGTGGTTCACAGGAAGGGCCGTTAATACTTTTCTCCATTACTGTGCATAGTGAGCCAGGCAGACATGGTTGCCATTACTTGTAAAGTTAATGTAGCATAGCAGAATTGCTCCGAACTCAATTACAGCTCAAAGTCTTGTGGCCCATTAATCTGTTCTGAAAAGCTACAAACAGAATGCAGAGCGGCTCTGGGGTGTGGCCTTTTATAGGGCTGCTGTGGAGACCTTTCACCCAAAAAAGAGGCCTACATCGTTCAAACACATACATACATGTGCAATTGCACATTGCGGGGTGTTTGTAAGCATGTACTTTCCCAATAATACTCCGTAGATTGCAGAACACTGTATTTTCCCACTGTCTGAGGGTCCGGATCATGTGCACGAAATAAGGTGCCACCGGTAGCATGGATGCGGTCGCATATTGCCATTGTGAATGTTCTTGATTGGGACGGCATGCCTTCAGGATGCGATTTGGGCTGAATAATTTGTGCGCATGTGTATAGATGTCCTATGTATACAGTTGGAATCTCTGGACTGATTAATAGTGCGCCACACGTGTGCCAACCATTTTGGGAAAAGATGAATGTGTGTGCAGGGTATAGCAGATGGGATGTTTATGTGTACAGCTACCTGTAGGACGTGGGTGGGCACCTCAAACTACTTAAAGTTTGTCACAAGTTTCTTTGCATATGCTGTGCTGGGGCGGTATTACCAGGCGACATAGGAAGAGATACGCATGCAAGTACTTGTGCAACGGACTAACATCCACTCCCACAACTAATTATAGGTGATTCACAAGATGTGGAAATGTGGTTCATACTGGCTTTGTACGGATGCCTCCATTGTGATTGTGGGTAGGCTGGGCAGGTGCAGTGTCCATAGGACACCTCCCTTTTGCTTAGTTGTGGTCATTCCCACTAGTACTTTGCACCACTGAGTAATAATGGAATTTTAAAAACAAAGGAAAAGCCACATATACACTCAGCAACAATTTACATATGAACCTTTATTTCCACACATTCATACTATTAGGAAAGGGAAGGTGTAGCAGAAGTGGATACATATTGTGGCGAATTGGGGATTTGTACAAGTTGGTCATGAGGGGAGGAATGGGATTGAAGTATCATCGTAAAGTCTTTCATCACATGGAATTTGAGGGGATGATGGGCTGTGAAATGGGGAAGGAGTACACTTGCAGGTCGGGCAGTGGTATTTCATTTTGCCCATACTATGTCTTTGTATAACCCTTTGTTCTAGACCCAGACTAATCATTGCACATAACTACTTTGATTCTTCCGACACTGGACCGATGTGAGAGACCCACATCTTGTATCTCTTGTATATTTGTATATATGTATTGTATATATGTTAATAACACATGTAAGAAATCTTCTGTATGTATCCTCTGTATGTATGCAACCTAGGCTTAAGTATTCTTGTGACTGCTGCGCCCGGGTACCCCTGGGTTTGGAGCGCATTATCAAATAATAAACTAAACTAAACTAAACTAAACTAAACTAAACTAAAGGGGCAGAATTGTTCACCAATTCCTCCCTTTTGGCTTCCAGGCTGTCCAGTTTGCTATTTACAGAGTTTCTTTCCTTTCCTGTGCCTGTATGCTGTTGTGGAAGGGGTGCCGCTTGTGCTGCATTGCTTCCCTTTCCAATATGTTCGCTTAAAGAAAAAAAAAAAATCTGTTAGATGTACATGAAGCAAAAGGTATTAAATATTTAATGTTTCAGACTGCGGTCCATACAAATCGGGTTTCTATCGGAGGTCATTTCATCATGAGGGAAATTCTCTTCCAGCCACTCTAAGGTGCTTGCCATTGCTGCGTAAAAAATAAAACGTTATGGTTATTTACTATTGTATACTGCACCACCTCTGCAATTATCAGACAAACTTTAGTCTGCTTACTACGTTGTAGTGATGTTCTGGTCTTAGTACTTTCCAGTCCTTACTCTGGCCATTCATTCTTTGTTCCTATGTAAAGAAGCAGTGCAATAAGATGGTTGACGGAAGACATCACTTCTCTTGTTGCTGCATTCTGCTATGGTGCACTCCCTATACCTTTGTTCTGTTTGCTTTGTAGGTACACAGTTTGCAGACCTACTCTATTTTCCCTTGCAATTCACTTATATGGTGCTGTTTGTATATGTTCATTGCGTTCACTGAATGGTACCGCTATGTAAGAGAACCCTTACCTTTCTGAGCAGGTTGGATGCCACCCAATGTCTGCGACGAGACACATACTCTGCGACTGCTGTGCACATTAACATGACGCCAGCGGGTTCAGTATGTTGTACGGTACATCTTCACAAACTAATGTGATCCTGGTGAAAACCTATGAAATTCAGTGAAAAAACGGTGTTAAAGGGACGTTATGGTTAAGTTGCGCTATTAAAGACCTATCAAATTCAGTGAAAAAACATTGTTAAAGAGACGTTATGGTTTAGTTGCCCTACTAAAAAGCAATCAAATTCAGTGCAAAATCTTTTTCAACATGACATTATACTTACTTTGCACTAATAACAAAGTATTCATATTGTGGTTACTAGTAAAACCGTAAAACCCCAGAAATTCGCCATTTATGGTAAGCTAAGCAACCATAACTCGCGCCACCACTGTGCACTGCAAGGACTAACATCCATGAAATCAAAGATGACATCACAAATATCTGAACGTTTTGTCTGAATCTGGGGTAGTAAGAATACATTCGTAGAGAGCGATATTCTGATGCTGTTATCTGTGTGGGTCTATCATCGTACCTTCCTCCTTTTCTAGTAGTAAAGAGTAGCGGAAAGGCCCGTGCTTCTATACTTTTTTCCCATCTGCTGATTGAAGATCCTTTGGATTGTCGCATTTGGTACGTTTCAAGTGCATCATCTACAATATCTTTAGAGTGTAAAGGATGAATTGTATAATGGTCTAAAATATTGGATTCTGTAGTAGGATTTAGAAGTTCAAATTGACCATATTCTGGTGACTCTTGAATTATTTCAATGGTTTCTCTTAGGTTTTCTTCAATATTAATTTCTTTGTATTATTCATTGTTGTTTTTTAGATATTGCAGTGGTTGTATAACTTTATGTAAGTCTACGAGTTGTTGCCAAATATTTTTGTCGTTTGTAGATACGCCATTTACTAAGACATTTAAAGATTGATCTATTGGCTGTTGCACTTCTAGAGTGTGTACATTTTCTGTGAGATTTAATGGTAAATAAACTACTATGCCACAAATGCCTTTGACTAATTCGGAGGGAGGTAATTTTGCTGTTTTTGGTTGGAGGCATATTATTGCTTGATACGGGTGCACTGTTTGAATTTAGTTGTTGCAGGGGTTTTGGTAGTGGGAATAATTCCAAGTTATTTGTGATAGCATGTGAAGGCATTTGGTTGTTGTCTAGTTTTGTAGTGCAGTAATTGCAAAGTATTAAGGGGTCAGTAATGTCGTATTTGTTTTCTGCTATAAGGTAGAGAGATAATTGGAACTATTTCGAATCTTCATTGTCTTCTATTTTGTACGTTATATATTTAGTTTCTGTGGTACTTTTATAAGAAGTCCTGCGGCAAGACACGCACACATGGTTTGTTACTTTAGTGGAGGTACTTTTAAACTTTAGTATTTCTTTTTTGTATGTGTTTAATAGAAGGCTGCTATTTGTACAGTAGTTGCTAGTTTGTTGTACATCTATTTCATTTTGTAAGTGGCTTTCAATTCCAAAATATTTTCTCTGGATATGGTCTATTTCTTCGAGTAGTTGTTTGGCTGTACCATGTAGAAGATTGTTATTTAAGTTGTCCAGTGCTAAGGCAGGACTTTTAGCATAGTAGAGTTTTTGGACTAGATTTAATATAGTTGAATGATGTGTTGATATCATTTTGATATGATGGAAGGTGCTTTTTCAAATAGGTCCTGAAATGCAGGCTAACGGATGTCCTTGTAGTCCTGTGTATTTGCGCGCTGGACAGACATCCATATTTTGTAGTAGTTTCATTTTGAATTTGTCTTTGCTTTTTACATACTGATTGAGGAATTGGCGTAAAGATTTGACAGATTTTTTGGCAATGTTACACATTGATGTGCACGGCCATTTGTAGACTGGACGTTTTGGTTCAGTAGATTGGGGAGGTGATACTGAGTTTTCTAGGGATATTTTTGTGAGCAGAGTTTCTTGGTCCATAATGGTGTTATTAAGTTTTTCATATCCTCGCCCACTGCTATGTATGGCAATTGTGTTTGTTTGCTTTTGTTTATATGCTTCTTCATTAAAATATGGTTCTGTGGTCATGGTGTGACTCCATTCACCTCCACAGATGTTTAAGAAGCTATTTTTGGTAATATTCCGTTTATTGAGAAGTCTTTTTTGTAGTTTAGTAGTTAGTTTTGTTAGTGGTTTCATCCTGTTTAAAACTAAAATAAATAACTTCCTTTTGAGAAGGATTGCACTGTCTACGAGAGCTTCGAGGATTAAGCTAGGATACATTTTATATGGTAGGTTATAAGGGTTGTGCATGATCTCTCTCCTGTTTTTAAAAGGTTCTGAAGGACTCTGTGGCAGATCATTTATTGTAAAAAAATGTTTTTGCTATGCTTACTTGATACTACATTAGGATTTATAGTTCCAGTGTTAGCAGTAGTGGTAGTTTGAGTCTTGTTACTAACTTTCTGTTTGGTTCTACATTTTGATAGAGGAGGGAACATTTCTGTAGTGGAAGCTTGTTTTGTTTCACTTAATGACTGTATTAGCTGTTGTGTTTGAACTTTTTGTACAAAGACTGCTAGAGATGGATGCTTATTTTGGACACTTTTATTTTGATTTGCTCTACTTCTGCATTGCTTTCTACAGAGTTGCTTTTTGATAGGCATTCTTTGAGGTCTGTTGGAGAAAAAAAAGAAAGTTTGTGTTGGGCTGTTGTGCAGTGTATGCATGCTTTGTGCATGAGTGTTTGAGTATGATGGTAAGTATGATTGTGGAGGTGTGTGATTGTGCAATGGACAGGTACATCAAGTTGGGAAGGCTATTCTTGTATTTGTGTGTTACTATACTGGGCTTCAGATGAGAATAAAAAGTATGCAACTGGTAAGGTGAGGCACTAATACATCTAATGGTAAAGAGTTAATATATTTGTTTCTTCTGCAACAGTAAAATGCTAGTGTTTTTGAGTAACAGTTAGAACAATGTTAGTTTTGTACTTACTTTTCTGTATGGAAAGAGTCGGTTTCTTCGAAGTCCTTGTTTGTACTTCAGCTGCTGCTGCTTTTCAGGCAGTGGTGTTCACTGAAAGTGTAGACGAAAGAAGTTAGTGCATATCTGTGTTTATAGCAGTTTTGTTAATGTAGACATTGTTTTGCACTATTCTTTGCCTGTGTGCATCCTTTGTATTCTATTTAGAATCTGTTAGTTGAATATGTTTTTCGAATGAGTCTAATAGTAAACGCATTGAGCACAGTTGTTTTTTTGTTTTGTTATGTTAATGGAGGTTAAGAAGAAATAACTATATGCATGTTGTGCTATTTTTGCAGGGTAAATGGCAGAGATTGTACAAAAAAGCATTTAATGTAGGCCTTTGTGAAGGTGTGGGTAATAAAGCAGAAGGATTTGATATAGAGGCAGTGGTGTTGTTTGATCGGGGAGATTTCCCAATGATATTGTCTGTGTTTATGCTTGAATGAAGATGTATGTACTCAGCCTGCCTGCGTGTTATTTTATAGCACAATGTTATTTTTCACATCTTATAATATGAAACAATATCTTTTTAGATAGGTGTGTATGTAAACAAAAATTTGGAGAGCTGAAAGCTTTGTAAGTGACACTTCATCATAGCAGATGGGAGAAATGACTGTAAGTTCATTTTCCAGTTTATACAAGTCAGTGGCATTTACTCTGTGCATATATTTATTTATTTTGTTTTACATTTTTAAAACGCTTACACAGCCCGCGCGCATCAAGGCGCTGATACAGGAATTGTTTGTTTTTTAGTTGCGTAATTATTTTGTCTTAGTTGTGTATTTATAACATGCTTAAACACTGAGAGGTTTCCAAGCGCGGACCCAGGGATCGAATCTGTGTTGCCTTGTGTCGTCTTGCTTTCGGGATGTATTGTATTTCTAGAAGAGGTGTACATGTACTGTGTATAAAATATTCATACCTGTAGTTTGTGTTCATGCATGTGGATGTGCATGAATCTGCACGTGGAACTGTAGGTCCTTTGCAGTGACAGCCGAATTCTACTGAGAGTGATCAATAGTACATCTAAAGTGCTGATCTGTGATGACAGAGTTAGATGTAGAGTTATTGGATGTGATTGGTGGATGATTGTGTGACTGCTTAACAGTAGCCAATGAGGAAATGTTGCAGAGAGTGCAGTGGAAAGGGTAGGAGGGCTGCCTTAGTGTTACTTGCGTGCTCTGCGGACAGCGCAGCTGTTTGAAGGCAGGACATGCTACATCTGGGGTTTCCGAGCATGAAGTGGGAGTGTATTTTGAGGATTAACCAATCAGGTGTTGAGGTTCTGCTTCGTATTGAGAGAGGCTGTGTGTAGTGAAGATGGCAGAGGTGCAGAAAGTTAGGATGTTGGTGGTTGGAGATATGTTTGTGAATGGTTTGATGCAGTATGCAAAATCTAGGAATGTGGCTAACCATTTTCACACAAAATTGTAGTAGTTTGTCAGGATGTGGCTAGGTTTCATAGTCCACATGTAGTTGTGCTACACTGTGGTGCTGAGCATTTGGACAGCGAATCAGACCATATTAATTTATTTCGGCACGCCCTTCCTGAGCGGAGTTAACATTTTGTTATGGTTTTGTGCTGTGCCTAAATAGCTACAATTGGGACAGTTTCCCATTTAAACCTTATTTTCATGATCTACCCCGTGCCAACTCTCCCATTGCTCAGGTGTACGTACATGGTAAAAATCATACTTTTCCAAATAACTTAAATTATGACCATCACATACAATTTGTTTTTACAGTGTTCCAATGGGCCTTTTCTCCTGTTTAATTTGAACCAGGGGTGGGCTCACTCAGACACACAATACTCCTCTTAATTGGGAAAAACTGTATTCAATGTTTCAAAAATGGCAGGGCACAACCTGACCCCAGTGAGTAGGTTTCCATTTCCCTGAAAACATGTGACGAGCCGTCTGATTCATCTGTGTTTATCTTAACATGTCCTGCTGCTGGGCTTCACAAGCCTTGCTCATTGCTTAATGTACAGTTTTATGTGAAGCTTGATCCCAAGGTTACTTCTGCAGGACATGTTATCAGCAACTAGTTGACAACCAGACTTTTTTCTTGGTAGGCACAGCTCCAAAAAATCTGGAGTTCAGATTTTGAAGTGACTTTGTTCAGAACTAACTGCACTTTTTATGGGGAACCTGACCTCACAGGTTGTGTCTGTTGGCTGTGTTATCAACAATCCCCCACAAATTCAATCTCTAGCTTTGTGTTTCTTTCTATTTTACTGAACTTACAGGCCGGTGGCCTCGGTGAACCCAGCCCCCAAAGGTTGGGGTTAAAATTGGAGATACTGAGCAGCTCAGTGGAGGAAAACAAACAGAGACCATTTAACTGCATGGTCCTAAAGGCAGAACATTTCCCCTTGTCACTGTATGTTTCACACATTGCATTTCAGATTACATTTAGCCTGATGTTAACGCATCCAATCTTTTCTTTATATAATATTAACAGAAATGAGTTCACTCTATCCCCACAGACATGCCATAGTTACATCAGGGATCAGTATTCAAATCTACACCAATGAAATAGGCTTGTCTTTGTCCATGCTGTCATTTTGTATGATGAATCCAGGTCTCTTCCCTGCTGATGAATGTAATTTGTCCTGCACTTTATTTCTGGATTTGCAAATGCAGTGTTTCTCCTTTTTAGCTTCCCCATGTGCATTGCAGCAGTTTTTAAATCTGTCCATGTGTAATGTATTTCTTTAATATTAAAGGTGAAATGACATGAGTATCCCTTCGGTATTGTCCATGCATAGTCCATAGTTAACATTGGAAACCAGTGTTCACTTTTACCAAAAGTAGGCCTTTCCTTCTAAATTATATCATTTTAATGTTGAAAAGTGAGTATTTTTATTTGTGATGAATACAAAGTGCTTTTTGTTTTCTGTCATTTTTAGTAACATTGGAGATTTCATATTTTATGAAAATAGCATTTTCAGCCACATATGTCTTTTCCAAGCATTGGGCACATCCAGCACTTTTAAGTTTTCAGGCACATCTTCCTTCACTTTAGTGCCTGTTCATTCTGGTAAAGTTGAAAGAGGCCCATTTCTGTTAATGTCATAGACCTTAAGTCAGAAACAGAAGTGCTTTGGGAAAGGCCTACATGTTCCGATGGGTAGCAACAGTCAGCTTCACTCTTAAATACTGGCCTGGCCTGGTCTTTTTATTTGTGACATTCAAGGGCTATATTTTACCCCACACATCCACCTCCTGGTCTTTGATTCAAGTGACTCAGAGAAAAGAGCAAGGAGAGAGTGGGTTTCTGTATCCTTTTGGCTTTGGCTCATTCCATGAATTTCCTCATAAGAGTACGTCTGCTCGCTCTTTTCCCCATCCTGAGGCAGTGGCACTCTGGTCTGCACTGCACTCTTTTTGGATTTAGATTTCTTTGGTCCTAGACCCCGCCCTTTTCGGTAGCTCCATCTCCAGCCTGTCGAGGCAAGGAGTTATTTAATCTGCTTAGAATAAAAGACAGGTTAAGTATTTTATACAGTACTAATTTTCCCGGTATTATCAACGTACAAATTGACAACAAACTATCAAGTTACACATTACTTTTCACTTGGAATGTACAAATCACAACACAATTTGCTTTTTGTACATTCCTTATAAGTATAAGTTGTTTTAATCCCTGTCAGTGTATGATTTTCTCCATCCGGGTTTCCATTCTTTCCTTTTATTCTTCAAATTGTTCCTGGGCTCTACCCTCACTGGGTTCTTCAATCAGTTGCTAAGTCTGTCTGCAATGACAGCTTTTCAACGGATTGATATGGACCCATTTCTCTTCTGTCTGTTCTCCTTTAGGGATGCAGATCGTATAGGCGTCAGGTGAGATTTTATCGTCAATTTCAAAAGCACCACGCCAGGAGGGGAGGAATGTATGCTCTTTGGTCTCGTTATTTGGAAATTGTACAGGTAGACCCTGTCTCCTACTTCGTACTCCTTCTTGGTGGTCTTTAAGTCATAGTGGGTTTTCATCCCCTCTGCTGACTTTTCTAAACTTCACTGAGCATAAGCAAAAGTGCGCTGAAGGTGTTTTTGTAAATGTTCAATGTACTCAATGGTCGTGGATGCGTTGATCAGGGTCTGCTCTTAACTTTGGTAGAACAGATGCTGAGGTAGCACCATTTTTCATCCCGTCATGAACTCAAATGGAAACATTTTTGTTGCAGCAGATGGTGTAGTCCTAATGGCCATCAGGACAAGTGGTAATCAGATGTCCCCACTAGGTCCAGAGTCCGCCAAAAACTTCTTCAAGATGTCCACACTTGTTTTATTGTACCTCTCAAACTGATGAAATCAACTTGCAAATCCAACCAGGGCAGTGTCATTCCCCTTTTCTGTAGTGGAGCTCTGTGTGTGAGTGAACTTGGCTGGAACTGAGCACACACAAGACACCCCTTTATGTATAGGTTGAGGTCCCTGACCCATGTGTGGCCAGTATGCAACCTCTGGCATGATTTCAAGGGTAGCATTCAACTCCCTATGACAGGCAGTGGGCGGGACCTAACATCAGGAATCAGAATGAGGTAAGTAGCACCCACTGTTCACATCCAGATATGGATCCGTACCAACAAACCGTCTTGTATTCGAAACCTTTTGGAAAACTTCATCAACACCCGGAGATCCTCCTTGCCGATATAATCAGTTTCTGTCAGAGGAAAATTCATGGGGTCTTCAATACGTTGATAAAACTTCCCAATAACTGGGTCTTCTTTTTGTGCAATAGTCAAATCTGCATCTGGGATTTCTTTACTCCACTGGGCAGTTGAGAGTTCATTTTTGGCATGTGTTTGACCTGGTGACAGCAGCAACCTGGATTTCTCCCAACAGTTATTTGGTTTCTAGGAGATCCCAGTGAATGACACCGGTTTTGGTCAACTGGACAGTCAATTCATTTCTAGTTTTATCTGATCCCTGTTTTAGAGTGACCTTTGATCTTTTCCAATAGATGGTCATCTCATTAGAGGTTACCAGATCATCAATTGATTGGATTCATTTCCTGTGCTTGAGAGGTTTGTTATTCACACACTGCATGCCTTGATTTTTCCAATTAATCAGCTGTTCCACTAGCCCATTCCTGACATAAACTGAACCAGTTTTTTGAGTTGGTGTTGCACTGTAATAAGGATGGTTTGATGTACCGCCATCAACTCTGCCACCTGACTACTTCAGGCACCTATTTTGTACCCAGCAGAGGATTCCAGGGCATTATTCACCCATGCATTCCCAATGCCACTCACTAGTTATTTTTCCCCGTGATCGTCAACATGGTAGGAACACCTATCCACATAAACTATGGAGATCCCCAGACGTGTCTTCCTCATAGACGTTGTGAGGGGAAGTAAGGTACGCCTCCATATTGTCCTTAGTCCTTAAACCTTTGTCCTCAAGACAGTTTTCTTGAGCACAGTCATTTAAGTAGGCCAATCCTTGTGCTAAAGGACTCTTCTTGTTTTGGCCATATCTGATCTCCACAGGAAGGCCTTGCATGGACAGAATCCAGGAAGTAATTATGCAATTACTCACGTTACCTGTTCGGATCTGGTCACTTTGGAGATATTGCAAGGGTTGGTGAGGAGTCTCCACGATGATGTACACCCACAGGATGAATGGGGGTTAATTCTTCAACGCCCACCCCATTGTCAGGAGTGCCTTTTTTTGCATTAATTTAATTTTTCCACCACAGAGCACAAAGTCTTGCTCGCGTACGAGATTACTTTGTTGAACTTGTCGTGCTTTTGGTATAATACTGCCATAAAGCAAGTATCTGAGAACCCCGTCCCCAAGAAGCATTCCTTGTTCTTTATGGGGCAAGCCAAATAAGAAGCTTGGGAAAGGCTTCTCTTTAGTTGTTTTACTGCCTCAGATTGTTTTGGACCCCATTCCCACTTGACCCCAGCCTTTAATAAATGGACCAGGGATTGCGTGACATCTGCATAGTATTCGATGAACTTTCTACTATAATTAGTGAGTCCAAGAAGGTTTCTTAGTTCTCAAAGAGTAGTTGGGTCTTTCACTTTCAATAATGCTTCCACCTTTTTCACAGGGGGATTGAAACCCAGAGGGTTGATTTAATGCCCTAAGAAGTTCACACGTGTCTTACACCACTGTGCCTTCTGAAAGACCATTTTTCTCTGGCTTTCTGCAACTGGGTCAGAACATAGCATTTTTCAGAGTTGAGCTCTTGATTAAGACATCATCTACATAGGCTAGGTTTCCCCTTTTTCCCCAAGTCGGGCATGGCCTTATATAGGAAAATATTAAATGAATTGCAGCAGTTTATGTATCCAAAAGGGGTTTAGATGCACATGTATTGCTGCCCCCCGAAGGTAAAGGCGTGCTTGTACTGGTCTTCCCTACTCACGGGTACGGTCCAGTAACCGTTGGTCAGGTCAATGGCAGTATCCACCTTTGACCCCTGGATCTGGGCCAGTCCCTGATCAACGTAGGGAAGGGGCATTCTTGACATGTGGACTCATGTGTTTAACTCCCTAAGGTCTGCGCAAAGTCTCCATTGGCCATTGGGATTGAGTATCCCGAGTACCAGCTTATTAAAGGTGTTGTGGACTGGATGAATGATCCCACGGGATTCTTAGTTTTAAATAATCTCTGTGAGTGACCCCATAGACATGAGGGGCAACCGGTATAGCTTCAAAAATACTGGAGCCATCTCTGTGCGTTCAAAATCATAAGATTCCACTACGAAGATATCCTGAAAATCCCAAAACACCTGTTTCAACTTCTGCCTTTGCTCCTCGGTCTTACCGGCATCTGCGAGATTGATTTGTTCTTTGATCATCTGCTTAAAGCCTGGAAAGACCTCAGGTTTGGCAATTTCAGCAGTATTCTCCAGCTGGGTGGAGAGATCTCTTGTTATGGTGTGGGACTGGATATTTCAAGGATGGGAGGTAGTCAATATTGACTCAAACTACCACGTCATCCTTTCTAATGTCACAGGTCACCTCTTCTACACCGTAAGGGCAGGAAGAATACAGCAGGAAATTCCCACGTTGTTAAAATTGTAGCAGTTGTTTGAAATTGGCCCAATGATCACATTACCTAAATCAACAGAAAAATGTTGGGCATCAACCGCCATTCCAATAACGGTGACGGAGCCCAAAGTGACACTTCAGGGGTTGCTGTTATCCATCAATATTCGAATGGTGTCATGTTCTATGTCACCAGGAGTGTCGGATGTAAATACAAACCTTGTTTTGGAGATGATAATTCAGATTTCTATAGGCGTCTTTGTTTTTGAAGTTCTGTCCTCACTTAATTTTTAGGGGAATTGTAAATTGTGGCACATGTCCTGAGATGGTAACCTCTTTTCTCACTTGAACTTCAACCACATACAGCAGCAATTGAGCTGCCCAAAATACTTTTTCAGTGTTGTCAAAGCCCATGGGGTTATCGCCCAGTCGTGTCAAGGCTTTGTGATTAATTAGGTCCAAATTAATTGCGAATCGATTGAGAATGTCACCGCCTAAGTAAAAGGTTGAGGGGACATCTCTCACAACCCAACAATTATGTTCTATACATTTTTCACCAATGGACATTTTTAGCATACAACTGCTAGGCAAGAGATGGTTGGAATTTGGAGTTTCCAGGAACACTTCCCACTTATCAATCAAGTTAAACATGTGAATGGTCTGATCTTTTAGGAGTTTCCTGAATAATGCTTTTCTGATGAAGCTTCTTCCGTTATTTAAGCATACTCTGGTGAGAACAGGCTCCTTGCCCTCATTTACCTGAATTGGGAAAAACAGCTGTTCACTCTTTATCTGGATGTTGGTCAAACTTTGAGCTGGTTGTTCATCATCTTTTATCATGGGATTTGGGTTTTCATCTGATTGTGCATTGGTATACAATTTCATAGTATTTCTCTCCAGTGTGGAATGCCACTTAAAACTAGGAGGGAGGTTAATTTTCAAAAATGGAGAGGGGTTTCCATCACCAGTTTGTATTCTTGCAGAGCTGACAGTGATGTTTGGGACTTCATTGTTCCTATGTGGCATGCCCCATTCAAACTCACATAATTTGTATTTTGTTTTAATTTGATTGGCCGGCTAGTATGAGTCCAGAGGAACCTGTGCACGTAGTCAGTCAGGGGTGATAACCTCCAAAGGAGGTCATTCCCCAGTAGACAGGGTGTGCCCTCTGTAGTGACAACTATTACTGGGTGTTTCACCCTATGTCATCCAATTTTGATCTGCAGGTCCTTTTGACGGAAATATCATTCCCATCAATGTTTTTGGAGTTGTCCAGGAAGAGG
Source organism: Ambystoma mexicanum (assembly GCF_040938575.1). NCBI lineage: Eukaryota > Metazoa > Chordata > Amphibia > Caudata > Ambystomatidae > Ambystoma > Ambystoma mexicanum. The sequence goes on along the minus strand of NC_090925.1, from coordinate 472,522,944 downwards.
TGTGAGGGGAATTTGGTGACTCTCCCCCTTCCTGAATTTATTTGGTCAAATGCCTTTTTGGACAGGAGGGTGGCTTGGGATCCACTATCCACCAGTGCTGAAAATGCACATTGACATTATACTTGACAGTTTGGGGTTTTTAGGGTTGTTTTTGTTTTCAGAGGGCTGTGTACTTCATAATCCATGTGGCCTGTTCTATCACCCAATCCAGGGTCCTACACTCATGTAAGTCACTTACCAGTTGGGTCATAATGGATTTTGGGAGTGCATGGAAATAAGTGTTGATGAACTCCTGGCCATTGGTGTTCCCCCACCCAGAGATCTGTGCAAATGCCTGCTTCAGCTCTTGCACAAACTCTCTAGGCGCTTGCACCTCCCCACACTGCAGTTTGTAGGCTGCCATGGGGGCCTCCTGAGGGTTCCTGTAAATGGAGAAAGGCTTTAAGATAGCCCCCTTATAGGTGGACCATCTTTGGTGATCTTGGTCCTCCAGCCCTGCAAAGAAGCTGGAGTAATCTGGGGAAATGTCCATTTGACAAACTCAATGGAATTTGTATCATTCTTGATACCAAAAGAAGTCATCATTTGGTCATGAAATTCTAGATGCTCCCATGCTGAGTATTTGCCGTTCTTATGGTAGAGAGTCATAAAGCTATTTACTTTCTTTTGCACTGCACCTGAGTCCACTCGCCCTCTGACTCAGAGCTGCTACTGTTGGTGGTCCATTCTTTGTCCTCTAGGCACTCCCTACCTTTATGAGACTTAAAATCCCACCCAGAATGACGGGGTCTGGTCTCTTCTCCCATGTGGTGCTGTGGCCTTTCAGGGTAATTTGCCTGGTACTCCCCTTTTCGCATGGGTAAGTAGTCATCATCCTCATCCCTTCTTCCGGGTATGGTGGATAATTCCCCCCACCTCCCTGAATGTGTGAATGTTTTTAAAATACTCTTTTGAGGCCTGGAATCTGGTTCTTCTCTCTCTGCAAAGTGGACCAGCTGGTCCCTTTATAACTTCAGTTTCTGCCAGTCTATCTCTCTGATCTTTTCATCATAGGACTCCTCCTGGTGATACATAGAGACCTGGGGTTTCACCTCTGACAGCAGTGCTTGAGTAGCTTCTAGCACTTTATTTTGTGCCAACACTCAGTCTCTGAGTTCCTCATTCTCGAGTTCCTCATTATCATCACAAAGGAACTCATCTTCCTTCTGTGAGGCTTGTATTGTCTGGGCATATTCAGACCACTTCTTTTTCAGGACACAAATTGCCTCCCCTTGTGCAATTTTGGCCTTTGTTTCTTCCCTCAACTGTTCTCTATGTTGTTTCAAAGTGTTCACCTTGAGAATTGACATTCCTAATGACTAACTGGCTATTTTCAGCTTTCAGTTGTTTAATCTGAGATTCAAATGTGAAAATGTCCTGTAAGCAGGCTCTAATGTGAACAACTGGCTCACTTAATTTGTGTTGACTCATGCTCAGGTCTTCAACACATTCTTGATACAACCTTTGCAATGCCGAAAATTGAACCTCTCGCTCTAAATTTGCTTGCTATTGTGTCACTAGCTCAACTTTTAGCTGCTGAATAATATTCTCTAATTCTAACTCTGAATTTCGGCTCTGTTGTGCTTTTTATTCTAATTGTTTCAACTCTCTTTGTGCTTTATCCAAAAGCTCTGATTGGTTTTGCACAGAGGCTACACTATCCTGGTATCTTTCTTCCGTGAAAGTAAATTTATGCTGTGAGCTGAGCCATTTTAATTTGCTCATCTCTGCTGGTCTGTGTCAAATAAAAGTTTGTCAGGTTCTGATGTAACAGCCCATTATCCTGCCACATATCAACATGTGCAGAGGTAACCTCCTGCATCATTATAGCTTGCCACATTTCATGCTCCTGTTCTACCCATTCACCTTTAATAAACAATTTGGATAGAAGGTGCATCCTGGCCATATTGATTTCCAAGGTGCTCATTTTTTAAATGTGTTCTGCACCTGATATATTCTCTATGTATGCATGGGCAAAAATCTCAACCCTATTTCTGCTTAGTTTCTACTCCCAATGACAACTTAAATCAACACTGTTTTACCTATACACCACCCTGGAACCCAGGGTGCAGGTCTGAATGGCACCATCACAATGCAACACAACTTTCCATCCGCTGCAATGCAATTACACCCAAATTAATAGTCTGCTGCTACTGCATTGTCACAAGTGAAGACTCTCTTCCAAGCCCTGGCACAAGCCCCCAGTTTAGTCGCAGTTTATTATGCGGTCACTCTCAAATCAGGGAGTTCCTTTTCCCTGAAGCAAGATGGCGCACAAAAGAGCACTTTTATTTTAGGTTCAATTTGGTGAGGCCCCCAACCCGTCTTGCACCCAACCCCAACACAGACCCTGTGTCACCAATTGACAAGGAATCAGGCCATTTTGTAGTAAATGTATATATTTATTTATTTATTTAATATTTGCCACAAAGCTAACGTTAGCCACCAATGCTGTGGCAACACCCACGATCACAAAATCTACAGAACCTACTTAATGTGAAACAATACTTTTGTCCTAGCAAGCTCCACCCACCAGGCCTCAATTAAATGTGACCCCTTTGATTGAAAGGCAAGGTGCAAGGAGCGTGAGCACAATGGAAAAATCGTTTTACTGCTGATTTAAAAAGGCACTCTTTGGGAAAGAAAATAAATAGGAAAAATAATTTTGGCTTGTTATTTGAAAGGCAAGGTTGGGAAAAAGGAACTCAAATGAAAATCATTTTCCAACTCGCTTGAAAATAAAAGGCAGGACTTGATAATATGGGGTCTGAGAAAATGAGAACCAAAAGGGAAATTTTGTTTTTGTACACAAAGAGAGATGAGATACAATACTTTGTAATTCCAATTTAAAATGAGTGAAGAATTTGGTTTTTTGCACCCTCCACCCTGACTTGAAAAGTGGTGTTTTGTAGATTACTTCCTTGTGGGATTGTGGACCCCCCGTTTCTATGTGGAAGTCAAGGATTTCAGAAACATTCAACCAAGTTATTATTGGCTATACCAGCTCTAACACACTGGGCATGAGCTATTGTTAGTTTTGAATTCTAACAACCTTCATCCCTCGATTTTCTATAAGGGAATTCATTGAATTACTTTAATCAAATGTGCTAAGTATCTACACAGCTTCTCCCCTCCCCACACTTTATTGGAAAGGAATGGTGCAAAGGGTCTACCCAGTTTTACCCCCTTCTTGACCCACCAATGGAAAGGGCTAAAGGCAGGTGACTCCCAACACAATTTAATTACTTTGGGATATCTACTTACATGGCAGCTTGTCTATGTCCAGCCACTGTCTCCAATGCAAGGATTAAGGTCTTTCTGCTAGTTGTTTGACGCAAGAGTCCAGCAGCAGTTCTCTCCCAGAATAATTCACAAAAAGCCAAGTTCTGATGCAAACCAGCCTTATCTAGGTCCAGTGACACAGCAACCTCGTCATAATTGCCATGGTCAGGATTGGCTACCATGTTCCCTTCACCTCCCTCCAAAACGCCCACTGGCTGCTCATGTGACCAGAAGTTGGGGTGTATGTATGATGTAGGCTGAAGTATGAGAATGGATAAATCATTTCAAATTGACATGGATTCCTGCATCTTTTGTTCTGAAATATTCATACTGTAATAACCCCCTAGCTCTTTCAAATAACCCCATGATATATATTTTAAGTTCTATATTTTATGGTGATTCAGACCATATTAATTTTACTTCGGCGCGCCCTTCCTCAGTGGAGTTACCGTTTTTCGCGGTTTTCTGCTGTGCCGGAAAAGCTCAAATGGGACAGTTCCCCATTTAAACATTATTTTTTTGATCTAACCCCGTTCCAACTCTCCCATTGCTCAGGTGTATGTAAATGGCAAAAATCATACTTTTCCATGTAACTTAAACTATGTACATCACATACATTTCTTTTTTACAAGGTCCCAATGGGTTTTTTCTCCTGTTTAATTTGAACCCAGAATGGGCTCACTCTGACACACGATACTGCTTTACCAGTGAGAAGGTTTCCATTTGCCTGAAGACATGAGAGGAGCCATCTGGTTTATCTGTGTTTATCTTAACATGTCCTTCTTCTGTGCTTCACAGGCCCTGCTCATTGCTTAATGTAGAGTTTTATGTGAAGCTTTACACCAAGGTTATATCTGCAGAAACAAATTGACAACCAGGCATTTTTCTTGGTAGGCCCAGCTCCAAAAAGCCTGGATTTCAGATTTCAAAGTGTATTTGTTCAGAATTAATTGCACTTTTTAGGGGGACCCTGACCTCACAGGTCATGTCTGTTGGCTGTGTTATCGACAATCCCCCACAAATTCAATCTCTTACTTTGTGTTTCTTTCTATTTTACTGAATTTACAGGCTGGTTGGCTTGGTGACACCAGCCCCCAAAGGTCGGGGTCACAATCACAGATACCCAGCAACTCAGTGGAGGAAAACAAAGAGCAGCCTAAAGGAATAACATCTCCCCTTGGCACTGTATGTTTCACATGTTGCATTTCAGATTACATTTAGGCCTAATGTTCATAGAGCAAATCTTTTCTTCATATAATGTTAACAGAAATAAGTTCACTGTATCCCGTCAGACAGTTACATAAGGGGTCAGTATTGTAATCTACACCAACAAAATATGCTTTTCTTTGTTCATGCTGTCATTTATATGATGAAGCCAGGTCTCTTCCCTGCTGATGAATGTAATCTGTCCTTCACTTTATTTCTGGATGTGCAAATGCATTGTTTCTCCATTTTAGCTTTCCCGTGTGCATTGCCGCAGTTTTTCCCAGTCAATCGGGTGGCACGTGGGTCAGCTTGGCTCATCTCCACGTTGAAGGTCAGGACGAATGTGATACATGGCTAACTGTCTACGCTAAACAACTGGAACTGATAATACGAAAATAATGGGAAACATAAAATCCTTGCATGAATGGGGGTACTTAGAGAGAATGGACTAATATATTGGCATTCCCACCTCTACATTCAGGGCTTCATTGATACCAGGGTACCGCTCTCAGGTGTCTCCCCCTGGGTGTTTGATTTACTGTTTACTTTTCCCTGGTGTCTCATGATACGAACAGACGTGTGTTGCTTTGAGGAGAATATACTGCTGCATGGGATAGAAGTCTATGGTGGGTGTTCTGGAATGGTCAGTGCGAGGGGGGTCAGATGGGTATCAACATGAAAGAGAGTGGGGGTCAGGACTGGTGGGCCCTGGCCTGGTAGGGTGTGGGTTGAGAGAGCACGGTCAGTTTAGTGGAGATGGATGGGCTGGCCAGCTTTGGTCTCACGCTCTGCGGAGAGCACATTCTGTGGAAAGGATACTAAACATTTGGAACAATAAATGGCTGGACTTCCATGGGAACAAGGCTTGCGTGGAGCTGGCAGGGGGTGGCGATGCCTTGGGCTCTCTGTGCGAGGTGCTGGAGATGGGAGAGCTGAGTTTGGCAGAGGGATGATTTTGAGCCTAGTAAAAAGATGGCGTCTGATCTCCGGGCAGGGGCACATGCTATGTATTGCTAATGGAGTTTGGTGCGGGTGAGAGTCACGGGGGTAGGGGCATCGCCCCCCCTTGACCCACATGTAGTTTATTTGCCTCGATTGGGACAAGAGGGGTTGGTTGGGACCATCTCTTTCCCAACAACATCCAGCACCTTTAAGCTTATAGGCACATTTTCCTTCACTTGAGCACCTGTTCATTCTTGTAAAGTTGAAAGAGGCCCATTTCTGTTCATGTTTTAGGCCTTAAGTTAGAAACAGAAGTGTTTTGGGACTGGCCTGCATTTTCCAATGGGTAGCACCAGTCAGCTTCACTCTTAAATACTGACATAGTCAAAAGTTCAGCTAACACTAAATGTGGTATCATGTAACCATCACTACACTATACATAGAGTAGTGCATACAATTTGTCCAAATAAAAGATCTAGCTGCTCTGAAGTAGATCTTTTTGTCTTGCAGTTTAGACTCATTCAATGCAAGCCTTTAAAAAATCATTGTCAATGCCAACAGTTTGGGCTTTTGTATAGGCATGAGAAAGGCACTTGTTAGGCAAAGTCGTAGAGGTATTAACTGGCCATTGGTGGTAGCAGGTGCAAAATGAGGTGAATACCTGTGCATCTAATAGCAGTGCTTGACAAATTACTAATACGTACACACAAGTGAAAATGGTTGGCTTTGCCAATGCTTGTTTTAGCATGACTTTGGTGAAGGACATACAGAGTGCTTTTAAATCGAGAGACTGGAGGCAGACCTGGTTAAGACATTTGTATTACACCAGTAGCGGGTTTACAAGTCCTATTAAGTCATTAACTTTCCGAAGACTGCTTTGAGAAAACACTGGCAGGCACTTTGACATAAAATTTGAGTGCAACATTTGATGGTAAGGCTTGAATAAAGTGAACTCATGCGGAGGTGTATTGGGCAGGGAGGGGAAGGAGTGGGAATTGGAAAGGGATTAGCATGGCCATGCAAAATAAAAAGGTGATGGCTGGAAGGTTTTGAATTAATCATAACCACAGGCACGCTCTGGGCACAGCTCTGGGCAACCATCCAGACCATTGTTTTTCAGCCTGCCAATCCATTACAGAAGGGGAAAAACCATATGCAAATCAGGTTTGGTTCTACACCAAAAGTGGCAGTCCAGCCCAAACTACTAGGTCACATCCCTTCTGCACGAGACCACAAGCATCCCCAGACTTGTTTCAGCCTTGTTGGGCATCATCAATGAGGATTAGCTTGGGTCCCTAGGCCCGGTAGACACGGGACCCACCATCTGGCATATCCGCCCCACTCGCCTAGCAGTTCGGGCAGGGCTGCTCCCATTGGTGGCAGTACCTGACTGATTTGCATATGGCTGGACCCCTTTTGCAATGGCACAGACAAGCTAAAAAACGGTGGTGTTGAAGGTTGCCCAGAGCAAAGCCAGTGATTCAGATTAATTCAATACCTTCCACCCATCACTTTTTTGGTTTTAGCATGGTTTTAGCATGGCCATGGGCAGTCAATGGGTGGGCACATAAGCAAACACTATAGGCTGTGTGTCCCTCCTCATATACCTTTCCTCCCTATCTGTACTCAAAACACCAAATAGCCCAAACTAACAATGGTTTGCAGTTAGCCGCCATGATCTATTATTAGGTTTGTATTTTCTGATATCAGGATTGTGTTGTCTCTTCTCTTAATATTGACTCAGGGTCATTTTAAGCTATGGGGTGGCCACAATTAGGCATGAATGTAACTTCAAAGGCATTGACAACAAACATTGATGCTATGCTGGGGCAGGCCCAGCAATATAAAGTAAAGACCAAGGAAGGACTAAGTGTGTTTGGGAGCCAGAAGAGCAGTAAGGGACGCTGATGTCCATAGTGCAGGGTCTGGGAAATTCAAACCCATGCTGCCCGAAGCGCTGAGAGGAATTACATGAGCCGGAGCAAACCCGACTCACTGCTGAAGCAGGAAGAATCCAACAGTGGTGTGGCCTCTTGGGAGTGGCCTATGTGGTCCATTAAACACATCAACAATGCCACAGTAACAACTCAGCAGAGCCGAACAGACCAAAGAGGAGCAAAGCAGGAAGACGTGCTGAACACATGCTAAACCGACAGTGACCTGAGACCCTGCGAAGGACTGGTTGCGCTCACCAGTGAATATACAGGCAACAGGAGTTGCGAGAAAGGTGGGTGGGGTCCAGGGAGCCCGAAGAGTCAAGTATTCCTCAGGAGTGATTTCCATCACAGTAGTGATACCAAAAGAAACAAGAGACAAGAATTCCTCTGGAGTGATCTCCTTCGTCACAGTGGTGACATAAGACATCATAAATCTCAAGAGTGCCTCGGAAGTGAACTCCCACTCCCTCACCACAGTGGGCAACTCAACACATGTGAAAGGTACCAAAAGGATCAAGGACGCGAAGGGAGCAATCTCCCCAATAGTCAAGATATATAAAGTATTGACAAAGTGCCAGCAATAAGAAGAAGAGTTGATAAAGTTTTAACTCTGTTGTTCACCAAATATTGGGAGTAAGTAAATAGACTTCTAAAGACTTGCACACAGAACTACCAAGGAACAGTCTCCAAGGCTCTTCCAGATGGACCAGGAAATAAGAGTAATTTTCCTGGTCTAGGTATGCTTGATAAATCAGACCTTGATATAAGAGACTGCGGTTAAGTCGACCTAAGTTCGTTGAACCCTTTTCTTCTTGGTTTATTTGTTAGTGTCAGGGATAGAGTAGTTGGTTTGGACAGAGGACAGTATATTGGTTTCATTTAACTTACATCCTGACGACAACTCAAGGTATTTTGTGTTTGAGGTAGGGAAAACCCCTCTTGAAATAGGGATAGAGAGGTTCTTTTCTTTATTTGAATACAAGTCTATAGTCAGAATGATACCACCGTGTCCATCTCCGTACTCCATCACGCCACTTACCCTTATGGCAGTGCCTGGTAATTGCCTATCCATTCCTAATCAAAACCCAAAGCTGTTGGCTTCTGCCGAAATGTTTCATGATTCAAACTGACTTGATAACCTCATACTGTTTAGTAACTTAAGAGTTTGCATTCAAACAGAATACATTTATGGATTTAACATTTGGACAAGGAACAAATGCCCATGCCCCGCTGCTTCCCCTTTCACCCCTCAAATACAAACCGCCAAGGGTGCACAGGCCCTCCCAGTAAGGTGTTATCTTTTTAACGTGTCTCAGAGGCAGATTATTTACAAAAGGAAGTGAATACAAATGACAAAATGTAAAAGGCAGTGGACATTGCTGTGGCAGTTTTTTCATGAAATTATATAAGGTTTTAACAAGGTATTTAAGTGTGATTGTTGGGTGATTAGAAAGGGGATAGCGAACAAGCTGTGTGAAACAACGATCTTGTCATGCATTTCATTTAATTCATTTCATTGTGTCTGTATGAGATGTTTTGTATGTTCTCATTGAAATTGAGATTGATATTTTATTTCTATTGCGCTCATACACAAGTGTTTCAGAGCGCGACAAGGCAAGGGAGGGGAACAGGGGAGAACAAAACAGCGATCTTACTAGGCCCAGTGACATTGAGAACGCGCAAGTGCATGGGAGAGGGGGGAGGGGAAAACTGCATGGAAGGGGGAGAGGTGGAAAGTGCGAAGCAGAGGAGAAACAGATAAATAAAAATAAATAAATAATAAAGGCAACAAACAGTGGTATTGCAGCCAGCAATTTGCAAGTGCTAGGTTTAAGGCAGCAGACAGGGTAGGTCCAATAAGTGCAGGAAGAAAAAGGGGGGGCTGTATGGGTACAGAAACAGACCCCGGTGCAAGGGGTGACCCGGAGGCACTGCGGGAGGGTGACAGGATGAGCAGGTACCTGGGCCCAAAAGACAGAGGGTGGCCAGGTGCACGGTGCCAAGAGAGAACAGTTCAGCAGGGGAGAGGGGGAGCGAAGGCAGACGAAAAGAGGAAGGTCTTGAGGTGCTTCCGGAACCAGTGATGGTTCTCCTCAAGTTTTAGAGTGGCAGGGAGGCTGTTCCAGAGGGAGGCCCCAGCCAAAGACAGAGATCTACCCCCAGCTCATTTCTTAGAAAAACGACTGACCCTGAGTGAGTTAGAGGCAGAGGAGCGGAGTGGAAGAAATGGTGCTCAATGCATTTATCGCCACTTTTTATGAGCTGCAGGATTTTGCATGATTTTGTATGATTTGGCAGGCGAAGTGCAAGAGCAGATGGGATTTAACAAATCGGTCCCCCTACCAAGTACGATTGGCTTTCAACCAGCATGTATTTTTAAACTGGCGGAAAACCAATGGATTCCTATGGGATCTGCCTGACCTTTGCAACTGGTAAAAGCAGGCAGATTCCAATGGAATTCATTGTGGATGACTCCACAATCATTAAGTGATTTAGACTTTTCCAGACACATGGTGGCAAGGTGAAGAGCAAAGGTGATTTTCACCTATGTTTTACTCTTTACTTTTCCAGTACTTCGTGGAAACATTAACATTAATGAATGGTCCCTTTTGAAAAAAGTGGAAACAGGAGTGGTACTTTCCTGTACAATTTAAGATTCAAAATAAAATGCCCCCATACTATTTTCATCAACACGTTTCTACAATGATGAATACATTGTCAGGTTGATTTATCAAGTGACTTGTGCATGTTTAAAGTAATCTGTATCAAATGGAGTATTATATTAGGCATTCAAAACCAAACTTCAACACATATTTGTACCAACTTGAGCTTGGAAGATGTGTGGTTAACAATCTAAATTTCAGGCGAGGCTCAAATTCACGCTTTACCATTTAACCAAAGTGTGTGATCCTGGACAAATTATTTAATCTTACTATGCCTTGCCTGCTAAAAATAGGTGGCCCTATAAGTGATTCAGTTTGCATTATAAGCTTTTCCAAAAAGTCTCGCTGAAAGTTTAATAGATGGGCAGCACCGGCATTAGGACCCACCAAGAACACTCATCCACATCTTTCTTTGAAAATATCAGGCCACATTTATTGATCAAAATTAACTAACTAACTAACTAACTAACTAAATATTTTTTTATATAGTGCAAATCTCACCCAAGGGTCTCAGGGCACTCACAAGGACAAAAACAACAGATACCAAAACATAAAAACAGTTTAGGGGAATTGAAAAGTCATCTTAATTCAAATGGCAAGCACTGCCATTAGGAGAGGCAGGTCATATTTAATGAAAGTGGACATTATTTGTTGTTAGCCTTCAAACAGAAACGTCTTCAGCCGTTTCCTAAACTGTTGCAGCGTTGCACATTGTTTCAAGTGGATTGGGATCATATTCCAGTTTTTTGGGCCCTAGACTGCAAAGCTTGCTCCGCCTAGTTTTTTTGTGATCATGCGTGGTTGGGTTAGTAGCATCTGATTGTTGGAACGTATGCTACGTTCAGATGTTACCATTTTTATTCTTGCTTTAAGATATTCTGGGGCATTACCAAGTAGACATTTAAAGACTATGATTAGCCCCTTAAAGGTCAGCCGTTGGTCGATGGAGAGCCGGTGTAGTCTTTTTGGTGTTCTGTAATGTGGGATTGACGATTCAATCCACAAACCGCCAGGGACTGCTCCATTTTGAATTGTTTGAAGACTCTTTATATTGGATCTGGTGGTGCCAATAAAGAGACTATTACAATAGTCCAGTTTGGTATTTACAATCGCAGCTGCGATTGATGTCCTATTAGCTTCAGATAGATGAGGATGTATCTGCCAGAGGAGATGTGTAAAAAAGGCGCAAGATGATTTAAGATAAGCCACATGTCTTTGAAAATTCAAATGGGCATAACAAAAAACACTCAGAGGGTTTTAACGTATTCAGATACAACTATGTTATTGCCATCTGTCTCAAAGGATTTATAGGAGTCATCTAGATTGTTTAGCCTGTGAGGTGTGCTGATGATCAATAGCTCTGTTTTTTTATCGTTAAGAGCAAGAGAGTTCAGAGCCATCCACTTTTGGATTGCCTTTTAGATTCTATTAATAGTTAGTAGATCGTCTTTATAAACCCCAGATAGTTTAATGATTATCCGGGTGTCATCGGCATAGTTTGCGAATAATATGCCAATGGATTTTAGCATGTCACAAAGACATTCAATATATATGTTAAACAATAGTGGTGACAGGCATGATTCCTGGGGGACACCACATTCAACGGGGACATTCTTTGATTTCGACGAGCCCTTGGTTACACAAGCACTTCTAGGACCAAGAAATGATTTTAGCCATAATACAGCTTCAGGAGAACAGTGACCTATGTTAAAAAGTCTATCTGCCAGAAGATTGTGATCAACTAAATCAAATGCAGAGGATAAGTCCAGCAGGAGCAAAAGAGCAGGACTTCCTTCCTCTACAATTTCAATAATACTGGCCTTCAGATCTAGGAGTGCTGTTTCTTGTTCCATGATTAATCCTGAAGTCAGACTGCTCAGTTGCCAAGATCTTGTTAGTTTCAACAAATTTCTGGAACTGAGTGTATGCAATTTTATCAAGGATTTTGAGGACAAATGGAACGTTGGTAATGGGATGATAATTTTCCGGGACTAAGGGATCCAAATTGTCCTTCTGCAAAAGTGGAGTGATCCAGGCCTCTTTAATAACATTAGGAACAACTGCCTCTTCAAAAGAGCGATTTACAAGTTCCGTAACCCATGGTGTGAGAAAGGAAGCAAATTCTTTAAAAAGTGTTGAGGGAAATATATCCCCCTTACATGATGTTGGTTTGAGCCCTTCTATGATTGCCAGGACCTCCTGTTCAGACATCTTAGCAAAGGAGAAGGGTTCTATCTCTTGATCCTGTCCTCTCAAGATTGAAGTTGTTGTGTCTTCGACTAAGGATTGTGATATAATTTTTTCCAGTCATTGTTAACACTTATTCTAGGTTCTGTGGCAGGGCCTTTAAGTTCCTTTAGAACCAGAAATATTCTTTAGATTTAATGGAAGCAAATGATGGTGTAATTCAATAACAAATCAAAGTAAACACATCAAGAAAAAAGACATCATTGAAAATTGCATATTATAAACAGTATTTATATAGTATGTACCAGACAATGATGTACAGGGGCATGTCAGGTGAGCAAGGCAGTCTCCTCCCTGCCACGCCCCACCAGGAACAATACCGAGAGGCTGGAAACACCTCAACCTGCACCCCTGCCTCCTGATGCAGCTCTCCCAGCCCTAGCATTCTACCCTACATGCTATCACTCCCTCAAACCCTCAACTTAATTAAAATGTGCTGCAAAAATGCAACAACATATAAAATGTTATGTTTAAAATGTAATTCTGTAAGAAACAAAATCTCCTATTCCTTGCTTCAGTATTCTGGAGCGGGGAGGGTCAATCTTTCACAACAAGATGGAGGTAGCACAAGCATCTCCTCCTGGGCCTGCTGGGATTAGCCAAAGTGTTCAGAAAGGCATTGTTGGGCGAACACCATCTGAGATGGTACGAAGACTGAGGACCTCACTGTTCAGCCCACTCGGAGGAGGAGGCGGCGGCATCACCCTCGATTTGCACAAGCCAAGAAAGGCATGCTGGGGACAGGTGGGAGTAGAGGGCAGTGGTGGTAAATGGGAATGGTGGTTAGAGGAGCTGAACGAAGGTGACTTGGGGTGAAAGGTGAAGGAGTATTGGATATAATAGAAAGCGAAGGGCAGATGTGAAGGGAAGATAGGTAGTTTGATGTTGCAAAACTATTTTCCTTGCTGCTCTTTTTGCTCTGTACTGTTTTCTTATAGAGGGGTGCAAATGTATTTTTCTAGACCTGGGAAGACATTCTTTGCTGGATCACGAATGTGGGAAATCTGGTTCAACAACAGAACTTTATTAGGGTACTCCTAGACCCACACCCAATGGAATTCCCCCCCCCCCCTGATCACAAACCTGGCCCACCCAGTTGAAAATTCCTAGAGCCGGACCTGGCCAACCTACTTAAAGCCGTGAATATAATCTGCCCTTCCTTTCCCTTTCAGTGGTAAATCCTTGTATCATGTTAAACGGACCTTGACAATGTGCTGTGCAGAAGAGCCAGAGCATAAATGGGATCCAGAATCCAAGAGGAGCCTTGAGGCTAACTTCTTAGCAGGCATGGGGAAATGATTGACAAGTAAAAAGAGGCAGTGCAGCAGAGAAACAGTGGAGAACAAGGGCAAAAGCAATATTTCCGTTTTTATGTCAGAAGCACCTTGGTAATTTGTGCTTAAGGTAGCACTAGTTACAATGGGTCTGGCATTTGTCAGGAGACCATTAACCATCACAAAGAATGTGAGTGATTCTGTGCCCGGTGAGTGCATAAGGATGGAGAATTAAACCGATTTGGCAGTGTGGAGAGCTATGGAGCCAGCGTTGAGAGCGACAGTGTAGGTGATCTACAGATGTGATGGCACTTCAGTGAATGGATGGCATGGGCTGGCCAATGCTGGGTGCCGGTTTCAGGTGGGTTAAAGTGTGGACGGGAGAATCAGGCGCTAAAGAGTGCTACTCGACACATGTTTCAGTGTCTGAAGGCATCATCACATGTGGTCTCCAAGGGCATAATGGATGTTAAGAAAATAGAGTGGTGAAGAATCAGCTGTACTTGTGCATTGCGATTCCAATTTGTTGTGTGGGGCAGTCGCCCCAGAGTGACAGTAACCAGAAGGGGCTGAGGTTGGATTTGCTCACGCTTTACCTCTCCCATTTTGTCAAAATAGCTTTTTGCAAATAATTACCAGAGGCACAAACGGATCAGCTAAGAGGAGCCAGTCTGTAGCCTTTGAGGAGACACCTAGTGAGAGCTCAAAAAAGAGAGTGGAACATGGAGGGTTTAAAAACTCTGAGCCAAAGACATCCAAGTGCTCTGAAGGTAGGTCCCCCTTCTCATGCTCGAATCCACAGCCATGAACCCATAAAGGGCAGCATTACAGAGTCAGTGGATGCAGAGTAGAGGCCATTTTGGATTTGGCAACATGCAGTTTTACAAACACAGCTCTGTATCTGCCAAAGAGGTTATGGGTAAAGTGGCAACTACTGTGTGCAAGGATCATCGCCAGCACACAACACCCACCCCTAGGAGCTACCAGTGCCCATCGAAAGACTTCTCCTAAAGAAATTGGTATACACTCTGAACAAACTCTGGAATGACGGTCCCCAAAATGTGGTGAAATACAGACACTGACAAACTCTCTCAATGCTGCACTATTTGATTACCTAACAAATACTGCCATGAGCTATTAAAGGCAAGCATGACCAAAGTAAGTCTAGAATAGAAGCAAAGTAAGTCTAGAATAGAAGCAAAAAACATGATGCAATCAAACCTGGGTTATCGACCCAAACACCCAGTGTGAACCTCCAAACCCGCCCATGTAACCTACAAGCACCCAATGGGAGACGGAAGAGGGGGCAAATGCGGAAAATAAGGTGCCTGACTGGCTAACAAAAGTGTTGAAGATGAGGTTTACACATGTCAGAGCACGTATGACATAGTGGTGCCACCACAATAAATTAAGGAAGTGGAAAAGTGTAAAAACGACGTCTAGAACGCCCAGAATCAAACCACTGTGGCGATTCAGAAGCAGCCGAAAAACCTGGATGCAGTCTCAGCTAAGAATGGCGTCTCAGAGGGGCATAGTCGCACAGTACGTGGTGCATAGTGGGTTCATCTGAAACTATAGTCACCGTGCCCAGTTGATAGAAAAGCTGTTGGTGCAGTTACTGGGAAACCCGCCTTTCACAAACCACTGTGTGATTGAGAGAGCGTGCATCAGACGCTGGGCCCCAAATCACCCCACGAGCAAACCATGTCCGATGTTTCTCAAATTCCTCATTTACTGACACCACTAAATGGCACCGAGGGCAGCCAACAGCCGGGTAAGGTGATGCTTCAAGGATCACGAATGTCACTGTATGCAGGATCCATTCCAGTAGTTCTTGCACCTAAAAAAGTATTTCTTGGAGTCAAGAAGGAATTGTGCCATCAAGGCATAACATAAAGAATGGTCTTTGCTTCCAAATTAAAAGCGCTGACACAGGTACCCTTTCTTTTTGACAGATCCTGAAACAGGGATGCAGATATTCATAAATCTGCACAGGAGAGATATGTGTCAGAGGAAGCCAGGAGGGTAATGGAGATCTAGCCTGGAGGAAAAGGAATGAGATGTATTTGCTGATTTAAGAATTGCTTGATTTATTTCAGTTATAAGGATGATTTCCCCTTTATGTTTTTCATAAACTCCAGGACCCTTCATGCACTGTGTGATTCTTGAACATGAAAAAGACAGACAAATTATGCTTTGAATTTGAGTGTTTTTTTCTATTTGAAGTAAATCATTTGAAATTAAGTATACACAGGGCCTGATTCATGGAATATTTTTCCCGGTGCACAGTACTTTTCACTGGTGCAAAGTCACTTTGCACCAGTGAAAAGTACTTTGTACCGTGCAAAGTATTCCATGAATCAGGCCCTTAATGTCTTTTTTTCTCTTATACTGTTACAGCGCACGTCTTCTGATTTCATTTTGTTTAAACATTCCTGCTTTTGATTTGCGGAAAACAAGGATGAAGGGTTCAAAGCAATAGCACAAGCATTTGCCTGAAATTATTCTCTTGGCTTTTTACACTTTTCCAGTTGTTACGTTGACTAATAGTTTTTGAGTGTGCTTATTTCACTGATCTTTTCTAATTTGTCCTCCTTATATTTAGTAGACCATACGCTAGGCCAATTGGTTGTGGTTTCTTTGGCCTCCCCGTAAAGCCCTCAATACAACCAAACAATGTCCGTGCTGGTCAAAGTGGGGATGGGACAAGGATTCTTGGGATAGATGTAACTTCTTTTCACAAATCCAATGCTAAGGGTGTCAGCCAATGGGAATATCTAGTGATGCTACCCCTTAAAGTGAATGACAAGACAGCGGGCCTCATTACAATGTAGGCAGTAGAGGGTTAACGGCGCCGGTAGAGCTGCACGCGCCGTTAATGACGGGCCCGTTGTTAGCATCCTCCCCATTCCCATTAAGCTCAAATGGGAATGGGGATGTACCGGGTCCAGGTTCCTGGAATGGGGAAATACTGGGCCCTTCTAGGTCGGAATGGCCCGTTATTTCCCCATTCCAGGAACCCGGACCCGGTACCCGGTTTGGGGATAGCCATGCTGCTAAAAGCGGCATGGCTACCTCCATACTTGTAATGAGGCCCAGTGTGTCTCTTGTCTCCAATTGTGTGCAGCCTACCCATTAAGCCGCAAGCAAAATGGAACTGAGTTGACTCACTTATAACAGGGTTGAACATCCCTAGAAACGTCCCTTCTAAAACAGAAAGAAATATTTTTCAGTATTGATCAACATCACAAGGTCCCACGTCAATTTAATGTCCCCTAACTTGTAACCTGTCATGAAAAAGTTGTGTTCCAAGGCAAAGCATGTGGTGAAGCTCTTATTGTCCCTTATTGGAATATGCACAGTCTATATAATGATGTCTTACATTATTCATATATGTCTTGCAAAATATATCCCTTTTATAATTCGATAAGAATGTTTTGGGAACATTGGGCTAGGGGGTTAGGAAATTAATATGGCAGCTTGCTAAATGTGCAGTCCAGTGTGGCACCACACAGCAAGCCTGTTCACAGTGGGCACCTTCTAAATTAAAAGTAAATAAATAAATTATTGGACTTTCCAATCGGCTGTAATTAATGATTGTCTATTTAGGGCAGACATCACCTCTTCAACCACAATGAAAACAGGGAGCACATAAATATATGGTCAGGGTTGGACTGGCCCTTTCGGTCTTTCGGCCCGTGGCCTGGTCCCTTGGGGCCAGTTTTTCGGCAGCCACCTCTGGGGCGTTTTTTAAAAAAAATTGCAATGTAATTTTTTTATTGGCAGGCCCTGCTTGCCCACGGTAGTAGTGTGTGGGTGCAGCGTGTGGCGCCACAGCCCACATGGAGCAGCTCGCGAGTCGCAGACTCACAGACTCAGCAGGCTGGCCGCTGCCGCAAAGTCAGATGGGGGATAGGGGTGGATGGGCCCCTGGGCTGGGCTGGGCAGGACAGGAGCCAGGAGGCGGGAGGCGCCGGCGGCACTGTCTGCAATCTGCCAACTGCACACAATTCATCAGAGCATGGTAACACTAGATGTTGTTACCTTGCTTTGATGATTGCATCTGCATCATGCATGCATCATAATTTATGATGCATGCATGATGCAGATGCAGATGCATGTGCATCATTCATCACGGTGGGCCACCGGCGGCCGTGCCACCACTGCAGGGGGCTGGTGCTGTGTGGTGTGCTTGGCTCGCGCTCCGCTCGGCCGGCGGCGGCCTGAGTGAACGTTACTTTGATCTGTGGAGGGAGGCAGGCTGAAGCAATTGCAAGCACTAACAGACTCAGCAGGCTGGCCGCTGCCGCAAAGTCAGATGGGGGATAGGGGTGGATGGGCCCCTGGGCTGGCACCCCCCTACACCCCTTTCCTACAGCTCTGAAGTTGCCAGTGGCTGGGTTCACGCAGGAGCAAGGGCGGAGCCGGCCTCAGAAGTTTTAAGGTTGGGGGCTGTTGGACATTTTTAAAAAGCAGGTTGAAAGTGGGGCCTCGAGTGACAGAATATCCAGCGACCTCCAAATGCTTGCATGTCCTCCATCACAACGCCGAGAGGCCACGCAAGTGGCGACAGGGCGCGGTACATGACCGAGTAACACAACTTAACATAGCCTGTGCCTTACATAACACAGCCCCTGCCTTTTATCTGTGCCCTCTGACCTCAATGACGCTCCTGCGTATGCTGTCTCTGTGCTCCCAACTGTTTTGGGAAAAAAATGAGGGAAAAAGTGTCAGTACTGAAAAGTCAGTCGAGCTGGGAGCAGGCTCGGACTGGTCTGTAGGACAGTAGGCCCAGGGCCAACCAAAAACACAAAATGCTGGTGTGGGCCCGTTTTTTTTGGCCGAAGTGGGACCCTTATTGGCCCATGTGGGCCAGTTTGATGAGTTAATTCACTCTGCGACTAGTAGTTTTGACCAGTGTTGCTGAATAAATATTCTTTAAAATGCACAATTTGCATGTCACTTTATCAAAAATCTCCCCCTGGGTACTATTCAAACAGTATCTCAAAAGGAATGAAAAGCCATTTGCAACTGCGGGACACTTTTTCTTTGGTGCCTGAGACAAATGCATGGCCCAGTTTGACCCCCGATGATAGCTAGCCTTTGTTGCTGTGTGCAGTTCGTAAGCACCCCAGTGTCTTTGTCGAGGGCAGTAGAGGTAGAAATGCGATGCACAGAGAAAATGAGACATGTCATCAGGATTTTTTTAAACTTGGGTACATAGTTGCACATCTTCTTCACACAACTTTTACACATGGACAATGTTTTTTACACTGTGTGGATTTCTACCTATAGTTGTTTATACATTTACTTCTGGCACGTTCCACTTCACAGCAAGTGGGGGCACGGGATGCACACATTCCCTTATTAGGGTGACCCGACGTCGCAGACTTTGGCCCTCTGTCCCCCTGTCCGGGGAGTTTTTTTATTTTTTTATTTAGGAAAAACCCTGTGCTAGTTTTGGGGGAGAGAGGGATGGAGGGTGACCGTCCCGGATTTGGGGAAAGGGAGGGTAGGCAACAATTATAAAATAAATTACCAATACACTCAGAATTGAGCCATGGCAGGAGGGGCTCCAACCCCCAATCTTAACAGCCTCACACGTTAGCTGATTGTGCCACCAGACCAGTTGATTAAACGAATGGGCAGCAAGCCATGTAAAATGCATCAGAGCTCTGTGTTATGTCTATATCCACGGTCAAAACAGGCAAGTTATGTGCAGGAGCACTGCTGGAAATACCGTGTGGTGAAGAGGGGGCGGATGTTGGGGCGGTTTGGTGGTATTTTATGTTGTTGGTGGTCTCGATTTCTCCTATTGAAAATCTGGTCACCATATCATTTGTGTAATAGTAGTTGCGGGGGCGATTCAGAAAGGGTATGGGAATGCGGGCATATGTGTTGCTGACATCTCGACCCCCTTTCTGAAACATTGTTGCACACACGTGAAGGGGGGACATTTAAACATTGAAAAAGGCACCCCCTATTGAGCAAGTGGATGATCCTCACCATGCATGGGAAAACCCTGCCTCCACCTACTACGCCCTACGCCTACGCATTCAGAGCAGTTGCCCAGGAATATGCAATGCCTGCTGAGCCCTCACTGAATTTGTTTTCACTTGGGGAAGCAAGGATGGGAGTAGCTTTGATCCCACGTGATTCTCTACTTTTATGATTGGGTAGACATGTTTTTTCACTGTGACGGGTGCTTTAACACTCGCCATGCTGTAATGCATTTGTACCACCCATGGCCATCTTAATCACTTTTGGGGCCCGGGCACAGATACCTGTGGGGCTCCCCTCTACCAAACCAAAAGAATTAAGGGATCTGAATACCCCCCCTCATCACGATCACCCCTCATAGCTTGATATGTTGCCTCGCAAAATAAGCATAGGTAATACCTTTCAGTCCCATCAGAATGATAAAGAAGTAGCATTTCAAAAACAGCATTAGCAGCAGTCCACTATAAGGGTACTTCTGTAGTGGTTGTGGTGTGCAATATATACATTCTCACTATTATGAATGCTAACACTGTAGTCATTGAAATCATGTGTGAGGCGCTTTTGAAGACCATACTCTGCGCGGTGACATTTCTGAAAGGTTTGGGGCCTGGTCATTTTGACAAGTTGGGCAATATGAGATTAAATGAGATGAGGATCACACATTGGTTAAGCAGCGATGCCGGGATTTGTTCCCATTCTGCAATTCCTGCTAGTTTATTTTCCAGATCTTACCATGAACTAAAATAATCTAATTTTATGCAAGCAACTTGGAAAGTACACAAGTCACATAACCCAACATGACAGTTTTTTAAAATGACATTTTATAGAGGCGTATAATGAAAAATGGGGATGATTCTACCTTAATTTCCTCTATCATCATGGAAAGTATTTAAGTATCAGCATACTAATTGATGTGATCTTAAAAGATTTGATCTGGTTTTCTCATTTGTATTTTAAAGCTTTATATATTCCCAAAACACAGGCTTGTGAAATTATTTTTTTATTAACGCACAGATAACCGTGTGCATTGTACAAAAAAGCAAACCGTTTTTTGAGTCAAATGAACAGAGTTTAAAAGATGCTTGCCAGAGGCCTTCAATATGTGGTCCGTTTTCTTCTGTGTAGAACCCCTTCCTCTCAAATGACTTATATAAAAATATAAGGTAATGGGCTAAACACTGCTACCAGCATGTAATAAGGGAAACCTTTCCGCAGAAGACAGCGCAGTACTGTCAGTTATATAAATGATTTGACCAGGATGACTGTATCATCTGCTGACAAAGCCAGGACACGCAAATGTACGTCTTGGTTTCACATTCTTGAATTAACACTTTATGCTCATCATAAGGGGTGGCTGCATGGGTTTACAACCACTATCTGAAGAAACCGACTTCTGATTTCTAGACCTTCACCATACTGGTTTTATAGCAACCGCTATCTGGTGCAGGCACATTGCTGTTAATAGCACCTAATGTGCTACAAAGCAAAGTACACAGATATATTGGTTGATCAACTTCAGACAGAGGAAAGGCTGAGTCGGCCTTTGTGGAATTTAGTTTTGTGATCTTGCATATGAACACAGATCTCAGCAGTGAGTGCTTAACACGCTGAGCTATGTTGCAAGAAGGGAGGGGGAGAAATGAAAAATCACAGGGTGGTGGACTGGAGGCTTGGAGGCAACTCATTGCTGCTGTGTTCGTCCCCGGTTAAACAGCCCAGGATGAAGGCGAGTCTAAGTATGGAGAGGAGAGTCCAGGAATGGCCCAATAATGGAAGGGATAGAGGAGGTGGAGCGCGAAGTGGGCCAAGTTGGGTGGGAGAGAGGAGAAAAAAAGCATATAACTGGTTATACATTTGTGTGACTTGGTAATGATTTGTAATTGTGGAAGGTTGTATGTGAAAACCAATAAAAAATTGTTATAAGAAAATAAAAAACAAGCTGAGCTATCTTCTTCACCATTGCAGCACTCAAATGTATCAATATGCATTTCAACTTTGGCTGTTGCACATGATCAATAGGGTCCCCACAGAAAGGTAAAACTGCTATAGGAGCTGTGTGTGCTATTGTGGACGCACCAACTATGTATACACAGTGAACAAAGAAAGTATTACAGGGTGAATTAATCGGAACAGAATGTTCTTGTCAACAACAGACAGGCAATAGGTTTAGCCTCAGCAGCAGCCCGTAAAATATCCTAAAGTGTGGCATTTATGCTTGCTCAACAATGGACACTGGTTTCTAAAGATAATGCAGCCTTATGGGGCCCCCCTCAAGGTGAGGGCCCGGGGCAAGTGCCCCTTTTGCCCTCCCATAAAGACATCTCTGGTACCACCCACACATGGGTTTTTAGCGTTTGGCTGCCCGTGCATCGTCTGCACCAATTCACAGCCTCCAGTAAAGGCTCAACTCGGCTTTGCCAATAGAGTGATATCGGCCCATGTAAAATCCGGCATGTGGAAAACGAATAGCCTCTTTTCTGTTTCCAGAGGGCACATTTTTGTCAAGAAGTACCCACGGTCTTGTAATTGTAATGGGTTATTTATAACGTGCTTAATACCCAGAGGTTTCTAAGCGCTGCGTTGCTCCGAGGCTCCCTCAGCTATCCTGAGGTGGGTGGGTATTCCGACTGGAAGAATCCTGGTGCATCCACTGGCTATATGAGGTGATCATCACGGTGAGGTTCCGTTGTCAGGGCAGGTTCCATCTTGGGCGTGGGTGATTTGAGCTGCTCGCTTGGCGAGGTAATGAGGAAAAAGAAAGATACTCATGTCACATGCTTCTGCAAATATGTGTTGCCATCTAGGTCATATGCACAGCGGGTGTGATTTATGTACACTGAAGTTTGCATAAGGCAAGCCCATTTGTGCTGGCCCTCACGGACCATGTTGCACAATAAACTCAAGATCGGATTTCGGTCTGACAAATATATGAAATTTTGATATTAACCCCTAGCATAACCTAATCCATTAAATATCAGAAACACCTGGAATGTGCTACTATGAATAGGATTTGTTAACTGTCACGGACTTGCGTAAAAAGGCATAAACTACTTCAGATCTCACAAATCCAATGTATGCGGATCAATGCACAGTCTACTCTAAAGCATTGGAATGAAATCTTTGACATAGTCATGATGAAGACACATATCATTAACCCTGGGTGAAGGGTGGGGGGGCGATGGTGCTGGTAAACTCACTCTTGTGCGCAAGCAGGGTATGGAGCGGTGTAGCACAGAGAGGCGGCTGTATGGTGTCTCATGAGTCATGGAGGCTTGGAATCGGCACCTGGCAGGCTGATATTTAAGCTTTCCAGTCCAGAGTGGGACCTTTCGCATTACCCATATTTGCAGAAAGTATTTGCGAGTCTGCATAGAATACTTGCATGTATGAATTTGCGGATCAAGCCGTTGTTGCAACACACACACTCACTGGACACACATATGCTGGACATTAACCTCGAAGGCCCTCTTCAGATCACATCACACACTACCAGTAAGTTTCCTCCCCACTCAACCCCCCGTGTGTGTGCCTGGCTACAGTGCACGCCAGCCCCACCAGACAGAGACAACTGGCGCCTGCTTCCTGCAAAGGTAACTGTACCAGTAAGACACTGCATGCCACGTAACAGAGCACAACACTAATCAGTGCTTCCCAGCCATGCACAGCACCATAAATCATTGGATAGCGGGCCGGCTTCCTAAGACGTTACTATTACTGATTACTCCTGCATAAACTTTACCACCACTTACCAGAGCCACATTCGGCCCTACTGTGCATGTTTAGTAGCCACGTGCATATGGCGCCTCTCTAAATCTCTTGCATGTGTACAAGCATGTGAACAGCAACATGTGGAAGTGTTTGATATGTGCACTAATTGTAGCACTTTATTGCAGCATTTGAACAGCTACTACGACAGATCCTGGCACAACGAAATCGCAGGAGACAACAAGGGACACTCTGGTGACAACTAACCTAAGCTAAGTGCTGCACTACCTCATGTGTGTTTATTATGTTGTTGTGCCTTTGTATACTGCTATAGTGATACTGTATATGGGTATAGAGTCAGAAGCAGAGACGTGTGTATCTATGAGTGTAACAGCTAGCTGGAAGCATGCTCAGTGATAAAAACCTTACCCTAACATCCCCAACCTATCCATAACCTCTCCCTAAACCTCATTCCAGTTTCCCTACTCCCCCTCCTATCCAACCATTGTCACCCTACCCTAATCCTCGTTCCCTGCTGGGGTTGCGGAGCCCTGTATAAGCATTGACTTGCAGCAGGTCCCAAAACCGCAGTGGGGGTGGTTGGTTCATGCCACTCCTGTGCCTCAGTGCTGTGGACGGACCCTGTCACAGAACTGTATGCAAAGTAATGTTATTTTATGAGTTGTGCTGTAATGTAACAGACACATGAACCCTCCATAAGTAGCATTTTCTGACCTCTCCCTAAACCTCATTCTGGTTTCCCTACCCCCCTCCCCTCCTATCCAACCATCGTCGCCCTTACCCTCCTTCCCTGCTGGGGTTGCGGAGCCCTGACTTGCAGCAGGTCCAAAACCGCAGTGGGGGTGGTTGGTTCATGCCACTCCTGCGCCTCGGAGCTGTGGACGGACCTTGTCACAGAACTGTATGCAAAGTAATGTTATTTTATGAGTTGTGTTGTAATGTAACAGACACATGAACCCTCAATATGTAGCATTTTCTGTAAAAGTCGTGAATTGACGTGATTCACGGATGATGGTTTGAGGGCCACTTTTTTTGAGGCGAGTGGTGGCCCACTTTTTTGAGGCGAGGGGTGGGACACTTTTTTGAGGCAATTGTGGGCCACCTTTTTAAGGTGAGGGGTGGGCCACTTTTGTTTTGGTATCCGGGCCTATTTTTTGTCCCAGTCCCACCCTGTATACGGTATTAAAGCCCTCATCCATGGAGGGTAATAGGGGAGAAACGTCCCCAAGAAAACACACAAGCTAAAGCTTTTGCTTGGCTGAGAGGCACTGAAAAGGTGGGTTGGAATAAAAGAGTCACCACGCAAACCCCACTCATCCCCTTTGGATTGGGAACAAGAAAAAGTAAACAATCGTCCTTTGAGGCTGCTTTGTCATGAGGATATAAAGGGACATTTTATGATATGTTTGGGAGTGCCAGATATGTGTTTATTTATTTATTTTCACATTTATACAATGCACCAAACCCTCAGCAATCAGGGCACAGTTATAGAATTTGAGTTAGAGAGTATGATCATGTTTGGCAGGCAGACAGACTTTTAAGGTAAAAGTGGTCCATGTGCAAAGAGTAAAGTCTTGAGTTGTTTCCTGAATGAGCAATAGGATTGATCTGCTCTGAATGTGGGGGGCAAAGAGTTCCAGTATTTGGAGGTGATGACTGGGAAGCTATATCTACCAGATCTGTTCTGGTTGTATTGTGGGATGGTCAGCTTGAAGGTGTTGGCAGCTCGGGAGGGTCTTGAGGACTCAATTGTTTTGAATTTATGTGACAAATAGGCAGGGCTGCACTGGAAAGGCATTTGTGCGTGGTGGCTAACATTTCGAAAATGATGCACTCACATGCAGGGAGGCAGTGGGCCAGTTTGCTGGCAGTGGATATATGTTCCGGCTTGGAGATATTTAATGTGGCTCTGAGGGCATTCTTTTTTATGACTTGAAGCTTATTTATTTTGTGGGAGGAGGTGCCTGCAAACAGAGTGTCACAATAGTCAAGTCTCGAACCAATGAGTGCGCGGGTGATATGAAGGCAGCTGTCCAGGGAAAGAAATGGTCTGCTAGCATTGATTCATTTTGTGGTGTAGGCTGCTGAAGGGGTGATGGTGTTGACCTGCCGCGTTAGTGAAAGGGTGGCATCAAGGTAGATGCTAAGGGTCTTTATGTTGCTGGATACTGGCATGGAGGTCCCCTTGATGAGGAATGAGCTGTAAGCTTTGTTAAGTTTGTTTAGGACCATTTGTCAGCCTCACTACACAGAGTAATGCAACAAAATATGGCTGCCCTTTCCTGTGACGCACACTCTGACCACCTCATTGGACAATTCACACAGTTGCATGTCCATTGGCCAGCATACTGAGAAACACAGATTGTGGCATGTGCGCTCTCCATGTAACACTAGCACGTATGTAGAACAGTCCCCTGCTTACAAACCACACCCAGAAACGTTGTTGCGCAATCCCTCAGCCTGCACAGTCCCATTTCTATGGCCACCAGCCTGAAAATCCCCAGATGAGGCTTTTGTACTGCGTGCGTGCGTGGGGGAAGAAATGTTAACCAGGGTAATGGCCTTCGTTTGTAGGGGTGGCTCTGAAAGGAGCCGTTGTGGGATTTTTCTTTTTTGTTGTTGTTATCATCTGCTTCCACAGAAAGAGCGCGTTTTCGGTATCATACAGTTGTGTGTTTTCTTTTCGTCCTCAGAATCTGACAGGAACCTTTTGAGTGCATCTTGGAGATGAGCGAACTAAACAGCATTAACAATGGGCGACAACGAAATGCCATTTCATTGGAATAACTCTGCATTTTCAGAACTAATGAGGTCATTGTTACAAAAAAGCATGTCACGAGCAGACATAAAATCAGACATGGTTCTGTTAATCAGACATCTTCCAACTTCTAGCTGGGTGCACCAGACAAAACCACCTGGGCAGTGGGAAAAAGCCTCCTCACTGCATTCATCAGCCTCTTCAGTCGACGAGCAAATGTAAACAAGACACGTAACCCAATTGCAACCAGCCACAGTGCATGACGACAGCATGCACAGTAGTGGAACTGGCCAGTTGTCTCCAAAGTGCACGCATATCGGCTAAACGGAGGTCATCGACAGCGCACCACAATGCGACCACTGCTCCCAAACGGAAATTGGCATGAAAGTTTCTTTCCTGGGCATACTTGTGCAGATCTATCACAAAGGCATCACCCAAAGTTAACACAATGCATTTCTCCACCTGATTAGATAATTCCAACAGCGCCATTTCCATTGGCCAGCGTGGTGTGAAGGACAGATTGTGACATGTGTCCTTCCCAAAGTATTGTGATGGCCCCATTGAAGCACAAACACTCCTTCTTCCCTTTCCACTATCCTCTTCCCACCACGCCCTTATTGGGTATTGTTAAGTAGTCACACACGCATCCACCAATGCCATCCAAGACATCAACATCTAACACTGTCAGTTCTCCACAAGACCTCATATGTACTGTTACAAAATCAGCCTGCAAGACTGCATGGCTAATATCTCTGAAACTCTTGCTCTTCTAAAACCCAAGAAACAGAAGTGCCTAGATCAAAAAAGTCAACCTTGGTTCTCAATTGAACTCAGGAAACTTAAGTCCTCAGCGCTCAAGGCATATTTCCTATGGAAATCCACGCCGTCACCAAATCTGTTACTATCTTACAAGAACTTAATAAAAGCATACAAATCAGCAATCCTGCAGGCAAAACAAAACTTTCATAACCTAAGAATAGACAAAGCAGCCTCAAATATTAAGGACATTTTTAAAATTTTAGAAGAGCAAGAGTCAGTTCCATTACCAGCAGACCAATTAGAAACTAGATATGCTGCCTGGTGCCAGATAATTCAGGATGGTATGTATAATAAACTTTTAGGAATCATGGCCGGTATGCAAGAAAGAAAGAAGACCTTCCCAGTAAATCCCCTTGTGGATGCTGAGACCCCTTTTAAATGTCAACCAACCATACCCCAATTTAATTTCCACCCTATAACAGAGGAGGCGCTACAAGTATTCATTGACAAACTGAAACTGCCTCACTCCAAAGGTGATGCCTGTGCCTCGGTGATCATAAATACGTGCCCCCCCCTCACTTGTTAAAGCAATCTGTAAATTCGTTAATTAATCTTTAGACAAGGGTTTAGTACTCGATAACGTGAAAGAAACCATGGTTACACCCATCATAAGAAAACAGGATTAGACAGTAATAACTCCTTGAACTATTGCCCAATTTCAAACACACCTTTTCTTTTACTGATTTTAGATAGAGTTGCCTACGGACAAATCTCATAACATTTAAAGTTATACCCCATCCTGAATGAACACCAGTCAGGCTTTAGAAGCGGCTTCGGATCCGAAACCTCACTTCCCTGAACTTAAATTGAACCTATAAAGAGACTAGACAAAGGTTCTTTATCTCTGTTAATCTCGCTGGATCAATCGGCTGTGTTCGATTTAGTCGATCATTCGATTTTGAAGCACAGATTCACACATGTTGCCATCTTCTCTCCCTTGGTGGCCTACTGGATTATTTCCTTCCTAGAAAATAGAATTAGTAGAGTCTGTTCTGACGTAGAAGAAGCTTTACCAATACCAGTCCTCTTTGGAGTAACACAGGGTGCCGGTACCTCTCCTTGCATTTATAATTTGTTTATGACACCGTTCTTCTCGGAGCTAGAAGAGGAGGGCATAATATTCTATAACTATGCTGACGACACACAATGTGTCATTCCTCTTTCTGGTAGCCACACGCAGGATGATCAGGAACTTAACAGAATATTCACCATCATTGAGAAATGGATGCTTAATAATAATTTAGCCCTTAACAAAAGTAAAACCAAGCACATGATTGTGGGGAGCTCCACAGCTATAAAAAATTCGATAGAATTATGGTCTGTTTAGACACAGAACCGACACAATATCCCCTGTAAAGAAACTTAAAATCTTAGGAATTCTGCTAAATCAATCATTGACTATGGAATCTCATGTGCCATGTATAACAGCCTCCTCCACTTATTATATTAAACTCCTACACCTTCTCAAGCCACTCATTACCCAACAATGCACAGAGATAATCGCCAGAGCCATAATTGACGCGAAGATAGATTATTGCGGTAGTCTACTAGTGGGCATCAATAAACATGAAATACACAGACTACAAATAATACAGAGTGGAGCGGTCAGACCTGTCTTGGGTCTTTCTAGTAGTGACCATGTTATGAGCGCCAGACAATCCTTGCACTGGCTCCCAATTAAAGCTCATATAGCTTTTAGGGTACTTACCATAACCTTCAAGTGTAGGATGGGTAACATGCCACTTTACTTACGGACCTCCATTATCGATACACTGATTAGTAGGGATCTCAGGTCTAGCAGCCAAAATGAGCTCCTGCAGCCTAAAAGTAGAAGAATCAAAGCTGAAAAGGGGGCTTTTTTCTCAGCTGCTCCTAAACTTTGGAACAAGTTACCTAAAGAATTAAGACTCCTTGGGTCTTTACCCTTCTTTAAGAAAGCATTAAAAACCTACCTCTTTGGATAATTGCCAACCCTCTAGCCTATGTTTGTTTAACAGTTAGCGCCTTTATGCCCGAGGGTCCACTGTGCACTTTACAAATGTTGTAAAGTAAAGAAAAATCTGTTATTGGAAAGCACGTTCAGTGGGAAGTTCACTCAAACATTGCACAATTTGTACATGCACATTCAACCACATGAGCACCCATCACCACAAAAGAAAGGTACGAACATTGTTTTGGCACTATGTTCACAACTCTGTTATAACTGCCTCTGTGCACGATATCTGCCTCTAAGCATTGATTACGTGTTTGAAAAGCATACTGGTTATCCTCCCATCTCCTACCATGAAGTGGCAATTTAATGGTATTTGCTTGCAACGTTTTCATTTACCCATATCACACAGTGTATTAGCGAAACAGGAACTCTCTTCTTTCCTTCCAACAATGCTGCACAATGTGTTCTCCACTAGACCACCTCCTACATAAATCATAAAAAGCTGGCAGCAAAGTCAACACTGAATGTATCTTACCAACCTAAAATCAGTTCCCAAAATGTCAGTATGTGCACGGCTGTGGTTGTTTGTACGCTGCAGAATTGCACAGCCTCTTTTGAAATCTGCCAGCTTCCACTCTCCGCCCTCAGCAACTCATCCATAAGAGGACTGCACAACTTGTCCTTGGCCTGAACGCCAGGGATCGTATCTCTGCTTGACTAAAATGTCTGCAATAGCTCCCACTGGCTGCGAAGAATAAAAAAAAGCCCTGTGCATTATGACCTCAATACCATGAACTCTCACTTCCTAAATATATGCTTGCTCCAGCTCTTCCCTCATCCGCCTCCAACTCCCTCAGGGTAAGTTGCGTTTGCATGCAACCAGTTGGTGGTAGATATCTTTTTTTCTTGGGGCCTCCCTCTGGAACTGGCTCTCTTCCTCCCTGGAACTTGAGGAGCACCATTTAAGGGTCTGAAACACCACAAAAAATGTGCATGTGCTTCTTCTTTTTCCCATTGTCTCCCCTGCTAACTTCCTGCCTAAAAATAATTGTGCACTAGTTTCCTACCCACCCTGTAATCTGTGCCCCAGGCCAGCTCCCTCCCAACAGTTCCACCCCTGCCCTGGCTTTCTGCCAACCTCCACATTTGGGGACTGTTTTCTGCAACCTTAACAGTCCACCCACCACTTGATGTCTACACTTATCCTTCCACTTGCCAGCACCGGCCGTAGTTGCACGTATTGCTATTTTTTGTTTTTCCCATGTACTCCACTTTGCCTTCCCCCTTCCCATTCACTTGCACACTCTCAGTGTCACCTGGCGTCGTGGGACCAATGTTTCTGTGTGACCTTTGTTCCGCCCCCCTTTTCTCATTATGCCTTCACACACTTGTTTGTAGGTGCCGTACAAATGCCACAGAATACCATATCACATCATATCACATGATACACACACTGTATTCATACAACAGGATGCCTGCCACGTACCTTATAGACTGCACAAAATGGTCTTTCCACTGTAATGCATGTACTAAAAATGTCAGAAAAGTGATCCCACAAAAGCAGCATGGAATGTATGTTAGCAATGTTAAGCAAGTGCGTGCAGTGCATGCATTCAAGCAGGATGCCTGCCACTTACCTTGCACACTTTCACCATAGCCTCCTCCATTTCTCTGTACAAACATACCTTCTGCCACAGTGCTTGTGAACAAACCACAACCAGCAACCACATTGCGCAATGGCTTAGCCTCCACAGTGAAAATGCCATATCTGCCATCCTAAAAAGAGCTGGATGTGGGATGTCGAATCCACAAAGTTCTGCCGAATCCGCATAGTTATCGTACTAGGAGGGGAAGGGGGTGGAAGGGCAATGTACAACAGGTTAGGGGATTGTGTCTTTAGTACTGTCTCTAAAAACACATATTTTTTGGGGAGGGGTTTTTGTAGTGTTTTTGTAATGTACATACATTTTTGTGTGTGTTTTCTCTTTGCTTCTCCTCCTGACATTTCTCTCGACTGAAGATGAACGCTTCCCTTACATTTCTACAGGATTGTCTGCACTGCTTCATGCAGAGTGGCAAACAAAACACCATTGCCAATGGAGGTAAAAAAGATACCATTTCCTTGGAACCACTGGAAATCTTGCTGGCTATACATGCTTTCATAGTTGGTGCAGAACATCCCAGCACTGCACATAAAGTCACACATGCTTTTGTTTATCCAACATCTCCTGACCTCTGGCTGTGGACAAATTACACTGGCATGGTCCCATGCTCCTCTTGGTGTTATCAATGAGAAAATCACCTTGGCAGTGGGAAACATCTGCATCACTGCAAGCCATCAACTTCTTTAGGTGTGCAAGTAAACTTGAGCACGACATGTACCTCAAATGTAGTGCGCCAAAATGTATGACCATCACATCAACAGTACCGACAGAGGCCACACTTGTGCAAAGGAAATCCATGCACCCAAAACCCCACTCATACACTGTGCCCCAAAAAGCCTGCACTCCTTCCAACTGAAAGTCAGTATCAAAGCCTCTTTCCACGGCATACATGTGCCGATCGTGCACAAAAGTATCACCCAGTATCAGAACTCAGTGTCTATCCATCTCTGCCAACCTCACTGCATCAAAGTTTGGGTAAATATGTCACCGCCACTTCCTGTGAACCACACCCTCCACACCTCATTGGAGAATCAACACAGTTCCATTAGCGAAGGCTCCATGCTCAGAAGTGCAGGATGTGGCATGTGCACTTTTCCACTTAAAGCGCGGACCACACTCCAGTGAAGCAGACACAATAGTTCTTCCCTTTGCACTGGCATTTTTCCAACACTCCCTCATTGGCTGCTGTGAAATCTTCAAACATGCATGCACCGATCTCATACTGAACCTCTACATTGCACACTATCATTTCTGTACAACACACCATATTTACCGTTAAACACTCTCAGTGCACGGCGATGTCTGCTAAAGGATGCACTATTTCAGCATCCACAAAGATCCTGATGCGCAACCAGCACACTTTGGCCTTAGGTCATGCACCCAATAGTCTAGACCTTGAACACACCCACAGCAACATAATGCCACCATTGCATGTCACCATGTCACACCACTACATATTTACCGTTAAACACTCTCAGTGCACGGTCCCTTTGCTTCCAAATGCCCTCCACCAGAAACTTCTTCTTATTGCAAAGGATACCATCTCTGACAGTTCTATTTGCAAATCGCAGCCTGGACACCAGTAGGCAATTCTCATCCTCTGTTTGGGTTTAATAATCCCTTAGTGGTCTTTGTGGGCAAGGCTTATGAGTCATTCACAAACTTTATATGGTGGAATAATGTTGTCACCACACATTATCATCTCTCCTTGGACACACTGATCATCTATTACATTCCAGAAAGGTAAAAGTCCCAATTCCTTGCAAATGTTTATCCTGCAAGGATTGTCTTCTTCCAATTCTTGTTTGACTCTGCTTAAACTAGTATCCTGTCTCATGGCTTCTTCCATTCTTCCCATTATTCCTGCAGCACTGGCACAGAGGTTATTGCTAAAACCACTTCCTGATCTATCTCGCATTGTTTAACTTCAGACAGTCTGCTGCAAAGTTCTTCAATCCAGGTAAATACTTTACTGAGCAATTGTATTCTTGCAGTTGAGATACCCACCTCCTGATATGGACTGGCACCTTATTCAGGCCCTTTGAGGTAATTATTTCCACCAGGGGTTTGTGATTTGTGCAGTACTCGAAACTCATGCCCCAGATGAAATTTCTAATTTGTCCACAGCCCATTTGATCCCCCAGTGCTTCTTTATCAATGGGGGCATATGACTTCTCTGTCCCCTTCAGTAGTCTTGAGGCAAAGGCTATGAGAAATTCCTTCCCATTCTCCTCCTGAGTTACCACTACGCCTAGACCAACGTTGCTGGCATCAGTTGTTATAATTGTCTCCCTGTTAGTCCTGCAGTTCTGTAGTGTAGGAGCTCTCACCAGAGCCTTTTAAATGAATTCAAACTCTTCTTCATATGCTCTGCTCCAAACAAACATACTCTTCCCTTTGGTAAACTCACACATGGATGCAGTGTCTTTCACAAAATCGTGAATAAATTCGGATTACTGCTCTACCATTCCTAGAAATGTTCGAAATTCTTCACAAGATACCAGTCTAGGCATGTTTTCAATTGCTTCTGCAAGTTGTCTTTTGGGACGTATGCCCTTGGCCGAGATAGCCTGTCCTAGATATTCAATTTCTTGTCTATTAATTTTGCATTTTTCCCAACTCAAAGTCATGCCTGCAGCATGTAATTTTTTGAAGACACCGTCCAATCTTTCGTTGTGGAACTTGAAACTGTCTGCATAGACTAAGATGTCATCTTGGTTGCATAAGATTCCTTCATCTTCATTGAATAGTTTGTGCATGACTTTTTGAAATACTGAGGCAGCGGACACCAAGCTGATTGGCATCTGCCTGTATTGAAATAGTCCTTCAGGTTTGATGAATGCTGTCAAAGACCTTGATTCATCATGTAACTTCACTTGATGATATACAGATGCGAGGTCCAGAGTTGAGAAGTATTTTGCTGGACCTTTGGTAGATATAATCTGCTGTATGTTTGGCAGTGGATGTCTCTCTGGAAGTACACATTTATTGAGTTCTCTCATGTCTACACAAATTCTGAGTATACCAGTCTTCTTCCTCAAAACAACTAGAGGTAAAACCCATTCCACCACATCTATGCTCTCTATGATGCTTTGACGTTCCAGTTTCTTCAATTCTAGTTTGACTTATTCCCTCATCGAAAATAGGATACTGCGCAGTTTCTACACTACTGGCCTGCAGTCATTTTTCATTATTATTTTGTGCCCAAATCAATGTAGGCAGCCTATTTCATCTCAAAATATTCCATTCACTACTTTCTCTTCACTGTTGACATTTACCACAGCAAGTACTGTTTCCTCAGCATTAAGATCTAATTTCACATTGAGCTTCCTTTGATGCGTCCAACTCAATAAGTGGGTACTCTTGTTCATATACACTTTTCCCTTTTCGTCTATGTCCTTGAATCTCAGATTGGCCCAAAACCACCCAATTAATTCAATGTTCACACCTCCAAATGCCTTGGAATTTACATCAATCTCATTAAAAATTTCACTTCTCCGTTTTTTCCATTTGCTTTGGGGTAAATGCTTGTACTTGGCACCTGAATCAATCATCATGGACATTAATGTGTTGTCCACAAACACTTAGGCTTTGGGGCTGTCTATTTCTTCCTCATCTTTTTATAATACCATGGATATGTATTCTATGTCCTTTTCCTCACTTAGGTCACTGCTGATCCAATCAGTGGACGGCAACTTGGTCCTGCATCATCTTGAGAGGTGACCTTTGCCTTTGTATATGCGTCAGATGATTTTCAAGGGTGGGCATTCCGGGTTGTCTGCCCAATGGTTTGTGCTATCGCACCTGAAACATCTCCTTCGACTGCTCCTCCTTGGACTGTTTCTTCTCCTTGTGTGAAAAGACATTCTGCCTCTCCTGTCATCTCTCCATGTGGGTTTCTGCATCCTGTCTACTGTTTTCCTTTTAACAGTATTATCAATGATAGCTGATATGGCATCATGCATTTTGGGCAAGTTGGTTGCGGTGTGAATTCTGTCTTTAAGTTTGTGTCCTTCATTCTGTCTTCTAATACTTTGACGCATTTCTCTGTGTGCTCTACTTCTTTAGCTACCCTCAGAACAGTATCCAATTGGGGTCATCTTCTGACCATAATTGTTCTCTGATTTTTACACTGTTGCACTGTAACATAAATTGATCTCTCAAACGTTCATCCAGTTGATTGTTGAAATTGCATGTTCTGGCAAATTTTCTCGGGCCTGTGATATACTGCTCCACACTTTCACCCTCTTCTTGCACTCTCTTTCCAAATGTATAGTGCTATAGCATTGTACTCAGCTTCTTTTCATAATGTTTACTAATCTTTTTTACAACCCTTTCATATTCATTGAGGTCTTCATCCTCATTTTCTGGGAGGTCTGGTAAATCTTTGCATTTTTCATGTCCAGCAGGCAGTCCTAGGCAGTCCTAGGCAATGCAACAGGAGCGGCTTTCTCCTCTCAACGCTGTAGTTGTTACCACAGATTACGCTGGCATGGTGCTCAAAGGACTTTATCCATCTCTTCCAGGGTATTGCAGATTGTCTTATTTCAGGTAGAAAGAAAGTTGGTGGGGGCACACTGCTGAATTCCATTGTTGATGTGGAGGGTATTGTAGAAGTTGTACAATGATGATTATCAGCTCTATTTTTGCTGCAAGTGTAGATTGTCTCGAACTGTCTAGAAATATGGTTTAGGATTTGTTTGAGTCAAATGCTGGGGTTAAGGTACATTTTGGTCATACACGTTTAAATCCCTCTCTCAAGTTTGGAGGCGAGTGCTCTTATACACTGTATTATATGGTAGAAATCATCAGATTCCCCTGGAAGCAGTGTGTGCATGCATGGTTCCTACACCGTATATTACGGTAGGAAATGCCATGCCGTCAGGCTGGCTTTGATGTGAAGCATTATGGGAACCGCTGTGGAGGCGCTTGTGGGAGGGACTGTGGAAGCGTAAAGTTTAGGGCAGATATGCTTGATGGCCCAGGGGATTTCACGTTGCGACTGGGAAAAGCACTGTGGTAGGCTGCTTGGCTTACCATCGTTGTGTTAGCTGGAGGGATCTGGTGAGTGCACCCAGTGGGCAGCTGCAGGGCTCGAGCTTAGAAACACCCCATCCTCGTCGCCATTGTAGTATGTGGCTTCAAGAACACACAAAGGCGTTACGGGGATAAACTTTATTTGGGTTATAAATGAAAGTTATTACACGGCCTGCGTTAGCGGCCGTGTAGTTATGGTTAAGTTGCTCAATTAACAGAGCACTTTTTTGGGTGGCTTATAACTTCGCTCCCCCTGGACGTATCCTTACCAAACCTTTCAGGAAATGTATATGACCCGCTCTGAGTTTTTGTGGCACTTTTGGTGAGGTTTCGTGAAGGGGTGGGGAGCAAAGTTATAGAGGGGTCCCAAATACTTTTTGTTTTCCATAGACATAATGGAATGCTCCTACAGCCCAAACCGCTGGATGGATTTTCACCAGATTTGCACCAGGAGCAGCTGCTTGGCCCCGAAAGCATGCTTTTGTAAATTTGGTGTAAATCTGTCCAGTAGTTTTTAAAAAAACAATCAAAAAGTAGGTCCACATTTTTTTTTCATATCTGACTCTGCTCCGCGGACACATTTTCCTATTCAGACGGATGCGCCCACTGATTAGATGGTAAAAAGCATGAAGTGTGTCTGATTTTTGAAAACGCCTGCCATGTTGGATTCGCGGAAATTGAGGCAGTGTCTGCAGACACCGCAGTACAAAAATATAGAAAACACACAATATTGCACTTGTCAAACTTATCAAACAATCTCTGGCGAGGTGAAGGTTGATGAGGATGGGATATGGCCATAAGAAGCCAAAAAATTGGTGTTTTTCACCTCGAAAGTCTGCAAACAGTCTAGATGTTCGGGGACAGTCCTGTGATGTTCGGGAACACTTCATTACAGGGTTGGTGAAAAGCAGTTCTTGGATGGCTTATAACTTTGGCGACACTCAATGAAACTGCATGAAAGTTCTAAACTTGATTCTGAATGGTTTTAGAAAGTGTGGAGCTGATTTGTCAAGAGAGAAAAAAGTTAGAGGGGCGTCCCAAAATATTGTAAAGGCTTATCAATGCAGTGCCATTTGTCGAATGTGCACAAAGGTTTGCAAAACGATTTTAAATCTAGATATAAATGTTTTTGTAAAGTTTGGTAGGATTTTCTCAATGGGGGCCTAAATAAGATGGGGTATCTCAACATTTTAAGATGGCTTATATCTTTGTTGGCGTTTTACGAATGTGGACACAAGTTTTCTGAAAGATTATAGACCCAACCTTCAATGTTTGTTTAAAGACTGAATGGATTTTGTCAAGTAAAGGCTAAGTTATATGACTATTGTATGTACATACATTTTGACACTTTTGAAAAAATGAAACATGGGCGAATTTCAAGCAAACTCATGTAAGTAGCATTGGCAAGGACCTTAAAGATGGTTTTACAAATCTGTCCGCGTTTTATTTTTTGACAAGTGTCATAATGTAGGTATAAAAAATAGTGATACATCTTTGGTGACTGAGGTGTAGCCTGTAGCCATGGGCAGTGGGCAGATTGTCCGGGTCATTGTATAAGGTCATGACCCGGACAATCTGGCTACTGGCCATGACCGTGAGGGATGAAAAAGCGGGTTAAAGTGGCCATGTCCACCTGGGACCAGCTATGTGGTAGAGTTATTCCAAAGTGGGATAGGTTTGAAAGGGACAACAATGTGCTTGTGGTAATATGGTTATAGGGTTCTGGCTTTGCCTTCTGTAGGCTGCAATGGAAAGGGAAGAGGGGCTCTGTACAGAGCCCCGCCTTCCATTTCTATGGTGGCCATCTTGGAAAAGG
Source organism: Ambystoma mexicanum (assembly GCF_040938575.1). Lineage (NCBI taxonomy): Eukaryota > Metazoa > Chordata > Amphibia > Caudata > Ambystomatidae > Ambystoma > Ambystoma mexicanum. The sequence goes on along the minus strand of NC_090925.1, from coordinate 472,485,601 downwards.
ATGTTCCTTCCTACAGAGGGGCGCTAGGAAGAAAAATCTATATTTTAGCACACCGGGTTCCTGCTTTGAGAACCAGGGGTGCTAATGGCCTTTATCATTCATTGCAGGGGCTGCAATAGAGGATAATGGTCCAGAGCCCTCATTATTTATAATTTTATGTATTTATTTATAACGTGCTGAAGCCTGCAGGCATCAGGGCGCACACAGATGCACTTTGCTTGGGCCGATAACTTGGGCTTTATAGTATAAAGTACTTTCCTTAGGGTTTGGTCTGAGCTAATGGTGAACGTACATGGGGAAATAGGCAGGCCTCAAACAAACAATTCATGTGTATAGATGCAGATAAACGTTAATGCTATTAACATTTTCTGATGATGCTGTTTCTTTCTTCCTTACTTTAGTTTCCCTGTATGTGCCTCTGATTTGTATGCATTGTGGGTCTTCATATGTAATGTTTGTACTAGCACAAGTGTGTAGTAAGTCTTGAATTGTTAGCTGGTTATTACATGTCTAACATTACTCAAAACTCTGATAAGGTAGCATTCATTATTTTACAAATATTGTACTTCTATGGTGCATGCGATAGCCATTGCCTATGTTTATGTATGATTACATGTCTAACATTACTCAAAACTCTGATAAGGTAGCATTCATTATTTTACAAATATTGTACTTCTATGGCGCATGCGATAGCCATTGCCTATGTTTATGTATGATTAGGTTCCTGTATTAGCAACAACACTCCAATACAATATTGTTTAGATGAGTACATTTTTTAATAGATTAAGTAGGTCTCCCAAACACCCCTGACATCTTGTTACCAACATTATAAACACAACTCCTTGTAGGGACTTTTCATCAAAATGAATTTCAAATGTGATGTCATCAATGACATTTTTGATGTAATCTTTGATGTCCTGGGTGTTAGTCTTAGCAGTGCACGGTGGTGGCGCGAGTTATGGCTGCTTAGCTTACCATAACCGGTGAATTTCAGAGGTTTTTTGGTTTCACTTGTAACCATAACGTCCCTTTAACAAAGTTTTCCTACTGAATTTGATATATTTTTGTTAGTGCAACTTAACCATTGCTTCCCTTTTACAATGTTTTTTTCACAGAATTTCATTGGTTTTTACCAGGATATCCTTAATTTCCCTACATGTCCCTTACATTATACTGCCCCCCCGATCCCCAACATGATAGCCACAGTGTCTGCAGACTGTGCGACTGTCCGCAGACTTCGGACAGCATTCACACTGCCCAAAAGCACAAGGTTTACCTTACATTATTATATCCTGCAACGAGCAAAGACATGTGCTTTAAACTACAACAGATATATGTAGCACATTCAAAAATGTAATTTGTATACACATTCTGTACTTATGAAACGAGAAGTACAGTATCATAGGTTGCGCAACATAATGGAATGCACCAAGCACACAAGTGAACTGTACATCTAACAGTATTACCTCAGTGCAACCTTGCGTACACACTCAGAAGCAACTCCAAGCTACTCAGAAGAAGCCCTTACAGAATGTAGTAAGTACACTATATTTTTTGTTGTAACATTAGACTTTGATGTATGTACATGACTTGTAAAAATAGCAGTATTGTTTCCTTTAAACAGAAATGGCAAGCACCGTGGAGTGGTTAGAAGAACATTTCTCCCATGATGAGCTGTAAGTGATTTCAATCCGGCACACACCCAAGTCAATGCCTAGCATGTAATGCACAACTGAAATCCTTATTTATTTTTGTCTAAATGTTCTTTAATCTGAACGATGTACCACTCATATCACGCCCTTCTCCTGGAACCCCCCCGGTCACACTGAACCAGGAATCAGGCTGGTTTGCAAAGTTAAATTAAAATATTTATTTATGTATTTACAATTTAATCACACTATGTTTTAATGAGTACACAATATTCACCAATGGGGTGCTGTAACAATGAATGATCTCTTTAATACACCAGGAGTAATAGTGAGCAAAATAATTCAGCACAGAAATAATACTTTTGTGTGTGTGTTGAGATAAAATAACACTGTGGTTAAAGGTTCCCCCTGCACACCACTTAACCCCCCAATAGGCAATGTAAAGAGATAGGAAGAGAGAGCAGGTATTCAGGAATGGCAGAATTCACACAAAATATCAATCCCACTCTCCCCCCTTTCAAACACAAGAGAAAACAGAATGGACTGTCAAGCTGTCTGAATGGCTCTTAAAGTTATCTTGAGAATGGATTGGGTACAAATATGGTCAAAATTTAAAGCTGCGGATATTAGCTGCAAGCAGGAGTTGAAATATTGTTTCTAGCACAACAATTGAGGAAGTTATGGACGATTTAGTGGAGGCTATTTTTCTGAGATAGGCGCAAGAAGGGAAAACAGGAATGCACTTTTAAAATGACAAAAAGGATTTCTTACAATAGAGGATGATGACTATGAACAAACGAATACCCCACAGGAACACAGCCACTTGATCAGAATGACTGCATGCAGAGGAAACTCGCCTTTTTCAGATGAGAAAAGATCAGCGCAGGGATAGTTTTAGCAATAATAGCACAGGAGGAAGATAGGAGGGATTCGACAGAGAGTTCAGACAATTCAAAAAATACTCCTAACAATACCGGTTCTGAATACAAGATAGGATGGGTTTAAGATAGGGATTAACTAAGCAAGGTACATATGCTAGTGACACAGTTCTATCTATAGGTACTCACTAGACATGTTTTTAAACTGAACCGTCAGGATTCTGTTCCATCAAGATTCTGGTCAGGGAATTGGATCTGGTTCTAAGACGGACGCCTTGGCACATCGGATTGGATCTGCAATCAGCAAGGCGCCCTGGTCACGGCACAGGACTGGACTGGATCTGCAATGAACTCTGGTCACAGCATGGCACAGGACTGGGTTGGATCGGCCCTTCTTGGTTCTGATGATAATTCTTTCAACAGGCAAGCAGTACAGCGCAGCCCGGCTGAATTTTGATGCTTCCACTTAGGTTTGTGGGGTTCTAGTTCTGGAATTTGAGGCCTAGCTGAAAATGGTTCAGCTATGCAATGGTTTTCTGCTTTTCCAAGTTTCTGGAGTCTGCAAGATGTAAAGTTCATTAGCAGGGTGCTCCGCCAGCATCGGGATAGTGAGTGAATCCGTCTGTCCTTTTGAGTGCTGAGCTGTCTCTATTCATGCTATGATAAAAGGGTGTTTGGGCTGGTTTATCCTAAACTCACCCCTTTGACAGGGGATTGGGTCAGAGTCTCCTCTCTGCCTTTATAGGAGGAGAGAAACAGGGTGTCACCTTTATGGTGTGATTTTATGAGGCTGAGAATCCACCCCTGGCCCCTTGAACACAAAATCTACTTTTGGCACCATACATATTTACACATGTGCAACCTCTATAAGAATCACATATACAGATTGCATATTTTATATAGCAGCTATCCCTCCAAACCCTGTAGCGGTGGGATCTTGTCTCGGATTTTCACAGAATTGTGCCCATATCATCAGGAACACAATGTCCAATTTATAAGCAAATTTCTACAAGTGTGCGCGCTTAACATGCTCATAAGTGTATAAAGTTTCATACTTCTAGCAGCAATACATTTTGTGTAAAATCATATTTTCTGCCGTTTGTTTCCAGAACATGTCACACGATTTTGCCGCCTCTTGAAACGTGCAGCCAAAATTTAGATTTACATATCTGTTACTGCTATATTTTACACAATTTTCACTGGCAAATTATAAGTCTTTTAAAAAGTGTTCTTTGTGAAGGTTCAGCTACAGATGTTTTTTTGTCTCTGCCTCCTTCTGTCTCCCTGCAGTTCAGAGGCAGTCTCCTCCCTGTTTGATCTTGGCAGAGGCCATTTACGACTTCCTCACACCCCACATTTCCTTAGTGGCAGCTGTTCATTGTTCCCTTTTACCTCTGTAGACCAGGTTCTTTCCAAACCCTATAATTATCACTTTGGTGTGATTTCCTGGTGGGGGAAAGGCCATCCTTCTGTGGAGAAACCTGATATTCCAGTTTGGTACCTTTTAGCCAGGCTTGATTTAATTGTTAATTCTGTTGCATTTTCCTTAGCTTAAAACAAACTTGTAATTTCAAAATAGCAGCTAGAATACTTATTCAAGATTTTAAACCATGGGATCAAAACAATTACAACATATAGGTTACTCTTGGTAACAGGCCTCTTAGATTGAAAACATTTGATTTCAGTGTATATACATGTTTAAAGTGTAATCAGGCAGGCTCTTGACAGCTGGCATTCAGGCGGCCCATAGTACTGCACTCAGATTTTTGACAGATCCACAGACAAGCCACTTTTGCTGTGGAATTTTCTTTATGCTCTCAGCTTTTCAGGACCTTGCACGTTCACAATGATTTCTTAAACTAAGTGAACTTTAGCACCCAGAAAGAATTTTGGGTGTTTAAGTGTGTTTTGCACCGGCATTATGCAGTTTCAGTAACAAAGAAAAAGGATTTAAAGCAAGATTTTGGGGTTTCATTTAGCAACACTGCTTTTTCCTTCTATACTCCATTTTTACTTGTTATGGATCCCAGTGACATATTCCAGGAGTGAGATCTCTGTTCCACCACTGGCAACATGCGTGGCAGATTGGGCAGCCATGTTTTTGTGCGTTGCAAAGTGCGATTTTCAGAGGTTTAGGCGCGCACAAGGGTTTTGCGGCCATTTTGATATTTCTGGCACCATCATAACACAGTGCTGCAGCATAGCAGAGCCTAAGTGGGTTAAAACATCCCACAGAGATGAGTGAAGGAAATAACTGTAATGGTACAGAATACAATTTTGAAAGTAGAAAAAGTTATGTAAATTGTTGCACATGTCACTAAAACATGGTTTTCTTTTTAACAATACATAGTGCAAATAAAGAAAGTGGCCCCGAATTACTGCTAAAAGAGCAATAAGATAGCCACAGACAGCCCCAAAGTACAAATGCAGCAAATGAACTATTAAGTCTGTCTGCAAAAATTGATGAACTGAACACTAATTTTGTACAGTTAATGACATTTGTCAAAAGTCATATTAAAGACAATATTAGATACCACTGCCCTACTTCCTACTTGCACCTGTGCCCCTTCCCCCTGACCAAGCCAATCATCCCCACCAAATTCCTTCTATCAACGATGCTATGATGAAACCTCAATCCCTTCCTCCGCTCATGAGCAGTCTGTAGAAAACCCCAATCCCCCCATACATGTTTCCCATTCTGCTATCAATTCCCTTTCATAATTGAGTGTATTTATGTGTCTTAGTAAATATTTGTGTATGTGCTGTTTGTGTGTGTGTGATATTTTTTTAATGAACCCCTTTTTGTAGTCCGCGCCCCCGAACAGTGCGCCTGTCTGGAGATGTCTGTAAAGTCATCATGCAATTTTAAACAAGTTTCGGGGACCAACCCCCGTCCTTTGGACACCTGGGCACATACGTATCTGATCTCCTGTGCCCTCCAAACACTGTAACTGTCTGGAGATGTCCGTAAGGTTGTGACACACTTTTAAACTAGTTTGGGGGCCCATACCCTATCCTACAGAGCCTGGGCACATGCACATCTGATCCCCTGTTCCCTCCGAACACTGCGTCTGTCCTTAGATGTCTGTAAAGATGTGACGCCCTTTTTAATTAGTTTGGGAGCCCAACCCTTGTCCTGGTGACACCTGGGCGCATGCGCATCTGATCTCCTGTGTCCTGCGAACACCATACTTGTCAGGAGCTGTCCGCTCGCACATGTCACACTTCCAATTAGTTCAGGGGCCCCAAACCTGTCCTAAGAAGACTTGGGCACATGGCAAACTGCATCACGCACAATAGTTGTCATGTGGACCGCCGTCCTATCTGCAGATGTTCGGGGATGTCACCTTGTGACCGCACCGGCGCTGCGCATCTAGAGTATTCGCGTACACTGCCTGTACACCCGGACAGCTAAAAAGTCAATTTTTGGCCAATCCAAGGTGTTTTAAGCTTGTCAATCTAGTGCCTTTCTGTACATTTTTGAGCCCAACCTGAGGCTCAAAATGTCAGTGGACAGTCACGCGGTCCACGGACAGCGTCCCTATAAAAGGACACACCTACTGCTGCTCCTCTTTGTGTTTCTGGCTGTCCAGGAGTGAGCACTTGCTGCAGATTTTGGGATACTTTGTTCTTCTGTGAGAAGATGGCATCCAGGGCCACTGCAGCTGACCCACCACCACCATCTGCAGGGCCTGGAGAGGGAAACAGACACAGTGATGCAAAGGGGGATCAAGAGGACGAAGGTAATGAGGTAGTGGCAATCCCTGTCACCAGCTGCCAGCATGACTCTTGGGTGTGGAGGCTTTTTTACCACCGTTGGAGGGGCACCCAAGGCACGTGCAGACAAGGTTCAATGCACTGAGTGCAAAGTTGTACTCAGTCACGGAAAGCCTGGTCTGTATAGCTACAGGACCACCTCAATGCGGCGACACCTAAGGTTGAATCACAAGGCAGCAGTTCAGAGGGTCGTAACTTTTGAAGGGGTGAGCAGGTTGACATCCACTGTCACTTCCTCATAATCTGCTCCTGCCACCACAAGAGACACTCCTGTGGGGCAGAGGATCCCTGCAGACACCTCGCTGGCTTTACATGACACAGTCATCCTTACCTTTCGAGGGTGACAGTGCTCTGTATGCGCTGTGATACAGTTTCAAAGTGTTTTCAAGGATGCGTTCCGGGAGCATGAGAAACACTGTCCCCTACATAAATCAGGCCAACCCAACATCTTACTCTCTCCACCGGCCCCTTTGTTTCTGTGGTTGCTGCCCCTACCCTACCCTCCCTTTCCTTCCCTCCCTTGTGACTCCTGTGTAAAATAGCCCAAAAAATTATAAAACACTAAAAATCAACACAAAAAATTATTCTTTTCAGAGCCACCATTCACAGTCCAAAAATAGAAGTACCAAAAAAAGGCACAGGCCCCTACGCAGCCTGTGAAGTCCGCGGACAGCATGGTAGTCCGCAGACACAACTCTCCAACAACACCTGAAACCCAACAACAGAGAACAAATAACAGCCATCCTAAGCTACTCACCAATATTTAATTCCTTGAAAAGAGAAATAAAGAAGCTATGGACAATCTTGAACAAAGGCGCGAGGCATCTAGCACCACCATCTGTTGCAATTAAAAGGAGACAAAATCTTAGGGATCACCTAGTGCATATCCTGAAAGAAACATATGTAGCGGTACTGGAACAAACCATCTTTGGGCAAGCAGACCAACGGGCCACACCCCCTGTGGAGAATGCACGACGTGTGCCCAAAGCACTTGCATCTACATAGGGTGCAAAACTCAATTGCAGCAATGAAAACCGACGAATTGTAGAAGTAAAGGAGACATCTATCTCATTGTATGCCCCTGTGGGCTACAATATATTAGCATTACAGCAAGTGAAGTGAGAAAGAGACTCATTGAACACAAGTCCTGCATTAGAACTAATAAACTCACAGCTCCTCTAGTGGCTAATTTCCAAGCCTAACAGGCTGCACAACAACCATTTACATTGAGATGGCTTGCACTTCATAAACCCAAACAGAGATAGATATTGCACTATACAGGCGATAGAAAACTATTGGGCCAAAATTATAAACCAGACACCACGCCCCCATGGGTGTAGTTGAATATTGGGATGACCTAAGACCAGATGGGATCATAATAACATATTAAAAAAACAAAATAGGCTGGCTCATATCTTAATACTATACATCACCCACTAGCACAACTGATCTCTATAGTCATGAAACGAATATGTCAGAAACAAGTGATCTGCTGCGATTTAAAAAAGTCTAATATTAATTTAACTTCAACAGCATGCACAAGCAGGACTATCTGACATGCTTAGATGTGATTAATAAGTGAGACTACTCTTAGGCCTGATCTCTCTGCATTGACTCATGGCATCTGGGCGTCTCCTAGTAACTGTTTGTTGTACGGGAAGCGTGACCAAGACCGCTGCAGCCCGACATCCTGGCAGGAATCACCCAAAATTAAGGTAAACTCTAAGCGCTTCGGTGTGTGAAGATACTAATGTAATCTGTATAACAACAGGTTCAATGGGACTATTGTTTGCCCATGTATCTGATTGTTAAAGCAGCGCTTTTCACATAAGGAAAAGCAAATGCTGCATTTACATACACCGCCCATCCCACGGGTCTGGGACATGCATGCCTAAAGAAGTTGCGGCACAGGACATGATCCCTCACCACACAATATGTATAAGTGTATAATAAAATCATCCACAGCTATGCTTAATATTGGGATGCTACAGGGGTCCCCGTGACACGGGACCCAACACGCAAGTAGTCCTATGACAAAGCCACCAGGGGCAGTGCCATGGGCCATCTATGGCGCTTCGGTGTGTTAAGACACTAATGTGGCTTGTATAACAACAGGGCCAAGGGGACTATTTTTTGCCCATGAATCAGATTGTTAAAGCAGCATGTTCACATAGTAGAAGCAAACGCTGCATTTACATATGCAGCCCGTCTCACGGTACAAACCCTGGGTCTGGGACACGCATGCCAAAAGAAGTCGGGGCGCAGGATATGATCCCTGGCTGCGCAATTATGTATAAGTCTATAAGAATAAAAACCATCCACAGTTATGCCTAATACTGGGATACTACATGGGTCCACGTCACACGGGACCGACATGCATAGTCCTATGAAAAAGTGACCAGGGGCGGTGTCATGGGCCGGATCTACGTGATTTTAATCCGAAAAGTCATTTTTTAAAAATGTTTTCCGCAAATATATATGTGGGGGAGAGCCCCCACAGAATCCCCACCTTACCCCTATACATTTTGTATTCACTTTACCGCCTCACTTATATATATGTGGAAAATTGGGGGTCAGACTTTTGGGGGTCGAACTTTTGGGAGTAGGAAATTTTGTACACCAGAATAGTTCCATTAATAAAGTGAAGAGAAGACTACAATGATGCGTTAAGTACCAATGCACAGAAGAACTGATGGCTAACCCCATTCTCTTTTAGGGTATCCAGCCATTGATCATTACACCCGGAATATGTCTCACAGAATATAGAGATCATGAATGTTCAAACAATCACTGCCCAGATACAACTTCACCATATCTGGGATGGAGGTAATTTTTGGAACTTTCATAATACACAACCGCTACCTGTATTATGTTTAAATGTGGAAATTGTGTAAAACATAGCAAAACGTCTATAAAACAGTGGGCTTACGGGCACCCATGTGGTCCCTGATAGAGCATCATTAGATCCAATTGATCTTACCGAAAAGGTTCTTATGTAATCAGCATGTAAAAGAAATTGTTGCCTACCAGACCCAGACCACTAAAGTCTTTTGACTTGTTTTTCCCTAGGTTGGATGTGGTAATCACTGTCATAGCTAATGGACATGATGATCTAACTAGACGTACTGAAATCATAGGTCCTGATGAAGATGATAAATGGCAGAACGTCAATGAAACGACCACGTGAAAGGATGATATCCATAAAAAATCTTGGGATACGGGACTCAACTATTGTAGTGGAGGACATATTTTCATTCCTTAAAAAGAAGCAATTTTTTTTTTATCTATAATTGGTTTTACCTCTTAAACCCCTGATTGGGTGTCAAAAAAGAAAATAAAAATACATTTTTTGAAATAGGGTGCCCAAGAGGCCCAATTGAACATACACTTAGGTTAGTTGATTTATCCATTATGATGAACAACTTTTTGCCCATGTAGAATTTTTTATAATTGTCTTAATGTGCAGCACATGGGCCGATTCATGACAAAAACCATTCAATCTACATACCGTGAACACACTTCCTGGAAGGTGAATAAAAGAATCACAGGGACAGGGTGCCACAAGGAAATACTTCCTCCATGGAATGTTCATGTAATTTACGTAGATTTGGCTTACTTTCTGCCCTAATTTATTAGCTATTGAGAGAGGCAGTAACTATATACCTTGTAGACGCAGGGATAGCTATCTCCTCTCCTTTCCTATTAGACAGGTGGCCCATCACCGCTGACCTAGGGACAGACACTCTGCACTGGGAAAGGGTGTCCTTCCGCCTAGGGATTCTGGTAGACTACACATTTATTGTAAAAAGAAGAAAAGATTACAAATAAATGCTTCTCCTTCAAAGGCTTTTTGTGTGATATAATAGATACCTTAGCTAACACTTAAGGTCGTTAGTTCTTCCCAATCAGATGCACTGATTGTTTTTGTGCCATCAAAAACATGGCACTCCTTTGTGTGGGAAAGTGGTGGCTCTGAAAATAACCTTTTTTTGTATTTTTTGTTTTTAAAAGTGTTTTTGCAGTTTAAAAGTAAAGTAGGCAATGCCTACTGCAAAATGCTTGCTATATTTTCAAAAAGGGCTGCAAAGCATTTAAGATATTTTGCTAAATAAACTGATTACCAGCATCAGTAAGATGTACTCCATCTCTGCAAAAAATGTTGGTGCTATCAAATGTAATATTTTCATTACCGAAAGACGTCATGCCAACATCTCTCAGCCAAACAGCCTTGTTGACATTGCACCTCACTTTCCCCATTTGTGGACCAAATGAACTGGAGCGCAACCACATCTGTCTCTAGGCAATGCAAGACAAAATTAGTTGGGAGTTCGGGAACATGTCCATCATTTTCCCAAATGTCTCCTTCATTGCAAACTGCAGTGAAATTCCAGTTACATGACCTAAACTATTCCCTCCAAAATAAACAATGATAGTGTCCGGATTTTGGAGCGTGACCAAATGGTCACAAAATGTGAGCAAGTCAACCCGCTTCATGGCACGCACTCCATACCACTTCACATCAACGTGATGAAATCCAAGATGTTCAGCCACTCCACACTGCTCAGCATACACCTGCAACCAATGGATCCACGAGTCCCAACAATCCACACACTCTGCCTCCGGAAAGACACAGCCATAGCCATAGCCATCTGCACTCCTTTCAGCAAACAGACCTTCTGCCACACTCTCTCCTTGCATACCCCACACAGGAAACATAATTGGCCAATCCCCTTGGCTCCACAGTCCCATTTCCATGCTTGCCATCCTCAAAAGCCCAGATGGACACGTGCAGTCCATGGACTACCGCAGTGTTCACAGACAGATTTTCCAATTCAAGGGGTTGGGGAGAGAAATTAAACCCAAGGTAAGGTATTTTCTCTTTAGTGGTGGCTCTGAAAAGAGACAGTTTTCTTTTTTTAAGGGGCTTGCAAACAAACACCTTTTAAAAAATGTTTTTGGCTGCGTTTCTCTTGTTTTGTTCCTTATAGGCTTACAGGAACCTCTTCAAAGCATTCCTTACATTATAAAGGAATAATGGCTTTCCAATATTGCACAAATACATGCTGTCCACAGCAAAAAAAATCATGCCCTCAGAATTAATGTCTCATTCTCAATAGAGGACATCCCAACACTTCACAAAAAAGGAGATATTCCTTTGTTCACAAGACACCTTCCTGCATTTTGCTGAGGACAGAAGTCATTGTGGCAGTTCCATAGTGCTCTAGGTGGTATGTGAGAAAATATCCCCTTTGCACATGGAAAGAGCTGCATTAGTGCCTTTAACAATTCCTTCAGTGCACTCTGCAAAGTTACTGCACTAATGTACCCCAAATTCAGTCCTCCACAGTGTAACACAAGGAGATCTGGAGTATTAAAGGCAGCCATATCTTGACCAAGAGCAAGCACACCTTTCAAATTTCAGCCAGGCAAAATCACACCACAACACCTCGACTCCCACAAATCCAAGGTTATCTCTGCATACCTCTGCAGATTAGTAATGAAACAATCTCTCACCATCCACACACTGAGTCTCTCCATCACTCCAACTACAGCCATCTTCACTACACAAAGCAATGAAGAAAACCAATACCCTCTCTTCCTATAAAGCACAACCAGAACACCTGATTGGCTAATCTCCACAGTCAACTTTCCATGCTAGTCATCCTGAAAAGCCCCAGATGTGGCATGCCCTATGAGCAGACTACCCGGGTGTCCGTGGACCCCATAAAACAGGGCAGCCCTTCTTCCCTTTCCACTTTACTTTTTGCAATACTTCCTCATTGGCTGCTGTTAAGCAGTCACACACTCACCCACCAATCACATCCAAGAACTCTACATCTAACTCTGTCATCTCAGTTCAACACTTCAGATGTACAGGTCTCCTATTAACCCAAAGCACCTGCATCAGAAACTACCATCAACATCTGCCAGATTTTGATTTGCAGATTCAACCACATCTGCTTCCATTAACATAAAGTTCAGGTATGCATATATTTTGTAAAGTAAATTTGCAATTTCAGCAGCACTCTGTGATTTTTTTTTGTAAAACAAAAGAAAACAACATTTGAAACATTTTCCTCAGCATGATTACGTGCCAGATCCTGTGTGAAACTTGAATATATTACCAGACATGCATGCTTGCCCGTATCACCCATTCTAATGTGCAAACTGTTATTTTCTTCTTTCATTCTGTCCCTTTTAAAACCACTTCTCCCACTAAAAAAGCTGCACTAATATTCCCACAATGCACACTTAATGTGAAAACTGGATGTATGTTACTAAAGCATGGCATGTACATGGAATGAAAAATTACAAAATCCAATGCGTTTAAAACTATTCATTTCAGCACCATTTGAAGGAAACCAAATAAATGCATGTGTACATTTAAAGCAGTGCTGTGTGTAATTTCTTTTATAAATGAATGAAACAAAACAGAAACGATTTCTCCAACATATTGCAATGGCACTCCGTACCAAGCATGCATGCGTGGGAAAGTTAATGAAATTGCATACACTAACATTCTCCTTTCTAATCTGTACATACTTCTTTGCTTCTAAACTTTTCTCTGCATACTAGGACTTGCAGTGCACCATTTCTAATACAAATAGTGTAACATCTCTCACACTTTTAAAACTCCAGCCCCATACCACATACTTATCAAGGGACCACCAGCCCCATTACCAACGCTGCCGGTACTTCCATGTCCCCAATCCCATACAGTGCTCTGCAACTGCAAACAAATACAGACTAACATTTTCCACCACCTGACTTTCCAGGCCAACATGACCTGTAATGTCCTAGTGACATTGGGAAGCTATCTGCCAAACAGTTTTTAGGAATCTGGTGGCAACCCATCTGCAGCAACAGCAGTGGTACAACCATACTTCTAATTACGTGAAATGTTACTAACTCTTCTTCCCAACAACTCCTCCTACAGGGCAACATAATGGCTTCTTGTACTACAATTACTTTGCCATTACCACACATACCCACTCATTTTCTTCTTTCTCAATTGCAGTGAAGAACAGCCTCCTGAAAGACAACAACCTATCTCCTAGAAGAAATCAACTGTAAGAAAACGACTCTTCACATCCTACAAAGTAAGTGCACTAGTGTACTAGAACTCGTGTTACTCATAAAGTGCAGTGTAGCCGTATAGTAGCCTACACAATTCTTTCCAAACCAACAGCATTTTCTTTATTCTTAGTCATTGCACTTCAGCAGGAACACTCTTTGCATTCTCACCTGAACACCAGTATCGTAACACCGACTAGCATTGTGAAAACATTGTAATGTCCTTACTTATTCATGCTGACTATCTTACGCACTGAACCAAGCACTTCACACATCTACATGCACAGCTACTCTTACAACCTTCCCAACCAGAACTAACAGCCCATTGCACAATCACACAGCCCTCTATTTATGGCTGCCCTGATATTCACACGCCCATTCACAATGCACGCAAATACATTGCACAACTTTCAAACCCACACTTTCCTTTTTTCTCCAACAGACAGAACAGAAAGCCTAATAAAAAGCAACTTCATATAAAAACAACATACAAAAGAGCAGATAAAACTAAAAGCATGCAAAATACTCATCCACCTCTAGCAGAGTTTATAGCAAATGTTCAAACAAAACAGTTAATACAGTCAGTCAACAAAACTGAACCAGCTAGCAGTAAAACAACTATGGCCCACTTCCAAAAAGTAATAATAAAAAGAAATATATAAAGAAGAATAAAACTACTAATAGCGCTAGCATTACATTTACCAATGTTAACATAGCCACAGTTAAGCATTTAAAAAAAATAATTTTACAAAAATTGTTCCACCGTAGAGTACTTTAAAATCTTAGTACTTCAAAACAGCAGAAAAGTCACACTTAATCCTGAAGATTTATCGCAGAAGACGTATCCTGGAAGCTCTCATTGAGAGTGCAATGCTCCTCAAGAGAAAGTTGTTTATATTAATTTTAACCAGAATGAAACCACTAACAAAATGAATCAGTAAACTACAAAATGTACTTCTAAACATGCACAATGTCAACATAGATACCTTTGCAAACTTCTGTGCAGGTGACTGGATTCACACAAGCGACACAGAACCATATTTCAATGAAGAGGCATATAAACAAGAGCAGAAAAACCCAATTGCCATACATAGCAGTGGCCGAGGGTATGAAATAGTAGACAATGCCATTACGGCACAAGAAACCCTGATTGAAAAGCTGGCCCCAACACACTTACAATAAACTCTTCATTCCACTGAACCAATCCATCCAGTCTACAAAAGGCCCTGCACCTCAATGTGTAACGTACGTAAACAATCCTTCAAATCTTTACACCAATTCCTCAATCACTATGTGAAAGTAAAAGAGAAAATGTTAATAAAAACTGTGCAAACCACGGAATCTTGTCCAGGGACCATACTATGCAAAAAGACCTGCTTTAGAACTGCAACATTTGAATAACATTCGCCTACATGGCACAGCCAAAGTACTCCTTTTTGGAAGTGAAGATCACTTAGAAAACCCAGTCACGTTAGAAAAGAGTAGCAAAAAAATTACAAATGCCAATCTTCTGATAAACACATGCAAAAAAGAAATAGCAAAGTTTAAAAGCACATCTGCTGAAGTACCAAACCAAGTATGTGTGTGTTGTCGCAGAACATTTTATAAGAAGACCACCAAAACTGCATATTTAACGCACAAAATAGAAGACAGTGAGGAATCCCAATGGTCCCAATTAGCTCCCTATCTTATATAGAAAACAATACAAAATTACTAACCACTCAATACTTTGCACATACTGCGATACAAAGATTCATAATAACCAAATGCCTTCACAGGCTATAACTAATAACTTGCATATATTCCCACTTCCAAAACCTCTCCAACAGCTTAATTTGTATGAGAGCATTATAATACAAACAGTATAACAATTTCGAGCTATAATACGCCTTCAACCAAAAACAGCCAAATTGCCTCCTTCTGAATTACTAAAAGGCCTTTGTGGCAAAGTAGTTTATTTACCATTAGATCTTAAAGAAAATGTAGACACTCTGGGAGTGCAACGGCCAATAGATCAATCTTTGATTATCCTAGGGAATGTTGTACCAACGAAAGACAAACAAAGTTGGCAACAATTAGAAGACCTAAACTAAGTTAGAGAAGCCTGACAGTATCTTAAAGAGAACAATGAGTACTACAAAGAAATAAACTGGCCAATTTGAACTTTTATATACTATTACGGCATCCAATCTTTTAGACCAGTATACAATTCACCCACTACACTCAAAAGACACCATAGATGATGCACTAGAAACATACCAAATGTGTCAAGCCAAAGGATCTCCAATCAGCATATGGGAAAAAAAGTAGAAAAACAAGCCTTTCCTCTACTCTTTCCTACAGAAAAAGAGGTAAGATATGATGAAAGATGCACACAAATGACACAAATAACAGCATCAGAATACCGCTCTTACGAATGTATTCTGAAGACCCCAGATTAAGACACAATATTGAATACATATTCCACCTCCTGTTAGAAAGTGAACTAGTAACTCTATATTGAAGAGTTGCACATACATTGAAAACAGGTTCCAATTGTTTAAAAATGTCTGCTACTTCAAAAGATAAAAGTCAAAGATGAAGTTTTGCAGCCAAGTATCACAAATCCCTTTGCAAACATCTGTGGTACAAAGAAATAATGATTGTGCAATCGCGCCGCTGATGTACGGTGTATGCTACAGAACCTTGTCCCACCCACATGGTATGTCACTTTGAGTTTTGCAAAATATGCATGGGAGGACTTGCACGACTTCTTACGCATGGTAAACCAAAACAAAGAAGGTACAGACATAAAAACACCAGGAGAACTCTGCTCTCTTGATACTGTAAATGTATCAAGATACTTTCACCACCGCTTTCTTGCCATGCTGCACTTCATCTGTAATAAAACAATTCCTCCCCTCAGAGAAGTGGAACACTTCTTTTGGAGAAAAGAATATCAATCCATAGGAGCACCACACATCGACATGCTTTTGTGGATAAATGATGCTCCCAAATTTGGTCATAATTGGACATAATTGGACATTTTTCTGGAGAAAACAACTTTGCGAATGTTGACATCTGGAACATATCTTTCCATGTAAATTAGTGCTTCACCATCGTGCTGCTAAACAGCTGTTTTGTAACTTGAGCCCACTGCCCTTCACCCATGAAAGTGGGGTTTTGTTTCCTTTGCCTTCAGAACCCTGCACCATGCTGTACTTCCAACATGGCCAACACACCTTCGTTTCATGTTTGGCAGTGCTCTTCCTGCCATCTCCCTCCATCCAGGGAAGTGATTGGTTGGGGTGTCTGCCTTGAGCACCAAACAGGGACCGGCAGGCTTCTAGCCGGCCCACCGCCTCTGAGGCCCACTTCTAAGGCCACTGTCAGCTTCCCTGTCCACTTACAGGCCACTACATGAGACTTCTGCAACAGCCCAACCCTCCCTGAGCCTGATACCTCTGGACAATTGGACTACCATGACTCTCTTACCACTTTCTGCATGGGTTAGTTCCCTCTTCCTGAGTTTCCCTGTACTTCCTTTCTTGGTGTGCACTCACAACTCTCCCTGTTATGTCCTCAACTGGCCTCTCATTTCACATTTAGCTTGAAAGTCATACTTGCGTGTATTTTGCATTTAACTTGAAAATCAAATGTGGGTGTATTTTGCATTTAGCTTGAAAGTCATTTTGAATTTAACTTAAAAATCAAACTTGGGTGTATTTTCCATTTAGCTTGAAAGTCAAAAGAGATCCCCACTGACATCATCTTTGTCGTTCCTTCACCGAATCTATGGACCCCACATAAAATCTCTGTGCTCTGTCCTGTCTCCTCCTCTCCCATTAATGGTGGCACCTGCTAGGAAGTCCTTATGGCTTCCTTCGACTCCTCCAGAGTCATGCCTAATGTCTATCTTAATGGTACTGTCATGGTCCAAGGTCCTCCGGCAGATCTCCTCCTCTTAGATAGGCGTTTCCCTCGCCTCTGGCTATCCATTCCTCTCATTCCTGGGCTACCTTGCCCACTGCTCCCTCCTCCTCTGACCCACTTCAGACTACCTCCTGTCCTCTGCAGGCCGTACCTCTGATTTTTACCCCTCACCGGAATGTCTTTATGGCTGGCAACCTTCTGCATCTTGCCACTCTCAACTCTGGCTCTGCTGTCTAACACTCCTCTGACATCTGCCACCTCCTCCAAGAACTGGACCTTGATGTCCTTGTTCTTACTGAGACATGGTTCACGGCCAGTTCTGTCACAAGCTTTGATATTCTCCTCCCTGATGGCTACAAGATCCACTCTGCACCCAGATCCAGCCCTGATCTTTCCTGAGTGGATTCCTGCCACTATCATTCCCACTCAGATCTACCCCTCTTTCGAAATGCCTTGTCTGCAGGCTCTCAATCACCCCTAGCCACTCTCTTATTGTTGCTACTCTCTATCAGCCCCCTGGTCAAATCACCTCTTTTCTGTCTGAGTGGGCTGACCTCTCCTCCTCCCTCCAGGCCTGAACCACTCAACTCTTGCTTGGTGACCTCAATATCCATCTCGATTCTCTCTGTCCCTCATCTTTGCTCCTTCTGGACCTCTGCGATTCCTCTCTCTCTCTCTCTCTATCCTCCCCTCTGGCCTGACACATTCTGCTGGTCACACACTTGATGTCTTGAATTCCTCTGGCCTCCCACTCTCAATCCCTCTGTTCACTCCTCTCTCCTGGAGTGACCACTGCCTCCTCTCCTCTCATCTCTCACTCTCTTCCCCCAAAGCCAAGTCTACCCCTACACTGCCACCCACCTTCTCGGACACCCGGCCCATGTAGCGTGTGTTAGTTGAGGCTTTCGCTGTCACCTTATCTCACCCCCCCCATCTCCTCTGGCTGACACCCAGACACAGCCCTATCCCTTCTCTACTCTTCTATTGCTGATACTCTTGATTCTCTTGCCCCTGTCATGAGGATCTGCTTGAAGTCCAAAGCCAAGTGCAATTCCTGGTATGACTCTGACCTATCTACACTTAAACGTAAGTGTAGGGCTGAGAGGAAATGGAGGAGTTCTTGTTCATCCTCTGACAAACTGGCCTGTCACCTGCTCCAAAGGCAATACCGACTCTCTGTCCTCACCAAGAAGAGAGTCCACATTCAAACCTGCAAGTAGCTGGCCAACCCTGCTGCAGTCTCTACCCCTCCTGTTGCCTCCCAGGCTCCTTTGAAAATGCTTGTACCCCTCACTTTAACTAAAAAACCCAGGACATCCTGTCCACCCTCTCCTCCCTTTGCCCTCCACTCCCCTCTGCATCAGTGCTTGCTGACCCTCCCTCAGCTATCCCCCTACCCCCTTCTCATCCTTTCCTCTTTTCTCCCCTGATGAGGTCGCTAGACAAGTCCGATCTATGAAAGCCTTGTCAAAACAGGTTCATCCCTGTTCCTCTAAAACCATCAAGGTCCACATTGACACACTCGCTCCGGCCTTTGCTGACTTTTGCAACCATGCTGTTGCCTCAGGATCCTTCCCCTCCCCTCTGAAGCACTCCCTTGTGCATCCTCTTCTCAAGAAACCCACACCTGATCCTTCCTGTCCGGCTAACTATTGCCCAATTTACATTACTCCCTTTCTAAGCAAACTCCTGAAAAAGTTGCCAATCTCCCAGCTTAACCTTCATTCGGATTCTGTTGGCTGTCTCCATGACCACCAGTCTGGCTTCAGGCTGCCAGAAGCACGGCAACTGCTCTCCTGAACATCCGTGAAGATCTACTCTCCAACCTTGACTGTAACATTCCCTCTGTCCTCATCCTACTCAATCTCTCTTCTGCCTTTGACACGGTCAACCATACCATCCTGCTCAACCGTCTCTGTGATCACCTGGGTATCACCGATCAGGGTCTGGCCTGGCTGACCTCTTTCCTCTACGATCGACCCTCCCAGGAATTACTCCTATCATCTATCTCCCTCTCTACCTCTGGTGTTTCCCAGTGGTCTAAGCTCTCGCCCTGGCTTTTCAACCAATACCTGGCAACTCTCGCCACTGCATTGCCATTTTCTGCTCGAATTTCCAGTGCTACGCTGATGACACCCAACTCATTTTCAGGCTGCCCTCAGCCACCTCCTCTCCTTCCCTCATCTCTGATTGCCTTACTGCCATTCAAGATTGGTGTTCCACCAATGATCTTTGTCTGAATGCCAGCAAGACTGAGATCCTCCTCATCCGCACACCTTGTCCATCCTTTCCCCTCACTCTCTGGCTGGCCTCCCTGGGCCCTCCTCCTACCCCCACCTGCGAGGCTAAGAATCTAGGGGTCACCTACTGCACCAGCTCAGAGATACCCTGTCCTTCCTCTCCTTCCCCCAGAAGCTCACTGTCTCCCAAGCTCTGGTTCTCTCTAGGTTGGACTATTGTAACAGCCTCTTTCTGAACCTACCTGACTCTACTCTTTGCCCTCTGCAACTAATCCAGAACAGGACTGCAAGACTTGTCCTTGGCCTCAAGCCCTGGGATCGTATCTCTCCAGCTCTGAAATCTCTCCATTGGCTCTCAGTGGATGCAAGGATTAAATCCAAAACCCTCTGAATTGTACACAAGGCTTTCACAGGCCTCGTTCCAACATGCCTTCCGTTATCCCTCTGCAAATACCTCCCCTCTTGAGCTCTTCACTCCTCTACATCTAACTCCCTCAGGGTCAGTCATTTTTCAAAGAAACAAGCTGGGGGAAGATCTTTGTCTTCGGCTGGAACAGCCTCCCTGCCACTCTAAAACTTGAGGAGCACCATCTCTGGTTCTGGAAGCACCTCAAGACCTTCCTCTTTGCTTCTGCCTTCACCCACCCTCTCCTCTGCTGATCTGTTCTCTCCTGGCACCGTGCACCTGGCCACCCTCTGTCTTCTGGGCCCAGGTTCCTGCTCACCCTGCCACCCTCCCGCATTGCCTCCAAGCCACCCCATGCACTGGGGTCTGTATCTGTACCCCTACAGTTTCCCCTCCTTTTTCTTCCTGAACTTATCTGACCTACCCTATCCGCTGCCTTAAACTCAGAACTTGCCACTTGCTGGCTGCACTACCACTTGTGTTGCTTTTAGTATTTATTTATTTATTATTTATTATGCTCTCCTTTTGCTCTGCACTTTCCACTTCTCCCCCATTCCTTGCATTTCCCCCCGCCATCCCCCATGCACTTGCGCATTCTCAATGTCATTGGGCCTAGTAAGATCATTGTTTTTGTTCTCCCCAGATCCCCTCCCTTTCCTTGTCGTGCTCTGAAACAGTTGTGTGTGAGCACGATAGAACTAAAATATCAATTCAATTCAATTCAATTCATGACAGTGATGCCAGTGCTTTGCATATTATTCACAAATATGTAACCTGCAACATCCCTTCAGAAAGCACACATACTGAGCTTCATACACAAAGTATATGCTTCCAAAAATATAAATGTGGCAAATATTCCTGACGCAGAGATAAATACTGTACCAAATGCTGCTTTGGTTTCCCTAGACCAGTTTCAGCAAAAGGACAAGTAAACAGCTTTGTGTCTTCTGTTAGGCACAGTGTGAAAGGCAAATCACCTAAAAACACATACTGCATTTAAGGAAACAAAGCTTCAAAGCACACCAACAATTACAACTCAAGCATTGCCCTCTTGTGGAATGCAAACATAGATGTTCAATACATTGCATAGAATTCCACTGCTGTTGGTAGATATGTAACAGACTACCTAACCAAAGCTGAGAAAACAGAGCTAAAAGACCTCTGGAATGACATATCATCTGACGAAACACTGTCACAAAAATTGTACAGGTTTGGCATAAAAATACTCTCCCATAGGGAATGTGGATGTTATGAAGCTGCAGACCGTTTAAAAGGCACAGCCGTATATGGAAAATCTGCACACATAGTCTGGCTTAGCCTTGGTCCTGCTGCATCCAGAAAAAGTGTGCTCAAATCGTACCAAGACATAGAAACAATAACCAAAAATGATCCCAACAGCCAGGACATTTGGAAAAACAATGTATTAGACACATACTACCCAAACAGAAGTACTGCTTTGGAAAACATGTGCCTATACCACATAACCCAAAATGTCTCCTAAAAGAATAATATTAAACCAGATGAAAAACATGGAAAATACATAGTCAAACCTTTGAAGGCAGCTGTGTTAAACTTACCAAACCCAGCCTAATAAATCATATAAATTTATCCTTTAAAACTCTTCAACATAGAGAACTTTACTACATGTCCCTACTCCAACTTTTTAAACCATGGAGAAAAGAAGAAGATGTATTGGGCACCCATGACTCTTTTCAAGCTGCTTTCAATGCAAACGAAAGCAGTATAACAATTGTCAATTTCAAGCAATACAAAAACATGTTGCACAATGAACACCAACAAGAGGAAGAAGTTCCAGGACAACTAAATGAAGACATTCCTGAGGGCAGTCAACCTTCTGTTACAGGAAGCCAATCACCACTTGGAGAGCCACTCATAGTAAGCAGAATTAGCCTTGACTGAAGTAGAAAACACCATCTAACAATATAAGCATTCAGAAGAAAACTTGGCACTACTCAAATCACAACTCAATGATGAGCATTTTAGCATTTTCCTAGAAGTGACTAAATAAATTGAACATTGTTTTCAGTATGAAGGTAAAACTTGTAGCTGTCAGAATTATAAACCTGTACTCCTCTATGTAAGTGGCGAAGCTGGTTCAGGTAAAACATTCTTAATAAAGATAATCAGCAAATTCCTGCAAAAGTTAACAAACAACTGGCTTTCAGATGTTGTACCAGCCCCCACAGGTTTAGCTGCCTAAAACATAGGAGGTGTTACTTTGCACTGACCACTGCACCTTCAAGTAGAACACCAAAACAAATGAGAGTACTACAAACTATCAACAGAAGCTGCTACAAAACACAGAATTCTGAAACAAATGACAATGCTCCCAATAGATGAGGTTAGCATGGTCTCCAACCCAATGTTGGCTTTAATTCACATCATATCACAAGAAGTACTTAAAACCTACTATGAAGAACTCTTTGGAGTAAAACACTTTATTGTTTTTGGAGATATCCTACAATTAACACCAGTGAAAGGTGAACCTATTTTTAAAACCATAGGACACAAACAATGCCGCAACAGACTTGGCAGCATAGGAAATGTAATGTAAATCTCTTGCAACATTCCCAATACAGATAACTAACTCAAAACATGTTTCAATCTGCAGACTTCACCTATGCTAACATTTTAAAAAGCATTAGGACTTGTCTTCTTTCTAAATATGCACAATCTTTTTTAACAAGTAGACTCATTCATGGGTATGCCACATCTGCTTGTGATGTCATGGAACAATTAGCATTATTTCATTTGCGGGTTGCCCCACACTGTGGTGATAATCCCTCCTACCAAGTGGGGATATACTATCTATTTTGTTAATAGGTATGGGGTTTCCTTCCTTTTTTATCACCATCATGTTCCTTTCTAATAATCCAGTAGATTCAATGTACAGAGACACTGATATACCGGGGAGAGTATTTTTTCTGGTTACTTTGGTAGGGGAACACAATATTTACACTATAGGGCCCTGTCATTTATGGAGAGAAGTGTGTTTACCTCTCCTTCCTCCGTTTCTGTAAATAAATGCTTGAGCTTGAGTAGCCGTATGCAATTGTGATTTTCACATTCAGTGGCATTTTTGCGGGTTGCTATGGCAACAACGCGATTTTCGGCGACGGAAGAGCGTCACGTTAGACGTAATGATGTCATCACGTCACGGCTGACGCGATGACGTCATCAAGATGCGCGCGAGCGCAGGGCGCTAGATAAATAGAAAGGCTTGCGTGGCGAGCAGACAGCAGCAGGAAAATAACGCACTGCAGATGGGACTCGGTTTAAGCAATGTACAAGGTGAGCTAGGGTGCATACTCTCAGGGGACATATGGGAATTCCATTATGAAGTAACTTACCCTTATTGAATTGACTTTTTAAGGGGATACTCTTGTTTGTCTCATCCTTATTTTAGGAAAAAGTTTGTTTCACTGAGTACCACTAAGCAAAGTAGAATTCTGGCTCTGGAAGCTTATTCAGAAGACTGCAGACCCCAGAAAGTAGTAATATCTTACGACTGAGGGTTGTAAAGGTAGGATCCTTCCCCTTTCTCTCTGCTTTCTGTGTTTTGGTCCAACTCTCTGTTTTATATTAAGAACTTACAGAGTGTCCTATTTTTTAACAGAACACATACCGCATTGTGGTTACACATACCAGATGTGGGTTGAGAAAATCCTATGTACCTTACCTACAAGAGAGAGAAATCAGTCTTGGCATTGAGGTGAGGCCATACCCTATAACACTGTTTAAGTGTTAACCTATTTAGGTTTCAAAATAGAGGTGTGTGCTCTATGATCATATTATACATTAGGAAGTATGATATTTTTTGATGAGGACAGTAGAGAATATGATGAAGATAGGGGCTATCTCTCTCAACCACTGTGAATAGTGAAGGACAAAAAATTGTGATTGTCGAATAAACCTGTACAACATTTATTGACTACAGGTTTTAAGCACTAGCATTGTATAAAGTATATACTTGTTGCATCCTAATGGTGATTAGGTTTGGCTAGGTTAAGTAAAACAACCAATTATGCCAATGTAGTAATATGTTTTTGTATTGTATGTACCCCCAGCTATGGAAACCGGATCCATAGAGAGAAGTCTACAGGAAGCACAAGACAATTTTCCGCCCCTGAAGAAGGTCCAGTTAATAGTAACATCAAGGACAGAAACTTATATAAGTCGGGCTAAGTTGTTGTACACAGTAGGAAATAAGAAAAATTGAGTTAGCTACTGTGGAGAGTATTCAAGGATCTGTATAACTTGAGTGTATGTGGTGAAATCACCACTTTTAAAACATTGTATATTTTTTATGTGGTGTAATGCATTTTTTAGAAAAATGTTTTTTGATACTTGTGCTGTTTATCAAATTAATTAAAATATGATATTTTAATATTGGATACATGTCATTCATTAGACTGACATAGCCTATATTGGGCTAAATAAGCTGTGTGATCAGGTTTCAGATTGCTGAGGGTAACATGTTGTGTTAAAGAAATATGTATACGTCCCTTCTTTGGATTAAATAGATGGAACAATTAGCACACACATTTTTAAATGTATGTCCTTAATGCCAAACCTACTAAGCTGTGCACAATTCAATGAGACAATGTCAACAAATTAAATGCAACCAATAGTGCATATTAGCTCTACAGACAAACTGGAAGTGGACGGCATGACACTCCCTATGTATCAACAAGCAACAGCACGACTGAATAGCTTAGAAAATGTATCTCCAACACAGCTGATTTGGAGAAAATGTTAATGCTGTGGTTAAACTTCAGAGTATTTCTGAAAAGTAACCTTGACACGGAGTAAGGTTAAGTTAATGGAGAAATTGGAACAGTTGTTGCCTTCCAGACATATCCACATGACAACAACATTCAGTTTGTCAACATCCACTTTGACAAACTTTCAGAAGTTAAAAGATTTGGAAGCTCAACAGCACAATCCCCTCTTTTCAAAGACATGTACTTATGCAGAGAACAATTCTCTCTGTCTCTTGCATATGTAGTCACTAATCACAAGTCGCAAGGTGTAACCCTAGATCAAGCATTGATTGACATTGGCAACACAGTCTTTTAAAGAAGGTATGAGTTATCTAGCACTGTCACGTACACTCGAAGGACTATTTCAGGCTAACACTCCTTGCATCGTAGAGTACAACAGACCATGGGCGCTCTACACACCTCGTCTTGATATGTACCCTGTTCGTCAAAAAGGTAAACTTGTTAAAGGAAAAGTAATGCAAACAGAACTTATAAGAGATCTACCAACAGTACCACCAAAGAAACTAAAAACAACTGCTACTCCATAAAGTGCACATCCAACAGCACAAACAAAGAGAAATATGTCCTCGAAAAAATCAAGTGGAGGTCCAGCAAATTACACAGAGACAGAACTCTCTGGTCCATTTAAATTTTCGATCACAACTGGTGTAAACTGCTATGCAAATGTAGCTATCAGTCTTCTGATCCAACTGCCACCAATTGTTCAAAACATTTACTTGAACGGCTCAGAACAGTTGTGTTTGCAAATGCTCGTCCTTCATAGAAATGCAACAAATAATCCTGACACATTTACAGTGTCTCAAGAATTGGACTACTATGCAGGAATGGTAAGATTCACCATAAACACACAGGAAGATCCACAAGAACGTTTAATGTACTTGCTGCAAGTACTAGAAAGAAAAAAATATACCTGTAAATGAATTCTTCCACATTTCATACACCTGGAAGCATACATGCACTCTCTGCAACCATGTTGCACAATAGAAGGTCCCTAATGAACAATTTGTCGTCGTATCTATACCTAATTGTGAATCCATTCCATTTAATCAGCTGGTGCAAAAGGTAAATCATGGCATATTATGCACTGTTTGCAATTCAGACAATCGTTCAACCTTACACATAAACACAAATGGCCAATATGTAATAGTAATGCTTTTAAGTTACAACGTAGATGGTACCAAAAACAACTTCAAGCTTTCTAGCTTCACACACGTGCAAGTATCTCTTGTCAAGAAACTTTCACAAAAGTAGGCATAATCTACCACACTTCCATTACTCTAGTAATGCCTCATATTTGATTAAAATCAGTCCAGCGGTTTGGGCTGTAGGCGGGAGCAAATTTATTTTTTCCATTGCGTCTATGGAGAAAAAAAAATCTTGGGAACCCCATATAACTTTGCCCCACTTTTTTGTTTTTTAAACCTTTATTTATTGTTGCACACAGATAGGACACATTATGTATTAATTATGGAACATTTACATTAAAATAAATTGCAGTCCATATTATTCTGGGTCGTCTGCCTCAGTTTTGTCAGACAAATATTGTTTGTATCTGGCCCATATATTTCTGGGTCTAAAGGTGGCTTGTAATGAGTCTATGGGCCTCATCATGAGTTGGGCGGTAACGCCGGCGCTATTAGCACTGGTGCTAATAGCCCTACTGCCAAACCCCCCGGCGCTATTAGCGCCAGATCACGGGTTTGGCGGAAGGGTTATTGCCCATTCCCCATTGGGCCCATTCAGGAATTCCTCATTCCCCATTGGGCCCAATGGGGAAAATTCACTCTATTACCACCGGCGGATTTCCCGCCGGCGGTAATCGCGCCAAAAATCATCAAATTTGCCATGGATTTCCCCCCAGCTTGGAGCAGGGGGGAAATCCGCCAAAGCCATGATCTGGCAGATCCTTAAATGTGGCAGTAATAGCGCTACCGCCGCATTTATGGGTTACCGCCAGACTTGTGTATAGTTCCTTGGTGTTGTTTGTCCATATCATATCTCTATCCCATTCTCCCTTCGTTGGTGGGGTGTTGCTTTTCCACTTCAGCAGTATCACCCTCTTAGCTATCAGGCTCAAGATCAGTAGCTTCCGTCAAGTTGGATTCCTCTTTCCTGTAGCTCCCAATAAACATAGCAATGGTGATCATTCGATAGGCTGATCAGCCAACTCGTCTAACGATGTACAGATCTCCACCCAGTACTCTTTGAGTTTTATACATGTCCACAGCATATGAAAGATGTCTCCATCTTCGGATTGACATCTTGGGCATGTTGTTGCTACTGTGGGTTATATGTGATTCAGTTTGCAGGAGTATAATGTGTTCTGTGAACAATTTTATAATTAATTAGTTTATATCTGGCGTTAGATGTTATATGTTTCGTTAAAGTACATATCTGTTGCCATTGGCTGTCCTCTATTTGATTCCCCAGGTCTTGTTTCCACTTTTTTTGGTGTTATGTGTTTCTGGAGGGCGGGTGTGTGTAATGGTCTTGTATAGTGTGATGCCGAGATTTTCCCTTTCCCCGCAGTGAACATATACCCCAGTCCCAGGTTTATCACTGGTTCTGCTGGAAAGGTGGCCCATAGGTTTGTAATGGATGATTTAACGCACATATAGTACATCTTGTGTTTGGGCACATTGCCTACTAGGTCTTTGAGGATTTCCCAGGTCACAAAACATTTGTCTGGGAACAATTGTCCCCATTGAATGATACCCCTGGTGCCCCAATGGTCTGTTTATTCTTATGTCGGGGATTCGTAATGGTAGCTGTATTGGTGAGTGATCGGAATATGTCCTGGGGTGAATATGAGCATCAGTAACCCAGTTTAATGCGTCATTAGCGATTAGCCATAAGTCTATTCTGGAATGCATATCATGCACGGAAGAGTAGAACGTGTACGCCCTTTTGGTGATGATTAAGGAACACCATGCATCTCTCAAATTCAGATCATTCATATGGGTGAGTATCATTTGGGCAGATTTAGACAGTGCCCTCGGCTGATCCGACGTGCGGTCTAGATGTACATCCAAAAAGGTGCTGATATCGCTGCCGCATATCAGATGAGCCATGGGAAAATTTGCAAGTTTCCCGCATAAGGTGGAATAGAAGCCAGGGTCATCTGTATTCGGGCCATATATATTAAGTAGTACCACCTCCCTGTCATGGAGGGTACCATGGACCAAAACATGTCTGCCCTTGAGATCACATTATCAGATTTGAGACATGCGAATGGTAAAGTTTTGTGTATAAGGGTCGCTACCCCCCTCGCTCGACTGGAGTACGATGTGTAGTATTGATGTGTTCCCCAACTCGGAGCGAGCTTTCTGGCTTGTTGGTGTAGTAGATGTGTTTCCTGCAAGAAAACTATCTTGGGGCCCAATCTGTTAATGTATGCTAACATTTTCCTTCTTTTGATCTGAGATCCCAGCCCTTAGACATTCCAGCTTAACATTTTGATATCCTCGTTTCTTGGTTCAGCCATCTTCTTGGATATGTTTTTAATTGTGGTCAGTATGTTCCATTTTTGGTATGAGCGTTTCTGTGTTAGTGTTAAATAACTGTGTGCTTTTTATTGTAGTACCCTCTTCTCCCAAACCGTACCCCAACAAACCTGCCCCGTTTCCCTCCCCCACCCTCATAGTTCCCCGAACTTTAACTATGCCTGCATATCCCTCCCTTTTCCCATCCATTAACTTGTAGTGCACCTGCTACAGGGGGACTGTAACGAGATCCCACGCCGCAGATGTTATGTTCTTTTCCATCATGGCCAGTTCTGTTTGTTGGTGCTCTAACTCATTATGAACAGTAAAAGTGCTCACAACACTAACATAGGTGGACTAAATTGGTACTGCCATTTCAATGGTGCTTGCCCAAGAGAGGAGCCCCGGTTTTCACGTCATTGTTCCTTCA
This sequence comes from Ambystoma mexicanum, assembly GCF_040938575.1. NCBI lineage: Eukaryota > Metazoa > Chordata > Amphibia > Caudata > Ambystomatidae > Ambystoma > Ambystoma mexicanum. The sequence continues at coordinate 472,456,948 of NC_090925.1, read as the reverse complement.
TCTTGTTTGTTTGCCGTCGTAGGGTCTCATCACTTCAGGAGTCCACTTCAGTTCTTGGTTGGTGAGTTGGTATTGGGATATGAGTCTCCACGAAGTTTGCTGCCTCCTTGGGAAATGTGAAGAAGTAGGTTTTGTTCTGGTACTGTAGCTTTAGCCTAGCTGGGTACAGCATAGCATAGGGGACGTGCCGTTCGTGCAGTAGTTATTTTACCCCGGTAAATAGACATCTTTCTTGTTGTACCGCCAATGTGTAGTTTGGGAAAATGCGGATAGTGTTGGCCTCCCATCTCAGTTCTTGTTTTTCTCTGTCAGTTTTCAACACTCTGTCTCTGTAATTCATCATGCGCACTATGATGGGCTTCGGGTATGCTCCAGGCTTGGGACGTGGCGCCAGAGATATGTGTGCACGCTCTACAATGAACATAGGTGACCATCCAGAAGATCTCGTAGGAGTTTTTCCACCGCTTGTTCCATGGGCCCTTTCAGGGCTTCCTCCGGCATACCTATTATGCGGATGTTGTTCCGTCAGGACCTAGCTCCTAAATCTTTGCACTTAATTTTGACCATTCCCAGTTACTTTGCCATTGTTGTCACTGTAGCTTTTAACTCCTCCAATGCGTCTTCCATTTTAGAGATTTGTGTCTCGGCTTCCGTGATTTGCGTGGTGGTCTTGTCCAGTTGCTTTTTAATGGAGGCGACATTGGCAGTTATCCTGCCTAATTTCTCATTGAGAGAGGAGAATCCTTCCTGCATAGTCAGGAAGACTGCCTGAGGGCCCATCACAGGAACAGTTGTAGCTGGCTGTGCTTGTGGGCGTATTTTCCCACCTTGTTGTTGTATACTTCTTCTCTATGGCTTCTCTATGGCTCCTTTCTGTTTCTTGGGACCGAAGCCCTTGGGCATCGTATTTTGCTCCTTCGGGGCTGGTCCGTGTAGATGTTCTGCTTTTGGTTAGTTTGTTGCCCTGAACCAGGGTAGTGCTGCTTACATTAGCTCTCGTATCGTGCTTGGTGAGGTAGGGTGTTGGGGCTAGGGGAGGTGGCTCACTGCCCCGTCCGACGTGCCATACTCTTGTCTGTTAGGCTTAAAGATCTGATAAGGCTGTTCTCCGTCACTGTCTTTTGTTGCCTTCAGCAGCACTGTTAGTACTTACGGTGTATTGCGGCTAGAAGGTGGGGGTTTATGGGTCTCCTGCAGATTTTGGACCTTGTTTGTGTCCAGGATACACCCCCCTTTGGGTCTGTAGGGTGATTTCTGTTTGTCTCAATAATAGCGTGGGTCTGTAAATGCCCCTGCAGCTTTAGGCATAGGTAAACTGCGCATCGATGTGCTCCCTTTCTGCATAGCCATGATCTGCCCCGAGGATGTAACTATCCGCTACTGGGCACTGGTGCCGAAGGTTGTGCCAGTCCAGGGGGCCTTTATGACTGTTTTGCTGTAGTAGCTGTTGAGTGGGCCCTGGAATGGCTTGTCCCCAAAGTGTCTGTGGGTGAACCCCCTTTTGTGGTATGTCCAGCATGAGGTGGGCGTGAATTCATGTGGGGTGCCACTCTGTGGAGGTAGTTAGAGTCCCTCTGTGTCCTTGAGGCATTGCGTGTGGAGCCCGCCACCAATGTGCTTTAGATCGTGGGTTCAGAAGCTTAGTGCAGCTGACTTTGCCTGTGGATCAGTGCCGCAGTTAGTCGTGATGCTGAAGTGGGCTGCGGGGTGTCTTTGCTTGTGATCTGTCCCACAGCGTTGCCTGGGTATTTAGGTACTTTGTGCACAACCAGTGCAATGGGCTGTGGATGGAGGAGCGGTCCAGAAACTGCCACAAGGGTTTACAGGCTTGCAGCGCTGGCCAGGCCTCAGAGCCACGTGTCTATGCTGATGAGCGACTGGGCTCTGGGTCCTCCAGCCTCGCTGCAGTGAGTTGATCTGGTGGAGGGGGTGGGGATGGCCTGCTGGGCGGAGGATGGCCAGTGGGGGCCCGGGCCGCTGTGAGGTGGGCCGGGCAATACACGCCCCTCACCCGCACCCCCTCACCCCGCTGATCGTTCGAATGCCTCTGGGCTCTTCCGTCCTGCTATAACCCCCATTCGGGAGGCTGAATTTGTTGGGTCTGCAGGCGCTCAACAAGAGTCGGAGCGCCCGTGACCTTCTTACTTGTATTAGCAGGCCACATCGTTCGGGCTCCCCATCCTAGAGTCCTCTCACTGCTGGGCTCCTCCCCCTGCGCCGCAGCATGTGATGGCTGGCTGCTCCCGCTGGCTGCGTGGCAACTCTCTCATGGTGAAACTCTGTTCCAGTGTCAGCGATTGAGATCACACTTTCCAGAAATGTTCTATTGTGACAACAGAGCACTTATGGTGATTATCAGGCGGAACCGATCTGTTTGGGCAATGTTGATTACATTACGGCCCGGGATGTCTGCAGAGCTCACACTGGAGCGACCATCTCTCCTTGTGCGCAACAGCACCCCCCAACTTTGCCCCCCTTAACAAAACCTCATCAAAATTGCCAAGGAATTTAGAGCGTGCCATATACTTCTTTTTCAAAGTTTGGTAAGAATTTGTCGAGGGGGAGCAAAGTTATAGGCTGCCTAAAAAGTGCTCCTCCTATGAGGTGAGCAACTTAACCATACTACAGGGCTCCATATATTGCAGTGCCTGCAATATATGGAGCCCCGCCAGTCTTCGCCCTTCAGTACATCTTTGTCTCCAACTGCCGGCGTCCTCGCTCCTCCTCGAACCTCGAGCATGTCACCGCAGGCTCAGACTTGCAGGTGACATGGCACAGATGTCATAGCAGATGCCATACTGCAAAATGTGAAGCGAGTCAAAGCTTGGTGGAAAGTGAGCAATGGACATGCATGACCATTGAGCCATCATGCGAGTTGTAAACATTAAAAAGAAAGGTACGATTTTTGGTGAAAGGAGGTCCTTCCCTGTAACGGTTGGCAAATGTTCTACCACCCCAAGTTAATTTCGCGAGCATAGACAAGACAGCACTTTGAGTATCCACCAACTCCCTTTCTATGCCTCTGATTATCACCCCAGCATTCAGGATTATCACCCCAGAGCATACACAACGATTTCCTCCATTCCAACCGAAAATTGAGCATGTGTCAGTCACCACCGTCAACCTTAGCGTCAAAGTCATGCATTAGAATCCACTTGCGGGTCTGAAAGCTTTGAGACATATTTTCGGAGTTCCTTCAGCTGGATGCACTGCAGCCCAGAATTCTACTTAAGGGAAACGAAAAAGGCAGTTGGGACTGAGGATCTGCTCTCACTTCCGACCAATTATTTGAAAAAGCAGCTGTTCTCTGGTCATATTCCAAAATCAAAGGAGCAGATGTTTTAAGCAGAACCAAGCATTGTGAGGAAATATTCGATTTTAACATATTTTCTCATGTACCTGGCTCCTGACACAATCCACATTTATGTCTGTTGCATGTGCCAGATGCAGAATTTCTCACATCCCTGCGACTGTCTGTGCAGGAAGTGATAGACTTTGATTGCATTTATCACGGAATGACCATCTAGTCTGATGTTTAGCAGAGCACCAGAGGTTCGAATCCTGGACCTTTGCTCAGAAACCAAACTCAGGTATCAAGCACGTTATAAAAAAAACTATTAAATAAAATTAAATAAATAAAGGGCATTTCAAAATACGTATCATGTATATCCACATTTGAATGCGCTGTTTTCTGCCACTTCGCACAAGTGGGCGGGAGGTGGAGGGGGAACATTTTAAAACACATCGTTATTCAAAACTAGGATGCATTTTAAAATGCAAAGAAAACAAGGGCATCCCCCGAATGTAAGTGGAACAGCATCACCGTGAGCCACTGCTCTCCCACTTGTACTTCGAGTGCTCAAACAGAAATAGTATTTTGTTTTGTTTCACTGTGACAAGCAGTGTCAGTGCCTGGAGCCTGTAAAGTGTGAAAGATAAGAACCTGAAGGGGGGTGGGAAGCACAGCTCTTGAGCTCCTCACTGACATGTGAATTTTACCTTTGGGAATATGGTGAACTGCACGCTTATTAAACAAGTGCAAGTACAAAATGTGCATCCATGGCACTTTATGAGAATCGCGCTCAATATGTTGAACGTTTTGATTTCGATTACTCTTTGTGCTCTACAGACCTCTGGGGAAGTCCAGGCCATGGGGTTAGGTAGAGGAGAACATACATTGTACATGGAAACACTCCTGGGAACTGCAATCAGATCCCTTAGAAGTTAGTGGACTAATTCGGCAAGTCCACCTCGCATAAGTCAGCACTGCAAGCAACATTATTTCTTCCAAGTGCAAATATTCCGACCAGACAAACAGAAAACATCTGCTTACGCCTCAGGCCCTCTTAGTTCTATCTGATTTTTCTCCCATTGGGGAGCAGAGGAGATGACTAGACTGAAAAGCATGTAATGTTTATCAATCCATGTGCACCACATCACAGAACTAAACAACCATTACATTGTGTAATATTAACACCTTTACTTCAGCGCTTCAGAAAAAGTGCTATATGTGGAAAAAAAATATTTTGTATTATTATTATTATTTGGCATGATTATTGCAGTAATGCATAGGCCAATGGCTCTGCCACTGAGAATGCTGTGCAAATGCAGGAGCTGCACCAATAAAATATGTATTACTAAAGGACTAAGATTGTATGAATTCTTCCTAACAATGTAAGGACTTTTTTGTAATGATTACTGCAAGCGTGAAACCAAATGTTTCTGGAGACCCCCTAACCCCCCCTGCAATCCAGGTTTTGGCTAGCGCCGCATATTGTACTTGAAGTGAGTGCTTAATAATACGTAATATCGTTCAATGGGTGGTGCCCATTCACATTGTTATATTCACGTATTCATGGACATTCAAATACATGTGTTATTAAATACATAATAATACCTAAATGATCAAATCTGCCAGGCGTTAAAACATACTAATACATGTAAGGCCATGGGTCGTCACTAACTGATGTGAATGTACTCTATAATAAGAACCATTTAAGGATTATTCGAATTGGTTTCTTAATCACATTGCTGGCTTTAGCATGTCTTTTCTCCTTAACCATCATAAAACACATAGCTGGCAACTGCAAGGGCAAAGACATTGTTGGTTGTCCTCCTGCATAAGGCAGTGGTGTCTAATTTTCAAGTGACTCTATTTCGTGGAAACTGCCCATATAAGCGGCATGCCAGAAGAAAGTGTTTGATTGTCTCCACTCTTGTTTTGCAGTATGCACATTTATTTGACTTATTTGCGTCCTGTTCGTTCATCAGCTGGGCAAATGTTAATTTGCTATAAAGAGAGCTTAATAAGAGGCGTTGTACAAGCGTGCATATGGTGGTAATTCCATTACTATCAAATGTATGGGTGGTATCAGAATTAACTCAATTTTCCATGAGCTGGAGATAAATCCTCCACTTTTCCCCAAAACATCGGTGGAATTGCCACTCGATGAATCTGCTGAATTCAGTCGACTTTTGTAGGAAAAGGGGAGGATTTACCTCTAAATCCTCTACATTTCCACAAAAAATCAGCAGAATTACCATCCAGTAATTCGGCCAAAAATCCACAGTGAAGTCAGGACTCCATAAATGGGGACTAACACCACCCTATTATCTCTTGTAATCCTTTAGAAAACCCACAGGACCAAGTGGCGATAACTGTATATGATGTTGTCATTATTTTGGGAGAACTGCAACTGAATTACCACCAAACTCAGCATGAGCCGCTTTGAATTTGTGTGCAGCCTTGAATATACTTGGGTTGTGTGATTGAATATGAGTACCTTTGTGAGACTGAATGCATGTGTTGTGTGTGGTGTCTGCTTGTGTGTGCTTGTGTGTGCAAGTGCCATGTGTGCATGTGTAGGCTACGAGAGACTGCCTACATCATAAAAGTTATTTGCTGTCTTATTCTGTGTGTAAAGACATCAACGTGCTATGTGGACAATGCTGGAATAGGTTGCAGCCACAACCTCATGAAAGTGATGTTCAGAGACCCTTCTAACATAGATCGTGGCCGCAGCTACATGAAGTGCTTTACAGTAGCAATGTTGGCATGTATTGTAGGCGCAGCTGCATAAAAGTGCCTTACAATTGCAATGCTAACATATTTTGTGAACACAGACATGAACATGTTGGAAAGTATTCCTGTGAAGTGTTGGTGACATGAAATCTATTGGATTTATTCATGACCTGTCCTGGAGAACCAACTGTGTGGTTGTTTACATCCTTTTTTATAAAACACTAGCAAAAAGTACCCTTTGCCGAACCGGTTCTGTGGACAGACATGACAAAACGCTCATGAATTGTGGAAAATCAATGATCCTATAGGTCGCTGTTCTGATTCGCTTATTGCTAGATGTGCTTTGCACTCTGAAGTAAACTGCACTCAGAATGGGCGTGTTGGCTGGCTGACATACCCCTGAGCAAATGTTGGGGGGAGGTGAGAATTGGCATTCTGCTGCATATTGGAACCTACTATGCTACTCCCCACCTATTGCCTCACCCTGGCATGGTGCAGTTTGTTGTGGTGCATTGCGGTGCAAATGTCTCTGAAAATGTGCATTCTAGGGTTCAGGACCGGCCCTTCTACAACCACATTGATGTTTCTCCTATTTCTTGCAGCCGTCTCATGTGTGAAGGTGATGAAATCCGGGGAAAAGGGTGGGGTGTCCAAATGTTATGTAGCCAGTAATGCCTGGATGGTCCTAACAGGTGACTACGCTAAATGTGGTGCAGATTGGTGAAACAGTGTGGAATAGTATAAGGAACACCATTTTGCCAGGCAGAAACCCACACACAAATTTAGAGTTTTGGTGAAATCCAGAGAAAGGGGTGGGGTGTCCAAATGTCATGTAGCCAGTCATTTTCCGGAGGGTCCGAACAGGTAACTAGGCACAATTTGGTGCAGACTGGTGAAGCAGTGTGAAACAACGCTTTGCCAAGCCACAAACCCACAAACAAATGTTGACTTTTGCTGAAATTTTGGGAACGGGATGGGGCATTCAAATGTCATTTAGCCAGTATTGTCCAGAGGGTCCTATCAGGTAACTACGCAAAATGTTGGGCAAATTGGTAAAACGGTGTGGAATTGTTTAAGGAACAACGCTTCGCCAATCCACAAACACAGCCACAAATCCACAAATATTCACTGTTAAAAATGTAGAAGATTATATGGTACAATTACAACACATTATTTGAAGCCCCCTTCCCGGGTTCCCTATACATTTCTTGGGGCTTGCATGCTTTTCTTGATCATTTTTATTAATTAGTGAAAGTTGTTAATACCAAGTCACCAAAAATATTCACCTGTCCCCAATGACTTTGAATCATTTACACAGTACTGGGCCCCCTCAGGAGCCAGAGCCCCAAATGGTACCTCTAACACTGATATGCACATTATAATGTTACTGGCTTGCACAATGGTGCTTGCATTAATTTGAGGAATATGTTAATGCTGTGCCACCAAAAATATTCACCTGTCATCACTGACCTTGAATCGTTTACAATGGAAAATCCCCCTCACTAACATGACAGGAGGTTTAGATTCTATTAAAGACAGGAGGCGAGTATTATGCATTACAATCTTTACTCTGAAAGCACAGCAGCAAAGAAAAACCTTTTACAAGCAAAAAAGTTTCTATAACAGAACTAAATAGAGTTCAATGTCAATGCAAGGGGGGTCCCCCAATCCATCATGGAGGGCAGGTCATGCCCTGCAGGAAACCAATGAGAAGGGACCCTCTTCTATATATGTCCTTTACTCTAAACCCAACTCCTCTTTCTGCAGCTGTCTTGCACCAGACGCCCATTGTAACGATCGAACTGCGTGGTGCGTAGAAAGGATCCATCGAAACTGGAGGAATCTCAACCTCTCCGCAGCCTGAAGCTATGACAAAGCTCTTCTTGATAGGAGCTCTCACCCGAAAGCTCAAACAATATGAAGCAGAACAGGGTTTGTGGGTGGATGGAATAAGAAACAGAAAACAAAGGGTGGGTGGGCGGGATAATACTTGCCTCCTGTATTTAATAGAATCTAAACCCCCTGTCGCGTTAGTGAGGGGGATTTTCCATTCTATGCATGACAGGAGGCTTCATATTATGCAAGTTCAAAGCCCTTGCATCACAATAACCCCAACATGAACCATACACTTGAGATAAAATAAAATGCTTTAAATGATTATTCCTTAGACCAATCAGCTGCTTGATAATCTTATCCCCGGCCACCCCGAGGAGAATGTCCTAAACCCTAGTACCTTAAATGAAGAACCAAAAGAGTAATTAAATCCGTCTTCATGCATAACTTATATGTCTATCTAGACCAAAAGGGGGTGGGGGCAAGGGACCCCACAATAATGTTCCCTCAAGTAAAGCAGCTGAGAGGTAGTAAGAGGTTAAGAACCTGTGTACTTCAATTCACAATCTTTAAAAAAAAAAACACACTTGATTACTCATATATCAAAATCTCTGGAAAACTTGGATAAGAGATGGAGGAAACCCAAACACATACACCTTCTTACAATAAGGAAAGTGACCCCCTGAGGTGAGAATCTTTATATGGTCCCAGTAAAAGCTCTGATACCAGAAAAATATATTTCAACAGGAACGAACCCATAAAGGTGACTCAGAAACTGTTGTAGCATAGACAGCCTTTATCAGAAAAGGACAAAACAGACTAATCTTTCTAGAAGAAAAAACACCTAGCGTGTGTGGAGCCTAATGCCAATGTACTAGAAGACCCTGCGCACCAAGGACTGTTTATCCACTAACTCCACTCCTAGCAAAAATATATTCCTTTGAGATAGTGGCAGAGAAATTAGTTCATCGACATGTAATGTTGCTTCTTAAACAACTCCCCCAGGAGTTACCTATCTGTACTGTAAGGGAGAAAAACTGAACCTAAAAGTGAGCCAACCACCACTAACCCAGTGGATCCGAGCAAAAGGGTACCCTGATTTATCAGAGGTTGCCCCGAAGTCCTAATGGCAAACAGAAAAAGTTCCTAATAGAAGAACTCCCGTCCCCTGCACACTTTCACAAGCTCAAAATAATGAGCCAAACTATTTGGATTAACTTATGTTCACACTGCATGTGTGATGTGTTAAGACAGAAAATGTTTTTTCAATGATAATGAATTACTTTTTTAAAATGTATTTAAAGTGCATTTTGGTTAATTAAAACCTTATACATTACAAAAATATTATATCAGCCAAAAAACAAAAGCAATTACATAATAACCATAAAAGAACCCGTTTAGAAAACATATTACAGTGTATTATTATTTCCAATCTATAAACACACATCAATGATAAGAAAAAATAGCACATATTTAAAAGACAATTACAAATAGTATAATAACAAATTGCTTGCTTCCAAATATAAAAGGCTGCCCCAATAAAGACCTTAATCTCTCCGTCATAAATAACTGACCAAAATTGGTCAGATTCAATCATTTGAAGATCCCCAACTATATTAGCATACCCTTTAAAATAACATTCCTTTAATTTGTAACACATGGTTAAAATATGTCTTACTGTCTCCACCTCTATTTTACCGTGCCTACACAGTCTTTCAGCACAAGGGATGTTTGTCCGTGCCCCAATTATTTCATTGCAGGGCAAAGTGTTCAGAAGTAATTGCAGAATAAATCTTCTCAGAGCCCTATTTCCCGTATTTAACAGATACTGTCTCGGAGTGGCAGGTTTAAGGCCTTGAAGAGCATAGACAGCGTATCGAGACTTAGTATAAAGATAGGTTTGATTTTCACACAGATCCCATATACATGCTTTTTTCTTAAGACTTTTCAAAATACACACAATGTTGGCTTTTCCCATAGGTTCCTTAAAGCCTAAGGCTTCAAGGAAGGATAATATTATATTTTGTAAGCTTACCATATAGGTATTCTTGAACCTGCCTTCACTTTTATTTTTTCCTATAAGGTTAAGCAGATTTCCTTTCACCCCTTCCCCGATATTATTCTAAAATAGAGTTTACAACATCCAATTTTCCACAGAGTCAACAGGGAAGTAAGCCCCAGCTCACATCTTATTGCTTGTATTGGCACAGAGTTGGGTAGTCCAAGGACTGGTCTCCAGAGCTTCCCTTCAAGTTGATCTAGTTTACTCAAATATTTACTCTCCACTGTTTCTAAAGCATGCATAATACCGGGAATGTAACAGCTCTTATATATCTCAAGGAATCCTTCAATGGAGTGTCCTCCTTTACTAGCTATGTATTTCCTTATAACATTCCATTTCTTTAATATTTTAAGGTTAACTGCCTCTTGGAAAAAATTAATACAGGGATTGCTCAGAATGGGCATCCTCAGATAAGGGTAGGCCTCGACAACCTCCAGTTTAATAGAGTTAATATGCCATCTAGAGGAAAGTCTTTTCTTCTCTTGCTTAGTGGCTCCGAATACCATAACCTTAGTCTTATTTATATTAATGTTAAGGTTATTTGCCTCAGAGTAAGCAAACAGGCCATTCAGCATTCTTTTCAATCCTACCAGAGTTTTATCCATAAGGATAGTATCATCTGCATACATTAGGCCACATATTAGTTTCCCCGCCACAATAGGTGGGAAATTGTTTAAGATATTAAAACTCTCCCACATATCTGAAACGTACAGGTTATACAGTATGGGAGATGTAACACATCCCTGCTTGAGTCCAGTGTTAGTGCTAATTTCAGATGATAACATCCCTCCTTTACCCAAACATATGGACACCGTGGTCTCCCTATACATTTCCTCCAAAAAATGAAGGGTTTTAGGACAGATCTTTTTCCCTCTCAGTTTCTCCCGCAAAAGGCCCTTATTGACACAGTCAAAGGCTTTCGAATAATCTATAAAGCACACATATAGTTTTTCCCCCTTATCCTTAGAACCAGCTATGATGTGTTTCAGCATAGTTAGGTTATCCAGGGTACTGTATCCTTTTCGAAAACCAGTTTGTTGGGCACAGAGGAGGCCCTTTTCCTCTATCCAGTTGTTCAAACTGTCCACTAAAAGGGAACAGAAAATCTTACAGCTACTATCGGCCATCACTAGTAGTCTGTAATTATCAGGCTATTTTCTGTCTTTTTTTTTAAAAAACAGGGACAACTATAGCTTTCCTCCAGCTATCCGGTATAATACCTGTTTCCCATATACCAGTAAATAACTGGAGGAAAAGCACTGCCCATTTCTTAGGATTTTGTTTTACAACAATATTAGCCAACCCATCCGGGCCTGGGGCACGTGAGGATTTCATTTTAGAGATTACTTTAAGGATGTCCAGAATACCAAAGGGGAATTTAGCAGTGCCGTATGGGTTTATACAAATCGAGGCAGCAGATGTGTCACTAGTCTTGAAGAAGAGATCAGTAATATAATGCTTCCAAACCTCCTGGCCCACGTCGTTATTTTCCCTATTATCTTCCTCCATCAGGAATTGACGATATAGGTACCAGAATTTTTTTGAATCATGGATTTGCATAGCTTAGATATCCACCTCCAATTGGCATTATTGGTATTATATTTATAATCCTTTAACCAATTTTTATAGTGTGTCTTTATGTTACTGGATCTCTTACTTCTCTCTGTCTCATCTAAGTCACATAACTGCTTAAGTTCTCGAATATCACGCATCATTTCTTTTTTCCTATCATGAATCACTTGGTCAAATTTATGGGAATTATTTTTTCCTTTTGTGTTTTTCAAAATAATGTTACAATTTGTTCTCCGTATTATAGCCAACAAATTAGTGATTAAATTAAGGCCATTAAGGGCAGTGTCCTGGCCATCAATGGTCAGGCGGTCAAACAAACCATTGAAGAAGGTTATGTTTTTATCAGACCAAGTGATCCTATTTCTACCTGCTGAAAATTGTATATTCATCGCCTTACCTACTTCCCATCTTTGGGTTCTTGTCCCATTAATAAATTTGGCCCTAAGGGGTGAGTGGTCACTAAAAGAGGTATCATCTACATGTTCGAAAGAAATAGTCGAGTGGCTAAGATTTTTGTTTACAAACATATAGTCTAACCTGTAACCAACCTTCCCATTAGTCCAGGTTTCCCCGGTACCTGACCCTATATTGGGTTCCAAATATTTAAGTCCCCAGCAAGACATCTGATTCATCCACCGGCATCCCTGTAAGGCCTGGGGATCATACTCCCAACCAAGTGACAGTCCTGTATTTCCAATGATGCAGTGATAACCGTTTTGTCCCACAATTCTTTGCACCTATCCATTTCCCCTGCGGCATAGTCACAATGGGCATTAAAATCTCCCACTATACAAATTTCAGAGTTAGGTGATTCCAATGTCCAGCCTTCAATAGTTAAATTTAGAAACTCACCAATCTCCTGAATATTGTCCCCCCCCCCGGTTGGGAGTAGATGTTAATAAGAAGGAGTTTCCCTGATAGGCTTTCCCTATCTATAACTGCACGCATAACATTAGGTAAATTCCCGTGCTTCTCATATGGTTTATAAGTAAAATTATTTTTTACCCCAATACATATCCCTCCATACGGATGGCCCTTTTCACCTTTGGAAGCAACTTTATTCCATATATTATATCCATCCAATAGTATTTCCCCAGTAACCCAAGTTTCCTGGAGGGCAAAAATATCACTCTCCAACAACAGTTGGATACCGTCCTTATGTAGTAGGGAGTTAAAACCCCTACTATTCCAAGAGAGTATAGTAAATTCATTAATACATGCCTCATCTCAGTTTGGGATAGGCGAGTTTCCCTCCAGAGGTCTTGATTTTATTAGCTTACTTCCTGATTCAGTATTCGTCGGAGAAATCCCCCCCAAGTCTCTGTTTTTATCACTAAGATTTTTATAAACAGAGGAATAGCATATCACAATTTCATAGTTATTACCCCATACTCCATTAGTGTACTCCCGTATGAGATCAACAAAAACTGCAGATCTAAATTGGACAATAACCCAATTTTCCCAACTTCCAATTTCCGGCAAAATAATGGATTCAATATCCCCTGTATTAATATTTTGTAACTGCGGTATTTGAGACAGTTTGTTCAATATCCAAGCCCGGTTTAAAAAAGGGCTTTCATCAGTGGTGGATTTTTCTATGATCTTAATACTTTTCCCCCCTGTAAACTGGGGTTTTTCATTGATTCCAGCAGAATTAGCCATACTAATTTTCTGATTACTATGCATGGCCAGTCGTTCCATCTCCTTAATAAATATTTCCCTCTCCTTTTTTGTAAGAGACATAACATTGCTGTTAGAAGGGATTGCAACATATTTGAAGTTATTTCCCATGGCTACCATTTCCTCAGGTTTATTTCATCCATCATTAGTTCATTGCCCTTTAACCAGTTCTCTAATCCCTTATTTTTGATTACCACTTTTTTACCTTCATCCAACTTCCGCTGGTATTCAATAATTTCATAGTGGTTCCCCACTTCTACACATTGAGAGTCTAAAGGGGCAGTGGTGGCAAGAGCCAAGGTGTTCTTTTTAACATTATTGGTAGATTTAACCTTGGCCATCGCCACCCTATTTCGGGTGGATCTTTTATTTATTTTTTTACGTCTAGTGCGTCTCTTTAAACCTTGAGGTACCATTATTTCAACAACACTCTCACTTGAATTTATTTCTTCAGCCAAGTTATCCCTTGAGGTGGGTAGTTCCTCAGGGGGAGTATTAGCCTGAGCGTCATCTTTCTCATTTTCTTTTTCGGCCGCTAAGACCAACTCGCTCAGATCTCCTAGAGCATCATTTGCCTCCATGGGGTACTTTTTTTCCCTTATAACTTTTGTTTCCCCAGTATTCCTCTACCATAATCCCAAGGGATCTGGTATTATCAATATTCTGTTGTACCAATGATTTGGTGTCACTCTGTTCCTTAAGCAACTTAGTGCAAATGGTCAAGAGTACATCCATCATGGTAGTTAGAGCATCGAATTTCTCTCCAACTTTTTCGTGAGTATTCACTTACCCCACTCCTTTCTCTATTAGGAGAATCTTTGATTAAATTTTCAGTAGAATTCCATGACGCATCCCCCTTATTAGATTCATCTTCTCTCTGTGCAAATGTATTCAGATCTGGAGTAGCGGACACATTTATTCCAATAACATTATTCATAGCAGTTTCCTCTACTGCAGAGATATCCAGATCGATTCCCGTCCCCATAGATTGACGGCTGAGATTATGTACTAATGTCAGCAGAGAATTATTGTCAATCATCAAACTATTGCAAGGGGGAGGTAGAGGCTGTACTGATTCAGATACCAGTGTTTTTTCTTTTATGGTTAAAAAACGGAGTATCTTAGGTTGTTCTAGTACACCTTTAATCCCACCGGTTAGCTCTTTCTTCTCTCCCTTCTTTAAGTTTTTGCCTTTATCCAACTTCTGGGTTCCTAGTTTTAAAATAGGTGTTGGTGTACTTTTTTTCCCCTTTTTTGACCTAAGATTGTGTGAGCATTGACTTGGAGCCATGATAGTAGGAGGTCCAAGGATTAACCCTCTACTTACAGAGGGGGAGAGAAAATGCAGAAATCATATAGGCCCCTGAGGGAAGGAACCACCTTGCCGCCTACAGGGGTAAAATATTTTTTAAAAAAAGAGTAAGCACCAGTAGTAGTTATCCACCTAACCAAGATAGTGTATAGCTAAAGTACAAAGTGACTGTGCAAAAAGATGCCTATGACCTATACAAATTGATAATCAGAATACACACCATTTACTAAAATAAACTGGGGAGAAGAATACTTTGCAGCCCCAGAAGCAAGTTAAAATTACGTCAGGGGGACAGCTGACGGCGTCACTATAAAAGGAGCAGCCTATAAAAGAGAGCAGTGCAGAGCAGAATAGAAACAATAAAAACCCGGAACTATCCAAAATTAAAAAATAAACAAAAGCACTATTACAAAAATCACACACATGGCAAGAGTAAAATTTGTCCAATATTAAAAGCCATTCAAAAAGCCTAAAAACTAGAATATTAGGTTAATTAATTTGAGTGCAAACCAGTAAAGTCCAGGGAAGCAGTTCCAGATATCCACCCGGTTTGGGAACGCCCGACAGCTTGAGGAGCGGCCTTAGTCCAACTCTCCCCCCAACCAGATGGCTTTTGTAAGAAGAATTTCAGCTGATTAGCTTACCTCTGTGCCTATCTGCTTACATGCAATTTGTCCATTCACGGATTAGTGGGCAGTGTTGCAGGCACTAGATAATAAACACGCCACAATACGCCCAGCAGCCTAATAGCACTGCACCCTTGTCTCCACTGTGGGCTTAACGCCACAAGGGTGCCGGCGTTTCTTTTTTATGGCCCGCACTTCCGGGGAGGGCGTGGCCTGGCGGCAAGGTCCGCAAACGAGGATTGGAGGCACTGTTTACACAAAGAAATGCAGCGTTTCGAATAAGCGCCGCTTTAGGTTCCAACAAAATGCCCCAAAATCATGTCAGCTTTCCTTTTTATGGCCCGCACTTCCGGGGTGGGCGTCGCCTGGCGGCAAGGTCCGCAAACGAGGATTGGAGGCACTATTTACACAAAGAAATGCAGTGTTTCGAATAAGCGCCACTTTAGGTTCCAACAAAATGCCCCAAAATGATGTCAGCGTTCCTTTTAATGGCCCGCACTTCCGGGGTGGGCGTGGCGTGGCGGCAAGGTCCTCAAACGAGGATTGGAGGCACTGTTTACACAAAGAAATGCAGCGTTTCAAATAAGCACCACTTTAGGTTCCAACATAATGAATTACACAAACTGATAATTTGTGATTCTCAATGATAAACATCAAGAGAAAATTCTTTAGACTTCTTCATATGTAGTTTTATTTTTCAAAATTGGCCCAACGCGTTTCGAGAAAAACATCTCTTCTTCAGGGCCATATTCAATATTTCAATCAAATCTAAAGAGAAATTTCCGAAAACATAAAGTTACTTATTCTATAGGGAATATCAATTAACTCATAATTCTTTTGGTCAAACTGCCATGTAGCCTTAATTCAGGTATTGCTAAATCCTTCAACATCAATTATTCTTGTATTGTTTACTTCATTCAATGAATATAAGACATCTTCAAGTATATACACTCTTGATGTGATTGTGGGTGTATTCTCTGAGTCAAAATAGAGAACCTCAATTTTAGCTGCCTATGCAATTGTAGCAGGTATTAAAACATGATCTAAAGTAATATTGGAAGAAAAGCGACCAAACTTATTGTCATGGAAATTCTGTCTATAACATATCTATTGATTGTTTCATTGTCTTTATTCCTGGCGTTCCCGATTCTCTGGCTGTCCAGACATGCGTGGCTATAGCATATTAAAGTATCATCATATCATTCTCCAATTTTTCAAAGGATTGTGTTAGAGTCTGGGCTGGAACCCCTTGGGTATAGATCTATATGCAATTTTTCAAAATACTAATCAAATTCCATTGCTGTCATCTCTACCTGTTCTCAATGGGAGTACATATTGATAGCTGGCTATCTCAGTGATTACTCATTTACTCATTTTTGAAGTTGCCTAATGGAATAGAGTAATAGAGAATAGAATACATTGAGTCTCAGAGAAATAACTAGTAGACTTATCCGGATAAAAGCTGTCATCAAACGTAGTTCTTTGAGGTAGGTCGCAAAGGGTGATTGTGCTTAATCCAAGTCGGATGATGGTCCTACGCATTAGGTTAGAAGGACATCGTCTGAGTGTATGGGGTCTGGATACAGGTAAGTAATATCTTAAAAATAAGAGGTCCTTAACCTTCAAGTAGGGCTAAATAGCCCAATGCTGTACCGTAGCCACTGCTTGTGGATGTAGGGGGAAACCCTAAGGAGTTGGATCCCACGTGGGTGACCGCTTGATTGAGTTCAGTGATCTAAGGAAAGGGGTGTTAGAAAAATAAGTACATCTATTGTAGCAAAGCAATTCTAATGTTATGAGGTCAAGGGAGTAATGTAAGACATTAGCCTCTTAGTAAGATGCTGGACCTCAGTCCAAAACGTAGTCTGACACTTACCCAATTACAAAGAAGGTAAGTGGAGAAGAAAGCGTGCATCTCCATTCCGTTCCTGCGTGTGTAATGGAACTTAAAATGGCCGCCTTTTGTAGCGGCGCATTATGGTGACGTAACCACATTTTTGCATGATGTGACGTCACCACAATATAACCGCACATGCGGATATTGATGTAAAAGAGGAATAATTGTAGAGAACCATTACTAAAAGGCTTAAATAAAGCCTAATGTTGGAGGAAACTTGTGGCTCTAAGTGTAAGAGTATAAAGTGGCGTTCGGCACATGGTGACGTCACCACGTGGTTGTGTGACGTGACGTGACATCACCATAGTACGCTATACTGTATGTACGCTACTATTGAGGCAGAATAATTGGTCATAACAAAGTTACTGGATAGATTTCCGATGGTAGGTAAAGTGACGTCATGAGACGTAAATTGTAGTAAAGTGCAACCAAAAAAACATTTTTAAAGGGTATATAATGTTTAATCATTACAAAATGAGGTTCCAGAAAGGGACCATTTCTAATGAGATGAATGAATGGTCAATACTTTGTGTGGAATGCCTGGGTTAAAAACGGCAGGTTTACATGATAAAAAATAGGGCAGGGTTGAGAATTGATTCTGAAGATATGAATCCTATCGTGTGTTCAAAAAATGACACAGAAAAATCTTGCCCCTCTGAAAAAAATACACAAAAATGTCATTGATCCTAGAGAAACTCATGACTGCAAGAGAGCCTGCTAACAGTTCCAAACGGCTGATGTGCAGCTGCTAAGCTCAATTGACTACTCTTGCCTGAGGAAACTTATCCTATCTTGGTACCTAGTCCAGTCTGATGGTTTCAAAATCCTGAAAGACCTCCGTAGAGGAGACTGAAAAACGCTCTGCCAATCTAGGCATCCATGAGTCTGAGCCACTAAAGGAGCTCCAATTGACCTCGGGGAACCAAACCCTAACAGCGAGGAAGACAGACTCTTGCAAAGACATTTAGTCCTGGGGGTTAATGCCCTATAACTTTTAAACCTTTCACACTTAAAATAAGACTACACAAACCATGATTGTAGCAGGGATACCACTAACAATTTCAAGAAGAATCATCCAAATCCCTAGGACCTGGAGAGAAACATCACTGTCACAATACCCTGGGCCAAACTGAAGGGAAGGACATTGGAAAGTGTGAGCCCGCAGTGGAACTGAAGACAAAACTCCTCATGAGGAGGGAAACATCCCCGGGACCTGATAGTCATCCTTGAGGTCCAACTAAAATGAGGAGGACACTGGCACCACCGTCCTGCCAATGATGAGGTCATTGACCCCCAGCACTCATCAAAACCTGCTTGCCCTTATCAGACCATAGGGGGAGATCTAGCACATGAGAAATTACTGAATGTACCCTAGGGTCTACCAGGACCCCTGCTGGCACTCCCCCTCCAATGGAGCCGAAAGAACTCCTTTTACAAAACTGTGCTTCTACTTCTCGAGCAGAGGAGTAATTGTGCGTGCCTCTTAAAGTGGCTTGCCAGAAATGAGTAGAGCTATGGGAGCAGGCCCTATTCCCTGAGAGGTACCCTCATAACCTTACTTAGAGTCAATTTGGGATGAAGTCACATGAAAAAAGGACTTACGCCATTCTGTAGAAATGTAGACACTAGTGATGCCGAGCAGGCAAACCGTTTCCCAAAACCTGTCCCGCAGGACTTGCCCATCAGCAGGCCCTCAGCCAGTTCCAAAAGTCTGGAGACCGGACATGCCTTTACCACTCCTCCAGAACTTATCCACCCATTATGGAGTGCGTCCCTTTGTTTTGGACCAAAAGGGTACCATGAAGTGGTCGGTCCCTGGATAGAGGGACAATGTATAGCCCCCCCTAACAACGCGGGCCAAGGGAAAAACATGGGGAACCAGAGTCTCTCTTGCACCTCCTTGGAGGCAAATCCAGACTTCCGAGCTATCAGAAGAAGAAATAGAGACTGCGGAGAGCAGCTATTAGAACTAAAGAGAATCCCTTTAACAAATTTGTTTTACTGAATTTCATAGGTTTTTAGTAGCGCAACTTAACCATAAAGTCCCTTTAACAAAGTTTTTTTTATTGAATATACATTTTCATAGTGTAAATTTGATAGATGTTTACTAGGATTCCCTTACTTTATATACATGTAACATAGAACATACCGAACACCCCACTAATGATTTTGATGTCCGCGGACAGTCGCGGATGACATTAACACTACCCAAACACTCAGGGGTTATCTGAAATTGTTCTATCATACCATATAAACACTGCACAATTTCAAAAAGCAGCACAGAAAACACATTATATGTAATAGATATGCAGTGGAACCTACATATCTAACACATCAACCATTCATTTACATACCATATGTAATAAAATGGATTATACCATAACAAAAAAGATATGCCTCCAACATATTTACCTCACAGAAACTGCAGAGCTAGAAGCAACAGTAGACCTACACAACACTACGAATACAACTTATCAGAAGCCAGTAAGTAAACTTCATTTATATTATATATTTCTAAACATTTAGTATGAGGTACATTATAATTAATATATTTTTGTTTTTCACACAGAAATGTGCAGTACTTTGGAGTGGCTTGAAGAAAATGTAAATGTGACGAAATGTCTGAAGACAGTGATAATAATAGTAGACACTTCTCTATATAAGCAAATTAATAATCATTACTTTATGTGTACTTAACATATATATATTTATTTTTAACAGACCATACAAACATTGAAAATATTACACCAAAAGACACATTGGAAAAGACTCTACAACGCATGGAACAGAAAATAGACATGCTCAAGGAAAATTTCAATGGTTTGAAACAGTTAGTGGAGGACCACATAAATGAAAAAATTAAATACCATTGTCCCACCTGTACCTGTGCCCCCTCTCCATGTCCCAGTGAACTATCCCCAAACCCTCAACACCAAGGTAAACGTTTTGATGAGACTTCCATCCCTTCACCCACTCCCATCCATCCTCTCCAAACCCCTAATTCCCCTGTATTTCTATCAGTTTCTGCTTCCCCCTCTCTTTCATAAATTGTGTATATGTATATAATAAAAAAATTGTTGTGATTCTTTTAAGGAAATTCTTTGTGTCTTATTTATTTTTTTAAAGCAGTTAAAATGTCTGTGGACAACGCGCCTGGCCGGCCGGTCCGTAATTAACAAAATGTGGATGTCCTAACGACACTACACCTGTCCGTACCAAGATGGAACTGTTCTTAGAACACACCAGGTGTCCGGGATGTCCGTAAATAAACAAAATGGGGGTGTCCTAAGGACACTATACCTGTCCGTATGGTTCGCAACCAAGATGGAACTGTTCGTAGAACACACCTGCTGTCCGAGATATCCGTAAGTGAACAAAATGGATGAATCCTAAGGACACCCTACCTGTCAGTACCGTCCGCAGACAAGTTGAAACTGTCCTAACAACACGCGCAGTGTCCGGGATGTCCGTAGTCAAACAAAATTGAGGTGTCCTAAGGACACTATACCTGGCCGTACAGTCTGCAGAACACCTACGCACATGCGCACCACACCCGTAAATCCTGCGAACATCGCGCCTGTCCGTAACTGTCTGTCTCACTTGTGTCGCACTTTTAATTAGCTTCAGGACACGAACACTGTTGGTAGAACACCCGCGCACATGTGCATGACCATTTCTGTGCATTTGGTGTCCTGCGGACCTCCGTTCCCTTCGCACACGTGTTCCCGACGTCATCATGTGACCGCACCCACGCTGAGCTTGTGTCCTAATTTGCGGACTCTGTCCGGTTCCCCAACAATTTAAAAGAACTTATTTAGACAATCCAAATTATTTTACAGTAACAATTCACCATTTCACATGTCCCAGACAATGGCCCTGGCTTTCCACATACTTTTTGTAACTTTTTGAACCTTTTTGGGTGTTCGATATGTTCGCGAGGTGCACCCCTCCACCCCTATAAAAGGCCACACCCCAGAGCTGATCTTCATTGTACTTCTGGCTATTGCAGATTGACTTTTGCTGCCTATGCTGCTCTTGCTGAGATTATCTCATCAACCCTAATGGCATCCATGGCTGCTGTTGCTACATCTGCCTCCACCACCACCACCTCCACAAGGGCCTGCAGAGGGGAACACGTGCGAGGATGTAGAGAACGAGGATGAAGAGGATGAAGAGAATGAGGTCGAGGAACTCCCTACTACCAGCACTCGCCAGGAGTCTTGGGTGTGGCGGTTGTTTACCGTTTATGGTAAAAGACAAAAAGCACGTGCGAACAAGGTCACCTGTAACCAGTGAAAGTTGGTGCTGAGTCGTAGGAGACGTGGTTCGTACAGCTTTGTTACGACATCCATGAAGCGACACCTAACTTTGTTCCACAGTGCGGACATTCGCAAGGTTGTACCTTGTGATAAACGTAGTAGGTTGAGTTCCTCTACAGCATCCTCAGTTTCCGCTCCTCTCACCACAAGAGACACTCCTGTGGGAGAGCTCATCCCTCCAGCTGCTTCACAGGCCATTTGCTATGCTGTTGACCCTTACCTTTCGAGGGTCACAATATTGTGTATGTACTGCGACGCAGTACTCTGCAGGGGGGAGAGTCTTTGAAGTGCTTTCGAGACTACGGTCACGGACCACCAAAAGACCTGCTACCCACCTAAGTAAGACCCACCCTACATACTCTCTCTACCTACCCTTTCTTATCCCCGTGGTTGGTGTCCCTTCCTTACCCTCCTTTCCCCTCCTCTCCTAGAGTGTTGTGTGTAAAAAACAAAAAAAAATATAAAACAACAAAAATCCAAAGAAAAGGCTCTTTTCAGAGCCGCCTTTCACAGATTAAAAATAGAAGTGTCAAATAAACAGTGCAGGGCCCTTTTTGAAAGTCTGCGGACAGTCTTACGACATATACAATTTTAGGGTGCTGCCCTAGCAAAACCAATGTACTTTTCTCTGTGAAGAAGTGGTGGCTCTGAAAAGACCATTTTGGTGGTGTTTTTGTGTGTTTGAAAAACTTCAAATCGTCAACATCTACTGCAAAATAGGTCACTCTCATTCCAAAAAAGGTTGCAATGCATTTTGTACATTTCTCCGAAAAATCTGATTGCCAGCATAAGTAAGATGGACTCCATCTCTGCGAAAAATGTATGTGCTACGAAACATAATATGTTCATTGTGAAAAGAGGACATGCCAACATCTCTTAGAACGGCACAAACAGCCTTATTGACATAGCGCCTCGCTTTCTCCATTTGTGGACCAAATATAGAAGAACACAGCCACATTCATCTTTGCGCAATACGAGAAAAAAAATACTTGGGAATTTGGAAACATGTCCATGACCTTCTCAAGTCCTTCTTTAATTGCAAATTGCAAACAAATTCCAGACACATGCCCTAAACTGTTCCCTCCACAATGAATTATAATTATGTCCGGATGATGCTCTGTCTCTAAAGTAGCACAGAGAGGTACCAAGTCCAGCCACTTCATTCCACGCACTCCATGCCAGTGCACTTGCACATGAGGGAATCCAAGATCTGCAGCTACTCCCTTTTCTGCATGCACCTCCAACCAATGTATCCATGAATCTCCCAAAATCCAGATAATCTGTTTTACAAAACACACTGCAATAGCTATCTGTTCTTCTCTCTGGAAAAAGTTGTTCTCACAAAATCTCTACTTATACAACAGACCCACTAAACATTACTGACCAATCCCTAGCTCCGCTCGTTCTCATTTGCATGCCTCTCCACCCGAGAATCCCCATATGTAATACGCGCTGTCCGCAGACTACCGCCATGTTCGCGGACATATCAAAGCTCTGAGCGTGGTGAATGTACATTTAAATAGTGTGCCCCATTTCCCCTTTGAGGTGGGCTCTGAAAAGAGCCGTTTTATTTGTTTTTTTGCAGAAGCCTGACAGACACCGTTATTTTGTATTTTTTTTTCTTCTTACTTTACAACTAAAATCTTCACATAACCTTCTCCAAAGCAACCCTTACATTCCAAAACAACATGGCATTTCCCAAAAAAGATAAAGAAATACCATCTTCTTCAAAATAAACTGCATTACTCAAATCAATATTCTTATTATTACAGAAAAATATACCAACTCTAAACATGAAAGCACACATGCCTCGATTGACTGCACACCTAGCAATGTTTTGCTAAGGTCAAAAACAGAACTATTGTCCCATATCGCCCTAGGTAGTAATCCAGAAAAAAATACTTTCGCATTTGGAAGGATGTTCATTACTGCTTGAACCAACTGTTCCAAATCTGCCAACAAAGTAGGGGCACAATAGCCTTCCCAACTAACTGTAAATGCCCAATGCACAATCACACACCACCACATACATCTTTCCCATCATACTCAGACACTCATGCACACAGCACACATACATTGCAGAACGGCCCAACCCATACCTTCTTTTTCTTTTTCAACAGATCCCAAAGAATGCCTACCAAAAAGCAACTCCGTACAAAGCAATGCAGAAATAGAGCAAATGAAAATAAAAGTGTCCAAAATAAGCATCCATCTCTACCAGAGTTTGTACAAAATGTTCAAACAAAACAGCTAATACAGTCATTTAGCGAAACAAAACAAGCTTCCAGTACAGAAAATGTGCCTCCTCTATTAAAATATAGAATGAAACAAAAAATGCTTAACAAGAATTCGGCTACCAGTACTGCTAAAACTGCTCCTATAAATCTTGATATACTAGCAAATAACCATACCAAAAAAAGTATTTTAGCAAAAATGTTCCGCCACAAAGTCCTTCAGAATCTTACAAAAACAGGAGACAAATCATGCACAACCCTTCAAACCTAACATAGAAAATTAATCTTAGAAGCTTTAATAGACAGTGCAATCCTTCTCAAAAGAAAGTTATTCATTTTAGTGTTAAACACAATGAAAGCACTAACAAAACTATCTACTAAATTACAAAAAAACTTCTCAATAAACGAAATGTCAACAAAAATTACTTCTTAAATATCTGTGGAGGTGAATGGAGTCACACCACGAGCACAGAACCATATTTTAATGAAGAAGCATACAAACAAAACCAAACCAACACAATTGCCATCCATAGCAGTGGACGAGGTTATGAAAAAATTAATAATACCATAATGTAACAAGAAATACTGCTAACAAAAATATCCCCAGAAAACTCAGAATTACCTCTCCATTCAACTGAACCAGAACATCCAGTATACAAATGGCCATGCACGTCAATGTGTAACATTCCCAAAAAAAATTTTCAAATCTTTACGCCAGTTCCTCAATCAGTATGTGAAAGGCAAAGACAAAATCAAAATGAAAGTGTTGCAAAATATGGATACCTGTCCAGTGCGCAAATACACAGGACTACAAGGAATGCATTTCAGGACCTATTTGCAAAAGCACCTTCCATCATATCAAAATTATATCAACACATCATTCAACTATTAGAAATCTAGTCTGTAAACTGTACTATGCTAAAAGTCCTGCTTTAGCACTAGCCAATTTAAATAACACTCTTCTACATGGTACAACCAAAGACCTACTCGAAGAAATCAACCATATCCAGAGAAAATATTGTGGAAGTGAAAGCCACTTACAAAATGCAATAGCTTTACAACAGACTAGCAACAATTCTGCACATAGCAACCTTCTACTACACACATACAAAAAAGAAATACTAAAATTTAAAAGTGCATCCGCTGAAGTACCATGTGTGTGTGTGTTGCCGCAGAACTTTTTATAAAAATAACACAAAAACTATAGATGTAACATACAAAACAGAAGACAATGAAGATTGCAAATGGTTTGAATTAGCTCTCTAGCTTATAGCAGAAAACAAATACGAAATAACTAACCCCTTAACACTTTGCAGTTACTGCACTACAAAACTTGACAACAACCAAACTACTTCACATGCCATCACAAATAACTGCAACAACTCAATTTTTATGAGAGCATCATAATTCAAACAGTGAACCAATTTCAAGCAATAATATGCCTTCAACCAAAAACAGCAAAATTACCTCCCTCTGAATTGGTTAAAGGCATTCATGGCAAAGTAGTGAATTTACCATTAGATCTGAAAGAAAATGTGCACACTCTGGGAGTGCAATGTCCAATAGGAGAATCTTTAATTGTCTTAGTAAATGGTTTACTAACAAAAGACAAAAGAAATTGGCAACAACTCAAGCCTTGCAATAATGAATACTACAAAGAAATAAATATTGAAGAAAACTTAAGGGAAAAACTGAAATAATTCAAGAGTCACCAGAAACTGGTCAATTTGAACTTCTAGATCCTGCTACAGTATCCAATATTTTAGACCATTATACAATTCATCCATTACACTCTAATGACACCATAGATGATGCACTAGAAACCTACCAAATGCGATGAACCAAAGGATCACCAATCAGCATATGGGAAAAAAGTATAGAAGCATATGCTTTTCCTCTACTCTTTCCTACTGGCAAAGGAGGAAGGTACGATGATAGACACACTCAGATAACAGCATCAGAATACCGCTCATTACAAATGTATTCTGAAGATCCCAGATTTAGACAAAATGTGGACTACATGTTCCACCTACTCTTTGAAAGTGAACTAGCAACTCTATGTTACGGAGTTGCACACACATTGAAATAAGGAACCCACTTTCAAAATATGTCCGCTACACAATTAATACAAAAAGTGCAAGGAAAAGATGAGGTTTTACGATCAAGCATTACAAATCTGTTAGCAAACATGAGTGGTACAAAAGAGTACTGGTTCCGACGTCAGGGAGATGTACGTTGTATGATAAGAAACCTTGGCCCACCCACTTGGTTTGTTACATTAAGTTGTGCAGAATATGCATGGGAAGATTTACATGATTTCCTATGCATATCAAACAAAAACAAAACATACATAGATATACTAACACCTCGAGAACTTTGCTCTCTATATCCTGTTAATGTTTCAAGATATTTCCTTCATCATTTAATTGCTATGGTACACTTTATTTGTAATAAAACTGTTCCTCCCCTCGGAGAAGTTCAACACTTCTTTTGGAGAAAAGAATACCAAGCCAGAGGAGCACCACATACCCACATTCTTTTATGGATTAAATATGCTCCTAAATTTGGTCACGACAGTGATTCCACTGTTTTACAGTTTATCGAAAAATATGTCACTTGTGAAATTCCATCAAAAGCAACAAATTGTACAATTTTACATATGGTAAAATGTGGCAAATATTGTTGTCGCAAATACAAAAACAAAGGGAAATACTACACCAAATGCTGCTTTGGTTTCCCTAGACCAGTTACAGAAACAGGTGAAGTGAACAACTTCATGTCTTCAGTTAGACATAGGGCCTCATTACACAGACGGCAGCAAGGGTTTACCGGTACCGGTAAGGGTACCAGTGCCGGTAAACCCTTACCGCCTTACTATGAGGTCCCTTTGTGGGACCCTACCTTAAGGGCTGGTTTTACCAGCCGTTAAGGATGGGACCCGCAAAGGACCTAGGCGGTAATTACAGTACCGCAATTGTGGTACCGTAATTACCGCCTTCCCCATTCCCATTGAGCCCTATGGGGGCAAAAATGGGAATGGGGAAGGGCCATGGTGAATGGGGAATTACCGCCCCCACACACCTTGGAATAGGGCGGTAATTCCGCCAGTCACCATGGCGGAATCGGTAAAATACCGGCGGCAACCAACGGGCTAATAGCAAGCCTAGTTTCTTGGAACAGGGTAACCTCTTGACAAGAAAGACCAATCAGGGTAGCGATGGCGGCGGTCAAGACTAGTTCTCAAGAGGGGTGGGTGACTGAAAGCCCGCGAACAGCACACAAAGCAAGGACGCTTACAAATTACTCCAGACATGTGTTATATTAAAAATATAGACACATTTATTACACGGTCTTTGTAACATCGACCATAGTATAGAATCGGTAAAACTCCAATAAACCAACACATCACAAGCAATACAATATATATACAAGACCAAGGGGTCTAAAGAGTTAGAAGCACGAAATATGCAGACCACCTAGATGGGGAAGAAAACAGGCAGTGCAAGTAATCGTTAGACCCAGTTCGACATCAGAGGCCACCTAACTAGAAAGAAGTCCAAGCCCTACGAAGCGTGGAGCCTGGTGCTCAAAAGTACCTGCACAGGCAGGTGCCAACGGGCAAAGGAGAGTCTCTTCAGGGAGATCAGGCAGTTCAGAGAGGTGAACAAAACGATGATGAACAGTTCCCCGCTACTCAAGCGCGGCCTCCACTTGTGGGCAGAAGCAGGGCACGTGTGCGGAAAAGGGTTGCTGTTTACGACAGCGGCGGAGAGCCACAGGCTCCTGCGGGAGGGCAACCGGTTAGGGTATTGATTACTCACCGGTACCCGATGCAGGCAGACCCAGGCTTCTACGGTTCTGTTTCGGTACTGGCAGGTTCAGATGTGATCAGCAGAATATCTCGACTCCGTGTACATTCCACAACAGCAGGAGTCAGGGTCGAGGGTGTCCCAAATGCAGCGAACATGCACAGGTTTGTTACCACAGCAGGGCAACTCGGCAACCACAGGTATTCCGGTCCCAAAGCACACGTCTCACTTCAGACCAGGGAATGCCAAGTGTACGAATCATGTGAGAGTGCCGAGGACACGGGATTAGCAGTAAGCCAGACGGCTGTGACAGAGCAAGGTTCCTGTGTAGGCTGGTCAGACCACTGGATGGCCCAGGGATGCTTCCGAAGGCTTACGTAGAGGATTTGGTGAAGATGCTGAGAATAGTTGTTCCCACTATTCAAAAGGGTCGAACTGCCAGTACAGGCCTTCTCGTTCGATCGGAGGCAGAGGGGTCTCACAGGACGACAGCAGTGCAGGGTGCCAAACCTTCAGGGGGTCACCAGCGATTCCTCAACTCAGCTTCTTAGTTGCATGATACTTGGCTCCTTTATGCTTTGTTGGTGAGAACTCAGGAGATCGACATGGTAGTGGTGTTTCCAGCCTCCTCTTATCCAGAGTTCCCTTCGCGCCAAAACGAAGAGGACCCAATGGGAGATCTGCTCACAAAACACTCACACCATACGTGGACCTATCACGGACCACGGTGGTCCCAGGCATTCAATACACTCTAGACTCTCTGGCACCCAGGATGTGTATTGGGAACAGATATCCCAGCCCACATCCTGGCGGCACACACAAGGCATGCAGAAGCCCGCGAATGCGTTGTGTTTCGCTGGAAAGTGCATGACCAAATAAGGACTGCCCCGGGTCGGCTCGACCTGGGGGAAGGTGAAGGGGCAAGACGGTCAGCGGACAGGACAAATAACCTCGTGGCATGGCCATTTTGGAGTCCAGGCCAACCATTTGGGCCAAACGTGGGAAGCGCGGTTAACATGGCAAAAAGGGTTTCAAAACACAAAGAAATGATAGCTGCCACCAGTCCCATCCGTGACACACTTGCACATTTCATGATAAGTCCAGCAAGAGTTTCTAGGGCCATTGGAATGACTAGAGACCCAAGAGCGCGGTAATGTAAGTTACGGTGCACTCTTGTTTCATGTTGCTCAAACGCTGCAACATGAGGAAAGGGTCGAACTGCCAGTACAGGCCTTCTCGTTCGATCGGAGGCAGAGGGGTCTCACAGGACGACAGCAGTGCAGGGTGCCAAACCTTCAGGGGGTCACCAGCGATTCCTCAACTCAGCTTCTTAGTTGCAGGATAGTTGGCTCCTTTATGCTTTGCTGGTGAGAACTCAGGAGATCGACATGGTAGTGGTGTTTCCAGCCTCCTCTTATCCAGAGTTCCCTTCGCGCCAAAACGAAGAGGACCCAATGGGAGATCTGCTCACAAAACACTCACACCATACGTGGACCTATCACGGACCACGGTGGTCCCAGGCATTCAAGACACTCTAGACTCTCTGGCACCCAGGATGTGTATTGGGAACAGATATCCCAGCCCACATCCTGGCGGCACACACAAGGCATGCAGAAGCCTGCGAATGCGTTGTGTTTCGCTGGAAAGTGCATGACCAAATAAGGACTGCCCCGGGTCGGCTCGACCTGGGGGAAGGTGAAGGGGCAAGACGGTCAGCGGACAGGACAAAGAACCTCGTGGCATGGCCATTTTGGAGTCCAGGCCAACCATTTGGGCGAAACGTGGGAAGCGCGGTTAACATGGCAAAAAGGGTTTCAAAACACAAAGAAATGATAGCTGCCACCAGTCCCATCCGTGACACACTTGCACATTTCATGATAATTCCAGAAAGAGTTTCTAGGGCCATTGGAATGACTAGAGACCCAAGAGCGCGGTAATATAAGTTACGGTGCACTCTTGTTTCATGTTGCTCAAAAGCTGCAACATGAGGAAAGGACTCAAGGAAATGAAGTCTCCCGGTACTCACTGTTTCAAGGGCTTGTCAGTTTCCCCGTAAGAAGTGAGCGAAAGCCCAGAAGAGTGCGGCAGAAGGCTGAGCTTCTCTGGCAAAGTCTAGATCAGGGTGTAAAACAACAGCAAAAAGTTTGGGGGTTGCCACATGGAAGGAAAATTGCCTACAATTATGAAATCTTTCCTAACAAAGATCCACAAGAATTTCTAATGTACTTACTACAAGTACTGGAAAACAAAAACATACCTATAAATGAAATCTTCCAGATTTCATACATGTGGAAACATACATGCACTCTCTGCAACAATGTGATGCAGGAACACATCCTTAATGAGCGCTTCATGTATGTATCCATACCTTATTGTGAATCCATTTCATTTCAGCAACTTGTACAAAATGCAAACCATGGTAGATTATGTACCACTGCAATTCAGATAATCGCTCCACCTTACTAATACAAACACATAGTAAATACGTAATACTAATGCTTCTACGTTACAATGCAGATGGTACCAAAAACAACTGCAAGCTGACTGGATTCACACATGGTCAAGTATCACTTGGTAAGAAAACCTTCACAACAATAGGTATAATCTACCACGCAGGAGCCACAACCAATGCAGGTCACTACACTGCATATATAAAAAAGAAATATGGATGGTTCAAATGTAATGATAGTACCATTACTCTAAAGCAGAGATTATCAGCAAATCTTACAAATGCTTATTTAATCTTCTTAAAACCAAAATTTAATAACTAATCTGTACTTAAACATTAACAAAACTTCAATTAAAAAACTATAAACTGTTAGAATACACCAACAGTTTATGCCCCAGATTCTATAACAAACAAACAGATGAATGAATACCACTAAATGATAACAAAAAAAGACAGTTAGAATACCTCAACAGGTATCTAACTGCTCCAAAAATCTGCAACAAGACAACAGATAGAGCATTAGCCAGAAACAAGTGAACACTGAAAACAAACAAACAAATAGACTGCAGCATAACAAAAAAGGTTTTATTTAATCCGACATGGATTTTTTTTTCCCCAAAGATCCAATGATTTGAAAAACAAACACAGAAACTGAGCAAATTGCACAGTACACTGGTTTGTAAACTTCTAAATATGAGGGTCGAAAAAAGCTGAAATGTCGATTATGCAATGTAATAAGTCTTTATAAAATACATACACTAACATGCTCTTTTCTTTTATCACAGAAATTGAAAAAGAATATGTACTCCAGTTACCAAACTCATGAAAAAAATATATCCAATCTCAACAAATCAAACAGTTGTATTCTAATGCATCACATAAATTCTGCTGCATAACAGAACCATTGAAGCAAACATATAACCATACACCACAATACAAAATGTTCACCTCCTTTGATATGTTATACTACAGTGCTTGTTACCAAACTCTACAATCCTAATGACATGACGTAGCCAAAACTTCACATACAAACTATACAAATCAAACAGTAGAGAAACTAGATTTCAAACATTTTATAGATATTCGATTCTATGGGTGTGGTATAGTGTGGTGGTTGTGGCCAGGGCCTAGAGTCTTGGGTGTATGGCCTATGGCCTACGGCCTGCAGCCATGCACCCAAGACTCTAGGCCCTGGCCACAACCACTGCAGCATATCACACCCATACATCACACCTATAGAATCAAACATTTTAACTGTCTATATGGGCCCACCCATATCACACTTTCTACAAAGTTTGGTGAGAAGTCATCCAAGGAGAGCAAAGTTGTAAGGCACCCATGGTGGCTTATAACTTCAGTGCATATAACTTCAGTCTTTGGTGCATGGCCTTTGTCCATGCACCCAAGACTCTAGGCCCTGGCCACAACCACCGCAGTATATCACACCCACAACCACCGCAGCATATCACACCCATGCTGGCTTATAACTTCAGTGCTTATAACTTCAGTCTTGGCCACAACCACTGCAGCATATCACACTCATGGTGGCTTATAACCTTAATACTCATAACTTCAGTCTTGGGTGCATCGGCCATGCACCCAAGACTCTAGGTCCTGACCACAACCACCGCAGCATATCACACCCATGGTGGCTTATAACTTCAGTACTCATAACTTCAGTCTTGGGTGCATGTTCTTTGGCCATGCACCCAAGACTCTAGGCCCTGCCCACAACCACCGCAGCATATCACACCCATAGTGCCTTATACTTCAGTATTTATAACTTAGGTCTTAGGTGCATGGCCTTTGGCCATGCACCCAAGACTCTATCGGCCATGCACCCAAGACTCTAGGTCCTGGTCACAACCACCACAGCATATCACACCCATGGTGGCTTATAACTTCAATACTCATACCTTCAGTGCTGGGTGCATCGGCCATGCACCCAAGACTCTAGGTCCTGACCACAACCACCACAGCATATCACACCCATGGTGGCTTATAACTTCAGTACTCATAAAATCAGTCTTGGGTGCATGTTCTTTGGCCATGCACCCAAGACTCTAGGCCCTGCCCACAACCACTGCAACATACCACACCCATGGTGGCTTATAACTTCAGTGCATATAACTTCAGTCTTGGGTGCATGGTCTTTGCCCATGCACCCAAGACTCTAGGCCCTGCCACAACCACCGCAGCATATCACAACCACCACAGCATATCACACCCATGCTGGCTTATACCCTCAGTGCTTATAACTTCGGTCTTGGGTGCATGACCTTTGGCCTTACACACCAAAACACTCCCCAAAACTGCATTTTGCCTCTGTTCGCCGCCACGCTGTAAGTGGATCCAAGATGGCGGGCGCATCGGAACAATCTGACGCACATCACGCCTCACTCCAGCCAATCGGCGGACACGTTGCGTGTCCACGGAAATGACGCGAGCCGATTAGCCAATCGATGTCCTGCCCGCGGAGGAAACAGGGAAGTGTGTCCATGCAGCGGACATAGATATCACTCATTTTTATAGACCTACTTTTTGATCGTTTAAAAAAAACTACTGGACAGATTTTCACCAGATTTCCAAAAGCACGCATTCGGGACCAAGCCGCTGCTCCTGCCGCAAATTTGGTGAACATTTGTGCAGCGGTTTGGGCTGTAGGCGTGCGCAGCAGCAAAGAAAGAGGAGTTGGGTTTAGAGTAAAGGACTTATATAGAGGAGGGTGCCTGCTCATTGGTCTCCTGCAGGGCATGACCTGCCCTCCATGATGGATTGGGGGACCCCCTTGCATTGACATTGAACTCTATTTAGATCTGTTATTGAAACTTTTTTGTTTGTAAAAGTTTTTTCTTTGCTGCTGTGGTTTCAGAGTAAAGATTGTAATGCATAATATGTAGCCTCCTGTCATGCCATAGAATCCTAGAGCACCTCATGAGACACAGGTTCCAAAGGCTGCCTACTTCACTGATATGAGCATAATAATGTTACTGCCTATGCACAGTGGCGACTGGTATGTTTAAACAACAGGGTCCATATACCGCCCTCCTTGTTTCTACTCTATGTGAAAGATATAAGGTTGGATTTTAAAAAGTACACCTTTCACCTAGTGCGGCACAAGGCACCACCCCCCTGCGGCAGCATGATCACTATGTGCATTGTGCATTCACGGTGGCACAGGCCAGAGACTGGGATTCTTCTGTGGCATGGCCTGAGCCTATTTGAGGACCATAGGGAACCCTCTAATTATGGCTCACAGGAAGCAGCTGTATTTTGTGTTAGAACATTGACCACAATAGTACGGCAATCAAAACAACCTGAAAAAAACATCCTGTCATTTTAAAGGCAGCACTTACATTGATCGCTAAATCACGACACAACACGAATTTCCATTCAAATTGAATGCAAAATCAGAAGCTGCATGCATTCACATATTCACTAAAACACACCTACTTTTTAGATTAATTGAAAGCAGAGTAACACTCAATGGCCCTCATCAGGAGGTTGGAGGTAACCATGGCGCTTTTAGCGCATTCCGGGCCATGGTTCCTCAAATGAGGACTTACCGGGCCATCGCAACCTTGGCAGACCCGGTAATTCCCCGTCTGAGGAACCCGGACCCGGTCCATCCCCATTCCCTTTCGAGCCCCTATAGGGCTCAATGGGAATGGGGATGGAGCTAACAACGGGCCGTTAATAAACGGGCCTGTTGTGAGCTCCCTGGTGTCCTCACGGGACCCGGTATGGACGCCTGGTTTTTCCAAGTGCCCATTGCGGGTCCCGCGAGGAGACCTTGTGGTAGGGCGGAATGGGTTTACCGGCACCAGCACCTTTACCGGTGCCGGTAAACCCATTCCGCCAACCTTGTGATGAGGGCCAATATCCCCTTAAATCCACCTTTGTCAGGCATAGTGCGACATCACCCACGGATTGTTTAAAAATTACAAATAATGTTTTTTCTCTGTTCAGGGCTCGACAGCTTGATGCCTTTTCGGGTGATTATGAACCTTTCACAGGTGGTAACAAGATAGAAATCAGACTATGGGAAAAAGAGCTGCACAAGCATATTTGAAAAGCATTGCATTATCCCTGTAAGGCTGACAAAGACAGATTCGTACATTTGCGTAGCAGAGGCTGGGTCGAAAATGAGGACTGTGGGCATAACCATGTTAAGATAGCAAGCCGTTTCTCCAACTACAAATGACCCACCAGGGATTTGCTTGATTAGAGCAAGCGAGAAGATGGACAACTGCGGAACACAGCAACCTTTTTTTTCTCATTCTTTCTGCAGTGAAGACAGCCTGTAATTCTGATAGAAGTGCACACACACGCCGGCGGTTCCATTCTGCAGGGGCGTTTCCTTTTAAACGAGCACCCACTTCTGTTAGCTCGTCCCCTGTGTGCACCTGAGCCTTCAACTTTTGAACCCTGTCAGCGGAAATGCTCCCAACAAACCAGCAGCTCTTAGCAAACCCCAGAGGGGCCATTGAGCGCGATCACACACACACACAGACACACACCACTGCTGTAATGCTCCAATGTCTGCTGCAGATATTGAGCCCTCGTTGCAGTAATTGTCACCGTGACAGAGCTAGGAACGCTTGCTGTAATTAGGACGGTTGTTTTGTCATGTGTAACTAGCTGAAGAGGAGCAAGGCGGAGAAGGGAAAGAGCATTAACCTGCGCGAGCAGAGGGAACACGAGAAGTGCAATAATCACAGGAAAAGGCCACCTTCTTACAGGTAAGGCTCCTTGGCAGCCTTTGTTGTTTGGTCAACGAAATAGATGGTTATTTAATTATTTATTTGTTTGGGCAATATGACTTGCTGCATTCATACACGACGCTTCAGAGCGCTATACTAGAAGGACAATGGTGGCGGGCGTGGTGGAAGACATTCACAAAGGCACAGAGTATGTGTCTCGTAAAAGCAAGTCGTGACTTTGGATTCTCTCCGTTGCTGAAAAGCATATGCAGGATTAGGGATAAGATATCACAACAGATATCACAACAAGGCGTAGTAGACCGTGGGTCCAGCAGTGAGGAGGAAACCGGGCGGGAGGTGCATCAGGGAATCCAAGGTGTCTTAAAGTAGGTAAGGCCTTATGGAAGAGAAACGTTTTTAGGGCCTTCCTTAAACATAAGCCTTTTGTGTTTTATAATTGGTTCCACGGACAGATTGTTCCATAGCTGCAGGCCTTTGATTAAATGTGCTGGCATTTTCTTCTGTGTGTGATAATATGATTAATAAACTGCAAGGATACTAGCTTGCCTTCAATAATGAACTGTTAGGTCACAGAATGCCTCACTTTTAAGAAACAAGTATTGGCAAAGTCAACAGTCTGAGCTTTGGTGTAGGTATGGCATATGCATTTGTTAGGCACTGATATAACAGTACTACTGGAGTGTGGAGCGTGTGTCTGGTGCTGCTGGGGCTCGATTAATCTGCTCCCAGGCTGGGAGTCTTTCTCCCATCTCCACTGCTCGTGTCCCGGCCCAGACGCCTCTTAATCTCCCTCCGGCGCTGAGGTCACGTAGTGTGGAGAGTGTGTCTGGTGCTGCTGGGGCTCGATTCATCTGCTTTCGGGGTGAGAGTCTTTCTATCATCTCCACTGCTGGTGGCCCAGCCCTCTCTTAATCTACCTCCGGCGCAGACAGCATGGAGAGTGTGTCTGGTGTCTGGTTATTGGGTGGTGTAGCGTGGGTCTGCCTTGGACCTCTGCTCCTGATCTGGCTGTGATCCTCTGTGCCCACTCTGCTGCTATACTAGTATTCTGTTACTGTTTGGTTCCCGCTCCGGATGCTGTGCTCCTTCACCCCCGTGATCAAATAAGGCCATACTCTATTTTACAGCAACCTCATCCTCTGTCACCTGAAGGTAAGGCTGCACTTCTAAATCGATCACATCCACTTACAGAAGTTGATTGGGCACCTTCCCACTCCCCCAATTAGGCCTTACTCCTTCTGCTCCGACCACATCTTTTGTCACCTGGAGAGGGGGGTACCTCTTGGGAGAGGGGGCACCTCTACCCGCTCACCTCATGTAAGGCTTTACTTCTTCTGCAGCGACCCCATCATTGTCACCTGGAAAGGGTGGCCCTTTACCCACTCCCCTCATATAAGGCTGCACTTCTACATCAATCACATCAATTTCAGAAGTTGATTGAGCACCTCCCGCTCCCCACAATTAGGCCTTACTCCTTCTTCTGCAACCGCATCTTTTGTCACCTGAAGAGGGGGACACCTCTTGGGAGAGTGGGCACCTCTACCCGCTCCCCTTATGTAACTCTGTACTCCTTCTGCAGCGACCACATACTTGTCACCTGGAAAGGGGGGGGCCCTTTACCCGCTCCCCTCATGTAAGGCTGCACTTCTACATCAAGCACATCCACTTATCAGGAGTTGATTGGGCACCTTTCCACTCCCCTCAAGTAGGCCTTACTCCTTCTGCGGTGACAGGATCCTTGTTACCTGGAGAGGGGGGCACCTTTACCCACGCCCCTCATCTAAGGCTGCCCTACCAACATCAACTGCATTCACTATTAACTGGTTATGAGCAGCACCTTCACTTGTTTCTCAAAATTAAAAGGGTAGTTTGCTCAGAAATGTTATTGGCCCAATGGATCCACCTTGTATACATTGATAATTCTTAAAAAGAATTCCAATACAACTTCCCTGAATTTTTCTCACTTTAACACATGCAAAACCGACGGCTGGGGTACCGCCATCTTTTGATAGTCTTATCTGTTGATGTATCGCCCTAAGTTCAAATTCCCTTGCGGCACTGCTCTGGTTCGCCCGCCCTACCGCTATCACTAGATGCTCAGGAGGAGCTCCACCTGTTTCAATGACGCTAGTGGGTAGCGTAGCCAAATGTAGCCTGTCATCACCAACGTCATAACGTTATCTAACGGAGAACCTGGAACTTAAAAAACACACACACCCAACAAATGCAGAACTTTTGTTTCTTTTTACAAAAATGATAGAAACTTTTTATTCTAGAGAAAACAGTAATAGTCGGGAGCGTAACAATTATTTTTCCTTTGAACACAGTGCTGGAAATAGTTAATTCAGTCCACGAAAACTCTGTGAACTTTTTTTTAACACAGTTCATAGCTAGCAAACTTTGCATCATTCTCATTTTTGGTGTAAATGCAACACTTTCACATCACGTTTCTAGAACCTATTTGCTGCCATGCTGCTCCTTGTACTGCAACCGCGGAAGCAGAATATTTATGTCTTGCTATTGTCTCAGATGATCGTTATTCAGATGCGTTCTTGATGATTATTGTCGAAACAATGTTGAAGAAGCCACAGGCTGGTATGCGCTACCCATGAGAGGTGCTCATCGGGATCATATAACTGTAAAAAACGAGAATGCAAAAAAATATTTCAGTACCCACTTTATAATGGGATATACATTATTAATATTACATTATTGAATATACATACATTATTAATATACATTGTTAATTTACAATTAACACGTACAATGTCTATTCTTTGCGTCAAATTGAACATTCATCCGTCACAATGTTCATCACGCAGCACACAGCAAACTTTCTATCCACACGCATAAACATTATTTAAAATCTTGCTTACATTGTGTTTTGAGATTCCATTTTTCCGATGTGGCGGAGGACCAACTGCTTCGAAAGACAGTTTTCTGAAATAGAAACTTTATGTTCCGGCGTAAGCTTTCAATATAGTGAATCTCATAATTTCTTTGTGGATTTTCAACACATTTGGTCCTTCAAATTCTTAGTGGGGTCTATTCAAGGACACATAACAATGGGACCCTTCATCTAGCGTTCACAGTGTGCATCAGTCAGTTTCGTTTTTGGTAACACATGCCACAAAAATGAACACTATTAGTGGCAATCAGTGTACTGAAAAACTATAAAATATTTAAAATAAAGCACATATGACAATATTTACCTCCATTTTAACTGTGTCAACGTGCCTGTTCCCACTACATTTACATTTTCCCGGAAAGATGACCTGAAAGGCAGTGCACACAGGCACAGATTTCTCCATACGTCAATAGTGATCTGCTCCCAGCTCTCTGCTTGGAGAATTGTTTGCCCAGCAGAGAGTTTGAGCGAGAGGATCGAAGGTATTGTGAAGGAGAGGAGCTTGTGAGAGAGAGCTGCAGGTAGTGTGTTCCTATGCCCCAGATAGCCTTGTGGATGATGCAAAGGGTCTTGAATGTGATCCTTAAAGCAACCATGAAGAGTTTGTCCGGCAGAATGGCTGGGACTGAAGGGATAATAGTGAGGGATAATAGTGAGGGAGAGAGAGGTACAGGGATCACAGAAGAGTGTAGAGGCACAAACAGTGGAGTCAAGGTGTATGTTGAAGTCAACAAGGATTAGTTTGGAGGCAGAAGTCACAGAAGAGGGTGTGAAGTCATCCCATTGAGAAAAGAAGACAGACATGGGGCTAGGCATTCTGCTCATAGTGGCAAAGGTGAGAGAGAGATAGAGAGACATCCAGATTGTAGACAAGACTTTC
The DNA here is from genome assembly GCF_040938575.1 of Ambystoma mexicanum. Classification (NCBI taxonomy): domain Eukaryota; kingdom Metazoa; phylum Chordata; class Amphibia; order Caudata; family Ambystomatidae; genus Ambystoma; species Ambystoma mexicanum. Next base: position 472,418,621 of record NC_090925.1, on the reverse strand, counting down.
AATGGAGGAATAGCACTGGGTGGGTATGAGAGAGGTAGGGACCAACTGAGGGGAGATCAGGGCTACTCCACCGCCAGATCGGTTGGGCCGAGGCTTGAAGACATCATTGAGGAGGGAGTTAAAAGCAGCGACAAAGCTGGCATTGAACCACGTCTTGGTGAGAACGAGGACGTCGAGATCAAAGTCTTCAAGAAGGAGGCAGATGTCAGTAGAGGCTTATTAGCTTCTGTGTAGATCTATTCCCGCAATCCTTCCGATTTCTGCATTGATGCAGGCGCCTGTTATCTTCCACATGTGGGCCTCCACAGTAAGATATAAATGTGCAAAGGCCAGAGGCACATGTTCATTATGCACATTGGCAATACATATTCCTTTGCCCATTATTTCAATGTTGGCTAACTCTCTGGCACATAAACCTTTTGTCTATTGCAATCTGCAGCCACTTATCATGGTTCCTAATTTCAAGCATGTTCAGACTTCATTTAGTTTACTGATTTATTTATTGGTTTTTTGTGAAGCGCCTGCACCAAAAAATTGTCTTTCAAGTCACCACAAGACCAAAAAAGGGTGGGGGGGCTAGAGAAGAAAACAATAATTGATATGATAAGTCATTTATGACGCGCCTGTACAGATGTGTTTCTAGGCGCGACAAGACAAGGAAGAGAAAGACAAAGGGGAACAGAACAAAAAATCTTACTAGGCCATGTGTCATTCAGATTGTGCAAGTCCAAAAGGAAGGGAGAGGAGAAGTGCCAGGGGGTGGGAAGGGGAGAGTGCAATAAACAAGCTCAAGTGAGTGCCACTGGGGTGGCCAACTCTAAGTAAGTGCAAGTAGGCAGGGAACTGTGGGGTTGCAGATACAGTCCATAGTGCGCGGTGGGCCCACAGGCAGTGCATGGGGCTACTGGTCATGAGGGAGCCTGGTCACCATAAGGTTCAGAAGGTGACCACGTAACCAGTTAGCGCAGCAAAATGAGAACATCAACAGGGGAGAGAGAGACAGCAGTTACGTAAAGGAAGATCTTCAGTTGCTTCTGGAACCTGAGGTGTTCTTGCTCAAGTTTGAGAGAGGCAGCGAGGCTGTTGCAGAGGGAGGCACAAGCCAATGAGAGAGATCTACACCCAATTCTCTGTCTGGAGAAGCGTCTGACCCTCAGAGAGTTGGAGGTGGATGAGCAGAGGGCTCGAGAAGGAAAGTGCCTAGGAAGAAAGAGTTGGATGTAATGTGGTCCCAGGCCCCAGAAAGCCTTGTGAACTTGATCCTTGCAGACACTGGGAGCCAGTGGAGAGATTCCAGGGCTGGAGAGATATTATCCCTTGGCTTGAGGCCAAGGACAGGTTTTGCAGTCCAGTTCTGAATAAGTTGCAGAGGGCGCAGCGTAGAGTCAGGAAGATTTAGAAAGAGGCTGTTGCAATAGTCCACTAGGGCTCCTGAGACAGTGAGCTTCTGGGAGAAAGTGAGAAAAGGAAGTATATCTCTGAGGAGGTGCAGCTGGTAGTGGGACTTCTTAGAGACATCCGTGATGTAAGACGAGAAGGAGAGGGTGGAGTTGAAGATGACACCAAGGTTTTTTGCCTCGCCAGAAGGCACAGGTAGAGGGCCCAAGTAGGGCGGCCAGAGTGAAAGAGGGAAAGCGGGAGCAGGGGTCCGAATGAGAAGGATCTTGGTCTTATTCGCATTAAGGCAGAGATTATTGGAGGCACACCATTCCTGAATCGCTGATCGATAGTCAAGAATAAGCGAGAGAGGAGACGAGGCAGCACAGAGCTTGAAGGAGAGTTGAGTGTCATGCGCATAACACTGAAAGTTAAGAGAGAATGTAGAGATGAGGTGGGCCAAAAATGCCATGTAAAGGTTGAAGAGCAAGGGTGAGATATGCGGTCCCTGGTCTTGAGGCCAAGGATAAGGCTTGCAGACCTATTTCAGATTAGCTGGAGGGGGCCGAGAGAGGAAGCGGATAGATTAAGGAAGAGGTTGTTGCAATAGTACAGCCTAGAGAGTACCAGAGCTCTAGAAACATTGAGCTTCTGGGTAAAAGTGAGGAAAGGGAGGATACCTCTAAGGAGATGAAGTTGGAAAATGGCCTTCTTGGCAAGGTTCGGGATGTAAGGAAGGAAAGGGAGAGAGGAGTCAAAGATGACTCCAAGGTTTCTGGCTTGAGAGGAAGGGGAGGTAGGAGAGCCGAGGGAGGGTAGACAGAATGAATTGAGGAAAAAAAGAACAGCAGTCCTAATAGAAAGGATCTCAGTCTTGCGGGCACTGAGACAGAGATCATTCCAGTGAAATACTTGGAATAATCTGACCGGCATTTATTGTTGAAAAATAAATCATTTATTTTGATTGTTAAAAATTGAAAAGTAGACATTTGTATGCCTGTGTAGTGACATTAATTCACAAACAGTAATTGATTAAAAAGCTAATTTTTTATCAATGACATTGACTTTATAGAAAATTGCACCGAAAGCACATTGAAAACATGCACTACTAAAAATGACATTTAAAAACAATACTCTGTAATGTTACGTGTTAATTACAGCGATACAAATGTGTAGGCCCATTGATAATGGCGTAGACTTTTTAAATAAAATAAAGTGAGAATAGGGTATACATTGGAGTATAAAGCAATGGAAAGTGTCCTAGTGGAGATAATTGACAATACAGAAAACTACACTAAAAGTTGACCAACCGTTACTTGGAACAACGGATGAGCCGATTCCGTGAGCAAGGTAAGAAGTGGAGAGATGGCAATATCCATTGTCGATTTCAAAGGTGTTCTCTTGGTAACTTCGAAAGTCTTTATAAAGGCTTACAGAAGTGGGTGTGTATGTGAAAGTCTGACGTGTTCGTTCGTACCCACCAGACCTCTATCGCAATGTTTGACCTTCTCAATCGCGCCAGTGCAGCCCCCTGCACAGGTGCAAACTGCCATTGATACTGGAGGGGGATGGATGAGGATGGGGTGAGCGCGATAGGCCCAGAGCAATGTTCAAGGCATGCATACATATGTTGATTGCAGGGATGGGGACTTCAAAGGAGAGTCTGGAGACACCAGGTCTGATGTGGCCATGTGGACAATGGTCGCAGTGCGGAAGATGCCTTTCAGGAATACATGCTGTTCATCACCTTGAGCCTTCCCATCCACCCAGCCCCACTGCAAGCGCACGCGCACAGGAGGGGGGATGAATGAGGATGGGGCGAGCACGATAGTCCTGAGAAATGTTCAAGGGACAAATAGATATGTTGATTGCAGCAACATGGTCTTCAAAGGGAGACACCACGTCTGCGGTGGCCATGTGGACAATGGTCGCAGTGTGGAAGATCCCTTTGAGGTTTACATGGTGTTCGACACCTTGAGCCTTCCCATCAACCCAGCCCCCTTGCGAGCGCACGGTCACAGGTGTGCACTGCCATTGATACTGGAGGGGGGGGTGGATGAGGCGAGTACGAAACGCCAATAAAAGTGTTATTGCACACCAATCGCTATTTTTGTATTTAGTTTACAATGACACTACAGATTATACTGCTGCGGTGGAGGTAGTGGCTTCATAAATCCACTGCATTGTCCGCTGTCACTGGGGAATTAATCACAAATGGCTCGTACCCCACAGGCAGGTATTACTCTTTGGACGCGAAATCCCAGTCTTCCATGAATCCACCATTTAAACTTGCGATATGCTACAAGCTTGTACCACCTGTGTAAGAGGTACAGACATGGTTTACTGGAATAAACCCAATAATTTCATTTTTCTTTACTTGCACTACCTTGTAGAATGTACGGCATTGTTTTCATTTAAAATGTACCTTTTCATACAACGTATTAACAGTACTTGTGATTTCAAGTACGGATCAGTTACAAATGTGGATGCACATTGAAAATAAAGTTAGGGAGATAATTCAAAGTGAAAAAAATATGATTGTTTGGACGATAAATGTAAAGTGGAACACTTTAGCTCCAGTTTACAATTAGTAAATTATTCAATTTACAGAAACATTCTCGTGTCAAGTTATATTGATTTGGGTGAACAACATATTATGTTATCCGTCTCTATTTTCAAACAAATACCATATATAGAGTGAACTTACTCGTTACTTGGATTACAAGAGCGAACTGTAGCTCGAGGTTCATGCATAAGGACCATCAGCATTCTCAGCACGGATCTTGTAAGGCAGGCAGCCCTAAAGTCATGCAGCTCAACAATGCATAGCGGCACTGTGTCTCCTTCAACAATGTAGGCCAAGCAACCAGAGTTTTCTCTGTAACAGTAGTTCTCCACCAGAGTAGACAAAAGCTCACAATGATGGCAGCTACACCAGGTGGAAAAGTGTTCCATGCGGCTGGGTTCAGGCTCCGGCGATTGATCCTCATGACTTACATCTGATTCCAGATCATCTCAACTTTTTTCTCTTTCAAAGATCTCCACTTCTGAGTATTCGGGCTCGTATATGTAGGGCTGAATTGTTTCCATAGTTCCTGAATATTGAAGAAGCACTCAATCAACAGAGAGGCAAATAAAAACCTTTTTGTTTGTGTAAAGCAAAAACAAATAGATTTCCCATTAACATTGAATGTTAAAGAAAGACAAGCAAAGAAACAGCCAATGTCACAAAAGCACACCGTAAAAAGGCAAGATTAATAGTCTCAAACTGTAAAACATTCCCATGGACACATGCTTAAATATGGTTTGGTAAAGACCTCTGTGCATAATATAAGAAATGTAAAGCGACCACTGGGTTATTTGATTTTAGGCTGTATAAGTACCTGTTCTCAGTTTGTCGTACTTAGCAGAGAGCTGAACAGAGCCGAAACAAGGCAGGGAAGCTCTGACATGTAGGAAAGAGAAACTCCAACATTGTGTGCTCAGAAAAGGTTTGTTTACACTTTTAGAAATGAGGTGTCTTGGCATTTCCATGGAGACACATCACTAGTTTGCGCTCAGAGGATGTTGACATGAAATGGGGCGTGAGCGTCTAGTGATGTCAGCGTTAGGGGCGGGTGAACCAAATCGGTGCCGCAAGGGCACTTCAACTCAGGGCGATTGATAAATGGATAAGAATAGCACAACATGGAAGCAAATGCCCGATCCATTGGGCCAATAACACTTCTGATCGAACTACCACTTTGTTAAATGTAGTCCTTCCTTTGCTATTAGCATCCACCAAAGCTGCCCCTTTTCTCCTTGCGGTAGGGACACCCATGTTTGCCATTGGCACACCTTGTTCGGGCAGCCTTCATCCCGCCTGCAACATTGAAGACTGGTTGCCTCTGCTTGTCCTTTTGAGCCCCCCATGCTCATGTTGCGCCTGCATTTGTTGGACCTTGCCGCTGTCTCCTCCCATCTGGCTCTCCAAGTGGTGTCAGCTTTCTTTCCTGCTACAACCAGGCCAGGTGTTCCTTGCCCCATGCATACCACTCGCATGTTCTGGGGTTTGCATCCTCTTTGTTCCTGCCCACAATGCGTTGGAGGCCTTTCTTCATCGACCTCTTCAACAGGCCTGTGCATGATAACAATGCTTCTTCTACCTTGGCCCTGTGTTGAGGCTTCCTAGACCCTTGCCGGAACCCCCATGTGCTGGGTCTCTTTATGGTCCTGCATGCATTTTGTTCACACCATTTTGGTGGCTTCGCCTCACTGGCCGCACCATCTGTGACTTCCTTGTGGCTACCAACCCCGTTTTTGCCTCTCTGGGCATATGCCCCCCACCCCTCCATGGGCTAATTGGCCCTCTATCAATGTCATTGTGTTTTATGTTCTTTATACACTGGACATCTCTTTCTTAGCCTCCGTTCTTCTCACCAAGGCCTCACTGGAGAGGAGTTCTACCCACCTTTTGGAGGCATTGACATTTCTCCTATTGGCAGGATTGTCTTTAGTTGTTTTTGCCCTCACTGGCTGCATCTGGGCTTCTGCTTTGGTTGGAAGGAGGGCTGACTGCTTGTCTCCTTCTCCATAATTTGACTGATGAAGCAAGTGTCAGTTGTTGCCTTCACTACCACCTTCATTCCCCCTCCCTGTGCTGCCATGGACGCCCTCGCTGACTTTGTCCTTGCTAATCTTCACATTTCTATCACCAACACTCTTGACATCCTTGCCCCTGTCACGAGGATTCCGATGAAGCCTGACTCCAACACTTGGTATGACTCTGAGCTAGCCTCTCTGAAATGCAAGTGCATAGTGGCTGAACAGAAGTGGCAGGCTTCAGACGCACCCTCTGACAAACTGGCCTGTTGCCTACTCCAAAAGCTTTTCAGACTCTCCATTCAATATAGGAAGAGGGCTCTCATCCAAGTCTGAACTTCAGAGCCTATAACAAATCCAGTGAACTCTTCAAAATTTGCAAGGAACTTGTCAATCCTTCTGCAGTCTCCACATCTCCCCTTCCTTCCCTGTCCCTCTGTACCTCTCTGGCCTCCTGCTTCCTTTCCAAATCCCAGGACATTCTTGCCTCACTCTCCTCGACCCCTCCATCATCTCTACCCTGCTATAATGCCTCCCCTCCTCCCTCCCCCACATCTCTCCTCCTTCTATCCCATAGCACCGGATGAGGTCTCTAGAGCAGTCCTCTCTATCAAAGCCTCCTCCAAACAGTTGCTCCGCTGTTCCTCTAGAACTATCAAAGACAACATTTCCTCCACAGTGCTTCCCCTTGATGATTTCTGTATAAACTCCTTTGTCACTGGCTCCTTCCCTCAACCCCTCAAGCACTCTTTTGTGCATTTCCTCCTTAAAAGGCCCTCTTCTAACCCTTCCTACCTAGCTAACTATCGCCCTATCTCCATCAACCCCTTCTCCTACTCTGACGGCTGTCTCAATGACCATCAGCCTGGCTTCAGAGCTGCCAGAGGCAAGCAAACTGCTCCACTGAACACCTGTGATGACCTGCTCTCTAATCTTGACTAACATTATCTCTCCTTACTAATCCTCCCTGATCTTTCTTCTGCCTTTGACATGGTCAACCATGCCACCCTGATAAATAGTCTCTGAGATACACTTGGCATCACGGGTTTGGCTCTGGACCAGTTGACTTCCTTCCTCTCCAACGGACCCTCCCAGGTCCAACTGGGCACTTTTCTCTCCCCTATCAAACTCTCCACCTGTGGCATACCTCAAAGTTCAGTTCTCTTGCCATCTCTTTTCAATATCTAGATTGCCCCCTTGGCCCATCTGATCTCCTTTATCTCTCCTCACTTCCACTGTTGTGCAGACGACATGCAACTCTCTTTCAAGCTTCCCTCTCCTTCCTCTTCTTCCTCTCACATCCCTGACTCTCTGACTGCCACTCAGTCTTGGTGCACTGTCAATGATCTCTGCCTCAATGCCAGCAAGACTGATATGCTCTCCATTGATACCCCTGCTCCCACATTCCCCCTCCATCTGGCCAGCCTCTATGAGCCCCCTCCCCTCACCCTCCTGTGAGGCAAAACATCTTGGGGTCATATTTGATTCCTCTCGCTCCTTCTCTCCTCACATTGCTGACCTTGCCAAGAAGGCCCACTACCAACTGTACCTCCTCAGAGGCATTCTCCTTTTCCTCACCTTCCTCTAGAAACTCAACGTCTCCAGAGCTCTGGTCCACTATAGGCTTGACTGATGTAACAGCTTCTTCCTTAATCTCCCTTCATCCTCCCCTTGACCCCTTCAACTAATGCACAATAGTACTGCAAGACTTTTTCTTGTCTCCAGGCCCAGGGACTGTATCTCTCCATCCCCAATTGCTCTCCACTGGCTCCCAATTGCTTCTAGGATGAAAATCAAGAACCTCTGCATCATCCACAAGTCTGCCAGGGGCCTGGGACACCACTACATCCTTCTCTCTCTCCCTAAGTACCTCCCTGCTAGAGCCCTTCGGTCTGATAGCTCTAACTCCTTGTGAATCCTTTGCTTCTCTAAGAAAAGTGTGGGGGGAAGATGTCTCTCCTCTGCAGGAGCCTCCCACTGAAATGGTCTTACTGCCCCTCACAGATTTGAGTTGGATCTCCTTAAGTTCCAGAAGCTCCTCAAGACCATCGTTTTCTTCTTCTCTCTCCCTCTCCCCTGCTAACTCCGTCCTGTGCTGACCTGCTCTCTATGGCACTTGCCCTTTGGCCTCCCCATAACATCTGCACTTCACCCCTCTTGTTTCCCTCCCACCTTAGCACTTATCGCTCAGACCTGCGCCCCCCTTTTCCCTTGCACTTCCTGTTTTGCACTTGCCCAATCCGAATGTCACAAGGCCTAGTAGGACCATTACTGTTTCTTTCTCCCATGCCCCCCTATATGTCTTGTGGTTCCTTGATACACTACTTGTTGTATAGGTACCTGGCCATTCGATAGCAACAGTTGCACTATGGAATGATTATCTGGGCATATGGTGGCAGCACCTGGAAATGCCCACTGAAGGTGGATATATCTTTCCCTAGTTTCCAGAGATAAGCCACTCTCTGTCCTACTTTTCAGAAGGTAGCACTGTTCTATAACCTGTGACAAGTGTTTAATGCGTGGCACTTTTCAAAGGAAGCATTGTACATAGAATTGGTGTGCAACAACCTGCTTGCCTTCTTCCTCTTTGCATCTTCCTATATATGGTCTTCAGCTTTCGCCTTTTGGGGGTTCTTCTGAGGTTTCTAGTTTGACAAAACTTTAACTTTCATTTTATTATTAGGATCACTGTGGCTTCAACTAAAAAGGCCTCACTGAATCCAGCCAATGCGACTAACTATCGCCCTATCTTTAATTTTCCGTTTCTTTTGAACATTTTGGATAAAATGACATATCTCCAAAATCAAGCGCATCTTGAAGAACATGATCTCTTAGGATGCAGGCACTCTGGTTTTCGTGTCCACCGCAGCACAGAATTAGCACCCCTAGATTTAAAGTTCAGCCTCTCTTTAAACATGGATCAGGGATAGATCTCTATGCTGCTTTTATTGGATTTGTCAGCCTCTTTCGACTTGGTAGATTTTAAAATGTTGTTTGAAAGTATGCAATGCGAGGCATTTTTATCAAAACAGGCAGCTGAATGGATCTTAACATTTTTCATCGATAAAACTGTGAGTTTTCAATGGCGATGTGGCTGGGCGCTCCATGGAGCTGGCACATGGTGATCCACAGGGATCCTGTCTCTCCCTGACTCTTTTTTAAATATATATATATATATATGAAACCTGTATTCTCAATGCTGGATGTAAACTGGAGAGAGCAGGCACACTATCTTTTAACCTCTTGGCTCAAAATCTCTGGAACCATCTACTCTGTCACCGAGCTCTTCAGTCATCTCTGGTTGTGTTGAAGAAGGATCTGAAGACCATCTTTTTACTTAGGCTATGAACTGCCTCTTTTTAAGGATTTCAATACTGTATTGACAATGTGGTTCTGCTGTTCTGATTTTTTTATACCTTTGATTTTAATTACCCATTGTGTGATAATTGTGGTTCTGGGTTTATGTTTCCATTGATGCTGTGCCTACTGTATTTTATTCCTGCTTTTATTTGTCTGTTTGTTTTTCATCACCAATTTGATTATGTGTAGCGCCTGTTTGCCTGCGGCACTAAGGTGCTCTATAAATGGTAAATAAATGTTAAAAAAGTAACAAAAGAGAACCAAACGTCTCTCAAAGCTTTCTCTTCCGACACTAAGTACATTGTGTATTTTTACTTCTTAAATTTGTTACTCTAAGAGGATGTCTTTCACCTGTTTTCCCTGAACCAATTTAGTTCAGTCATTATAGCCTGAGCATCGAAACCTCTTGGTTATGGGTTCAACGCTCACATTATGGATGTAAAATGCATGATGTCAATATTGGCAGATGGATCCCTCCATTTGGTGTAAGCACTAAAAACACTACAATATTTAGTCCCACACTTTCTATTGAAGAGGGATATTGACTAAGCTCTTCGGAAGTCCATCAGGCAGACTACATTTCAAGCAGGACTGGTTGTATGTGATTCTTTCCCTGTCCAGATATCAAGGCACATGGGCTGTGTGTTGCATAGTTCTCCATGAGCTGAGTGTTAGTTAATACAAGGTACGTTACTATGTGCTGGTTCTTATAATGACTTCTGCAGTTTTGTGAGATAATTCACTTCAATGATTCCTGAATTGTCAATGTTGCACGTCCTGCGAGACTCAGATCAGTAAGGCCTTGTGACAGCTATTCTTCTGCTGGTAAGAGGCCTTCTTACAAGTCTTCATGCATCACCTACATTAATCAATTGTTTTTCTGTTATTTCATGTTTACAAAGTTGGCCTACTTGTCTGTAGATTGTGATTTTGTTCAGAATTTCTAGCAAGGAATAGAAAATGTTCTACTAATCTGAAGTCATGAATTGTACACATCTGGCATCAGGCTCTGATTTTTCCCAACAAAAGTCTTCCATTCCCTCTTATTCGATGATATGTGAAATATCAACTGGGTAAGGAGTGTGATTCCTTTTTGGGACCTCAGAGCCCAGCAATTAGTCACTTCTATCCATTGACAAGGTCCCTTCAGAACCGAGTGCACGAAGTATCATTATAGCATGTTGCTTTTGTTACTGTCCAAAGGTATTTTTCATCTTTCCTTTGACTGTCTACTAGAATAGCATGACAGTTTGCCAATTCTCCAGTTGCAGTGTTGCATTTGGTGCTAGTTATCTCCTGGGGAGGTAAGCAGGGACCTCTGCAGCCTGCCCTTGCAGGAGTATCACAGTTCCTCTGTCATTTGCACTGTAATTGTCATCAACATTTGCAGTGTATGTCCCAAAACAAGGCCCTTGGTCTCCGCTAGTCGCCTCTGGATTGTTTTTACATCCCCAAGAGCCTTAAAGAGAAATGAATAGCACCTCCCTCAAGCTTCCGTGGTATGGCACACTGCCTGTGTGCAAGATGTTGGTTGAATAAGGTGGTAACCGGTCCGATAGCACATCTAGTACAGTGCTCACTTTGACATCTGTGCAGAGCCTGCTGACGCAGGTTCGAATCCCGGCAGAGCCAAACTCATCCTTCCGAGGTCGATAAATGAGCAGCACACACCACGGGTAATAATAAGCAGCGCTCAGATACCTGAGGGTTCGTAGCGCTATATAAATGCTAAATTATTATTAACATGTGATAATATGCTTGACAGTGTTAAAGCTGGTGTAGACCTCTACAGACTTCACAGTCATAGCATTTTTGTGAAGTGGTATGAACACTTGCCATCGAAAAGCAGCAATGGGAACTCAGTTTGAATTCCCCCCCACCAATGTATTTTATTATATAAGACCTTTTTTGTTAGTTTGTTGCTGTTCTTTACCTGTTGAGAACGAAAAAAACATTGACAGAAACTATAAGGTAAAGGTTTATGTATGCATGAACCAGTAGTTAGCCTCCTGGCTTGATGGCTAATCGTATTGCTGTGATTATGTACCATGCACCACAGGTTATTGAGATCCAGCCTGAGATCTTGTGCATATGGGGCAATGTTGAGGGAGAACTGTCGGCAAGCAGATCTAAGAGGACATTTTTTCTTTGCCTGCTCTTCTGTGGATACTTAAAAATAGAGTAATATCTCACCTACAATTTTGACTCCGGCTCACAAAGAACCCAAAGCTCAAAGATGTTCTGACATTGGCAAAGGGTGTGGTGTTGTCTACCAAGTGTGTGACTTCTGTAAACACCAAAGTACCAAAGTATACCTACAAAAGCCATCAATCAAGGTGGTGGGAAGAGGACACACTGAGGTACCAGGGAGATGATGGGGAAGAAAGTTTTGCTTTAGGTGTGGCACTTTGGGTCGTGTTGCCTCCTCCAAAGAGTGTCCATGACCAAGGTAACATGCAGCAAGTGCAATGTGTGAGGCCACTTTGAGACAGTATGCAGGGTCAGGCAGAATGAGATGAAAGAAGCAGACTCTAGATGCAGCAGAAGAGGATTGTAGAGATGATAAGTGCTGCTGCAGATCACAGAAGAGGACCATTAAAGGGTGTAGTGTGCTGATTTTAGAGTAAACGGTAAAGCATATCAAACCCAGTGAGTGGTTATCTCTCTTATAATAACAATGAGACCAGAAATAAGTATAAGATTTGCCTGATTTGGGCCATATGGGTAGACAGACACCCATAAACCCAGACACCTGCTTCCGAACATTACTGAGATACTGTTCTCAACCCTAGATATCATCAACGTACTGCATCTGGAGTTGAGGCACCTCATGTCCCTCGTGATCCCATTGGAGAAATACCATTATCTGAGCCTGCCGTTAGGTTTGGCATCAAACCTCTGCAGTGTTCCAGGCCCTGATGCAAACTCTGCCTTGCATGAGGAAAGACAAAAGCTTAGTCATGAGTACCCTTGAGTGGTCCAAGCTAGCACTTGCTGCTAATATCTGTGTGATGTGAAGGTTGCAGGTTCAAATCCCTGCAAGGCCAACTCAGTATTTAATCATTTTGAGGCCAATACATGAGTGCCAATTTCGACTAAGTGAAAATAATTGGAAGTAAATGTTCTATGCACAGCACTTTGGTGAAAGTGCTATAGAAATAATAAATTATCAATAAGAGTAATTGTGTAGAAGATTGTTTTTTCTGCGTGAGCCATTAACAAAAAAATCAACATTAACAATATGCAGCATCGCATAAAAAACAGAAAACATATTTACAACTTTAAAATACAATCTCACCGAAAACACTTCCAGAAGCTTTAGAAAGATCTACCGTACCTTATAAACCATTCCCTCACAACGTATAAACATCTAATATTAAATTTGTATTGTTAGAATTCATCAATAAATACATGGCATTCTTGGTATCTCTGATTCCGTTCTTTGCAAAAATGTTTTCTAGGAAGTTGCATTCGGAGATCATTCACCAGTAGACACATCAACAAAAAGTGTAAAATGATTTTATTGTGACCTAACCCACAAAGACATTCCTTAGGACTCCTCAATCAATTCGTTCTTGCTGACAGAGGTAAAATATTTAAACAAATCATTAAGATTCACCTCCTGCTTTCCAGCGATCTCGAAGTGCTTACAAGTTGTTTGTCGGAATATTCATATGAGTTTCAACAAAAAATGACATTGACGGTAAAGTGCATATTTGTTTGATCAAAGTTGCATGTCCTAACCCGACCACTTTACCCTTTAGAACACTCACCTAGACTATTGATTTTGTTAAAAGTAATACCCCATTTCCTTGCCAACATATCTCTTTGTTTATTCCAGGAATACTTTTCTTGCACAGGAGACAGGTGTATTTTGCTCACAACATTTGATCTAGTATGGTTTTTAATATCAAATTTAGAAGTTCTGACAAAGACATCTAGAAACTTGCTTTGAGCAAGGATCACAATGCTTAAAATACTAACTCTGACTTTAGGGCATCCCCCAGAGCACTAGGGCCGAGACCTGCTATTTTTCTTAGGAGTTCATTTTGAACTGCATCTAGTCTGGAGCGGTTGGAAAACCCCCATATTTCGCAGCCATATAATGCAGAGAAATGTACTTAAGCTTCCATCACTCTGAGGCATTTGTCCATTGTCCCCCCCCCCCCGAATTTATAATAAAAACGGGTTAACCCCCCCAAAACATTTCTGGATCTCTTTTGCAACCATTCTGATATGGTGGGACCAGCTGCCATTCCTATGGAACAGCATACCGAAATAATTGTATGTATGCTCTACTGAAATCTTGACATTATTTATGGCCCATGCAAAATTGTTTTTACTGTTTCCAAATTCCACAATCTTTGTTTTTCCCAGCCTCAATTCAACACCATGCTCCTCAAAGAACCTAGCTGCGTAAAGCAAGCACTTTTGGAGACCTATGTGTGTTAGATCTATCAAAGCCACATCATCTGCATACAATAGCACCCCATACCTTATCCCATTTATAACTGGGTGATTGGTTTTCATCATGGATATTGTGAGGGTCGAAATCTGAAAGAATCATAATAAACAGCAATGGGGCGAGAGGATACCCCTGCCTGACCTCTTTGTTTGTTGCAAATTCTTTTAGTATAACCACCCGCACCTAGACAATGGGTCTCATTCCGAGTTTGGAGGCAGCCATGCTGTTTTTAACAGCATGGCTACCCCCAAACTCGGATCTGGGTCCCGCAAAAGGGGACATACCGGCCCATTCCGACCTTGGAGGGCCCGGTAATTCACTTTCGCGGGACCCGGACCCGTTATGTCCCCATTCGCATGTGAGCCCCCATAGGGCTCAATGGGAATGGGGAGGATGCTAACAATGGGCCCGTTAATGACAGGTCCATTGTTAACATCCTGGACTGCTAGCGGGTCCCGCTCTGCACGTCTGGTCTGGCCAGGTGCACAGAGCGGGACACGCAGCAGAACTCGTAATGTGGCGGCCCGGAATGAACGGTGCCGGTCCCTTACTGGCACCGTTCATTCCGTGGCCGCCACATTCGTAATGAGGACAATGTGTAGAGGCTGATGTTTCTGCATAGAAAGTTGGATTTGCTGGAGTAACCCCTCTTGTACCCAACAGCCTGTTCAAACTCTTTCAGAGAATTCCCATATCTAAAGTGTCAAATGCTCTTGCCAAGTCCAAGAATGCAACAAACGAACACCCCTTCCTAAGCTTAACATATATTTCCATAATAGCGTTTAGCAGGATACAATGGTCTACCATACTATAACCTTTTCTAAAACCCAACTCTGCATCATTGAAGATGTTGTGGGACTCTGCCCATTCCTATGCCCTTAGCAAAATGCGCTGTGTAAACATTTTATTTGAGGTATCAAGTAGTGAGATAGGCTGGTAGCATTGTAGATCACTGTTTACTCCTTTTTTAAAAAAAAGTGGAACAATCAAGCTCCTTTTCGTTAATGGCGGGATTACCTGCACTCTCCTTATTGCATTAAATACCCTTGCCAAAGTAGGGGCCCACCACTCAGGACACCACTTAATGACATCTGTTCTGATGTCATCTGGTCTGGTTGCTTACCTCCTTGCTGAATGCTAGGCTGCGCTAACCTCTTCTTCTGTAAAGGGAGAGAAAGCCTCGGGAGGGATTCCCTTGCCCGTTTTAGAGACACCAACAAGTGATGCATTAAATAAAATACCCCAAAAATAGGAACTCCAAACTATGGGCTTAATTATGCTTGATTCATCATGCCCGCTGGGCTTTGCCCCTTTTTCTACCAACCTCCAAAACTCCTCAGTATTATTTTCACAAACAATTGTATCTAATCTGCCCCATTGTTTATCTTTATATAAGCAGCATCTTTCTTTATCAGTAGGCTATTATAATCGAGTTTTTACACATGTGATTTTAGGCCACCTATATCTTCATTATTTAACGCCCTTTCAATCAATTCTCTATTTATACTGGTTTTACCTGTATGTCAATGCCAAACTCTCCTTATGTGCCTCTAAGAACTAGTCTCTTTGCATTTTCCATAGAAGTAAGTGAGTGGTTGTTTCCCTTAGTGGTAACAATGAGACCAGACATAAGTATAACAGTGTGCATAGATTTGCGTGATTTGGGACACATGGGTAGGCAGTCACCCAGGCACCTGCTTCCAAACATTAATGAGATGCTGACCCTAGATCTATCATCAACATATTGTCATGTGGTACTGCATCTGAAGTTGAGGCACCTCACGTCTTCGGTGATCCCATTGGGGAATATACCATTATATGAGCATGCCGTTTGGTTTGGCATCAAACCTCTGCAGTGTTCCAAACTCTGATGTAAACCCTGCCTTGCTTGAGGAATGGCAAACGCTTAGTCAGGAGCACCCTTGAATGGTCCATGCTAGCACTACCTGCTGAGATCTAGCAAGGCCAACTCAGAATTTCATCTTTTCGATGTCAATAAATGACTGCCATTTTTTGCTAGATGAAAATAATGTGCATGTTCTTAATACACCACTTTGGTGAAAGTGCTATAGAAATAACACATTATTGATAAGAGTAATTGTCTAATTGAGAGAATCATTAAACAAAATGTTCAAGGTATAGATTCTCAAAACCTTTTGGGTACAAATGATGAGATGTGCTACCGAAAAGAGATGCACGCTATCCTCAAAGTTAATTTGAATGTTTGCGTAATAGATTTGCACATTCAAATGTCCTCTTGTACCTCGTTTGCGCATTTGCGCAACTCAGAGGGTGTTTCTACTCATTTTAAAGTGCATCCAATATCCAGAATTGGGATGAGCCTTAAAATATGCAGAAAACAAAGACATCCCCCTGAAGCTGTTTGGAACAGGTGAAGGGTGATGCACATTGCATGACAGAGTCAATCCTCACCTTGTTACACTTTTCTTTTTTGGTAGTACAGAAGCGGTATGAACCGCTGCTGTCCCACTTGCATTTCCATCCCTCAAGCAGGGATAGAAAGGCTTATATTTTTTCAGTTGCCTCTCACAGGCCAATCACTGTGAAATGTGCTCCCAGCACCCACGTGTATGCAGGGTTGCTGGCGAGCGCATCTTTTGCGCTGACTCACAATCACTAAGAAATGTGTGGGTAACCTTTGTGGATAAGGTGATCTGTGCATTTATACAATGAATGCAAATGAAATAGGGGCATCCTCTTCAGTTTTTTCATGTTTATGAATGTTTTAGACTTAACTCCCAATGGTCTATAGCCAACAGGCTAGATTGGTAGTAGTAGTTGGAGATCATGAAAGCAGCCCGCAGGCATAATCCGCATTTGGCGACTGGGATATCCCTTCTTCACCATAATGCATGGAAAGAGATTTCAAAACAATTTGTTGGGTCCACCTTGAGCGTCTGGTGACCTAAGCTGTGTTGCGGATTTTGGGAAGGTGATGGAAATGCTCAAGAGGCCCCACCTAATTAATAAGCAGCATTATGATGATCATTTTGGGGCAAAGACTGTGAAAGTGATTGTCAGTGGTTCTGTTCGTGTAAAGGAACCCCAACACAAGATTAAAGGTTTGCCAAAATACTCCCAATGATGGCCACTAATGTTGGCCGTGGTTGAGTCATGCTGGAGAATGGCAAGAGAGGGAGTATGGGCACAGTGTTTCGGATGAGCACTGGTGTGCAACGAGCTGAGGCAAATGAGGGGATGTTTTTATTACAGTGGAAGACACACCCTATAGTGGCACTTAAGTTGGGAGTATGACATGTGTGTTGGGAGCATCAGGGCGGGGGTCGGACTGCTGTGGGTTTGCATAGTATGTGGGATGTTTTTACCCATGCATCCAAGCCCTACCATAAAACTGTGCATTACTGGCATTGAAAACATCATGATGGCCAGAACTCCACAGAGAGTACACAGGGAAAACATGAAGAATAGGCTGCCACCCATTTTTGCCTATGTTGTGAGCACAGGAGGCCACTGCCTAAAACCACCATTGGGCTACACACACAGTAGCCTGAAACCATTGGGAATAGCAATGCTGATTGCCAAAAGCAACCCAGAACTGTGGGTAATTCATTTTCTTAATGTCAAAAATGGATGCAATACTGGTACTCACCACTATCAGAAAGGCGGCGTTTTAAAACCACCAGACTTTTGTGTAAAACTGAACAAATGAACCCAAACCAGGCCAAGGAAAGTCTTGCTAAGAGGTGGATACAATGTAAAACTATATTCTGAAATGACTTGAAGGAAGTAATTATTTAATGTATATATAAAAAATAGCTGGGGATGTCAGCAGCTTAAGTGAATTTGGGTTTAAAGCCACTAAAATCGAAATGTTTAGAATAAATGAGTGACCTACTTGTGAGTGTCACACAGGTTGCAATTGTTTAAATGTCATAGTTTTGAACTTAGAATCAGCATTCTAGCTGCATGTGCAAAAATTGTAAGTTGGATTTGAATGTAGAAAACTGGGAACTAAAGGGACATTTAGCTGAAGCCTGGCTGAAGAGAGTGAATTCTGCCCGGCAACTACCCCAGACAGGAGTGAAACCTGCTCAGCCACTCTTCCCAGGCCTGGCTGCATTCTGCTGCCCCTGCCAAAAGGAGATGACACCGCTCTGATTGAATTAGGGGAGTGGCACCTGGGGACTACAGGAAACTAAACAAAGCACTGTCACTGGCTCAGGCAAATGTTATATTGGGGGGGTCGTAAAATGGCTTCCTCTTGGGAGAAACTGGGAGGGGCAGTGCCTGTGAGAGCAAGTTGAGCTTGGGGGAAGTGGATAAACCAGAAATTCCACCATGTGCTTTGGAAAACCACACCCTTTTGGGGCAAGAGCATGATTTTAAAAAGATGAATAATTCACAGTGCGGACTTGTCAAAATTATATAAATAACATCATCATTCTTGCGATTTTTCTGTGCACATTTAAAGAGGTGTTAGGACCCTGTGGTATGTTCTTGGGGATAGTAGCGGAAAAAAAGGTTTTTACTCCAAATGTACGCATGTTAAAAATATGACACTTCATCATCTGAAACCCATATCCTTGGGGCACATTTGTGTAAAATTTGGAAAGGTTTAGAGGTTGTTATCTGGATGAAAAGGGGAGAATTCTGTCATAAGTGGACACGACATCGTACAAAGACAGGGATCGGATGGTTTGGTGCTACAGAAAATATGTTAACTGGACCTATAATATTACAAAAATGGTACATAGATAAATATGTATTGGGTCAGAAATAGATTTGTGTGCAATTTGACAAGGGGAGGTTACTCTGACCATAAAACCTACAGCATCACTCTGACACTCCATTTCTTTCCCCCAATCAAGGGAGAGAGGAAAGCTTGGCCAATGAGAAGTGAAAGAGGCAGGCTTAGCTAGGCCCAGGCACACACCCATTTTCAAAACACATAAAAAGAGCCACTGGAACCCAGGTAGAGACATTCACTTTCCACTTTCTTGCGGGACGCTTTGCCGGGAGACTTCAGACTTCACATCCAGAGATCCAGACTTCAAATCCATCAATCTCCAGAGACCAGAAATTAACTCTAGAATGTGTAGCAGAGAGGCCTGAATCCACAAGCTGAATCCTCTTCAGTAGGCCTCAAAACCAACCAAACTATTCAACAGCCGGGCAAGCTGTTTGAATTCTTTGCCAAGAACTTTTGCAAGAACCTGTAGCAGTATCCAGAAAGCAGTGCTGTATCCGGAACCAGAGAGAACCAGAGACCAGATCGCTGTGAAGAACTGCTAGCAGAAGTCCAGCCAATTATGAACCAATCGGTGACGAAGCCGCATTCCTGTCTAAATTATAGTGTGAGTACCCATCAGGACTGTGCCAAAACCAATCTCTTAGTTTACAATAATCTAATCCAAACTATTTTAGCCTATTAGAACTGCCTCCTAGAATCGTGTCATTCTGTCATTTTTAAAACTGAAAACTGTCATCTGTCATTCTGAGCTTTAAAATTTCAAATCCGAAAAACTACCTTTACTAAATCAGCCGTATCTCCGGAACCGTTTGTGCTAGGAGCAAGTTTTAACTGTCATCTTAAAGCTAATATTCTCAGCATTCCAACGAGCCTAGAACCGATATCCTACTCTTTATCGTGCCTCCGTATTTATGCTCGACTCAAGCAACTAAATTTGCCGCGATTTGAAATTTTGCTTAATTTCAGCCACGTGTAAAAATATTTGTCCTTGCTTTCCTTGCTGAAATTCGTGTGCAACCTGACAATCATTCATAGAGCATTGCTAAAGTGATCCTGAATTAATTTAAGTAGCTGTCACCCACCCTGCACCTCTATAGGGAATTAAAAGCCTTTTTAGCATATTTTTCACTTAATTGCAACCACATAAAAGGATTTTGCCTGTGTTTAAAACTCCTACCTGTTTTCCTGTAAGCTTGCTAGGGGGGAAGTGAATTATATTTGATTGCATTCCTGAGAACTGCGTGCTTTCCTCCCATCTCTTTACCTTGCATAGAGGGGGGTGGGTGGGTGAATTGTCAAAGAAAAGTGATTACATTGTCTTTTGTTGAAGTCATATCAAGTTTATTTTCTGTACTGCATTTTCATTCATCATTGCATTGTCCTTGAAGCCATAAAAGCATTCTCAGCTACTTTATCCTCTCTATATCAATTTCTAAGCCATTAAAAAGAGTGTACCACTATAACATTATCCATTGTTGATCAACATCATATTCTCAAGTGTGATATCAAATATCAAATATTAATTTACTATAAAAGTGTGATAGATATATGTTGTTTAGTTTGCAAAACAAACTTCTTGGCTCAGCAGGGTCAGGGGGATTCTGAGAGAGGGGTGTTATATAAGGGTTGTCACCCAGAGTAAATGAACGGGACATAAAAAAAAACATCAATAAGGGCTTCCATCAGCATCCCAGACTAGGCATTGACTTAGCTGTAGTGTTGAATTGAAGTCGCTTACAAAGTGGGGGCTCGTAACCGGGACATTCTGGATTAGGTTTACCACTTGTGCAGCTTAATACAGTGTGTCAACTGACCGGATACACATATCCGGTTAGATCACCACGCTGTTTTACACTGTGAAAGCACCCCTCAAAGGAACGCTCTAAGGAAACAGTCTGTTTTGCAAAATAAAATACAAACTTCTGTAAGTCAGGAAGGAACTCAAATTCCAGAATGACAACACTGGTAGACATCAAAATAGCCAGAGAGCACTTCTTACATAAGCTATTTGTGAGAGGTGAATGAACTGAGCAGGGCCAGGATGCGTGGTTGCAGGCAATCACACGACAGGTCACTGCAACTGGGTTAGATATCTGGAGAGATCAGGGTCCCTTACATGTGGCCCTGAGTGAACTATGCATGGCTCCTAAAGCTAAAGATGAACATGACAAGATGGTTAGGATAGCGGCATATTTGTATCTATATATGGGAGCCATGCAGGACAAATGTGCTGAAGGCCAAGATCTGGCAAATAGGCAACAGATCGCGTTAGAGAAGGCCTACTCTGACCTGGTCTCTTCTGAGCAGAGAATGCACAGAAGCCAGAAGTCAGAAAATGAGAGCAGACAGTATCTCATTAAAATCAAAGAGGACATGTGTATCCTGCAACAGGAAAAGTCTGACCAGGATACCAGATTGCTGGCCTTGCAGAAGGAGTACCAAGAAGGTTTGGACTCCCTACTGCAGAGCCAGAAAAAGCTGGAGCAACAATTAGATTTCAATAGGGCATGTGCTGAGCAGGTAGTCACCCTGCAAAGCCACCTAGATAGGGAAAAGGCAGAGAGCAATAAACTGATCCTGAAAGACCTGGATACCCAGGCAGAGTTTGATCAGGAGCGCCAGAAAGCTGGTGCCCATCAAAGGCAAAGGGACAACCTGGCGGCACAGATGCAGACTCTTAGTCAGGAAAGGGACACCTTAGGCCAGGAAGTCTGCCATTTAAAAAGAAAAACTGAAGAAAATCACTTGGCCCTCCAGGGGCTGGGTGACCTCCAAAAAGAGCATCAGAACCTGTTAGAGCACATCAGGAGGGTGGAAGAGGTTCTGGCAAGAAAGGAGCAGGCCAGTAGGGATGGGACTCAGGAGGTAACCCTCCTGCAGCAAAAACTGGCCCAGTACTCCAGGACCAATCAGGAGGCACAGAGAGAGAATGAGGCTCTCTGCCAGCACAATGATAGGCTCCAGCAACAGGTAGCCATGCAGGAGAGACTGATAGAGTCTAGTAAGGCCTTAACTGAGGAACTGAAAGCGCAGGCTCTTGCATTGCAACAGGGAGCAGGGGCTGATAGAGATGAGGTTCGCTGGGAAAGGGAAACGCCGAGCATAACCTCAGGAGCCCTAGTACCAGAGGCCTTCATCTCTCCCAGTCCCTGGACTCTGCCACCCCCATGTTCCCTGGCGCACATGAGCACAGGGCCATAGGGATGGCAGATTACTATCCAGCCAAAAGGATGGGGCTCATAGGCCAGTACCACCCAGGAATAGATGGGCGGGCATCCGGGTATGGGCACCTAAGTACAGTGCAATTTAGTGGGGAACCCCAGGAGAGTAGGCCCACTAAGGGCATACAGAAAACCTCTGCCCAGTTAGGTCAGTGGGTGGGGGTACCCATTAAATCCTCGTAGCAAGGAGGGATCTAAAGACTCCTCTGAGCGTCACAGGACACAGGAGACCAGGTCCCCACATTCTGCCAGCTATTCCCAGGCTTGCAGAATCCGGGAAAACCTGGAAGATCAGACGGGCACCTCTAGAAGCAGTGCTTCTGAATCAGAGGATGAATGGACCAGGGTTACCCGAACCAAAAAGGCCAATAAGGTGAAAAGGGCCTTGCTTAAGGACCCCTTAAAACAGATGAAGGCAATCAGGAGTGTTATCACGCCTTATCATAAGAACGCCAAGTATTCTGTTTGGGAACACTTGGAGCTCTATGAGCAAATGATGGAGACTTTCCATTTGAAGGACAGCAGTAGCTGCATCCAGTACATCAAATGGACATTCTCCCCTGAATACTCCAGTTTCTTTGCGGGGCTGGAGGACCAAAACCATTCAAGATGGTCCACATATAGGGCGGCCATCTTGAAACATTTTTCTGTACATAGAAATCCCCAAGAGGCTCGCAAGGCAGCCTACAATTTGCAATGTGGGGAGGATCAGGCCCCACAAGAATTTGTGCAAGAATTGAAGCGTGCCTTTACGCAGACCACCAGAAGGATGCGCACGGACAGCAGAGAATTCATCAGCACATTTTTCCATTGCCTTCCCAAGTACATAATGACCCAGCTCGTGAGAGATTTTCACGAGAAAAGATCTTTAGACTGGGTCATTGAGCAAGCCACCCGGATCTATGAGGTGCAGAAGCCCATAGAAAATAAAAGTAATGCGCAGAAAAACCCCAAAACCAACAGCACCCCTGCTGCTGCCAAGGTGGCAGAGGTAAAGGTTGCCCCCGTTTTAGATTTGGAGATGGGGGGCCTAAAAACCTGCCTGCACCAAATAATTCACAGCTCAGAAGGCCCTCGGGCCAGTCACAGACATGGAGTCGAGGAGGTAGTCCCACAAATGGGGTCCCCCGCTCCCCTGACTATGTAAGTCCCCGCTACAAGGGAAACCGACCAATCCTGGGTTATGTGTGGACTCCTCCAGCCCAATGGGGGGGGATCCAGCCAAGCACCTGACCCAGGGAACTTCCCTCCTAACTTCCCACAGGAGGGCAGAAATTCCCCAAACACAGGGCAGAACTTTTTTTCCAGGTATCCACAAGGTTTCCAGCCCCAAAACCATCCATCCTTCTTTCCCCAATTCCCTGAACCCAGACAACCTAATACGGGAGAGGGGAGGCCAAGGGTGGAGGGATATTCAAATCTTCCCAGCCCGGGGTATTACCAGAGAAGGGATAGCTACCCTTCCCGGGATCAGCCCAGGGGAGAAAACAGAACCCCCTATCAACCTGAGCGGGTTTCCCAACTTGAGCGCCAGGTCCAAAATATGGCACGGGATCTGGGTCACATACTGAGAGCTCAACAGAACCCTCAGATGAGCATGCCACCGCAGAATGCCCCAAACTCTGGACCTGGTGCTCCAGAACAATGACGGGGGCAGCACCCCGATAACCCACCGGTTCCCAGGGAGGATGCACAAGGGGAAGAGGGGTGTAAAGCCTTGGAGGAAGCTTCCTTCCCAACTTGTAAACAGCCCCTGGAAAACCAGGAACCGGAAACAAAATCTCCTGCCCCTGAAAGCCTGCCTCCCAAGGAGCAGAGGGGGGGTAGGAGAAACAAAGTACCCAAACAGACCCACTTTGTGGAGGAGGTACAGGTCTTCCAATTTGAGGGAGAGGGATCCTCAGAAGATCCTGGGAAAAGGATCTTCTCCTTCAGAGATGGGGGAACTCCTCCCATAGAAAAATGGGTCCCAAGAGATTCCAATCCAGACTGGGTAAATGTGGGGACTGAGCTGTCGTCGCCCATCATCCTATCCCAGAACCAAAAATACCAAAAACCTCTGGTTCAAACCCATCCTGGTGACTGCCTCTAAAAAGGCAGGGGCGGCCCAGAACCGGAACCAGGGGAACCTAAAACCGAATCAACAGACTGGGTAGATATGGGGATTGAGCTGTCGCCGCACCATCATTCTATCCCAGAACCAGCAATACCAAAATCCCATCCAAAAAGGGGGGGCGTCCCAGAACCCAAAACCATTTCCAGTTGCCAACTTTTTCTTTCAGATTCCCCAGGCTCTTCACAGAATTCTGCCCAAATCTCTTCTCTCGCCATGTCCAAAACCAGAAAATTAGCCCACCAGTTGTACAAAAAATGTGCATTATCTGTGCCCGCTTGAGGAGAAGGAGGGAAGATAGTATGCCCCGGTACAAGTACAGGGGCAGGGTACAATCTTGGCGCTGGTGGACACTGGATCTCAAGCCACCCTTCTGTCCAGAAGGGCCTTTGATGAACTCAATGCAGGAAGGGGGGAGAATTACCGAATACCCCTCACCTCTCTTCCTGGACAACTGCAGAACTTTGACGGGAAGGAAATTCCCGTCGAGGGGACTGCAGACTTGGACATTAAAATTGGGCGACACAAGGTGAAACACCCGGTCATAGTAGTGACTCCAGAGGGCACCCCTTGTTTACTAGGGAATGACCTCCTGAGAAGGTTGTCACCCCTAATAGATTGTGTAAACAAGGTCCTCTGGACGCAGACTAGCCGACCAATAAAATTAAAACAGAGTGTCAACCATATAGTTTAAACGGCACCTGCCACATGGTTGAACAAAAATCAGACCAAGTAGAATTTCACTTCGAGAACAACCAAATTCCAGACGTGACAGTAATAGCAGTAGGACAACAGACTGGTGGTGGGGGTCCCATCTATTTCTGAAAATCAACCTTCCTTCCAGTTTAAGGTGGTATTCCACACTGGAAGGAAACACTCTGAAATTCTTTACCAATCCCCAATCAGACACTCCCACTCCTATAGTCCAGAAAGATGTGAAATCAGCTCAGAGCCTGGCTGATATTCAGCAAATTGGAGAGCAGTTGTTCATCCCTGTTCAGTTAAATGATGGGAAGGACTCTGTTCTCGCCCGAGTGTGTGTGAACAACGGTAAGAGCTTCATCAGCGAAGCCATGTTCCGCCTACTCCCAAAAGATCCAGCCATTCCCACATTCAAACTGATTGACAAATGGGAAATGGACCTGGAAGCACCCAATTCCAAACATCTCCTGCCAAGCAGGTGTATGCTCAAAATCTCCATTGGCAACAAGAGCGTAGTCCATAATTGGTGGGTCGTGCGAGACATCACTGCCGCCTTTTACTTAGGAAGTGACATTCTCAATCGCTTCGCCATTAGTTTGGACCTAATAAACTTCAAAGCTTGGTCCCGATTAGCAGATTATCCCATGGGCTTTTATGATCAAGAAAAAGCATTTATGTCAGCTCAATTGCTACCTTATGCAGTTGAAATTCAGCTTAAAGAGGAAGTCACCATCCCAGAAAGGACCTGACAATTCTCCCTGGAAGTGAAAGTTAAAAGAGGACAACAATTGAAAAACCTTGATGCTTATATTCATCTAAATGCTTCTCTTCAACAGCAACGGTTAGGGGTAAACCCAACACCATTAGTCAACATAGAACATGACACCATTCCAATAGAGGTGGATAACAGCGACTTACAGAGTATTACTCTAGCCGCAGGCACCATTATTGGAATGGCGGTTGATGACCGACATTTCTCCATTGATTTAGGAAATGAACTGTTAGGACCAATCCCCAAGGACTGTTTTGACAGTAACAGTGATGACAATACAACACCATACAGGATCTTTACCCGGCATGGGGGGAACTTCCTGGTGTACACTTCTTGCCCTTATGGTAAGGAAGATGTGACTTGTGACTTCAGGAGGGATGAGGTGATTTTCCAGGTTCATGAGGGCTGCCTTTCCCACCTGAAGCCTCCAGTCCAAACCAGCACTCTGACCAGGGACTTCTCCACCCAGCTGGAGGAGGCCGCTGAGATAGCAAAACCAGAAGTCTTTCCAGGCTTCAGGCAGATGGTGGAAGAGAGAGTCAACCTGGCTGATGCCTGCATGACTCTGGAACAGAAGCAAAAGTTGAAACAAGTTTTCTTGGATTTCCAAGATCTCTTTGCGGTAGACTCATATGACTGTGGTCGCACCGACATCCACACAACAACAATTCCCACGGACCCTGGCATGACTCTAGTGTTTGTGAAGCAATATCGCTTGCCTCTCGCATCCATGGAGTCCCTTACTGAAATAATTAAGAACCTTGAGTCCCGGGGAATAATCCGTCCAGTCCACAGCACTTTCAATAATCCGGTGCTGGGAATATTGAAGCCAAACGGCCAGTGGAGACTCTGCGCCGACCTTAGTGAGCTCAACAAACGGGTCCATACTTCCCGATGGCCTCTGCCCCACATTGACCAAGGGCTGGCCCAGATCCAGGGGTCACAGGTATTCACAGCAATAGACCTGACCAATGGATACTGGACCGTGCCTGTCAGTAGGGAAGACCAATCCAAACTGGCTTTTACCTTTGGGGGCCAGCAGTACACATGGACCCGGACTCCCTTCGGATACCTCAACTCCGGCAATGAATTCAACATTTTAATACATATGGTCATGCCCGACCTGGGTGCGAGGGGTAACATGGCTTATGTAGATGATGTCCTCATCAAAAGTTCATCTGTGGAAGAACACATAGCGGAGATCCGTTATGTTCTGACACAGTTGAGGGCCGCCGGAGCAAAACTTTCCTTTCAGAAAGCACAGTGGTGTAGAACCTGTGTTAATTTCTTGGGGCATGAGATTACTTTTCAGGGTCTCTGTCCCCAAGAAAAGAAAGTGGAAGCACTCCAGAAACTGAAGGATCCCACAACTCCGCAGGAACTAAGGAGCCTCCTTGGACTGACTAATTACAGCAGAAAGTTCATTGAGGGCTACGCAGAGATCACCAGACCCCTGATTCATCTCTTGAAGGGGGGATCAAGTGGGAATGGGGTCCAGAACAATCCGAGGCTGTAAGACAACTCAAGAGAAGCCTCTCACAAGCGCCTTGCCTAGCTTACCTTGTCAGAAACAAGGAGTTCTTCCTGGAGACAGGGTTTTCTAATACGTGCTTGACGGCAGTATTATACCAAAAGCATGACAAGGTCAATAAAGTAATCTCCTATGCGAGCAAAACTTTATCCTCTGTGGAGGAAAAATTCAACGATTGTGAGAAGGCACTCCTGGCAACGGTGTGGGCATTGAAGAATTACCGCCCGTTTATCCACGGGGAACACATCATAGTGGAGACTCCACACCAGCCTCTGCAATACCTCCAAAGTGACAGAATCCGGGCCAGAAATGTGAGTAATTCCCGAATTACTTCCTGGATTCTGTCAATGCAAGGCTTTCCTGTGGAGGTCAGATATGGCCAAAACAAGAAGAGTCCCTTCGCGCAAGGTCTGGCTGACTTGCATGATTGTGCCAGAGGAAACGGTCTCGAGGACGAAAGTCTAAAAATCAAGGACAACATGGAGGCATACCTTAATTCCCCCCACAAAGTCTTTGAAGAAGACAAGTGTGAGGGAATGCCCACTGTCTATGTGGATGGATGCTCTTACCATGTTGACAACAACGGGGAGAAAGAACTGGTGGCTGGCGTAGGGAATGCATGGGTGAAGGAGTTTCCAGGACCCTGTCATTGGGCAGAAGGCTGGGGAACAAATGTGAAAACATTGTTTTGCTATGCTGAACAGATGTTATGCAAAAAAACGAGATTACTTCTGAAAGATGTGTTGTAGGTATCTCATGTCTGCATTTTCCATATCATTGTTAATGTCGTTCACTGCATTAATAATGCTGTTCTTAATTCATAAGCATTATTAGTAAATTGTATTCCATATCGACAGGTTTGCTAATTCACCATGCCTCTGACCATGCACACGTGTGTGGCATTAACATGTTGATCTTATTGTTTGAATGGGGGTGTGTTGGTTTCCGGTACCTGGTGGGCCAGGTGGAATGTTGAGGTAGAAACATTGGGAAACGGAGATGATGAGATGACGGTTTTTCTTTACCCAGTCTTCTCTGAATACTTACAAATAAGGTAATACCTCACCTATCATGTTGCTTGCCTGGCCACTTCAGGCATCTAACCCATATGTGCAATCACTTGGAGCTTAGAGTGAGCCCATGCAGTGGCCGGGTTCAGAGCACATTTACAACTAATGCTGCTGTTGTTTACCAGACGCTATGGGTCTTATTTTTAATTTCCTCATCTCCTTGATGACCAATGCCATTTGCTAGCTCTCTCTGCACAAACAGACACACTGTTGATTGCAGCTCAGGAGTGAAAGAGCATAAGTTGAGTCCGGAGACAGCAGCAACCCCTTTAGTCTTCAGACAACGTAAGGTTAGTCCTCTAGCTGAGGGCATCCCAGTCCAACTGACATAAAAATGCCATGTTCTCATATCCTATATTCTATGATGTCATAGTTATGGGCAATCAATCCCAGCACCAGAACCATTCCACCTAACCCAAAATGCATCACATACTATTCAGTTACTGCAAGAATCTAAACAAAAATACTGCTTTTTCTAAATGTGTGGTATTGTTTGAGCCACATTTTCCTGTTTCTTTCATTTTGAATTTGTTTTTTGTTAGATAAAAGGGAGAATGAACCTGATTAAGGGAGCAGTCTTCAGACAGGGACGTTAACTTCATGCATACTGTACAATTCCATATCCGGCTTCTTGTAAAATGACTTCTGTCTACATAAATGCGAAATGTCAATAGGCACTGATTAAGATACCAGTTCAGGTCAGTTTGACTTCTTTCGACTTAATGTCTTCAGGTAAGTAAAACACATGGACAAAATCTTCCAGTCAATATAATTAGTTAACAATACAGATACAATCAACCCGCTTACAACTAGATTATCAATTCCTTTATATAGTTAATTTAGATATAAAAACATAGAATGTACACATAATAAATTAGAATTTAACTTAAACCAAAAGATCATCCTTCATATTCTCTCATGAAGTTTTGATCAAAGTTTCTTCTAATCCAGGCACGCTGGATATATTTTGTACCAAAGTATGATAGATTCATATTCTCAGATGATTTGCAGAAGGACATGGCATGATCATGATCGATACTGCGGGTGTGAAAAGTAATAAAAAGTGACTTCAGATATCTAACCCTCAAAATTCTCAAGCCGTCAACAAAAGCATAAAATCAGTTACTGTCTCTTCACCAAACCCACAAATTGGCAACTCCTGGTGTCAGTTCCGCACCATGTGCTTGTGAACCTGGCCAATTTCAAGGTGCTCATCCTAAATTGAAGGTAAAGTGCACATGCGAACGGGGGAGCAAATACATCTAAGTACTCTTCAAATTAGAAGTCTTGCTTACTTAGCAAATGCAAGGAGCCCAGACCCAGCCTAAAGTAAGAGTCCTCCATTCTCTTGCACGATAGAAGAACAGCAGTATGCTTCCATCTAGATTTGGACTCATTGTTAATAGAGGCAGGTTTGTACAGAAAACTACCAGGGCAATCCAGGGCAATCAACCAGCTCTTAACGTGTGCAAACCAAGGGAGTACACTCCCCCTCCAATGTCATGATGTGTACTATTGGTTTTCTATACTTAATTAGACCTGGTGAGCCTCATAGCCATACCCAATACTTCCGCGGCTTTAGGCCCACCTCATCCACAATTGGTTGAGTGTCTTTTTCGTTATGAATTAGTGCATTCGAAGAACTCACACGGAGCATAAGGAGCCTTTTTAAGAACTTATTTTCAATAGTAGCTAAGGACTTGCCATTTGTATAGTCCCATATATCAGCTCAATAGAGTACAGAGGATATTGCCTGCAATTTGTAAATCTCATTTTCAGGGGTAACAGCCCCACCTCCATGTCTAAGCAGATACTTCCTTACTTCCCCGCAATTTTTTCCAAAGTGGTACATGCTTTACCAGTTGGGCTGTCCATAACTCATTTTCAGCATCTCTTGTGCACAAATAATAATAAAATTGCACTTGTTTCAGTGTACAACCATCCGCACTTGTGTTCAACACATGCCTTTTTGAGAATTTGTGTCTAAAGAACATAGCCTTAGTTTTACTTGCATTCAATTCTAATTTTGGTTGTTCTGCATTTGCCACTAAATCTAGCCTGAGATCTCCTAAGATCAATAAGGGTAGTCGCTAAAAGGATTGCATCATCTGCGAACAACAAAGCCGGAATCCTATCTTTTCCTAATCCGGGGGACCCAGACTGTTCTCAGTCAGTTCTTCAATGACCTCATTGATATAGATTGTAGAACAATAGTGGGACGAGAACGCCTTACTCCCCATGCGACATTGACGGGTTAGTTACCTCTCCCAGCAGGCCCCAGCTCACTACCACCTGATTACCAGTTCATAATAGCTAAAGTAAAGACTATAAATGGCCTGGGGTCTTCCTATTTGTTAAAACTTGGCATAACTGCATTTGTGGTACCCCACCAAATGCGGATTTTAGATCGATAAATACTGCATGAATATTGACCTTTTTTAGCACAATATACTTCTGTGCAATAAGAATGAAATGAAAGCCCTGGTCAAGGGCACTTTTGCCAGATTGAAATCCAGCTTCAAGATGGCTAATAATCTCTCCGGAATCTGTCCAAATGCTTAATAATAGTCTTCGCAAAGATTTTACCTGTTGCATCCAGGGACGATATTGGGCGATAGTCCTCAGCGGACTCCATCCACCTTTTTTCATATACCAGAATGATTTCAGCTCTTCGTCAGGACTCTGGCTCCACGTTCAGTTTAATCAACATGTTAAAAGAAAAGTGATAATACTGGAGTCCAAACTAGTGATACGTCTTTGAATAGGTCTATAGGTATTGTGTCAGGTTGTAGATTTTTTCCTCCCTTTTGTGATTTTATATCACCTTGAATCTCACATGGGCAAATCTAAAACCTGATTCTCCTATACTTTGTCCTGCCCCTTGCATTGCCAAAGGGTTCAGCTCTTTGGCAGGGCTATCTAGTGTATCCCCATATAACTAATTGAAATGGTTTTTCTAAGTAGCTGGGCCTAACAACATTGAATGACTATGTCGCCCTGGACTTCTTTATCAGGTGCTAGTTTCCAAAAAGCTAATCAATCACCTGTTTTAACAGCATAGAAGTCATCCCATTTACCTCTCACAAAAGATTCTTTTTTGTGTTAATTATGCTTTTGTATTTAGTTCTAAGGGCACACAGGTGTTCTTTATCCACAAAAGAATTATATTTTAGACAAGAGGTTAATTGTTTCATAGCAGCCCTATACTCAGCATCATACCACACCTCCTTTTTAATGCCTGAATTTTTTAGTTGCTTACTATGGGTGGAATACATTTAACAAGTAAGTTACATTTTTGAATTACGCTCTTATCAGAACACTCTTCACTCCATATTTTTCCTATACTTCCTGGTGCAGCATGATAAATATCTGGTATCGCCTTTAATTTAACCCACCTTATTGAGAGTTGAGCATGCCCAGTCACTGAACTAGCTATGGCTCTATCATTATCAGGGTGGTCATGTCTAGGACCACCAATATTCAAGAAAGCAATAAAAAGTGGCTTGTGATTGCTTTCATTGCAGTCCACAACTTTAAAACTTTTCCCTAGAACCCAGTTACTGGCCAAGAATAAAATATAATCAATCCGAGAAGAACAATTGTTACTATAATATGTGTCTTTTGACAGTTGATCTTGAATAAAATATCCAATGCATGCCCTTAAATCAAGCCCATACAAAATAAGGCAGTATCCTGCAACAGACACTGGGATGTCCGAGGCCACATCTTGTTCATCACACCATTCATCCATATCTCTTAATGGCTCAGGCTGGGGATTAAAATCCCCTGCTACTATACTATGTATGTTGACACGCTCCTGCATTAGATCCAATGCACCTAGGGGAGTTCTACTGCTAGGCCTGTTGTACATATTAAATAGAAGTAGATCCTGACCTTCAGCTTGAAACTAGCTTGCACCCAAGTCAGACGTCTCCCACTTGGCCTCCTTTTTGGGCCCCCCTGGGCTTGAATGCAAAATGCCTGATAGCCCTGCTGTTCCACTTGTACAGGGGTGAGATATCAAGAATAGATGGTTGTGGACTCAACACGGTACTCAATTAAATAAGTAATCTTCAGTCTTTAAGGGACCTTGTGTCCCACCATCCCAACTCATTAACTTGACTTGTTATCAGAACTTTTAGATCATCCACAGGCCAGGAGTATAGAATGGCTAAATTATATTAAAGAAATATTCATTGCTCTGTTCATTGAATCTTGGTTCTCCAAATCTAGAATTGATACCTGCCAAGGATTAAATCCTAGGGCCAAAATGATGTTGTGATGCCTGACAAGGTCAATGAAATCTGTAATAATTCCTCATGTAAACCATCAGACATGGGATGTGCAGAAATTATGAATGTGGAAAGCACCACTATTGATATCAACAGCATTGCACTTACAAAGCTCAGTGCTTATATTTGAGCAACCTGAATCTTCAACAGTACAGTGTTAGCTGGGGTAAAAATAAGGTTAGATCAGTGATCTGCCTCTGTGAAATACAAATGAGAGCAAATAGGGAACACTTTTAACTTGTCTGTGACTGGTCCTCACATTGAAGAAATCGTTGTTAATCAATTAATCTTTTTTTATTCTTGAGTAATCACACAAATGACTTAAGTTGATCATCCATTTTTCTAAAATTAACCCTTAAGGTAAGGGTGGCAAAAGGAACCCAGTTTACATGATTCCTGGTTTTATTATCATCA
This sequence comes from Ambystoma mexicanum, assembly GCF_040938575.1. NCBI lineage: Eukaryota > Metazoa > Chordata > Amphibia > Caudata > Ambystomatidae > Ambystoma > Ambystoma mexicanum. The sequence goes on along the minus strand of NC_090925.1, from coordinate 472,385,991 downwards.
TTATCAAACAAGTTTGTTTTCGAACAAAGTCTTTATAAAAATCCATATAAACCACCATAATACCGAAAAACCTTATAATATGGTCTTGTTCATGAAAATGACTAAAATAATAATACATTTTAAACTGAAAATCAACCGTAAGCAATGCAAAATAACAGGTATCCCCACAGGATAAAACAAACATTTTGTAATCTGGAATTGGCAATAAGAGAAGAGATAAGATTTTAATACCAGACATCTTAGAATAAAGGATCATATATTAATTATCAGTATAATTGAAAACAGTAATCAATAATGCTTTTACTAATCTATGAAAGGTGGCCTAACAGTGTAACTTGTTGAAATGTATATATTAAATAGTGATCCCTAGGGGCTACACCTTGACGAGGCTCATCTAGTTGATCGGCACAATGAAGGTGCGTTATTTAAACTGTGTACGCCCTTAGCTCTCAACAAAGCTCTGAGACAAGACCACCTAAAATGATCATATGACAGTCACAGAAAGAGAAAATGAGCTCTATCCTTTCTTGCAGTGGACCAATACAATATCTATTGCTTATACCTCTATCCCAGTAAATGCTGCTACTGGTAGAGTACTCAAACATAGTTTAAGATACAACAGCCAAAGGAGAAAAAACCACTCGCACTCCGCGCTTGGCCAGTAAAGTTCACAATAATTGTCCAGGTACAAAGTGTCCCAAAGTCTTCAACTGCTTGGTATTTGTAAGCGATATTCAATCAACACTACAGCTAAGTCAATGCCTAGTCTAGGATGCTGAGAAAAACCCTTATTGATGTATTTCTATATCCAGTTCAGTACTCTTGTATAACACCCCCCTCTTAGAATCCCCCTGACCCCACTGAGCCAAGAAGTAGGCTTGTTTTGCAAATTAAAAGGTTTATTTGAAAATTTAAACAATATATATATATCACACTTCTATAAATAAATTGATAATGGATATTACACTTGTGAATATGAGCAGTAATCAGCAAGAGGTAACTATGAATAGGAACAGAAGAACAATGTGGGAAAGAATTCTTTATATGGTTCAAGGAAACGCAAGGTGGAATAAAATGCAGTACAGAAATAACTTGTTATGATTTTAGCAAAAGATAAGATAATCACTTTTTCTCTGGCAATTCATCCCCCTCCCCTATGCAATGTAAGAAATGGAAGGAGATGGAAAGAGGAGCACACAGTTCTCAGGAATGCAATCAAATACAATACGAAATTCAGTTCCCCCCCAGCAAGCTTAGAGGAAACAGGTAGGAGTTTGAAACACAGGCCCAAAATGCTTTTTAAATGTGATGGCAATGGATGGGAAAATGTGCCAACTGACTTTAATTCACTCTAGAGATTCAGGGTGAGTGGGAAATGTGTGTTGGTATTAGTTCAGGCTCACTTTAGCAATGCTCTATGAGTTATTACCAAGTTGCAACGGATTTTAACAAAAGAAAGAATGGAGCTGCTATTTTTTCACAAGTGGAGAAATTGAGCCAAAATCGCAAATCGCGGTAAATTTCGCGAGTGCGTGTATCGTGATTGTGGAAAAAGTATAAGGAGTAGGACGTAAGCTTGTTGGAAAGCTTAGACTCTAAGCTTTCAGAGGAAAGTTAAATCTCGTTCCTAGCCCAAACGGTTCCAGAGATACGGACGATTAAATAAAGGTAGTTTTTCGGATTTAAAGTAAACTCAAAATGAGAGGTGACAGCTTGCAGCTGCAGAATTGACAGGTGACAGTTGTGCAGCTTTAAAAATGACAGATGACACGATTTCTAGGAGGCTGTTCTACTTAGGTTAAAATAGTTTGGATTAGATTATTTTAACTAAGAGATTGGTTCTGCACAGTTCTGTTAGGTACTCACAATATAAATTTGAAGTAGGCCTCGTCACAGATCTGGTCAACACGTCCGGCTGCGGTTCTGTCTGCTCGGTGGGTCAATCAGGCACCGGTTCTGCTCACAGCGATCTGGGTCAGCTCTGCTCTGCTGGTCTAGCCTCTCTGGATTCTGGATGTAACACTGCTTTCTGGGTACTGCTACAGGTTCTTGCAAAAATTCTCGGCAAAATTTCAAACAGCTCGCCCGGCTGTTGAATAGTTTGGTTAGTTTTGAGGCCTGCTGAAGAGGATTCAGCTGGTGGATTCAGGCCTCTCTGCTACAAATTCTGGAGTTAATTTCTGCTACAGGTTCTGGAGATTGATGGATTTGAAGTCTGGATCTCTGGATGTGAAGTCGTCGGTCAGCATGCCCCGCAGCAAATGGAATTGACTGTCTCTACCTGTCCCAGCAGGCCCTTTTTATGTGTTTTGAAAATGGGTGTGTGCCTGGGCCTAGCTAAGCCTGCCCCTCTCTACTTGTCATTGGCCCAATTCTCCCCCCTCTCCCATGATTGGGGGGAAGGAAATGTGAGTCAGAGTGATGCTGTAGGTTTTATGGTCAGAGGAACCTCCCCTTGTCAGATTGCACACAAATCTATTTCTGACCCAAATACATATTTATCTATGAACCATTTTTCTAATATTATAGGTCCAGTTAACATATTTTCTGTAGCACCAAACCATCCGATCCCTGTCTTTGTACGATGTCGTGTCCACTGATGACAGAATTCTCCCCTTTTCATCCAGATAACGACCTCTAAACCTTTCCAGATTTTACACAAATGTGCACCAGGGATATGGGTTACAGATGATAAAGTGTCAGATTTTTAACATGCACACATTTGGAGTGAGACCCTATTTTCCACTAGCAACCCCCCAGAATACACCACAGGGTCCTAACGCCTCTCAAAATGTTCACAGAAAAATCACAAAAATAATGATATTACTTATATAATTCTGACAAGTCCGCACTATGAGTTATCTATCTTTTTAAAATTATGCCCTGGTCAAAAAGGGGTGTGGCTTCCCACATCACAGGGTGGAATAACTGGTTTATCCACTTCCCCCAAGCCAGCTTGTTCACAGAGTTACAGCTGCCCCCCAGTTTCTCCCAAGAGGAAGCTATTTTACGACGCCCCCAATATAACATTTGCCTGAGTCCAGGACAGGCCTTTGTTCAACTTCCTGTAGTCCCCAGCTGCTCCACCTCTAATCAGAGAGGTGACAACTCCTTTTGGCAAGGGGAAGAGTGGCTGAGCAGGTTTCAACTCCTGTCGGGGGTAGTTGTCAGGCAGAATCCAGTTTCATTAAGCCAGGTTTCAGCTAAATGTCACTTTTTGTTCCCAGTTTAAATCACTTACAATTTTTACATATACATTAAATAATTACTTCCTTCAAGTCATTTCAGAATATAGTTTTACATTGTATCCACCTCTTAGCAAGTCTTTCCTTGGTCTGGTTTTGTTTCATTTGTTCAGTTTTACACAAAAGTCTGGTGGTTTTAAAACGCCGGCTTTCTGATAGTGGTGAGTACTGGTAATGCAACCATTTTTGGGATTAAGAAAATGAATTCCCCACAGTTCTGAGTTGCTTTTTTGGCAATCAGCATTGCCATTCCCAATGGTTTCAGGCTACTGTGTGTGTAGCCCAATGGTGGTTTTAGGCAGTGCCCTCCTGTGCTCACAACATAGGCAAAAATGGGTGGCAGCCTATTCTTCATGTTTTCTCTGTGCACTCACTGGGGAGTTCTGGCCATCATGATGTTTTCCATGCCAGTACTGCACAGTTTTATGGTAGGACTTGTATGCATGGGTAAAAACATCCCACAAGCCCCCCTCTTGCGATGGCCATTCTGCCTTTCGCTGATGGAACTCGCAAGATCTGGGATGTTCGCCTCCTCTTCTTCCAATTCCATGGATGGCACAGTTCAGCATCTTTTCCTCCCTCCAGTCGATCAATCAGTTCTCCTTGCTGGTCCTGATGGGAGGATTGGGCGGTACCCCGGGCCCCTCAGGTCTCTGCTCGCGGTCCCCGGTCGTCCTCCTTGGTCAGTCTCCATGGTTTCATCTCTCCTAGGATGATAAAGCAAAGCGGCAAAACATATTCGTAGACATTTCTTCACCACTATTAATGGTGTGGAGAACTTATACATTTTATGAATTTGAAGATATGAACATATACATTTTCTTTTTTAAATTAGGAGACAAGAACATATATATATACAAGGATCACAGAATTTTATATGCTATATGTGGAATATTTTAGGGTTGGAACTGAATTACTCTGGAGCGGCCCCCTCTGGGATTCCAGTGGATTCCTCCAGTTGTTGCAGAGTGTGCCTGGGATGGCAACACTTTAGCTGATTTATATGTATCCACTTGTCTTCCCCTTCCGCCAGACTGCCTTTGGGGATGCAGATCTTATAGGCAACAGGGGAGATCTTGTCTATAATTTCAAACGGTCCATTCCATGTAGGCAAGAATTTTCGCTGTTTGGCCTGGTTCCTTTGGAAATTGTATAGATAGACCCGATCACCCACCTTATATTCCTTTCGGGTAGTTTTTAAATCATAGTGGGTCTTCATGCTCTCGGCTGATCTTTCTAGATTCCGCTGAGCATAGGCAAAAGCATGCTGAAGGTGTTTACTTAAATTATCCACATACTCATGAGTTGCGGAGGCATTTATCAACGTTTGCTCTTGGGTTCTGTAGAGCAAATGCTGGGGAAGCACCATCTTGCGTCCAGTCATCAACTCAAATGGTGACATTTTGGTTGCAGATGAAGGGGTAGATCTGATGGCCATTAGGACCAGAGGTAATCGGATATCCCAACGTGGCCCAGAATCTGCCACAAACTTTTTTAAGATGCTCACAATGGTTCGGTTATATATCTCTACTGCTCCAGAAGAAGCTGGCCTGTAAGCAATGTGTAGATTCCTTTTAACTCCCAGTATCTCCCACATCTTTGTCATTACTTCACTGGTGAAGTGGCTACCTCTGGCTGACTCAATCCTTTGAGGTAGACCAAAACGGGAAAAGATGTGGTTAATCATCAGGGCAGCTGCTGTTTCTGCCTTGCAATTTGGGGCCGGGAGACATTCCACCCACTTGGTAAACAAGCATGTAACGGTCAACATGTACTTGTTTCCTCTAGACGAGCGAATCACAGGGCCTACAAAGTCGATTTGCAAATCTGACCATGGCAGTGTCATCCCCCTCTTTTGGAGAGGCGCACAGTGTGTGAGGGATGATGGCTGAAATTGTGCACACACAAGACACCCCTTCAAGTATTGGTCGAGGTCCTGTGGCCAGTATGGAACCTCTCTTAAGATTTCCAGTGTTGTGTGAAACCCCCTATGACCGGCGGTGGCCGCATCATGGGCATGACATAACATCAGGCTTCGGAATGAGGTAGGAACCACCCACTGATCGTGGCCAGCTTTGGATTTCCTTAAAAGCAAACCGTCTTGGATTCGGAACATTTTTGGACATTTCATCAACACTCTTAGGTCCTCTTTCCCCATGTAATCGGTATCCGTCAGGGGAAAGTTCTCAGGGTCCTCAAGGTGTTGGTAAAACTTACCAATAATTGGATCCCCCTTCTGAGCTGTAATTAAATCAGCATCAGGGTCTCCTTACTCCATTGTGCAGTTGAAAGATCATTGTGAGCATTTGTCTGGGACCTAGTGATAGCAGGGACCTGGATTTCCCCCATCAGGGACTCTATTTCTATTAGATCCACTTGGATGGCCGCGGTTTCGGCCAGCTAATCAGCTAAGTCATTTCAGTTTTCTCTGGTGCCTCTACTTTGGAATGACCCTTGATCTTTTTCCAGTGGATGGTCATCCCATTCGAGTTGACCAGATCATCAATGTTTTGGATTAACTTCCCATGTTTCAGGGGTTTGTTATTAGCACATAACATGCCTCTGGTTTTCCAATTAACCAGGTGCTCCACGAACCCGTTCCGTACATAATCCGAATCGGTGATTATGACCAGTTCGTGGAGTTGATGTTGGACAGCAGTGAGGATGGCCTGATGCACAGCCATCAACTCTGCCACCTGACTACTTCGGGGTCCAATTTTGTATCCAGCGGAGGGTTCTGGAAACTCCTTCACCCAGGCATTCCCTACGCCGGCCACCAGTTCTTTCTCCCCATTGTTGTCAACATGGTACGAGCATCCATCCACATAGACAGTGGGCATTCCCTCACACTTGTCTTCTTCAAAGACTTTGTGTGGGGAATTAAGGTATGCCTCCAAGTTGTCCTTGATTTTTAGACTTTCGTCCTCGAGACAGTTTTCTCTGGTACAATCAAGTCAGCCAGACCTTGCTCGAGGGACTCTTCTTGTTTTGGCCATATCTGACCTCCACAGGAAAGCCTTGCATTGACAGAATCCAGGAAGTAATTCGGGAATTACTCACATTCCCAGCCCGGATTCTGTCACTTTGGAGGTGTTGCAGAGGCTGGTGTGGAGTCTCCACTATGATGTGTTCCCCCTGGATGAATGGGCGGTAATTCTTCAATGCCCACACCGTTGCCAGGAGTGTCTTCTCACAATCGTTGAATTTGTCCTCCACAGAGGATAAAGTTTGTCTCGCATAGGAGATTACCTTATTGACCTTATCATGCTTTTGGTATAATACTGCCGTCAAGCATGTATTAGAGAACCCTGTCTCCAGGAAGAACTCCTTGTTTCTGACAGGGTAAGCTAGGCAAGGCGCTTGTGAGAGGCTTCTTTTGAGTTGTCTTACTGCCTCGGATTGTTCTGGACCCCCTTCCCACTTGACCCCCCCCTTCAGGAGATGAAACAGGGGTCTAGTGATCTCTGCGTAGCCCTCAATGAACTTTCTGCTGTAATTAGTCAGTCCAAGGAGGCTCCTTAGTTCCCGCAGAGTTGTGGGATCCTTCAGTTTCTGGAGTGCTTCCACTTTCTTTTCTTGGGGACAGAGACCCTGAGGAGTAATCTCATGCCCCAAGAAATTAACACGGGTTCCACACCACTGTGCTTTCTGAAAGGAAGGTTTTGCTCCGGCGGCCCTCAACTGCATCAGAACATAACGGATCTCCGCTATGTGTTCTTCCACAGATGAACTTTTGATGAGGACATCATCTACATAAGCCAGGTTACCCCTCGCACCCAGGTCGGCATGGCCTTTTGAAGGAAAATGTTGAATTCATTGCCGGAGTTGAGGTACCCGAAGGGAGTCCATGTGTACTGCTGGCCCCCAAAGGTAAAAGCCAGTTTGTATTGGTCCTCCTTACTGACAGGCACGGTCCAGTATCCATTGGTCAGGTCTATTGCTGTGAATACCTGTGACCCCTGAATCTGGGCCAGCCCTTGGTCAATGTAGGGCAGAGGCCATCGGGAAGTATGGACCCGTTTGTTGAGCTCCCTAAGGTCGGCGCAGAGTCTCCACTGGCCGTTTGGCTTCAATATTCCCAGCACCGGATTATTGAAAGTGCTGTGGACTGGACGGATTATTCCCTTGGACTCAAGGTTTTTAATGATTTCAGTAAGGGACTCCATGGATGCGAGAGGCAAGCGATATTGCTTCACAAACACTGGAGTCATTCCAGGGTCCGTGGGAATTGTTGTGGTGTGGATGTTGGTGCGACCACAGTCATATGAGTCTACCGCAAAGAGATCTTGGAAATCCAAGAAAACTTGTATCAACTTTTGCTTCTGTTCCAGAGTCACACAGGCATCAGCTAGGTTGACTCTCTCTTCCACCATCTGCCTGAAGCCTGGAAAGACTTCTAGTTTGGCTAACTCAGCGGCCTCCTCCAGATGGGTGGAGAAGTCCCTGGTCAGAGTGCTGATTTGGACTGGAGGCTTCAGGTGGGAAAGGCAGCCCTCATGGAACTGGAAAATCACCTCATCCCTCCTGAAGTCACAAGTCACATCTTCCTTACCATAAGGGCAAGAAGTGTACACCAGGAAGTTCCCCCATGCTGGGTGAAAATCCTGTCTGGTGTTGTATTGTCCTCACTGTCACTGTCAAAACAGTCCTTGGGGATTGGTCCTAACAGTTCATTTCCTAAATCAATGGAGAAATGTCGGTCATCAACCGCCATTCCAATAGTGGTGCCTGCGGCTAGAGTGATACTCTGTAAGTCGCTGTTATCCACCTCTATTGGAATGGTGTCATGTTCTATGTTGACTAATGGTGTTGGGTTTACCCCTAACCCTTGGTGTTGGAGAGAAGCATTTAGATGAATATAAGTATCAGGGTTTTGCAATTTTTGTCCTCTTTTAACTTTCACTTCCAGGGAGAATTGTCGGGTCCTTTCTGGGATGGTGACTTCCTCTTTGATCTGAATTTCAACTGCATAAGGTAGCAATTGAGCTGACCTAAATGCTTTTTCTGGATCATCAAAGCCCATGGGATTATCCGCTAATCGGGACCAAGCTTTGAAGTTTATTAGGTCCAAACTAATGGCAAAGCGATTGAGAATGTCACTGCCTAAGTAAAAGGCGGCAGTGACGTCTCGCACGACCCAACAATTATGGACTATGCTCTTGTTGCCAATGGAGATTTTGAGCATACACCTGCTTCGCAGGAGATGTTTGGAATTACGTGCTTCCAGGTCCATTTCCCATCTGTCTATCAGTTTGAATGTGGGAATGGCTGGATCTTTTGGGAGTTGGCGGAACATGGCTTCGCTGATGAAGCTCTTACCGTTGTTCACACACACTTGAGCGAGAACAGAGTCCTTCCCATCATTTAACTGAACAGGGATGAACAACTGCTCTCCAATTTGCTGAATATCAGCCAGGCTCATTTGATTTCACATCTTTCTGGACTATAGGAGTGGGAGTTTCTGATTGTGGATTAGTAAAGAATTTCAGGGTGTTTCCTTCCAGTGTGGAATACCACCTTAAACTGGAAGGAAGGTTGATTTTCAGAAATAGAGAGGACCCTCCACCACCAGTCTGTTGTCCTACTGCTAATACTGTCACGTCTGTAATTTGGCTATTCTGGAAGTGAAATTCTACTTGGTCAGATTTTTGTTCAACCATGTGGCATGTGCCGTTTAAACTAACATGGTTGACACTCTGTTTTAATTTTATTGGTCGGCTAGTCTGGGTCCAGAGGATCTTGTTTACGCAATCTATTAGAGGTGACAACCTTCTCAGGAGGTCATTCCCTATTAAACAAGGGGTGCCCTCTGGAGTCACTACTATGACCGGGTGTTTCACCTTGTTTCGCCCAATTTTGATGTCCAAATCTGCAGTCCCCTCGACAGGAATTTCCTTCCCGTCAAAGTTCTGCAGTTGTCCAGGAAGAGAGGTGAGAGGAATACAGTAATTCTCCCCCCTTCCTGCATTTAGTTCATCAAAGGCCCTTTTGGACAGAAGGGTAGCTTGGGATCCAGTGTCCACCAGTGCCAAAATTGTACCCTGCCCCTGTACTTGTTCCGGGGCATAGTATCTTCCCTCCTTCTCCTCAAGGGGGCACAGATAATGCACATCTTTGGACAACTGCTGGGCCAATTTCCTGGTTTTGGACATTTCAAGAGAAGAGATTTGGGCAGAATGCTGTGGAGAGCCTTGGGAATCTGAAAGAAAAAGTTGGCAACTGGAGATCAAAGCCATTGTGGGTTCCCCTGGTTCCGGTTCTGGGCCGCCCCCCCTTTTTGGAGTGAGCCATCAGGATGGGTTTGACTCATGGGATTTTGGTATTGTTGGTTCTGGGATGAGATGATGGGCGGTGGTAGCTCAGTCTCCACATCTCCCCAGTCTGAATTGGCATCCCTTGGGACCCATTTTTCCTTGGGAGGAGTTCCCCCATCTCTGAAGGAGAAGATCCTTTTCCCAGGATCTTCTGAGGATCCCTCTCCCTCAAAATGGAAAACCTGCACCTCCTCCACAAAGTGGGTCTGTTTGGGTCCTTTGTTTCTCCTACCCCCCCTCTGCTCCTTGGGAGGCAGGCTTTCAGGGGCAGGTGATTTTGTTTCCGGTTCCTGGTTTTCCAGGGGCTGTTTACAAGTTGGGAAGGAAGCTTCCTCCAAGGTTTTACACCCCACTTCCCCTTGTGCCTCCTCCCTGGGAACCGGTGGGTTATCGAGGTACTTCCCCCGTCATTGTTCTGGAGCACTAGGTCCAGAGTTTGGGGCATTCTGTGGTGGCATGCTCATCTGAGGGTTCTGTTGAGCCCTCAGTATGTGACCCAGATCTCGTGCCATATTTTGGACTTGGCGCTCAAGTTGTGAAACCCGCTCAGGCTGATATGGGGCTATATTTTCTCCCCTGGGCTGATCCCGGGAAGGGTAGCTATCCCTTCTCTGGTAGTACCTCTGGTTGGGAAGATTTTGGTACCCCTCCACCCTTGGCCTCCCCTCTCCTGGATTAGGTTGTCTGGGCTCAGGGAATTGGGGAAAAAAGGATAGATGATTTTGGGGCTGGAAATTGGGTGGATACCTGGGGAAAAAGTTCTGCCCAGGATTTGGTGAATTTTTGCCCTCCTGTGGGAAGTTGGGAGGGAAGTTCCCTGGGTTAGGTGCTTGGCTGGACCCCCCCCCTTGGGCTGGAGGAGTTCACACATAACCCAGGATTGGTCGGTTTCCCTTGTAGCGGGGACTTACATAGTCAGGGGTGCGGGGGACCCCATTTGTGGGACTACCTCCTCGACTCCCTGTCTGTGACTGGCCCGAGGGCCTTCTGGGCTGTGAATTATTTGGTGCAGGCAGGTTTTTAGGCCCCCCATCTCCAAATCTAAAACGGGGGCAACCTTTACCTCTGCCACCTTGGCAGCAGCAGGGGTGCTCTTGGTTTTGGGGTTTTTCGGTGCATTATTTTTATTTTCGATGGGCTTCTGCACCTCATAGATCCGGGTAGCCTGTTCAATGACCCAGTCTAAAGATCTTTTCTCATGAAAATCTCTCACGAGCTGGGTCATTATGTATTTGGGTAAGGCATGGAAAAACGTATTGATAAATTCTCTGCTATCCGTGCGCACCCTTCTGGTGGTCTGCGCAAAAGCACGCTTTAATTCTTGCACAAACTCTTGTGGGGCCTGATCCTCCCCACATTGCAAATTGTAGGCTGCCTTGCGAGCCTCTTGAGGATTTCTGTGCACAGAAAAATGTTTCAAGATGGCCGCCCTGTATGTGGAAAACCTTGAATGGTTTTGATCCTCCAGCCCCGCAAATAAACTGGAGTATTATGGTGAGAAGGTCCACTTTACATATTGAATGCAGCTTTGGCTGTCCTTCAAATGGAAAGTCTCCATCATTTGCTCATAGAGCTCCAAGTGTTCCCAAACAGAATGCTTGGCGTTCTTATGATAAGGCGGGATGACACTCCTTATTGCCTTTATTTGTTTCAATGGGTCCTTAAGCAAGGGCCTTTTTGCCTTATTGGCCTTTTTGGTTCAGGTAACCCTGGTCCATTCATCCTCCGACTCAGAAGCGCTGCTCCCAGAGGTGCCCGTCTGATCTTCCAGGTTTTCCCGGATTCTGCGAGCCTGGGAATGGCTGGCAGAATGTGGGGACCTGGTCTCCTGTGTCCTGTAATGCTCAGAGTAGTCTTCAGACCCCTCCTTGCTGCCAGGATTTGATGGGTACCCCCCCACTGACCTAACTGGGCAGAGGTTTTCAGGATGCCCTTAATGGGCCTACTCTCCTGGGGTTCCCCACTAAATTGCACTGTGCTTGGGTGCCCATACCCGGATGCCCACCCATCCATTCCTGGGAGGTACTGGCCTATGAGCCCCATACTTCTAGCTGGATAGTAATCTGCCATCTCCGTGGCCCTGGGCTCATGTGCATGAGTCCAGGGACTGGGAGAGATGAAGGCCTCTGGTACCAGGGCTCCTGAGGTTATGCTCAGGCGTTTCCCTTTCCCAGCGCACCTCGTCTCTATCACCCCCTGCTCCCTGTTGCAATGCAAGAGCCTGCGCTTTCAGTTCCTCATTTAAGGCCTTACTAGACTCTATCAGTCTCTCCTGCATCACTACCTGTTGCTGGAGCCTATCATTGTGCTGACAGAGAGCCTCATTTTCTCTCTGTGCCTCCTGATTGGTCCTGGAGTACTGGGCCGGTCTCTGCTGCAGGAGAGTTACCTCCTGAGCTGTGTCCCTATTGGCCTGCTAGTGATGCACTGTCTGCTGTCCTTTTCTGACTCCTGGCTCCTGATCAGCCTCTGCTTAGAAGAGTCCAGATCAGATTGGGCCTTCTCTAACGCCATCCGTTGCCTATTTGCCAGATCTTGGCCTTCAGCACATTTGTCCTGCATGGCTCCCATATATAGATACAAATATGCCGCTATCCTGGCAATCTTATTATTTTCATCTTTGGCTTTAGGGGCCATATATAGTTCACTCAGGGCCACATGAGGGGACCCTGATCTCTCCATGTATCTGACCCTGTTTCAGTGACCTGTTGCGCGATTGCCTGCAACCAGACCGTTTGGTCCTGATGAGTCCACTCACCTCTCACAAATATCTTATGTAAGCATTGCTCTCTGGCTATTTTGATGTCTACCAGTGTTGTCATTCTGGAATTTGAGTTCCTTCCTGACTTACAGAAGTTTGTATTTTATTTTTGCAAAACAGACCGTTTCCTTAGAGTGTTCCTTTGAGGAGTGCTTTACAGCGTAACACAGCGTGGTGATCCGACCGGATGTATGTCTCCTTTCAGTTAGCACACTGTATTAATCTGCACAAGTGATAAACCTAATCCTAGAATATCCCGGCTCCGAGCCCCCACTTTTGTAAGCGATATTCAATCAACACTACAGCTAAGTCAATGCCTAGTCTGGGATGCTGAGGAAAACCCTTATTGATGTATTTCTATATCCAGTTCAGTACTCTGGATGACAACCCTTGTATAATACCCCCCTCTTAGAATCCCACTGACCCCACTGAGCCAAGAAGTAGGTTTGTTTTGCAAATTAAAAGGTTTATTTGAAAATTTAAACAATATATATATATATATATATATATATATCACACTTCTATAAATAAATTGATAATGGATATTACACTTGTGAATATGAGCAGTAATCAGCAAGAGGTAACTATGAATAGGAACAGAAGAACAAGGTGGGAAAGAATGCTTTATATGGTTCAAGGAAACGCAAAGTGGAATAAAATGCAGTACAGAAATAACTTGTTATGATTTTAGCAGAAGATAAGATAATCACTTTTTCTCTGGCAATTCACCCCCCTCCCCTATGCAATGTAAGAAATGGAAGGAGATGGAAAGAGGAGCACACAGTTCTCAGGAATGCAATCAAATACAATATGAAATTCAGTTCCCCCCCAGCAAGCTTAGAGGAAACAGGTAGGAGTTTGAAACACAGGCCCAAAATGCTTTTTAAATGTGATGGCAATGGATGGGAAAATGTGCCAACTGACTTTAATTCCCTCTAGAGATTCAGGGTGAGTGGGAGATGTGTGTTGGTATTAGTTCAGGCTCACTTTAGCTATGCTCTATGAGTTATTAGCAAGTTGCAACAGATTTTAACAAAAGAGAGAATGGAGCTGCTATTTTGACAAGTGGAGAAATTGAGCCGAAATCGCAAATCGCGGTAAATTTTGCGAGTGCGTGAATCATGATTGTGGAAAAAGTATAAGGAGTAGGAAGTCGGTTCTAGGCCTGTTGGATTCTAAGCTTTCAGAGGAAAGTTACATCTCGTTCCTAGCCCAAACGGTTCCAGAGATACGGACGATTAAATAAAGGTAGTTTTTCGGATTTAAAGTAAACTCAAAATGACAGGTGACAGCTTGCAGCTGCAGAATTGACAGGTGACAGTTGTGCAGCTTTACAAATGACAGATGACACGATTTCTAGGAGGCTGTTCTACTTAGGTTAAAATAGTTTGGATTAGACTATTTTAACTAAGAGATTGGTTCTGCACAGTTCTGCTAGGTACTCACAATATAAATTTGAACTAGGCCTCGTCACGGATCTGGTCAAGACGTCCGGCTGCGGTTCTGTCTGCTCGGCGGGTCAATCAGGCACCGGTTCTGCTCACAGCGATCTGGGTCAGCTCTGCTCTGCTGGTCTAGCCTCTCTGGATTCTGGATGTAGCACTGCTTTCTGGGTACTGCTACAAGTTCTTGCAAAAATTCTCGGCAAAATTTCAAACAGCTCGCCCAGCTGTTGAATAGTTTGGTTAGTTTTGAGGCCTGCTGAAGAGGATTCAGCTGGTGGATTCAGGCCTCTCTGCTACAAATTCTGGAGTTAATTTCTGCTACAGGTTCTGGAGATTGATGGATTTGAAGTCTGGATCTCTGGATGTGAAGTCATCGGTCAGCATGCTCCGCAGCAAATGGAATTGACTGTCTCTACCTGTCCCAGCAGTCTCTTTTTATGTGTTTTGAAAATGGGTGTGTGCATGGGCATAGCTAAGACTGCCCCTCTCTACTTGTCATTGGCCCAATTCTCCCTCTCCCATGATTGGGGGAAGGAAATGTGAGTCAGAGTGATGCTGTAGGTTTTATGGTAAGAGGAACCTCCCCTTGTCAGATTGCACACAAATCTTTGTCTGACCCAAATACATATTTATCTATGTACCATTTTTTTTAATATTATAGGTCCAGTTAACATATTTTCTGTAGCACCAAACCATCCGATCCCTGTCTTTGTACGATGTTGTGTCCACTGATGACAGACTTCTCCCCTTTTCATCCAGATAACGACTTCTAAACCTTTCCAGATTTTACACAAATGTGCACCAGGGATATGGGTTACAGATGATAAAGTGTCAGATTTTTAACATGCATACATTTGGAGTGATACCCTATTTTCCGCTAGCAACCTCCCAGAATACACCACAGGGTCCTAACGCCTCTCAAAATGTTCACAGAAAAATCACAAAAATAATGATATTACTTATATAATTCCTATAAGTCCGCACTATGAGTTATCTATCTTTTTAAAATTATGCCCTGGTCAAAAAGGGGTGAGGCTTCCCACATCACAGGTTGGAATAACTGATTTATCCACTTCCCTCAAGCCAGCTTGTTCACAGAGGCACAGCTGCCCCCCAGTTTCTCCCAAGAGGAAGCTATTTTACGACGCCCCCAATATAACATTTGCATGAGTCCAAGACAGGCCTTTGTTCAACTCCCTGTAGTCCCCAGCTGCTCCACCCTTAATCTAATCAGAGAGGTGACAACTCCTTTTGGCAAGGGGAAGAGTGGCTGAGCAGGTTTCAACTCCTGTCGGGGGTAGTTGTCAGGCAGAATCCAGTTTCATTAAGCCAGGTTTCAGCTAAATGTCACTTTTTGTTCCCAGTTTAAATCACTTACAATTTTTACATATACATTAAATAATTACTTCCTTCAAGTCATTTCAGAATATAGTTTTACATTGTATCCACCTCTTAGCAAGTCTTTCCTTGGTCTTGTTTTGTTTAATTTGTTCAGTTTTACATAAAAGTCTGATGGTTTTAAAACGCCGGCTTTCTGATAGTGGTGAGTACTGGTAATGCAACCATTTTTGGGATTAAGAAAATGAATTCCCCACAGTTCTGAGTTGCTTTTTTGGCAATCAGCATTGCCATTCCCAATGGTTTCAGGCTACTGTGTGTGTAGCCCAATGGTGGTTTTAGGCAGTGCCCTCCTGTGCTCACAACATAGGCAAAAATGGGTGGCAGCCTATTCTTCATGTTTTCCCTGTGCACTCTCTGGGGAGTTCTGGCCATCATGATGTTTTCCATGCCAGTACTGCACAGTTTTATGGTAGGGCTTGCATGCATGGGTAAAAACATCCCACATATTCCAGTTTATTGTCTGGTATTTAAGTTAGCAGAAACAGCTAAATCAACATATAGCGCAGCAGGGGATAATAACATCCGAATAGGCTTCAAAACTGAACGCTAGTTTAGTTCTGAAATAAAGGCGACCAGTTGTAGTTTCAGAAAGCCTCCACCATACAGTGTCTGGCCACCTCTATACTAGCTCTGTTCACCAGCTCTTTCACTCCCCTGCACATCTCTTGCTGTGAGTCCCATAGTTGACCCAGTTTCAGTTTTGATATTGATTCCTGAACACCATGGCCTTAGTTTTCTGCCTATTTATCACCATACCACTGGTGTTGCTAAGTCTGGAAAATAACCGGGGCTACGCTGATGTTGGAACTGTCGGGACTGGGGGATAGCTAGCCTTTTGGTTGTAGCTCTTGAGATTCTATCTGGGGATTCAGCCAAAAGACCAGGGGCTATATAGCCCCCTTAGTCCCTCCCTAGCAACGCCTCTGCACCATACCAACCGCATTACACTTTTTGAAAAAAACATTAAGAGTGCTCTTGAGGCCCATTGGAGAGGAAGCCAACAGAACCAAGTGATGTGCAAAAAATAGCACTGGGTACTTATCATTGTCCATTTTAGGTGAATTGAGGCAAAGTGCAACCAACTTCTCGTATGATTTCATTAATAGAGACACAAAATAGGAGTAGTGCCAATACACACCCCTGTTGAATGCCTCTTATCACACTTCCTACTAACTTCCTACATGGCATATAGAGTTATTGGCATATGCAGTCTTTTCAAATAGCCAATCATTTTGGGGCACAGGTGATGAGATGTGTTAGCAATCTCATCACTTGTGCACGAAAAAATTAGCAGGACCATTCTCAAATGGCATCTGATTGAGCGCATTTTAGTTGCACTCATTCAGATACATCTTTCATCCCAGAGGCGTTGCTAGGGGGGGGCTAAGGGGGCTATAGCCCCGGGTCTTTTGGTTGTAGCCCCGGATAGAAGCTCAGGGGCTAAAACCAAAAGGATATAGCTAGCCCCGAATCCCACCAGTCCTGACATTAGCTTAGCCCCTGATCTTTTCCATGCCTAGCAACACCCCTGTTTCATCCCTTTGTGCATTTGCATATCAGGAGGGATTTCTGTGCATTTAAAAGCACATCCTGAATTAACAAGTGGATGCAAATCTAAATGTGTAGATATTGTGGTCATTTTTTAATGTAAAACGCAGCTGTCACTTGAATTTCCATACCTTAAACAGGGATGTACATCTTTTTTCAAGCATTCTACTGAGACGGGACCTTCCCCAGCGTGTTTCCGACACTGAGTATGAAATGAGGCTGGCCAGCTCATCTTTGTGCCGTTGCCCAGCCCCTCCTGATATGCTCCTCGTCACATTTCAGAATACGGTGACCTGAGCACTTCTGAAAGCCGCTTAAATGAAACAAGTGCATTCTCAGCACTACTTTCATTTGCGGTAGTGTTTGAGAATCTTGTCCATTACCTTCAAGTTATTTGTCACTATGAACTGAGTTAACCTAATTATGAAAGTACATAAATATCATTTACAAATACGGTTTGTTTGAGGGACTGCAGTTTGGTATGGAACCACTTTGCCCATATCAGCAGTCATGACAGTAAATTCCACTTTCTTTCCTCAATTAGCAACCAAAGGAAAATTGATATTCCCGAGAGACCAAACAGTCAATATTCGAAGGATGGCAACTATCACATGACCAAGTGGCTATGGATGCCCAGAGGATATTTTATGCTTTTAGCTTTTGAAATGGTCTGTTATATTCCCTGCATTTGAGACATTTAGGCTAAGGTTTTAATTCTCCCCTATCACCAGAACTATTAGTTTTCCATGGAAAAAGTTTGGCGTGAGCATTGGTCTATGCCTATGCTTACCTCTGCCCTCAATTCCTGCTCCCCTTTTCTAAAGAGGTCTCCTTGCTGCTTGGACGATTGACACACATTTACCTGTATATAAAACCTGACATTGGCACAGGCATATGGGTGGATTCTCCATTTCTAAAGTTGAAACTTGGGATGAAACATCCTTTCCCCAAGAGGAAAAGCTGTTAATTTCCTTGAAACAAACATTTAACAAAACATTTTGCCCTGCCAGATTACAGTGCAACTTGACAGTTTCACCAACCACAAAGTAACTGACTAAATTCAAGATGGCTGACTGTGTTTATATACGAGACCTTGCTTGGTAACGTGACATGCACCGCAAAACAGAGCAGGATGGGAAACGCTGGTGAACTGGAAACCACAGATGGCACAAAGAGAAGGGAATCTCCCTGCCAATAAGGGCTCTGAAAGAAGGAGAATAAAAAGAGACAGATTGCTGGAAATAAATCAGTCATCCTCTTGGGCAGGAGGAAGAGGAATTGGGCTGCAGAATTGATATAGACGACCTCTATGTGGCTGCCAAGCAGGGATGCTGATACCTAAAGAATCTCCAGAGAAACCTAAATCTGCCTAGAGTCTAAGAGTAGTGCTTATAACCCTGAAAAGCACCAAAATCTTGTAAGGGGTACTGATGACGGTCAAATGCACCAATAGCCTGTTAGGTGAACTGAGAACCCTACAAATCAAGTAGAACCTGAGAGGGATGCAGAGGATCCTGAAAATCACTTATAATCCAAGAAGGGTCTTGAAAACCTGGAAATGTTCCTGGAATCAGAGAGGCAACAGCTTGAGAGGTGTTGGAAATGGAGTGCTATACATTATTGTTATTATTATTATTATTATTATTATTATTATTATTATTATTATTATTATTATTATTATTATTATTATATTTATTGGGCATGGACCTAACTTTGGGAAGCAACATAGTACTTTGGAATTTGTAGGGGAAGGTACACAGCGACATACGCAGATCATAAGGGAACAATACACAGGAGTGGGGAACCGACAGCAGGAAGGGCGAGGCTAGGACTTTTGACCTCAAGGGTTCTACAGCAATCAGGGGAGGAAACAGGAGGAAACAGGAGGATGAAGGTCACCCAGTGTCATGTTAGGTGTCATCTTAGGTGGGGTTTGGAGGGGGTGTGCAGCTAGGTGTTAAAGGAGTGTTTTGAGCTGCTTCCTGAAATGTTGAATTAAAAGGGCCAGCCTGATGTTGACGGGGAGTAGGTTCCAGAGTCTGCGGTCACAGGCAGGGAAGACGTGTCTCTTAATTCTTTCTTTTCTACATTGGTAGAGTTCAAGTCAGCACATGTCTTTTCTTCTGATGGTTCCTGAGATGCTGTGCTTCCCAGTGCGGTAGCTTGGGTCCTTGAATGCGAAGGCCTTGTAAATGATGTAGCAGGATTTGAAGGTGATACATGCTTCTAGCGGGAAGTAGTGCAGTTCATTGAGGGTTAGGGTGATGTGATTGAATTTGCAGAGTTCTTTGATGATTCATACTGCAGCATATAGGAAAAATGTCAGGGGTGCCATGGCATTTGCCGCAAAGCTTTTCAGGAAGTCATTGCCACAATCCAGTTGTGAGCAGTGGAAGGGTTGGACAACAGATCTAAAGTTGTTTGCTGGAATGACGAGCTTGATTTTTGGCAGGAGGAAATTTGGCTCCAAGCTGCTTGTTTCTTCTTTTACTTTGTGTTGCTTTTAGAAGAGGAGTCTATCAATGTAGAACCCAAAGGAATTAGTGAAGATGGTCAGCTGGGAGGATTTTTGTGAAGCCTTTGAGGTTCATAGCGGAGAACCATGTCTGGATTTTAGGGTCTTCTGTGATGTAGGTCAGCAGCAAATTAAATGGGAAGATGGGACACACTTTGAGGCAAATCTGTAACCAAGAAACTAAGAAGTGCAATAAAGTAATTGAAACATACTGTTTGTCATCGACTCTTTTGTACTCACTCTGCCAGACAATCTTTTCCTTCCACCTGTGTCAGGCAACCTTGGATGCCAGAACAACTTTTCTTTTCCATTTTTTTTTTACATAGAACAACTCCACCATCACAATGCAGTTATGCAACTGTCATGCATAAGCATGGCGTTACGAAAGCATACACAGTTCTCAATAACAGTAATCGATCATTATGATCACCTTCAAATTGGCTGTATGTACACTGAGGGTTTGGCATTTCTGTGTGTTCTTTTCTAGCGCGTGTGTGTATTGGAATGTGTATAAAGGAGTGCTAGGAGAAATCTTGATGACATTTAAATCATAATGGGTTGTATCTCTTGTAATTATTTTGGGTCACTGAGTGAAACCTTTTCCTGAAACAATATTGCTCTGCATTGTCTTTATGTCCTTCCTTAACGTACCTCTCAGTAATGTGAGCTGCACCCGCAATGGCCTGAGCACACCCCCATTTGGCAAGCATGGCATGGGCTCAGCTTTGCCAGATACCCACCTGGCTTTCATCGGGGGAGGGGGGGTTATTCAATATTACTAGTTGATGGCTCAAGTTTAGTCATTAACTCACAGAAGACTGTTTTGAAAACACACTGGCTGGCACTACTAGCACATAGTTCGATGATAAGGCTTGATAAACTTGCTCAAAGAGATCCCACGATGATGTGTTTTGGGCAGGTACGGCAGGAAGTGGGTAGGAATGGCCATAGGGTATAGTATGGAAATGGACATTCAATGGGTTGGAAAATAACCAAACAACACCTACATTCTTTGTTTCCCTCCTGGTATGCAATTTTCCCTTAGTTATGCTCTAATGCAATAGTGTTAGCACATAGTTCGCACTTTAGCGGCCCCTAAAAGCCAAAACTAATGAGGGGGTGAAAAAGAGGTGTGGGTGTACCTTGAGTTTGTTTATTAGTGCTATCTGGGCTCTATCCCAACAAGGGACCCTTGCTACATGAGGGAGGAATCTATCTCTGGGACCGCCAGGTAATAAGGACTCCCCGCCAGGGGCTAGCAGCTGGGAGGGGCATTGTCTGCTATGCAGCGCAGTGACTTTGGGGTCGAGGGTTAGTTTAGTTTTAGATAAACAGCATATACCTTGGATTGCCAGAACGCCTATTAAAGAAACTGCAACGTATCCAAAACGCAGCAGCCAGACACCTTCTCAGACTACCCCGAAGGGATCACATCACCCCAGCGCTAAAAATGCTACATTAGCTACCCATCAAACAATGAACAAGATTCAAAACTTTGTCCATAACGCACAGAGCACTCCACGGCCAAGGAGCAGAATTCCTACGACATTTGCCTGGATCAAAAACCATACAACAAAAATCAAACTTGAGGGGGTTGTCATTCTCCCACCTGGCAGCAAAAACTTGGAACAGCCTCCCAAAAGACAAATGCACCACAAAGGATAACTAAAAATTCTGAAAACTACTTAAAACCTGGTTCTTCACCTCAGAATCAATTGGGAACAACTAGGAAGAACAAAAAGGTAACCGGAACCAGAACACACCTCAACAAGCATAGATGGAAGGAACAAGCCAGGGAGAGAGCCCGAGAAAGAACCACTCCCTACAATATCCGATTCTAGTCATTACCCTAGGGACAGGAAACCCAGATGCAGACGGGGGGAGCAGTAACCAATAATTGTCTACCAAGAAGCCTTATTGCCCCCGGTCCTCAGTGGGTGTGGATCCTGCACAAGATACCCGGGGAGGAAACCAAACCCCCAAACCTAGCCATCTTCATGCCCCGGCGTGGGGGGAAGCCCTCACAACCTCTTTCCCACAAACCACTAGAGAATAACAGAGGTTCGCCAACACCATGCGCAGTACCTAGCGAATAAACTGCTCCAAAACTCCCAGCACACAGCATGGACAGAGCTGATGAGCACAGAAGTCCGAACCAACAAGGTAAGAAAAACCCTCACTAACAAACTTCAAGTTCTGACTACAATTCTCAAACGCAAAACAAACACAACAACCTATCTGCACCTGCAATACGCACGCACTTCACCACACTGTAACTGCAAACAAACGACACATTACACTTCACATCAGCACATGGGAATCTGCTTAGCTGTACATCGCACCTAAACTCAGCGAATGGTGCAAAAGTGAACTGAAGCTATCAACAAGACATCACAGCTCTCACTCTATCTTTTCCACCTATACTCTACTCACCGACCCGACCCCCACACACTCTTACCTTTCAGATCCACCAGAGGTCCAGGGGACCATTCAGGTGGTGATAGTGCCCGGTATAAATGATCTTTAACATTAACATTAACATATATAACCTTAATGTTACGTTTCTTTTGGGACGCAACCACATAGCACATGAGTTCCGCAGCGTGTCCAGTATCTTCCAACCCGCAGCAGATTCTGCATCTATTTCTGAAACCCAGGGATTGCAAAGAGCTCTGGGTTCCAACAAGGAAGGAAGGAAATGCTAATTATTATTTTTTCAGGCACAGAATATACAGCCTAAGCAGCAGGACACCCATTTCCTCTAAACAGCTGCTCACTGTGTGTCTTGGCTGTAACCATCCCAATTTTCATAAATATTTTACTGATCGTCCTTTCATGACCATTTTGTTCTTGCTTCCCCCCACCCCCCCAAAAAAAGTATAGCTCTCAAGGGAGGGAGGTGTCGCGGAGTCAGTTCTTTCCCATCCTTGCCTTTACTTTTCCATGCAAGTTGAGTCCAGCGAAACCAGCGTGAGTCTCCTATTATGCGGGCTCTGAAAATGCACATTTGAGCATTTTAGAATTTCTGTTATTTAAATCCATTATAAGTGGACCATGAAAAGTTCCTGCACCTCGTCTGGTTTTGCTATTATTCGTGCTGTGTTCGGAGTGATATTGAAGAGCGACGCATTCCATGAAACTCCAGCGTGCCGCTCATGGACAGAATAATCATTTTCTCCATTGCATCACCCTTAATCATACCTATTACCATAGCGGCAGTGTTGGAAAGATATTATGTACCACGTTTATTAGAATCTGTTTCCTGGAAGCAAATAGTGCTATTCTGGAAAAAAGTAAAAAAAAATAATAAAAAAGCACGAAACAAAATTAAAAGCAAAATGCCACGCGACCAGCAGAGCGAGGAGTTTTAACATAAAGTCTTCAGCGGAATACTTCAGAAATGGATGTGGCCGTTTCTATAGCATTGGAAGAGGCTTTGAAATGAGTCTGGCATGGCTTAATGTTGCTGCACCAAGGCCTCAAGGAGGCCGCATGGCTTCTTCGTCACATAAAACAAGTGCAGGTCCTGAGCGGTACATATGGTGTGAATCCTGCTCTCCAGGGTTCGCCAAAGAGTTTGCATTAAAAATAGAGGATATATGTTAGATTCAATAATATGCTTTACTTGGCCCTGTACAAGAGCCAGGCTCACTCTTTGAGGCCCATCAGGCTGGTTCATACTGTCTTTTTCATGCCCTTGCATGATAACAGAGGCAAGCCATTCAGAATGGGCGCATCATGGACGTGGCATCATGGACGTGGACTATCAAGTGCAGCGCAGCCCCCATCCGTGAGAAGTATTGCAACAAGCTAAGCAGGGGGGGAATGTTTTTCAAACTCGATTTACAGAGAAATACGTATGAACTCCAGACAATTCCCTGTGCCTGTCCACAAAAGAGGCAGCGGATTATGCAATGCACAGAAGCGCCATGTACCACCCTTCTATGTATTGCTTGCAGCTTGTGATAGCAATGCCACGAGACACTGCTGTGCCATATACATTGCTTTCTTGTAGCTAGAAGTAGACCTCATTTGCATGAATTATTGTGGTACTGTATGCAGACCTTTTTCGACATTCGGAGCCAACAAATACATATTCAAGTGCTTAGCACAAATATCCATTCATGGCTGTGGCTCCTTTTTCATGATGCCCGGCTAATGACTATTACATTACAAATAAGAAAGGAAAGCTAATGGGAGTATGGCCCTATTACATGACCTGTGGCGGGTGCTAAAGTGAGTAGGGCACATTACATAGCAGGTGCCCTACTGTGCATTGTAGTTCAAAAGTGATACCACCACTCCTGTTATAACTCTCTCAGACACACTGTAATTTGAGACTCCACAGCATCATCGATATGGGCCTGAAGGTATTGCTGAATGATTGCGTGGATTCTGCCCCTGTCTATACTGGGGAATCTGTGAGATCCAGCGTGCACATACTGTCTCCTCCTCCTCCCAAGAGCAACCCAGCTTGATCTCCCTGACCTTTCTGACTGGCTACCAACTGCCTTCACCCCCTGAGAAGAGTATTTTATTCCCCCCATCCAATTGGCCCCACCAGTGGAAACCATAGGCTAGCACACAGAGACCACATGGGGCATTAGAAAGCCGGCCTTTCAGCCCAAAAGCAGATGCAAGGACAGAGCAAACACAGGGCTTTGGATTTGGTGTGATGTTATGTGTTAGACTTGAGTGCTTAGACCCTTTTTTATTCTCTTTACCTATGTGGTGAGTTCACCCAATAAATAATCGAAAAAATGATTACATGTAATAATATTGCCCTATTATAATGCCACTTGTTTTTAAACTTAATTATGAGTTGGGATCACATGGGATCACGTGGCATATATACCACAAGTGGTAGATCGAAAGTAATGCCTGGGTAAATAGGGTTCACTTGTCCCATATACTGCTTTTTATGTATCTAGTGCAGTAGATATCCTATGCCATCCCAACTCATAACTAAGTGGCATTTTCAAAGGTTTTAAAAAACGCCACATGTTTTTACAGTCGCCATTATAATGTGGCCCATGAGACACACTTTCTGATCCAGCAAATGGCCATCATCACATGTATAAATAGTATACACATTCCCAATACGTACAACTTCAATTGGTTTAATGTGACACATTCCCAATTCCTACAACTTCCATTGGTTTATGTCGTGTTCTGTTATTTGTTTGTGTTAAGAACTATGGACATGGCCTTTGGACACTGTTACTGTGAAACAAAAGTATAATTTCGCAGCGTGTAAGTCTAGTACATGAATACGCTTGACTCAGGAGCATTCCCTAAAGTTGAGATCATCTCTCATATTCCACTAGATGCAGCGGCAGTGGTATCCAGAGAGAGCATGCCTGCACAGCAAACCTGCAACCCCTGACTTTCTTCCCAATGATCCTCTTAGGGATAGGTGGACGTGTGCTAACCTATTTTATTTCCAAATCTTCTCCTAGCAAAGGGGGTTGGGCTTGCTGTAAATGTGTAATCTTGGTCCACTTTGAACATTTTTTCCAGTGTCTCTCTCTTTTGGAGTCCACCACTGCTCTTAGGAACGCCCAGTTGAGGATCTGATAGGGCTCTACGTGCTCTAGCTTGCACATAGTGCAGTTCTCGGTTTATCCAGGGAATGACTATAATAAGGCTAATACATGAGACAATGGCATTATGTGCACTAACCCTTGCACTTCCATCGCTCAGTATCTAAAAGACAAGTTGCAAACACCCACAACATATGAAATCTTACACCCACCACCACCGACTCTCAGAAACTCCAACTCGACCATACAAAGATGCAACGGACACTTACCAAACGATTAGAGCCAGAGATCTTAGAATCAATGTAAACATGTTTAAGGCTATGAAAAAAAGACTGTTTACTCACTGGCATTGTCTTAACATGAACAGCCAATGGACAAGTGTCTTCATATAAATATAACAACACATACAAAGCAATTATAGAGGGAGCGAGTATAGAGGGAATACATTGGGAAAGTCCCAGGTCCGATTAGGGGCACAGCCCACACTTACTAGTGACAGTGTTCATACAAAATACCTTACATTGATGACATTGAAAATAGTATACAGTGTCCCAGATGGGAAATCCCACCTGGGCATTGTAAGCAAAGGCAAACAAAACAGTATGACGTTCATTCATCCCCCGTTATTTTGCTTGCAAAAACTCATCTAATACTATTGGGGGAGTAAAGGGATTTAAGGGTTGGGGGAGTGGGTAATAGTTTATAAATGACTTGAAAAGGGGTACTTGGACCCAAAAAATAATTGCTGAGTTTTTGTGGCAAAAATGGCAGTTGTGATATTACAGGATCTAAAATATTGGTCTGCTCTTGTTGGATGGTTCAATGATTGGTGTTATTTATTAATTTGCTTTGACGGTGGTGATGAGTGTCCTGAACACTACATGGAATTACAGATGTCATAGAGAACATTCCAACAGAGGTGTTTCAATGGTTATTATTAAACATGTCTTGGTAGGGTACTATCTGGTCACAATGGATGGCCCGGAGCATGAGCATGAGGAGTTCTTTTAGTTTGTGAGATTTTCTCCAGCACTTTTCTTGTTTGCATATGGGGTGCTTGCTGTCAAGGAGTTACTATGTGTACTGTGGAGTGTAATCAAAGGCCCCAAACCAACAGAACCGAAGAGCCCACTGGAAAATATGACCTTGCAGCATTTATAACAAAACCGTCACACTGAAAACACGCTTATTAAGGCCGACTGTGGGGTTTATGCAAGTAACACAAGGAAGAGCCATGTGATAAAGGCCTGTTTCTGTGCAGGGCAGATGACCTAGATGGTGCTTGACCGGAATGTGGGGGGGTGGTGTGAGAACAGGGGATGAAATCAAGGCAGAACTCTGAAAAAAAATAGAGGAAAATAGAAGCTTTCCCGATCAAAATGGTGGTCCTCTTCAGTTAAGAAGATGGGATGCCAGATGTCTACAGTGGGAGATCTCTGTGTTGCCAAGGCCTCCCAGACATTCACGATCTGCAGCCTACACTTCAAACAACAAAGAAACTAATGGAAAAACGAATTGAAAAAAAAAACTCTGGTCACAGGCTGGTCCAGAGTGGCAAATGGACTGGAGACCAGAGAGCTCCAATTTGCATAACATAAAGCCTTCATTCTTATGTGATTCTTTAGCTAATTTCCAGGCGATGTTGTTGAAATAAATTCATCCTCCTGCCACTTAGGGGATTGTAATGGTCAGTTAAAGGTGTGCCTACCTGCTATTAACATGTCCCAGGTTTAAGAGTTGGCGAAATGGTGGGGGGTAAAATTAGGTATGTGGGGAATAAATTGCATGTTCCTAACGATTATGCTTTTTGTAAAAATGGCAGAAAATTGCCAAACGGCCGTCCAACATGGTGCAGACACGGCCATAGAGAGAGGCTGGACTTTGGAGGGGAGAGAAGGGTAAATGTCCAATCCTGGTTGGGGGAATTCTAGCAGGGCACTTCCCAAAATTGAAATCTTGATGGTGTCATCACTGCTATATAAAGTGTATAAAGTGTATGCACTATGAGGAAACAGAAGAGATGTTAAAATTACCATCAAGAGAGTTGCTAAAACTTATCATCTGACAACCACAAAGAAACACCGAAAGGAGATGTGGCTGAGATTACATCTGGGTAGAGCTGTCTTTTGTTGGGAAGGCCTAAAAGCTGACAGTGTTCTATGGTGCAGAACTGGGGGCCATTCTTAGGGTGAAGTGACCAGACGCCTGACATGTTCTTCGAGAGGGACGTGACATGTAGCTGGCTTTCCAGAACTTTAAACAGAGATGTTCTAGGTAAATAGTATTTAACCCTTTGCAAACAAAAGGTGGGGGAATCTGCTGGCCTTAAATCTTTTCCCTTTATAGTGGGTGGGGAGGGAGGCACAACTATGTAGATCCTTAGCCTGTTTAACTAAACAAACATTCATTTAACTAATTCCTTCTTGGCAGAACACCACTGAGTGATTTTTGTCAAAATTCAAAATTAACAAAGCTCATTCCCAGTGTGCACTGAAAATTATAGACTGTAATTCAATTGGGTAATCCTATGGGTCCATCTTCCCAACTTAGATGTTTAGTGGAATGGTGTCTGAAATCCCAAATGTTCAAATTGTCCCAATTTTTGCTGTCCCACTTCCCCAGCACAGGCCTTTAAGTGGGGGGAGGGTCTGAAATCCAAAATTCTCAACTCATCCCATTTTTTACCATCCAGCTTCCACAGCACAGGCCTTTAATTGGAGAGGGTCTGAAATCCCAAATTCTCAAATCATCCACATTTTTCTGCCTGACTTCCCCAACGCAGACCAAAATAAGGGGGCTTTGAAAAACCCACTGCTAAATCACCCTGTGTTTATTTACTGCTAGCCTTTTAAGCATGCAGGAACACCGAAATTGTACAGCCTTGCAGATGTAAAGTGAATTTATTCAAGGACCAGTGTTGATGATCATTTGTTTTGAAGTTTACATAAAGAAAAATATTGTGATTTGAGTTTTCCCAAACTAATTGTGTGCATTATTTATGTAGAGAGAATGTTATTGTTTTGTGCCATGGATAAATTGGTGTGTGAAATTTCAGTGCAATTTTGTATTACCTATCATCCAAATAAATACAAATATATTTTCTGTACACCGGCCTGCTCTTGGCTCATTGGTAGCTTAGGGGGAGGGATCCAAGGTATATGATATGCATCAGAAATAGGGCTGCATAAAGAACTGACATTAAACCCTGTATTGTGTAACACCTAGTTTGCGGAGGAAAGGAACTCCCTGTGTTGAGGTGTGGCCTTTCAATAAAACTGTTACACACTGGGGCTTTTGTCCGGGATTTGGAATGCTATTATTGACTCATGACAAGTGCATTGTGACAGAATATTCATTTTGAAGTAATTGCATTAAGGTGGTGGGAACGTCATCAAGAACTTGACCTTGAGTTCCAGTGAGGTGTATAGTTGAAAAATTAAAATTGAGCATGAATTGATTTTGATTTGGCATTGTGAGTGGACATTAAGCAGGAGCAGGGTAATTGTTGCACCTGTGCAAAGGAAATTCTACAAAAACTTCAAAAAGGCCATTTAAAATAATGGATACAATTGAATTAGATGAAGCCAGTAGACACTTCCTTATGTGGAGGGTGGACCGAGACAGATGAAGGTAGCTGACAAGCTAAAATGATGCAGGATGTCACATCAGAAGGAATTGATCTTTGGTGTCAAGGTGGGATATGGCATAAGGCATTAGAATTATTTCATATGACCCGAAATACTCAAGAAGAACTGAGTCAAATGGCTCAGCTCAGAGTTTATCTATACTTCCACTTGTAGTTAGTGGAAGTGCGAGTACAGAAGAGTGAGGCCTGTGTGTGGAGTCAGACTGAGATTCAAAATGAGACGCAGAAAGAACTTTAACAATTAGAAGACCAAGCACAGCAGAACCATATTTTCAAGTTAAACCCAGAAAGCCGCATGGAACAACTCAAAAATGAGTTAAAAGAGAGTTCAGATCATGAAACACAGTATTCTCTACTGCAAGATGCACAAAAAGAGTGTGTGGAAAATGTGAGCACACTGCAACATAAGGTAAATTATCCCAATATTTATAATAGAGGCCTGTTAGATGATCTTATGACCTTTCAATTACAAATATAGGAGTTGAAACATTAAAACAGTAAGTTCATTATAAAAGGGGTTGATTCCTAAAATCGCTTCGATCACATATATCAGCAGGTACATAGTTTAAAACAACAGAAAATGCAACCTGTGAAGGAAAAATATCTCTTGAACAAAGATGTCCATCAGTTCAAAATGGATGCAGAAAAGAATCACTCAGGTTCTAAGGACTGTGGAACTCATGAAGCGTGTGAGGCAAGCTGAAAGCTGATACGGTACAGGCAGCGTAGTGTAGAAACGCACAAGGGAAAGAGATTGGTCTTTTGAAAGCCAACTGATTTGAATATGCAAGCACAATGCAGACTGCACAAAACGAAAATGAGTCAAGTCAGAATGAAATCAGGGAATTGAAAGATCGATTAACGGCTCAAAGTAAAGTGCTCAAGGACAATCAGGCTCTGGTCTCAGAGTTAAAAAAGCCAGATCTATGAACACCATAAAGAAATAAAGACAAACAGGACCAGGTCTGAGAGTTTGACAAATGAAATTGAAAATTACAAACAGGCATTGAGGCACCCTGACCAATCAGGTTATGGGAAAGGGCCTTCTGATCCAGGGGATGTCCTCCCTATCAGGAACCTCATGCCAGTTAACCACACATCATATGGGCCAACTGCTACTGAACTAATGCTTTCCTCCTACAATGCCCAAGGAGACATGAGGCACCTAGACTTACCCAAGCCTATCCAAACTGACCCAGAAGGCCAGTCCTTATCTAAGAATGAGGAGTACTCACCTTCATCACACAGAAGGGGAGGTGGCCAGACCAGTGTCCTGGTAACTTTAGAAAAATCCTGTGTGTACTTCAGACTGTGAAAACTCTGTTGATGAGATATGAGGGAGTTGTAATAAAAACATGAGATTGCAGAGAGAGCACCAAGCTTGCTTCACTGGAGAAGAACTTTTAAAGCTTCAGCCCAGGAGGGGCATCTTAAAAACCTCCTTACATTCAGGGGAAGGGTTGAATTTCCCCAGACTGTCTGGATGGGGGGAGACTACACAGTTAAGAGTCAGTCTGAGGAAGAAACTTAGTATTATCCTCTGCCCAAAGGTAACTACATGGGAAATGACCCTGAGAATTAATGGGGACACAGCAAGAGGAGGTCAGACCTTGTGGTTCTGGGAGGCATTCCCAGTCTCATAGAGATAGGGAGCACCTAGAAGAGAGGGGATGGCGTACCAATAGTGTCTCTGAGTGAGAAGGTGAATGGACTCAATGCAGAGAAACAAATAGGTAGGAAAACAAATAAAGGGTTGTGTCAAAGACCCAATTAAACGGATTAGACAGATAAAGGCCATAAAGAGCTTCTTGACCCCATACCAGTGTGGGAACCTCTAGAATTGTATGAACAAATGATATCCTCATTTGGAATTAAAAATGACATCAATTGACATCGATTGTATGGAGTTTGTGAAATGGACGTTCTCTCCTGAGTACTCCAGTTCTTTTCAGGACTTTATAGGTAGACCATTATAAATGGTCCACCTATAAAGCAGCCATTTTTAAAAAGGAAATCCACACATAGGAACCCACAAGAGGCCCGTAAGGCTGCATATAATTTGCAATGTGGGGAGGATCAGGCGCCTAAAGAGTTTGTGCAGGAGTTGAAATGGGCATTTGCTCAGACCTCCCGGCGGGTGTACAAATAGTAGGGAGTTCAAAACTACTTATTTCCATGCGCTCCTGAAATACATAATGATTCATTTGATGCATGATTTTCATGAGCACTGACCCTGGATTGAGTGACTGAACAGGTCACCAGGATCTATTAGGTCCAGAAGCCCACTGAGAGAAAAAACACCAGCAAACACCCCAAACCATCTGACACCCCTGCAGCTGCGAAGGTGGCAGAGTTAAAAACTGCCCTCCCCCACTGGATATTGAGACAGGGGGGCCTAAAAATAACCCTCCTACCAACAAGCAAAATGGAAGGAAGAATGGACCCAGTGCCCCAGCACAATCAAATGGTTGCCAGGCAGGGGCCCAGAACAATGATCTCTCAGAACCTTCAAGCGATGTATGCCCTAGGTACCTAGGTACAAGGGTACCAAACCAAACCTGGGGTATGTATACACTCCTTCGGCACAAGGTGGGGAACCAATGAGATATACCATGAACCAGAACTTCCAAAATAATACTCCTCTCTCTCCCGCGTTCTAGAATGATAGACCCGTGAACCGGGGAGAAGGGAGATTCAGGATGGAAAATTATGGAGGAAATTTCCAGTACCCGAGCTACTCTGGGAGAAGGGACAGTTACCCTTTTCAGGAGCAGCAGAGGTATGAATCGAAACCTCCCTACAACCCAGAAAAGGTCACGCAGCTGGAGTGACAGGTTCAGCAAATGACCGATAATCTGGGTTGCATGTTGAGGCCTCAGTCAAACTCTCAACCTAACACTGCTTCCCAGATTTCCCCAACACCCAGGGCTGAGGCCCTAGGGAGGAAATGATGAGAGGAAAGGTCTGACAAACCACAGGTTTCTGAGGAGAGGACCTGGGTGTAGGGGATATGCCAAGTCCTAGAGGAAGCTTTCTTTCTCACCTAGACAGAACCCCTAGAAACCTCTCAGCCTGAAAGTGTCTCTTCTACCGACAAAATGATAGAACCCAAAGGGCAAAGGGTAAGTATGAGAGGTAAAACTAGAACCCACTTTGTGGAGGAGCTGAAGATCATCACCTTTGAAAGCAAAGAATCCCTGGAGGATTCAGGTAAGCAGGCCTCTTTCAAAAAATGGGGGGAACCCTCCCAAAGAAAAATGGGTACCAAAAGACACTGAGTGGGGCAGGGTAAGAATTAGAATTGAATTAGGTGATGCCAGTAGACACTTCCTTATGTGGAGGGTGGACCGAGACAGATGAAGGTAGCTGGCAAGCTTAAATGATGCAGGATGTCACGGAAGAATGAATTGATATTTGGTGTCAAGGTGGGATATGACATAAGGCATTAGAATTATTTCATATGACCCGAAATACTCAAGAAGAACTGAGTCAAATGGCTCAGCTCAGAGTTTATCTATACTTCCACCTGTAGTTAGTGGAAGTGCGAGTGCAGAAGAGTGAGGCCTGTGCGTGGAGTCAGACTGAGATTCAAAATGAGACGCAGAAAGAACTTTAACAATTAGAAGACCAAGCACAGCAGAACCATATTTTCAAGTTAAACCCAGAAAGCCACATGGAACAACTCGAAAATGAGTTAAAAGAGAGTTCAGATCATGAAACACAGTATTCTGCACTGCAAGATGCACAAAAAGAGTGTGTGGAAAATGTGAGCACACTGCAACATAAGGTGAATTATCCCAATATTTATAATAGAGGCCTGTTAGATGACCTTATGACCTTTCAATTACAAATATAGGAGTTGAACCATTAAAACAGTAAGTTCATTATAAAAGGGGTTGATTCCTCAAATTGCTTCAATCATATATATCAGCAGGTACATAGTTTAAAACAACAGAAAATGCAACCTGTGAAGGAAAAATATCTCTTGAACAAAGAGGTGCATCAGTTCAAAATGGATGCAGAAAAGAATCAGTCAGGTTCTAAGGACTGCAGATCGGCCCCAAGCAAGAAACTATTCAACCCCCAAAATAGAAGCCAGAGGGAATAGAAAATGCAGGGGTGTCCTTTCACCAAACAGGTTCTGAGAACTACTGCCAGGTAAAGGGTGACAGCAAAGAATTGGGGGAGAAAGAGGATTCCCCAAATCCACCCATTGTAAGTTCCAACATTTTATTTAAAGATTCCTGATCCCTCACACAGAAAATTGCCCCAGCTCTCACAGTGTCGAAGTTCAATATTAAGACATTGACCACTGGGCTGTCAAAATCCTCACACTTTCTTTGCACCTGGGAGGAGAAAGAAGGCTGATTTTTATGTGCCGGTCAGTGTGAGAAAGTAGACTTACATTTCAAGAATATCTAAGTCCCAGATATCACTGTCATTTCTGTAGGAGAACAAACTGTTGATGAGAACTCTTCTCTATTCTTGAAAATCAACCTTCCTCCGGTTTTAAGTGCCAATACATCCTAAACGTTTACACCATTCTAAAAACAGTATAAACCCTGAGCCCCATGAAACCAGACAAAGAAGAACCTGCTCAAAGTCTGATAAACAAATAGTAAAAGAGCGAACAGTTGTTTTAACCCATTTAGTTACATGAGGGGGATCAGCCGGTGCTCACCAGAGTACGCCTGAAAAATGGAAGGAGCTTCATCAACTAAGAATTATTTAGGAAACTCCCAAAAGATCAGACCAACCATTCCCATGTTTAAATTGATTGACACATTGGAAGTAGATCTGAAAACTCCAGACTCCAAACATCTCGTGCCTAGCAGGTGTATGCTAAAAACTTCCATTGGCAACAAAAGTATAGAGCATACTTGTTGGGTGGTGAGACATGTCACTTATGCCTTTTATTTGGGCAGTAACATTCTCAACCGATTCACAATCAATTTGGACCTAATTCATGAAAAAGCCTGGTACTGACTGCGGGGGTAACTGTAAAGACCGGAGGGGGGGTCTGCACTTCCGCTCTCTATATGGTAGAGGGGAGGCACAGAGACCCCTGCCAAGATTCTCTATTATGGTAACGTAGTCGAGCAATCAAGGCCTAGCTTCTCGGGAGGTGATGCAAGCTGGTTCTTAAGTACAGTGTAGTCCCCAAGCCCCCACGAAGGAATGTCCACACACTGTATCGGTTAAAACACAGTCTTTATATAATTAATATTCAAAGTCATATACACGATCACAATAACTCACTTTGTACTCTGAAAATCAACAATGGTAAATATGTACAGCTCTAAAGTGGTACCACTAATGTTACTCGATCTTATTAAAGTGCATACGGTCAGAATGACACACGGATCAAAATAAAGAGAAAACCAGCAGTAGAGAGAGGAAGGAAAGCAAGGTGGTTGAACAATAGGCAGAGTTCTGGTAGCTACCGTTAAACACAGCTCTGTGTAGAGATCCCCCCACCTGGGAAACCTGTAGAAGAAAGATACAATCCCAGTCCATGTATTGTTCACCCTTAGACTTTCCAATAGTTCTGCAACCCCAAAGTACCTTGGTGTTGTAGTGTTCTCCGTCGGGGAAATCGACAACCCTTCTTGAGTGTCCTCCCTTTCAGGCAGGTGTCACGGGTCCTCGAACGTCCGACAGAGAACAGTTCAAGCTACGACGGTGAGGCGGCTGCATCGTTCCTAGCGGTGCTTGTTGACGGGGAAGCGTAAATGTCCTGCAAGGAAGAGGTGTGCGGAGCACCTCGGTGTCGATAGTTCTGGACCATAAAGAGTTGAAGAACTGTGGCCCAGCAAGGGTGTCGAGTGGTTGGTGTCTCTGTGGTCTTTGGGTGGTGGGAAACCCACTGGTGAATGCTCCTCGGCGCGTCGATGGTCAGACATTCTCCAGCAGGATACAGCAACGACGATGCGGACGAGAGCGTCCTTGGATCAATGAAGTTCTTAGGAAATGGGAGCACGGCGGCTCCGGTCGGCGACGGCGGTCAGCGACAGTGGCGGACAACAGTCCGGGCGCTTCTTCTTGGAGTTCCGCAGCAATCCCCGTATCGGGTCGGCAGCCTGTCGAAGGTCTGTCTACCAGGGAGCATAGGCAAAGATCAGCTGTGCACGATGGTCCCTCGTAGCTCGGGAAGAGGGCGCCTTACCAGGTCCTCTCTGGGTCAGTTCTTGAAGCACCGCAACTTTTGATTGCGAAGGAGAGCAACAGCAATTATTCTCATCCAGCAGGGCTCAAGGTTAAGCTTCACTCCAGTTACCCGTCGTAGTGGATTTCAGCTTCTGAACACGATTCCTAGCAGAGAGAGGTCCCCAGATATACTGTTGATCTTCCATTCCTTCCGCTGGGTCGCACTCAAGCATCCAATCATGACTACGGGCATTCATGCAGGCAGGCAACCAATCAGGTATGCAAGGTATTCAGGCCATTCACTTCTCTCCACACACTCACAACAAGTTATGTGTATTGGGACAAGTACGGAGCCATTCACCACTCCAAACTGCATTCATACCGTTTTCGGGCAGGGCTGTCTCAACCATTGTGTCAAACACCAGATAATAGACCGTCACAACATAGAATGTATATTCGTCACACACTCCACCCAGGTCCCACCCACAGGCATACCCGAACATACGGTTGTTGAGAAGGCTCCAGCCAGTCTGGTCGGCACTTCCCCACACTACCATATACGGAACTTCCAGCCCACAGCCAGTCAGGGGGAAGGGACAGAGGCAGGGCTTCCCGGGACTTCGGGAAGATCAGGGTAACAGGTGATGGAAGGCAAGAGGCCATGGGAACCATTTTGTCTCCATCAGGAATCTACCGATTCCAATGACAGGGCCTGGGCATCCCAAAATGGAGGACGCTCAGGGCACCAGTAATTTCAGCACGGAGCTGCCACCAGCCCATACCCTGCTCCGTGGGTCACACACAGGTGCCCAAAAACATACACTAGGGGCACAGGGTTGTACCCCTACCCATGGGTGCCATACGGGTATCCCATGGGTCTGTTCACCAAACCAAAAGAGAGAGAGCTGCACCGCCAGGAGTCCCATACGAACTCCTGCGTGGAAAACACAACAGAACACACAATAAAAAGCAGTAAAGGACAAGGATTCGGAGGCCCTGTACCTCCAATGCATTTCCAGCATCACAGTAACCTA
The DNA here is from genome assembly GCF_040938575.1 of Ambystoma mexicanum. Lineage (NCBI taxonomy): Eukaryota > Metazoa > Chordata > Amphibia > Caudata > Ambystomatidae > Ambystoma > Ambystoma mexicanum. The sequence goes on along the minus strand of NC_090925.1, from coordinate 472,350,392 downwards.
TAGGCTTTGACAACACTGAAAACGTATTCTGGTCAGCTCAATTGCTGTCCTACACAGTTGATGTGTAAGTGGTTACTTTCCCAGGACATGTGCGACAATTTACTATTCCCCTCAAAATTAAGCAAGGACAGAACCTCAACCATTAGGACGCCCTATCTAAATTGAAATTCCCATCTCCAACAACAAGGTTTGTATTTAAATCTGACACTTCTAGTAGACTTAGAACACAAAACCATTGGAATATTGGTTGATAACAGCGACCTTCAGAGTATCATTTTGGGCGCAGACACCTTTATTGAAATAGCGCCTGATGCCCAACATTATTCTATTGATTTACGCTATGGAATCATGGGACCAATCCCAAAAAACTGTTTTAACATCAGCAACGGTATTCCTCCAGAAAAGATTTTTATAGGCATGGGGGGAAATTCATGGTGAACTCTTCCTGCCCCTATTGGGTGGAAGAGATGACCTGTGACATCAGGAGCAAGGAGTTTGTGTTCAGAGTCAAGGACCATTACCTGGAATCCTTGGAACCTAATGTCTGGGTCAACACCATCAAAAGAGATCTTTCCATCCAACTGAAATTGCCACGCCCAATGCCTTTCCATGTTTCAAGCAGATGGCCTAGATGTTTGAGGAAAGGATCAATCTGGCTGATACCTGTGAGACAAAGGAGCAAAGAGAAAAGCTGAAACAGGTCTTCCTGGAATTTCAAGGTATCTTTTCAGTGGACTCATATGATTGCGGACGCATATCCATTCATTCAACCATCATACCCATGGACCCCGAGACGGCTCCTGTATTTGTGAAACAGTACTGTTTACCTCTCACGTCCCTGCATTCACTCATAGAGATTATTAAGAATTTAGAATCCTCTGGGATAATTCGTCCAATCCACAGTACTTTCAACCATCTGGTACTGGGGATACTCAACTCAAATGGCCAATGGAGACTATGTATAGACCTGATGGAGTTGATCAAACAAGTCCACACATCAAGATGGACACTTCCCTACATCGATCAGGGACTAACACAGATACAAGGGTCAAAAGTGTACACAGCCATTGACATGACCAACGGATACTGGACAGTATCAGTGAGTAGGGAAGACCAGTACAAGCTTGCGTTTACCTTTGGGGGAGTGCAATAAATGTGGACCCGAACCCCCTTTGGATACATATGAGTCCAACATCTTTCTACATAAGGCCATGCCCAAATTGGGCAAAAGGGGAAACCTGGCCTGGAAATCTGCCATGTTCTAACACAGTTTCATAAAGCCAGAGAAAAACTGTCCTTTCAGAAGACACAGTGGTGTAAGATCCGAGTGAACTTCTTAGGGCATGAGATCACCCCTGAGGATCAAGGAGTTCTTCTTGGAGACGGGGTTCTCAGATACTTGCCTAACAGTGGTGTTGTATCGAAAGCATGACAAGGTCAACCAAGTCAACTCCTACACAAGCAAGACTTTGTCCTCTGTGGAGGAATAATTCAATGACTGTGAGAAGGCACTCCTGGCAATGATGTGGGTGATGAAGAATTACCGGCCATTTATCCGGAGATCCCATCATTATCGAGACTCCTCACCAACCCTTGCAATATCTTCAAATTGACAGAATTTGTGCAGGGAAAGAAAGTAGTTCCAGAATTACTTCCTGGATTCTGTCCACGCAAGGCTTTCCTGTGGAGGTCAGATATGGCCAGAACATGAAGAGTCCCCTAGAGCAAGGGTTGGCAGACTTGCATAATTGTGGTCAAGAAATCTGTCTTGAGGATGGAAGTCTAATGACTAACAACAACAAGGAGGCATACTACACCATACAAGGTCTAAGAATAAGACACATGTCAGGGGATACCCACAGTTTATGTGGATGCGTGATCCTACCATGTTGATAACAATGAGGAAAAATAACTAGTGGCTGGCATTGGGAAAGACTGGGTGAATGATAGTCCGGAACCCTCTGCTGGTTACAAAATAGGACCCCCAAGGTAGTCAGGTTGCAGAGTTGATGGCTGTTCATCAAGCCATCCTCACTGCAGTGCACAACCAGCTCAATGAACTGGTCATAATCAATGGGCCTCATTACACGGTAGGCGGTAACCATGGCGCTATTAGCGCCATGGTTGCCGCCAGTATTTTACCGTGTCTGCCTTGGTGGATGGCGGAATTACCGCCCTACTCCAAGTTGAGCGGGGGCAGTAATTCCCCATTCACCAAGGCACTTCCCCATTCCCATTTTTGCCCCCATAGGGCATAATGGGAATGGGGAAGGTGCTAATTACGGTACCGCAAATTGCGGTACCATAATTAGCTCCAAGGTCCCTTTGCGGCACCCTACTTTAACGGCTGGCAAAACCAGCCGTTAAAGTCGGGTCCCACAAAGGGAACTCGTAGTAAGGCGGTAAGGGTTTACCGGTACCGGTGCCCTTACCGGTACCGGTAAACCCTTACCACCTAACGTGTAATGAGGCCCACCGACTCTTATTATGTCAGGAATGGGTTTGTGGAGCACTTGTTTAACTGGAAGTATCGAGGCATGCTTTGTGCCAACAATAAACCTTTAAAGCATGCCAAATTGATCCTGTTAATTGATGATCTAGATTCCAAAATAGAGGGCCAGATAAGACTGGGAAAGACATGCATGACCACCTGGCAAACATCAGAGCCCTGCAAGGGCTTATAGAAATGGAATCTTATGCTTGGGGAAATCCAAGTTGCTGCTGTCACCAGTTGGCAAACTCAGGCAAATAGTGAACTCTCAACTGCCCAGTGGAGTAAAGATGGCCTTTATGTAGATTTGATCACTGCACAGAAAGAGGACCCAATGATTGGAAAATGATGTCAACAAATTGAAGACCCTGTGAGTTTTCCTCTAACAGAGTTGGATTGTAACAGTAAAGAGGATCTCTGGGTTTTGATGAAGTTTTCCAAGATGTTTTGTATCCAAGGGGGTTTGCTGGTAAGGAGAGCCCTCTCTCGCTGTGACCAGTGGGTGGTACCTATCTCATTCAGAAGCCTGATTTTGCACCACACACATGACCCGGCCACTGCCGGTCATAGGGGGTTTCACACAACATTAGAAATCTTGCACAAGGTTGCTACTGACCACACATTGGCCAGGACCATGACACTTACCATGACAATTTCAACCCAGTTCACTCACATACATAGCTCCCCTTCAGAAAAGGGGAATGACACTGCCTTGGTTCGATTTGGAAGTCAATTTCAACGGGTCAGTGATTCACACCTCTAGAGGAAACATGTACATGTTGACTGTGACTTTCTTGTTCACAAATTGGGTAGAATGTCTTCCAGCCCCGAATTGTAAGGCAGAGACAGCTGCTGCACTAATGATAAACCACATCTTCTCTCGTTTTGGCTTCCCACAAAGGATTGAGTCGGATTGAAGAAGTAATTTTACTAGTAAGGTGATGGCAAAGATGTGAGAGATTGTAGGGGTAAAAAGAAAACTCCTCATTGCCTACAGCCTGGCCTCAAGTGGGGGGTAGAGAAATACAACAAGACAATTGTGCATATTTTAAAGTAGCTTGTGGCAGACCCTGGACTCAGTTGGGACATACAATTACTGCTTGTCCTGATGGCTATTAGGTCTGCACCATCTTCTGCAACAAAGATGTCTCCATTTGAGCTCATGACTGGATGAAAAATGGTGTTACCTCAGCATCTGCTCTACAGAACTCAGGAGCAGACACTGATTCATGCGTCCACTACTCATGAAGTTTCTCCTGTCTTGGCATGGTGCCTTTGAAAGTGTATATACAATATCACCTGTTGCCTACAAGATTCACATATCATGTAGGCATTTTTCTCAGCAACCCTAAGTCGTACTGCCTTCATTTTGTGTCATTTATTAGATAATTTCTGTACAATTTTGTTGAAATAAAATGCATCTACCTGTGATTTAGGGAATTTTAATGGACATCTGAAATGTTTTCCTGGCTGTGCTGAATATGTCATGAATTTGAGAATTGGTCGTGCTGGTGGAGGGTCGAATTAGAAATATGGGGAGTAAATTGCATGTCTGTAATGGATTATGCGTTTTGTAAAAATGGCAGAAAATTGCCAAACGGCTGTGCAAAATGTCACTGATCCGGCTGTTGTTTTATTAAATTCCCTATATAGCTGACGCAGAATATATATATATATATATATATATATATATATATATATATATATATATATATATATATATATATATATATATATATATCCAAGACAAAAAATGAACTGTAAAGCAGCAGCTCACAGCGGCACTCCTCCATCTTGCATTCCTTAAAAAAGTATGCCACACAGTTGTGCATTCTCCATTAATAAAAACGTCCTTTATTCTTTAGTGTGGACATTTAAGAGCACACCCGTGAGAAAATTACAATGACGCGTTTCACCCCAAACTGGGCTTCATCGGATTGTAACTGACACCATGTTTACAATTAATTATATTGCATTTCCTGTTTGGCTTGGATCTCTTTCCTGTGTGGTAACCACTAGACCTGTGTTTTTACCATTACTGTTCGCCTTTTCATGGTGGCCATGTTTAATGAGTCTTTTTTCCCCGCGTACATTTCAAAATCACAGACAGTTTTAGGCGAAGTGGTATTCAATAGGTTATATTGCAAAGTGCATGTGGTAATGGAAAGAGATAAAGGGTGAGGGGAGAAAGACATCACATTTTATTTTATATGTAATTTAGTGCAACATTTACTTAAAAATAAAGTGTTTGCACTGTTGGATGACATGTACGGGGTGGACATATACAGCTTCAATTTGGTTATTCAATATTCAGCCATTAAATGGAAGAAATAAAGTGACTAGTGCTTGAACAGAGACTACATTTTATTAATATATTGATGGAGATCAAGCGATCTCATGTTTTTGGACATTTTTGCTACTCACTGGATGACTTATTATGCCACATGCAAAAAGTGCTGTATTAATTTGGCTTTAAAATTCAGTACATTATATAATGTATATATTAAGGCAGTACTTGTAAATCACAATGTTTTTGACATATAACTAGACAAAAAGTTTACATGGGAACAAAAGGGGATTTCAAATGAAATTTGCCATATGTCTGTTCCAGACTCCTACACCAATACAAAGAGGGAGGACAGAGACAAGTAACTGTCCAGTCCTGGTTGAGGGAATTGTTGCTGCCCAAAATTTAAATTGTGATGGTGTCATCACTGGTATATAACGTGTATGCACTATGGGAGCTGGGGAGAGCTGATGAAAATTGGCATCTAACAGCCGCAAGGAAACACCAGAGGAGATTGCTTAGCTTTGCATCTGGGTGGAGCTGTCTATTGCTGGGGAGGCCTAAAAAAGCTGACTGTATCCTAGGGTCAAGACCTGGGGACCATTCACAGAGTGGAGTGAGCAGACCCATGCCTTGTCCTTGCAGAGGATCCTGAAATGCAGCTGGCTTTCCTGAACTTTAAACAGAGGTTTTAAATGTAAGTAGAATTGAACCCTCTGAAACTAAAAGTTGGGAAACCTGCTCTTGCCTTCAATCCTGCCACTTTATAGTGGACGGGCGGGGCAAACATCTGTAGAGTCTTAGCCTATTTAACTAAAAAATAGCAAAGCTCATTCACAGTGTCCCTTGAAAACTATAGACTGTAATTTAATTGGGTAATCCAAGTTTTTTCTTTCCAGCTTCCCCAACACAGGCCTTTCATTGTAGGGGGTCTGAAATCCAAAAGAAATCCACAAAATCATCCCAGTTTTTTTACTGTCCAACTTCCCCTAACACATGCCTTTAAGTGGAGGAGGGCTGAAAATCCAAAATTAATAAATCATCCCAATTTTATTGTCCTGCTTCCCCAACACAGACCTTTAAGTGAGGGGGGTCTAAAAACAAACCGGGGATCACCCTGTGTTTATTTTAAAGCAAGTTGGGGGTCAGATCATAATTTCTATATGCACTTGTACCAATCTATAAACCAAACTGCTAGTATTTTCAGCATGCACGAAAATCGAAATTGCACAGCAATACATATGTACATTCTTGTGTTCATTAACCAGTGTTGATTACTTCTGCAAGTGAAATTGGGATAAAGTAAAGTATTGTGATTTGTATTTTTCCCAACCAACTTGTGTGATTTATTTGTGAATCCAGAAGTTTAATTGTGAGCCACATAGAAGCTGGCTTGTGTCATTTTAGTGTGATCTCCATTAGTTATCATTCAAATAAAAACAAATATTTTCCTGTATCACAGCCTGCTTCTTGGCTCATTATGGCCAGCATAAAAAATGTATGCAAGTATTGCAGGGCTTCTTGATTGGGGGTGGGAAGGAACTCTCCAGGTTAAGGGTGATCTCAATATAATGTGACAATACCAAGACCTGTTTGGCTTACATTTGTTGAGTTTACATTTCAGGTGTTGGTAATCTCAGTTACAGTGTGGTGTGCGCTGAGTTGGGTGCTCACTTTCTCTGAGGGTCAGGTGTGTAGGCCATTTTGAGGAGGTTTCCTTTCATTAATTACCGGGCAAAGTTCATGAAAGTGTGTTAGGGTGCCTTGGCTGGTTTAGTTTGGGCATAGTGTGGGGGGTGCGAGTGGTGGAGCAGGATAGTAGGGCAGTGTGGTCTGTCCAGTGCAAAGGTATGGTGGGAGACATTTGATGGCTGGAGAGGTGGGTACATGCTAGGGCGAGAGTGTTGTCTTTATTGATGATTGGTTCTTTGATGGGTTGCTTGATGTCAATGGTGTAAATCATTTTAAATAGAGTCTCTCTGGTTTTCTTGGTGGTGTGGCTCTCGAGAAGGTTGCAATCTCAGAAGAAGTTGTTTTTTGTGTTGTATATGATGCTGCAGTGTTAAGGTCTGTAATTTCATTTTGAAAAGCCTTGTTGGTTTGATGTGGTTGGTGGATCAAGTAGGAAGTAGCTGTGTTAGTGTGCATGAGCAGGAAGTTGCAAATAACATTACATGGCTGCAGGTATAGTGTGCTCCTGGGAGGGCATGCCAATGGGGTTGTGTGGATAATAGTGATTTGATTTGTCCCATATCATGAAGAGATTGAACGACTACTCACAGCCATCACTGTGTTTATTTTCTACATAAGTATTCTTTTTAACATATCCTTCATGTGGATGTAGAATCTCCTGTCCATCCCTACAACCCATATTCAGTAATACTTCCTTTCCTCCATTTGAACCAGTGTGATACATAAGGATGTATAGCCAAGGAACTATACAGATATATAAACAGATCTATAACGTTATTTTGGACCATTGAGGACTCAGACATGAGAATACATAAAGATTTGGAAGCACTAATGATAATCCACATGACTATTCAGCCACAATCAAGAAATAATGTATTGTTAGGTTGTTGGAGAATATCTAAGCAAAAAACACCATCTTAATAATTGGCTATATATATTCATGTGTGATATATTCATTCTTATGGGAAGCAAAGTGCAGTCAAAGATAACCGTTCAATTTTCTCTATCTACAAGCCTTGGCAGAAGTGGTTCATCTCCTACTATTACGCTCAATAACCTACAGTATACTTCTGGCAAAACAGTTTACTTTTTCAATGATTGACTTGCAAGTTGGACTATCTGACCAACTAGGATGAAAGATGCCAAACAGCTGTCAAGAGGTCTGAGGAGCAGTTTCCCATACAACTTCCTAAACATACTGTACATATCTATGCAAATATGCGTTTTATGCAATGCTTGGTGCTGTACAGTTGTTGAATTTCTTGTTAATAATATGGCCATAATGACGAGTAACCCAGGCTGTTCTACTCAGTACGGCCCAGGTTCCTCGTCAGTAAGGTCATTAACATCTGTGTAGTTTCCTATGCGTGTGCTAATGGTATTTAATTTTAAAAAAAGAGAAACTTACCTTGTGGTTCTATGCAGCACAGCATAATAGTTTATAAGTCTGTTTTCTACGTTGATCACCGTCACATAATGAACAAAGAAAACAGAGTTGGAAGATCATGGCACCGCAAGGTACGTTTCTTTTTAAAAAAATGTATTAAACACTCTTAGCGCCTGCTTATGAAACTACATGGGTGCTAAGAAGTGAGGGATGGGGGAAGGATAAACGAGAAAGAAAAGGGGGCTGTTAAAAACACAGACTCATACCAAAGAATGCAGCCCAAATTCTAAGCATCCTGATTTCCCATCGCCCCTTTCTAGGGTGCTAATAGGAAGCATGATAACTAACTGTAGTATGCGCCCTGCATGGCCTAGCTTGTGGCAAGCCCACCCCAGTGCCACAGACGACACAAGACACGATGCTCACTGTCCAGGATCCACGCGTTTATTACACATGACAGAGTTGCGCCACACTGTCGCATGTGTTTCTTAAAGCAACACTCCACACTCCTTCTTTTCCATAGCAACAAACAGTGCAAAACTCTTCAACAAAACAACACTGGCAATAACATAACAAAACTCTGGATAAACTCTAAGCGATGCTCAAAGTTAACTTCATGTGTCCAGCACATAGTGTTTTAGGTGAGCAGGTTTTCCCTGCCCACTATGTTATGGGTAGAACCGGCCCTCTCCCCAGCTTGGCCACTCCTCACCTGCATCCCCCTGGCCCAGGGAGACATGAGACCGGTCACCCCATTTGTCTTCGTCAGGCTCTTCTGCATACCTTCTCCCAGTCAACCCGCTGGGTGGACTGTTCTCCGTGGTGCTCCTAAAGAAACTGGTATGTCCCGTGACTGTGGCGCTGCTGTTGGATGCTGTCACCATTGACCCATTCAAAGCCACTAGGCCCATGGGTTTGGGTTCGTCCAGAAGCGTCAACTTTCCTTGTGGGTGCCGGTTTCTCACTATCACCTCATCTCCCGGCGCCAGCTGGTGCGGTCTGAGACCTCTTTGGATGTTCTCCCCTTCATTCCTGGCTCTCCGCTCCATAGCCACCCTGTCCTCATCAATTTATACCAGTTCTCTGTCCCTGGTGTCTGGCAGCAGCCCCCTTCGACACCTTTAGAACATGATCTCTGCCAGCAAAATCCCCAGTAGAACAATGGGGAGTCACCCGATACCCCCTCGGGAACTGGTAGAGGGCTCACTTGAGACAGTGTCCTTGGCTATGGGCTATGTAGAACACCTTATTGAGGGTCCTCATGAAACGCTCCACTTCACTGTTTGCCCTCAGCCATATGGGAGTTATCTTACGATGCTGGATCCCGTACTCACTCATGAGCTTGCTGAAACTCTCGCCTTGGAATGGTGGCCGGTTGTCCGAGCACACCACCTGCAGCCATCCATGAGTGGCAAACACCTTATCCAGAACTGCTGCCACGTTGCCAAATGCTACCAACTCCAGGAACTCCACTTCGGGGTACCTTGTCCATTGGTCAACAACCACTAGAAAGTGTGTGTCTCTTCCTGTCGAAACAAAGTCCACATGTACCATCTCCCACGGTTGTGTGCTTCGGGGCATGGACTCAATGAATGGCTCTCATTGTGCCAGGGCAGCTGCCTGACACCAGATGCATCCGGCTACATATTCATCCATCTTCTTTTCCAAATATGGAAACCTGACCTTCAACCTCAGACAGGCCTTATTTTTGGCCATCCCCTGATGTCCCTGGTGTGCGAGCGAGATCACTTGCTGGATTTTGCTCGCTGGGAACACCATTCTGTCCCCTCTCAGCTGTAGTCCTGATTTGGCAAACAACAGCTCATCCCCTACCCTCCATAGTTGTTCCAGGGTGACGCAGGCGTCCTGGGTCCTTTTGCTGAGTACTTACAGAATGGTCTTCCACTTCCCTTTTTGCAGCGCACCTTGAAGGAGGCCTAAACACTAATCTTCCTCTGAGGCCTTTGCTAATTCCTGGACGGGCATGGAGTGCAGGGTAGAGGACTCAATGATCAACTGTACACGTTCCTCGGCTTCTTCGACCGTGTCCTCTCCGTCAACGGCTTTCTTCTGTGGGTGTCTCAACAGGTAATCTGCCACATTGTTGGCACTGGGTCGGTACACTACAGAAATTCCATATTCTAAGAGGGCCAACGTCCACCTCTCTATCCTGGCCGAGCGCTTCGAGGGCAACTCCGGCATAATCAGCAGGAAGGGCTTGTGGTCCATCACTACCATTGCAGGTCTCCCCAGCACATACAGGTGGAAATGCTGACACTCCCACAGCACTGCCAAGGCCTAACACTCAATCTGCGAATACCTTTGCTCCGTTTCAGAGAGGGCACAGCTGGCAAACGCTAATAGCCTCTCTTCACCCTTGGCATCCAACTTTGTAACTACTGCCCAAAGTGCAAATGGGCTTGAATCCAAAACTATTTCTGATGGAAGGGATTGGTCAAAGAACGCCATTGTGTCCTCCTCAGTCAGGGCCAATTTCACATCATTAAAAGTGGTCTGCTCCATTGGGCCCCATTGCCAGATGTTGTATTTCCTCATCAGGCTCCTCAACCACTCCGACATGTAGCCAGATTCCTAATGAACCTCCTGCAGTATGTTACCATCCCCAAGAAACTGTGCACCTCCGTCACCGTCTCTGGTGATCTGGCGGGCGTTCATGATGTCTTGCACCTTGCTTGGGTCAGGTGACACCAGGGACGTCAAAGATGTCATTTCTTTTTTTTTGTTTTTTCTTTGACGCTCCTGGCCTATGGCCAGTGTCATGTGGCTCTTTGTTTCTAGAGAGGCTGGAATTTATGTTGATGCCACTTTAAAAAAAAAAAAAAATTAGGGGGTTCCACGAGTGTAACACTGAGAAGCGAAAGAATAGGAATAACAAATAATTTGTCTATCTGGAATTTTATACAATAATTGCTAGACTCATTAAAGGGTTGAAAGGTCATGTTCTATCGCTTCCCATGATGTCACTTTGTGGTGGGGTCAAATGACATAATTTCCTGTGATGTCATCAGAGGTCAAGGGTTATGTGATGTAATTTCCACTACCCCTGATATTTTGGTGAAATGACGTGCCTGGGCGGCACCCCACCTTCCTTGAAGACAAATCCAAAGAATTTGATGCTTGTCTTGAGAAACTCACACTTCTTCTTGTGCAGGGTGAGTCCCAGCGACTGTATCCGCTTGAGATTCTTAACCAGCCTCGCCATGTGCTCCACTTCCGACCCTGCAAACACAAGAATATCATTGCTAATGTTTATGATGCCCTCCAGGTAGGCCAAGGCACCCCGTATGCGCTTGTACCGGTAAATTCCTTGGTGAGTCGTGAGTCGTGAAAGTGGTTATATTTCTGGACTCAGGGTGTAACACAACCTGATGGTACCCGGACCTCAGATCAAACCTTTAGAAAAACCTGGCCCCTTGTAATTCAGCGGTAATGTCATCAATTGTGGGTGTCAAGTGCCTCTCCCCCTTTATCGCCTTGTTTGGCAGCCTCAATCCCACACAGATTCTGTCTGACCCATGTTGATTAGGTTTTCTTGTTATGATAATGGGTGATACCCAGGGCCCTGGCCCTTCCACTTTCTCGATAATGTCAAGTCTGGTCAGATTCTCCATCTCTTTCTCTATGAGCTCCCATAGATAAATTGGAACCCTCTGGTGTTTCAAGGTGACTGGGCAAATAAATTTGACTATATGCAGTCTAATCAGCTCTCCCACGAGCTGCCCAATTCCGACAAACATACCTGAAAATCTCTCCAGCACGGACTGCGCATCCTCAACATACACGCTGTATGCAAATGTCATGATCCCCAGTGCCTCTGCTGCGGCACCACTCAACAGGGTGTTGCCACTAATGTCTGTGACGAAGAACCTGGCTTTGATTGCTTTGGATCCAAGTTCCACTTGTGATACAAACGCCCCCATCAGGGGAATAGGTTGATCCCCTCCGAATGTGAATATGCGTGCTCTTGCCTGCTTCAGCACCATAATGCGCTTCAGTCATGATGTTGGTAGAAGCCCCCGAGTCCACAAAAACAGGAATCGCCGACCTGCCAACTCGTACCGTACACTTTGTCTCCTTCTCTTCACCTTTAGCATGCACATGCTGGATATGAAGAAAATGTTCTCCTCATCCTCCTTCTCTTCAATCTCCAGCTCTGCCACCTCCTCTTCCTGGTCCGAGAGGGCCACACTCTGAGGGCGCTGTTGTCTGAAGGACCCAACCCTGACTGCGCCCCTCTGAACGATCACTGGGAACAGAGTGCGACACATCTACGCATGGGGGTCCAATGTGCCACAACTTCCATGTGCCGTCTCTTTCACCATACATTCTGATTGATGTGGGAGGTCATATCCTCACTGGTGGCACGATGCCAGTGACTTTACACCCCCATCATGGTCCATGGTTCTACGAGACCCTCTCGCTCCTTGGTCATGCCCCACTGCCCATTTTTCATCAATCTTGAGCGCGCGCATTGCAGCATCCATTTTGGAGGCGCGTGTTTCCACCACCTCATACGATCTACCCAACTTGAGAATGTGTGCTAATGTCAACCCAGGCTCCCTCAGTACCTGCTGACATAACTTGCCAGACGCACACCCTTTGATTAATTGGTTCTGTATCATACCTTCCTCATTGTCCCACGCACATGTGGCCGACAGGGGCCGAAGCCGGACATGAAACGAGTCCAATGACTCATTGTGTTTCTGCTTGGCATTACACATGACAAACTTCTCGTAATCCATATTCGCAAAGGGCATAAAATGTTCCCTTAGCACATTCTTTGTTGCAGCATATGTCCCATCGACTGGTTGCAATGACTTATATATCTGATGAACCGCAGGGCCAGCTGCATAAATGAGGGTTTGCTACCTTGTTTTCCTCATCCGTCTCTTCTGTGGCCCTGAAATATATCTCAAGGCGGTCAATCCAGGAGTTCCACCTTGGTCCCAGACTGGATTGCGCCCTCGAGACATCAAACTCCGGCATTGGGGCAAGCGGGCCTTATTGACGTGGCACATGCCCTCTTGCCTGGGATACTCCAACAGCTGCAGCCACGCCACCCTGATTGTCCTGCATCGTGTCAGTTCCAGTGGGTGGAACTTGGTGTTGGGTTGTCCTTCCTTCCTTCCTTCCTTCCTTCCTTCCTTCCTTCCTTCCTTCCTTCCTTCCTTCCTTCCTTCCTTCCTTCCTTCCTTCCTTCCTTCCTTCCTTCCTTCCTTCCTTCCTTCCTTCCTTCCTTCCTTCCTTCCTTCCTTCCTTCCTTCCTTCCTTCCTTCCTTTCTTCCTTCCTTCCTTCCTTCCTTCCTTCCTTCCTTCCTTCCTCCCTCCCTCCCTCCCTCCCTCCCTCCCTTCCTACCTCCCTAACTCCCTCCCTCCCTTCCTTCCTTCCTTCCTTCCTTCCTTCCTTCCTTCCTTCCTTCCTTCCTTCCTTCCTTCCTTCCTTCCTTCCTTCCTTCCTTCCTTCCTTCCTTCCTTCCTCCCTTCCTTCCTTCCTCCCTTCCTTCCTTCTTGTGCGCAGTAGTAGGAAACACAGAACAAAGTATGAACAAATATCCCCTTTTCCTTTTATTCTGGGTTCATCAATGTTTTTTTTTCTTTAATGTGATCGAGCGTTGCATCAAATATTGAATGGGGAGGCGCACGTGCACTCCTCCCTTAGGGAGCCACAACCTTTACGAGCAGATGAAAATATGTCTCTCACCGTGAATGTTCTTCCCTCCCTGCTACTGCTCGTGTTCATCAATTATAATTCTTGGTCACCCTTTAGCCTGGCTTAGTTAGACCTATCCAAGGACTTTTACCTTCGAGGATAACTTTCTACAACTAGAAAAATGAAATGTAGTAGCAGCAACAGAATGACGTTATACTTCTGTCAGCATGCACATGTATGACTTTGTCCTATCTTTCGCTACATGTCTTTTTTCTTTCTTTTCTATGTTTTACATTTGTTTATATTTTGTATGTGTGACTTTTGGTGAAAAAATGTACACTTGTATATTTTATACTTATAATTTCTTTACAAAAAATATGTAAAAGAACAAGGACAGCCACTTAATAAAAGCTGTTCTTTTACAGACTAACGGTCTAGCACAAGTGGATTAATATGGTTCTCTTATGTACAGTTATCCTTGGTAAATACACAAATGGTGATACCCAAGGATAACACATTGTCGATAAACCTAGGCTGCAAACAATAAGTGGCAGTCGGCTTAGACCTTTCCAGTCAGGACACCCCCATTTTTTGTACACAACTGCTCGTGTTCACAGCTGCCTGGCCCAACTTTCAGGTCCGTGGAATCACTGATGACCCCCTAATCGCAAGTGTAGTACATGCCCCGCAGGGTCTAGCATGCAGCAAACCCCCCTCCGGTCCCACAGATGACACAAGACACGCTGCTCACCGTCCGGGCACCGTGCATGCACTGATGCATCGCGGGACCGCCCCGTTTATTACACGTGACAAAGTCACATCACTCCGTCGTGTGTGTTTATTAAAGCAACACATCACACCAACCACATGTTATGCTGTATGCAAAAAACAGGAAAGGGATTATAGGTAAATTCCCATTTTAGTCGGAGAGACTCACAAGTTAGGAATATTAGGATTTTATCCACCTATCACTTAGGATACTATCAACATAAAAGGAGAAGTCACCCAGAGTACTTTTCCTGGTTTCACATATTGTGTCACCCTGTGCTTCTGAGAATTTTGGATTCAAGTGTTACTTCTTACATCCACCATCTTTGAAAGATAATTCAGTCAAATAAGACCCTACTCTAGTGGAGTCCATCAGCTTACCAGCAGCACTGATAAAGCCTTTCATTCTTCTGACGAGGATAAAATAGGTACATAGAGTTTTGAAATTCTGACACCTGTTGCTTATTGATTGATATATGTTCACGCTTTCTACGTGCTGACTGCTGCTGGTGGCCTCGGAGCCCCTAGAGGCAATTCAGTCTTTGGTGAGTGCTATAAAAATAATCATAGCCATTATTCTAAATGCTGAGTGGGCTGATGTTTGCACACACATATTGGCAGGAGCTCTTATATGACACTCTAATATCCCACTCAGCTATGAGTGAAAGAGAACAGTTTAGATGGAACTGTAAAACATTATAAAACATTTATCTGCTTAAAGTGCTTGAAGTGCATGCACATAGGAAGCTTTGGCATTGTGTCTGTACATTTCTATTCAGTGTTTACTCAATTTGCAAGTGCTCAGAAGTTTGTAGATTACACAGCTGAGACATGGGACGCATTACGAGTTTGGCAGAGCAGTTAAAAAGTGATAGTAACGGAATTACTGCCACTATAACTGCATCAGAGAATTCTGACCTGGTAAGTAAGTGGAAGAAGACCTCCTGCACTAGAAGGAGTTATTTATTGTATTTGATTGTTTTAAGTGAAGATCTAACTCGAGAACAGTGGCTCACTTTATGGGGTGTGGGTAGCCAGTGTTTGGGCTGCCATTTTTTAACAGTATCTCAGTACTGTGAAATGCAGTCTGTGCACCTGTCTGGAGAATTGTGTGGGCATTTTGAGGTTGCCCCTTTAAATGAGAGTCTCCAAAGGACTGTGCTGAGGAGGTTGAAAAGGGATGACAGATCTAATAACAAATGAGAGAGGTCAGCAATCCGAGAGAGAGTGGAAGGCCGAAAGAAGTCTGGGAAGTCTGCTGTACATAGCAGAACAGAACAAGGTGGGATGTTGCCAAATACGGAGCCCACGTTAGCCCGATCAGCTTCAATTCGGAGCGACAAATGCATGGATGTCAGCGTCTAAAACTGGAGGAGATTACAAACCGGTGGAATAGAGAGGTTGGTTGTGGTGTGACCACGAAGCAGACGTGTTATTTGATATTGTGTTATGTTAATAGAATTTATAAAGCGCACGTTCACCTGGGGGCATCATGACACTCACTTAACAGATCTAATCCAGAGAAGAAACAAACAGGAGTATTTCTAAAAAAGAAACATCTTGAAAGCAAGATGGAAGGAAAAGTGGTTGGTGGTTGCCTGCAGGGAAAAAGAAAGTGCATTCCATGCCTTAGCTGCTGCTACAGCGAAGGCACGACCACCCATACGAGAAAGTCTTACCCAAGGTACCAAGATATGTGAATCATCAGAGCAGATTGGGAGATCAGAACTCTAAGAGGAACATACGGGGAGAATTTTGTTTGAAGGTATTCATTTCCCAAGTTTATAAAAAAGGGTTATGAATGATACACAACGACTTAAACTGTACTTGCTTTTCAAAAGGAAGCCAATGGAGCTGACGAAGAACGGGTGACATATGAGCACCAAAAGGAGGTGGTAATACTGCTCTAGCTGCTGTATGTTGTAGTAGCTGCAGACAGTGGTAAGCAGGTTGGGCCAAATAAAGTGCGTTGCAGTAATCAATACTGCTTAGTACAAGGGCAGCTACCACAGGTGCGTGAAATTTAGGAGGGATAAAAAGGAAAACTATGCAGAGAGTTTTGAGCTTGAAATGGCCCAATTGGCAAATGGAGGAGACTTGTTCGCGCATCGACAAGGCAGAGGATGTTTTAATCCCCAAATCCTTCATAACGGTTACAGGAGAAGGCAGGGGGCCAGAAATCGGTGGTCCAAAAGTGCAAAGCGTAACAGATGCCAACAACCAGAACCTCTGGCTTCTCAGCATTCAGCTTTAGCCAGCAAGTATGATCTGCCTGTAATTGGCATAGGAATATTACATGAAGCCATGGTAGTGAATGAGGCCGAGAAGTGGCTGAATATAGATGTTGAACAATGTGGGGGATAAAGCAGAGCCTTGAGCACAGCACAGTGGCACAGGCTTAGAACAAAAAGGGGGAAGATAGACAGACTGTGAGCAATCAGCCAGAGAGGCAGAGAACCAGGCAAGAACCCGGCCAAACAGACCCACAGAAGACAACCGGCAATCAGGGTGGGGTGGTCTACGGTGTCAAACACAGCTGACAAATCCAATAAAATTAGCACCCCCAAGCCACCCTGGTCAACCGGGTGAACAAGGTTGTCGACCATGGACACTAAGACCAACTCAGTCCCCATGCCAGGGTGGAATCCCAACTGGAAGGGATCAAGGAATTTAGAGGATTCAAGAAAGGAACCAAGTACAGGGGAAATCCAGGACTCAAGTACTTTCATAGGAGTGAAATAGGAAGGAATGAAATATGACAAAAAATTGATAAAATAGAAGGGTTCGGAGAGGGTTTTTTCAACAGAGGGATTACTAATTCTTGTTTCAGGTCACTGGGAATTTGACCAGAGGAAAGGGAGGTAGTGACTGCCAGCGTAATCCATGGTATAATATCGGCTGCAATCTCTTTAAATAAAGAGAGAGGTATAGGTCAAGAGGCGAGGCAGATTTAAGTTTGTTAATAGCAGCAAGAACATTATGATGGGTGAAAGTAGGAAAAGTGGACCAATTAGCATTTGACATAGAGTGGGAAGAAGGGAGGGTAGGTAATACGGAGTGTGAACAGGTAGACGGAATTTTATGGCGAATTGTGTAAATTTTGTCAACAAAGAAACCAGAAACAGATTTGCAGAACACCTGAGAGAGTATAAGCCTAGCCTTAGCCTTAGCAGGGGAAGACAGGCAGTGTACCAAATCAAAAAGTGCCTCGGGCTGTTTGATGGCACCCTCGATCTTAAGGCTAAAAACAGTTTGTTTGGCAAGAAAAATAGCCTTCCGGTAAGCAGTAATGACTGTGCAGAAATTAATCTTTTCCGCACAAAATAGCCAGCTCTCCACTTTCTTTCAGGCTGCCTGCATAATAGTTTACAGGATTTTAGTTTGTGGTGAGCAGCTCGCCTGCACAACGCCACTTATGCCACCCGCAGCAGTAATCAACCCCTGACTCAGTCACGGCATCAGTGACATCAACCAAGAGAGAACAGGCTGCTGGAAGTAAGGTGCAAAGCTACAAGGAAGCCGAGAGAAATTCCAAAGTCCCGCAGGTACAGACAATGTTCCCCCGGAAGACAGACGGTAATATGTGTAACAGGAATATCTGGAGGTCTGTAGAGACTCATCATAAGTTAAATGAAACCTCTCCAATTATTATTATGACAAGGATTGGAGGCAATTTGTTGAGCCAGAACTGTATGCAGGAAGTAACGAGAAATAAGCAAAGCACAGAGTGGGAGAGAGATTAAATTGAGAGTGTTCACCCGCGGGAAAATGGGATAAGTCATATACGAAAGATGAGAAAGAGACTATATCAGAGAAAGACATTTGGGGAATACCAACCTGCGAGTGCAGTACGAAAGGACTCATACATGAACTAGCACTCTGGGAGTGGGTAAATGTTTAGAAGCAAAGCCGCCAAGACATCCTAGGGGAGTGTAATAATATCAATGGTCTGAAACCCTGCAGGAGAGAACGAAGGAACCTGAACAAAGCTAAAATAATCCTTTAAGATGAGACAAGCCAAATTGTCAGTCCCTTATGAGAACTACAGAACTTGATCCAGCGGATAACGAAAGACTGTCAGCGCATACTTTATTGAGTGGACCATGTTAATCAAGAGAATCCCTGTGAAATAACACAGCAACCAAGAGAAGGGAGTCATTCTCCTGGCCTCAGTTAGTTATAGTAGTGGTAGGTTCATATAGGTTAGATTTGTAGAGCCGGCAGACTTGCTTCTGGACATTTACTCGGACGGACAAGTACTTTAGTTAGAAAATAGGTTGGGAACACCCATTAGGGAGAGATAGGCATTATTTTATGTTAAATAAAGGATATAGTCAAAATGTCTAGACAGCACCCATGTCCTTCTTCTGATCCTCCACAGTCCACAGGCTGTGACAAAAATAAATATAGATTAGAGTCGTTTTTATATAGTGTTACTATGCTTCACAGCACTGTTATTAGTACACATTGTTAACAAACTCAGAAACATTGGCCCATACTGCACATGAACAAGTTATTATTATTATTATTATTATTATTATTATTATTATTATTATTATTATTATTATTATTATTATTTATCTACAATGTGAGCACAAATCTCAGGAGCACCCTGAGATTTGTGCTCACATTGTAGATAACTTGTTCATGTGCAGTATGGGCCAATGTTTCTGTTTCACAGGAGCACCCACCTTAAACAATAAGCTAGGTATCCAGTGATTTTCACGAAAACCTTTTATTTGAAGTATTTTTCACATAAAATAAATCATTGAAAAAATAGTGAATGTGTATATCTCTGGGCTGTGAGTAAGAGGTTAAAACAGGTGGGATGGGGTTTGGTGGTGTTAAAAATATAGTTAAAGGGGAGGCCCCCAAATAAAAGAAAATCAGTATTTTTTCTGTGAAAAGGATTCAGTGAAAAATACCTTGAATAAAAGGTTTTGGTTAAAATCACATAATACCAATAAGCTATTGTTCCTGAAGGTGAACATGCACTTTGTAGATGTGGCTGTCTATTAATAAGCACTCTGTTTACACTGACCATAGGAGGAGGAGGATGCCGAAAGTGTCATAGGCGCTAGTCGGGGGTAGATGTGGGGGGCATGCAAGGAGGCAGCCCTACACCATCAGGTGACTGGCCCTTAAGTCTTTTATGCTGCTGTCCCACTGGGCCAGTCTGTCCCTGACCCCATACCCCTTTGAAGACAACTGCTTTAGATTAATCAGGGACTAGAGAGGCTGATATGAACATGTAATAATCTATGTACATTAAGCAGCATCACTAATAGGCAGTTTGCTGAGTACACGATAGATGCCAGGGACCACACACTGCACACTCATAATTACAGTTTTCACTCAAGTCCTGAGATTTCACAAATCTTGTTTGACCACACCCTCCTTAAGTATACACATTCGACCAAAGGCAACAAGTGGGGTGAGTTGCTGCAATACTGTCTAGACTAACCACAGTTTGATAAACAAAGGTATTTACAGAACTCAAGAAGAGCTGCCTGTAACTCTTCAAACTGCAAAAATAACATTGCATGTCCCTCTTTGCGTTCATTATCTTTCGTTTTGTGGCATGCCTCTTGTTCTCAATAAAGTCTGCAAAAAAGTTTGCAGGTTTTATTTCTGTATTGCATTCTTGTCAGTTTTCAGTTTCAATAGCTATGGCTTATTCGCCTTTTCTTTCTCAAAAAACATGGTCCAACTTTGATCCAATTTTCGGATATTATATATGATTCAAAAGAGACCCTGAAATGTAACACTTCCCTCCTTTTCCACCACACAATTGCATATGAAACGAAACATGCAATACATGGTCGTTTGTGTAATGATTCATTATGTCTACTATCTGTTCCCAATCAGGAAACATTTAAATTAAACAGTAACTTTATAGGAGGAAATCCTCACAGGACTTAGCATGGTCAGTGGAAGCAAAGCTACACAGCACCTAGAGGCTTTGTCCGCCTGAAATGTCATATCCCCTCTCTAACTACAATGCCATGGATAGCTTTGCCTCACCAGGTGTCACGCTAAACTACAACAGGAGAGAAGAATAAAAGATGATGTAAGAGAATACTGACATTTATAACATTACTGTGTTAGATACAGGGAAAAAGACATGATTATCATATATAGGACAGATATTGCAAATATTAAAGGGTCATGTACAGTAAAATCTGAATTAATAGATGCTTATATGAAGGCAGTGATGAACCATTATTCATCACAGGTATGGAATTTCATTTTGAATTCAACAGTGAGAATACATCTGTAGAAGCAAACATAAGAATAGGACTTCTCGATCCATTTATCAATATCCAATTAGATTGGCATTTAAACAATTGATCAGGCCCTTTTAGAATTTGGACAGGGGAATTTTTATAAGATATATGGAACAAAAATGCAAAAGTAATATACTGTAAGGACAAGGTTAATTTGTGAATCATGAGAATGACATCCTTGTATTGCATTGTATTAAGAGAGAGAGTTGACCTCTAAAACTGTGAAATGGGATCCCACAGCGTGGTGTTGAAGTACCGGCTGGGTGCAATGTGTCCAACTTATTAAAAATTTGAAAGCCTGTAAAGCATGAGATTCAGCCAAACCCTGCAGGTATATGTTGAAATCATGGCTGTTTTGAGCAAAATAGCTGTTCATCTAAGGACAAAACAACACTGGAAATGGTGTGACATTTTACAGTCAGAAGACAACGCCTCAGCATAGGCTCACAAATTGAATAAAATCTTTGAGAGATAGCACCAGTTCCCATGGTAAACTTCTTTATGATTTCTTAAACTGGAGACCAGAGTGGAAAGACCTTTTAGAGCATAAACATCACGGGGTATGTGAACATGTCTATCTTTGAAAGTACCATCAATTCATGGATTGCACCAATTTCTCTTCTTGTAACTTGACCAAAGTCCATAGATATCTGCTCATATTTAAAGAGTTAATTTGCAACACAGGTGCCAACCCAGTCGTAACCTGGATATTCACCCAGACACCCCCATGCCCAATTTAGATATTCAATTGTGTTTTGAAATATGTTTTCCCCTATCTTCCTGTAGTCTTAGGAGGCCATATGACCTTCAGTAGAAAGGTCTGTGAACAATGTAACTAACAGAACGGGTTAACAGTGGTTTCTTGTAGCAAACCAGAAGATAAAGGATGGCTTGAAGTTAGGTATACACGATCAATTCAGAACTTAAAACATTATGGAATTTACTGAGTTTCTCAAATAGTATATGCTCCCCTTGAACTGGAAGATCGCCCAAGGACAGTATGCCCATGTTGTTTCATTTGTTCCATTTAATTGTGCTGTTGTCTGTTGGAGTGCACATATTGTGCCAAGTGATTTGGTAACACTTCCTGCAAGTGCTTTATCTGTAGCTTATTCAGTGGCTTTAGTTACATGACATATTGGGTAAGAGTCTAATTGATGTGGATTTGATCTTGTAAGAATGTCTAACATCCGATACGGGCAAGGATGTTACATTCTAAAATGAACCACAAAATCACTGGGGTATCCTTTTCCAGTAAGAACAATGACACTGCTTGCCTAAGTAAAAAATATGAGCAGTAATACTTCAAGTCCTGGAAGTAAAGTCCTTCCTGGGCCCTTCTAGCTTTAAATTTAGGCGGTTGTAGAGTGATCAACGCATTTGTAACTTTATCCTTACCTGCTTGGAAACTGACCTTGAGAACATTACTATTAATTCATGGTCTATAAAGAAGAACATTTGGGAGATGGATTGGATTACAACCGGGAAACAATGACTAAGCATAAATTAATCTAGGTTTTGTTTCTATGGTAAAAAAGAAGGGGTTAGATTTAAACTCATGTGTGCACAGTCGCATGATACATTGCTATAGTTTCAATCTAATTTATTAGCTATAGGCGAAATTAGGAATATTCAGCAGGGTAAAAAAATATTGAATTCGGTTTTTTGGAGATTTTGCAGAGACAAGGGATGCCCTGATGTTTGAGATTCATGACTATTCCATTTTAGAACTTGTGTGTATGATGAAGAATTATTGACCTCGCTGTGGTTTTGGTGTAGGTTTCTTGTGGGTAACCAGAATTCTCTAAATGTAGCTGCTGTTAGCTTTATCACTAAGATTTTAGCTGCAAACATTTAATACAACACGGACAGTTCATAATGTTGCTAGGTGTAATTAGCCTATTTCGTGTTTGTATGTTGTACGATTGATTTAAGGTGTTTGTAGGAAATATTTTGTAATGTATTGATATCTATTGTGGTTAATTGTGAAATGTTTTCTTAAAAAACACCACATATTGTGATAGAAAAGTCATGTTTAAAATCTGGGGGTACTGATTTTTCAGGTTCTACTTCATATGACAACATATCATTAAGCTTGGCTGAGAGTTTCACTGCTGTGTCAGCTAAGAAAGATACCTTGATTCATTTTTCAAGAGAGGTTCTAGAACAGATGATTAAAAGAGAGGAAAGTGGGGATCCCTGGTGTGTGCCTTGAAGTTTGAAACCGTTAACATTGGAAAGTATAGGATAGGCCAGTAGGCCAGCTGTGTATTGTCTACTAGGATTTGCCCCTTCAAGTGCCTGATATTGGCCTTCTTTCAGAAACGGGTGAATATCTTAGAGAAGTCTCTGAATTATTGCATACATTTTACAATCAGGGTGGTTAATAGGCAATGCTATCTATAATTTCGCACAGAGGAGTGGACTTTCTATTCCTTTGAAAACTAATATAACGTGGGTGTCTGTGTGAGACGTCACCAGATAGAATTAATCTGTGCACATGAGTGAAGTGGAGGCATGGAGTGGTTACTGTGTTACCTGCCTTACGGTCAAATGCTCAGAGTCAAACACATTATCAGTGACCCAATGGATTACAGCAGTGAACTTCAAAAGACGGATGAAAAATTAATCAGACGAGGATACAAACAGGAGGACATTGCAGGAGCAAAACAGAAAGTGGAACAAAAAAATAGAGACAAACTACTAACAGTAACAAGAAAATCAAAAACTGAACCGCCACTAGTGTTCGTCACAAGATTTTCTACACAAAGCAGTCGTATAAAATCAATAATCAAGAAACACTGGCAGGTATTGTCTTGTGACCAGAGGACTGAAGAACTATTCAAAGAACAACCCACGTTTGCCTACCAACGGAGTAAAAACTTTAGAGACCATTTGGTACAGACACGCAAACCCAGAAAACAATTGGACACCAAACGCACTGGACATTTTCCGTGCTTACAGTGCAGCAACTGCAGTTATGTGCACAAAGGAAATGCCATCAATCATCCTCACACTGGCAAAAATATTATGTTGAAATCCTTTGCAACATGAAACACATCCAATATTATCTATGCAATCAAGTGTCCATGTGGACAATATTACGTTGGACAGTAACAAAAAAAAGCTAAACTTCATTGGAACGAACACCGCTCCTGTATACACAACAACAACTTGAATTCTGCCGTTGCAAGACACTGGCTCAATAAGAGACACATTTTGGCACACATTTGTTTTCTGTCATGCATGCTGGACGTGGTCCTACCTCCTACGCTCGTAGAACAGCTAGACCGTTCTATTCCAAATGGCGGTTGTTCGATACGTTGCCGGGAAAACGACGTTTGCACTTTTCACGTCGCTAACTTCACGTGTATTCTGCTTCGTCACGTGAACTACGGCATTACGTATTTAAGCAGCGTGGAAACTTCACTCGCTGCTTCTGATCGAATCATTTGGCGTTGTGTAGCTGAACCTCCGGTCTGCTTCCTTGCAGGTTACTACAGCTACTTTTTGGGCCTTCTATAGCGTGTTTTCCGTCACACACTGATTCCTGGAGCTGTTTGGTTGCGTGTAAATCCACACGCGCATGCTATCTTCAAACGCTGCTGGCCTGGTCTGCGTGAATCCTGTTCGCGTGTAATCCACACGCGTACGCTATCTTCAAGCGCTGCTGGCCTGGGCTGCGTGAATCCTGTTCGCGTGTAAATCCACACGCGCACGCTATCTTCAAGCGCTGCTGGTCTGGACTGCGTGAATCCTGCTCGCGTGTAAATCCACACGCGCACGCTATCTTCAAACGCTGCTGGCCTGGACTGCGTGAATCCTGTTCGCGTGTAAATCCACACGCGCACGCTATCTTCAAGAGCTGCTGGTCTGGACTGCGTGAATCCTGTTCGTGTGTAAATCCACACGCGCACGCTATCTTCAAGCGCTGCTGGCCTGGACTGCGTGAATCCTGCTCGCGTGTAAATCCACACGCGCACGCTATCTTCAAACGCTGCTGGCCTGGTCTGCGTGAATCCTGTTCGCGTGTAATCCACACGCATACGCTATCTTCAAGCGCTGCTGGTCTGGACTGCGTGAATCCTGCTCGCGTGTAAATCCACACGCATATCTTGTCTTCGAACGCTGCTGGCCTGGACTGCGTGAATCCTGCTCGCGTGTAAATCCACACGCATATCTCGTCTTCGAACGCTGCTGGCCTGGACTGCGTGAATCCTAATCGCGTGTAAATCCACACGCACATGCTCTTTTCTTTGCAGCTGTACAGAACCGCGTGAACTTTGTTTATACCTTAAAAGGAGCGTTATTTCCAACTCCTGCACCTGTGATATTAACAGGGGGATTGATTCATCTCTATACTTTACTCTACGTGGGAAGGAAGCTTTTCAAGGATAATTGGAAGGTGACAGTGAACAGTACTTTGGATGCTATCCTGTGGTGCATCAACCCGGTATCTAGCGTGAGCCTCGTTCCGTTCGGGATAAGTCTCCCTTACTAATCTTCCCTTCCTTGTCGTTTGTTCTACCTTGGATTCCTCAAGAGACTCTGCTGGATTCATCTGCCCTAGACTCAAGGTCAGTGTGTGCATTCATGACATTTTCTATTCCATCATATCCAGGTTGGGGCAGTTATTCATGATACTTTATTTTGTTCTAGGCTGACTTCCTATACCTTACCCACGCCCTTTCCAGTGATCCATCGCTCTGCCTGTTTTACCGGTCAGAGAGTTGTATCATTTGGAAGGTCTTAACTTGACTTCACAACTATCAAAACGCGTGAACAGGGATCCGGAAGACCCTACCACCTGTATCCTTTTGAGTACCGTATCCTTTTCGGTTAATACTGTGGTGCTTTCTGACATTTTCAAATGCTGGAGGTTGTTCAGTAAAATGAGCCACATGAAAATATCCAGAATAAACTCGACAGAAGGGAATGTTTTTGGATCGAACATTTGGGGACTTTGACTCCCCGAGGATTGAATGAAGAGATGAATTGGGCATGCTTCTCATAACATAGCCATACACATTTTCCCAGACACGATTGTTCATATTTTACAAGATTAATGTATAACACAGTTCATTACTCTCCACATCATTTTACACACGACATTAGACATTATGTACATTTTTGCAGCGGCATCCAGCTCTTTATGGATTTACCTGTTACCTTGATTCTACACGAGTGGTTTGATACATACTCCCCCACCCCATAGGGTGTAATGTTTGAAATGCATATTAATACAGGGTTGATAGCATTGTTACATTGTATGTTAATATATATTTGTACAGCTGTATTAGCAACTTGATGGATCTATCTGTTACCTGGATTCTATACGAGTGGTTTGAGACATGTTCTCCCACAGCATAGTGTG
The DNA here is from genome assembly GCF_040938575.1 of Ambystoma mexicanum. Lineage (NCBI taxonomy): Eukaryota > Metazoa > Chordata > Amphibia > Caudata > Ambystomatidae > Ambystoma > Ambystoma mexicanum. Next base: position 472,324,435 of record NC_090925.1, on the reverse strand, counting down.
AAATTCTTGAATTTCTTGAAATGCATATTGATGTAAGGTTTACACAATGTTAAAATGTATATTTTGTACATTCTTACAGCGGCACCAACAACTCAAGGGATCTACTCCCACCTTGATTTTATATGAGCAGTTTGGGACGAGCTCTCCCTTCACCATTGATTAATCCTCAAACTATATATACTTATGTAGGGTACATACAATGTTTCTCCACACTAAACACTCATTAAGATACAAACACTGCTCATTATCAGGCTTTTGCAATATATCTTTAAGAACTCGCATCTTCACACTGTTACAGGCGACTTCTGCATTTCACCATTTGTTTCTTATGATCATTTCGTTACTTGCATTTATTATCCAGCAATTGTAACGCACAATTGAATTTCTACAATACTTGACAGTTCGTAGTTTCACTTAAGCGCCCCGCCCGTCCATCTCCCCGTTTCCATGGGGATGCGGGACGTGAGGCGTCGGAACGCTGGGCACGCCCGCTGCCATTCCGTTACGCAACGCTGGGTTGCCACGAGAACCGAAAACAACAAAACCACCTCCATTACTGCAGCACACACATACACTAACCAATGTTCTTCTTGCTGTCACGGTTTGCAGCACGTATCGATACGTCTTTACCCGTTCATTAATTGCACTTGCTATAATCTCAACCACAATGACCTCACTAAGACTACATTACTTTATCTCTCGTAGCACAGCGATTCAAGTAAGAAACACACACCGATAAGCCTTGACTCTATCATTAATTGTACCTGATTCAACTTGTAAGCACCGTGCACGCTATGACCATACTAAGCCTACACCATTCGTTCTTTCACAGAACAGCTATTGGAGATAGATGTTTTCTTATGGAAGCAGTGTAAAACTCCCTGGGAAATTATTAAAGGTACTTTGAATAAATCAGAGAAATGTTGCACATGGTGCATAGAACAAGGATATCTTAATTGGCTTATAGTGTACGATACCAAACGAATATTCTTTCTGTTTACTCTTTTCATTTTTTTCTTTCATTCGTAACTTCAAACACTGAAAATTACGTTCACAATGGGTACGTACACATACACTTACCATTTACTATCATATGACAGCTTGTTTTACTCATGTTAATCTGTAAACCTTCATAATGTATATGTATTATGTGCCTTATGATGTATTTAATATCTGATACGTTTTCCTACATGTATTTTACGTTATTCCTGGTATGTTCACCTGTATATATTTTGAATATGAAAGTGTGGTTAACGCCCTGATGAAGGAGTTCCACTCCGAAATGCATTGGCATTAAATTAACCGCACACCAACCTTGCCAGTTTGTTTCTTGGTTTTTCACCTAATGGACTGCCAACCACAAATCCTCAACGTATCTTATTCTGAATACAACTAAAGAAGTTTTTGAAGTTTTGGAAACTTTTTGTAACTTAATAAGCTTCAACAGAACTATCATAGCTCATCAGGAGCCTCACTGAGAGCGCCAAACCTAGCTGGATAGTTTTATCCAACTTCATTTTTGTACATGGGGTCCTGGTGTCAGAGGACCCCATAACAGTCCGGCGGCTCCAGACGTGTAACTACCTAACTAATTAATAGAGAAACCTTTGGATTAACTGAAGGTGGTGCCCACCTCTCTCTCCCTCCTCATCGAGTGGTTACTGTGATAGCCAGCAAAACGTATAGCACGTTTTTGAAATTATTGTTATCAAAAAGCAGGAAATAAGAAATGTTGGCTTCAATTTCAAACCACACAAAGTGCAAATACAACTGTGCCCAAATAGCTCCTCACAATGAGTTGAACATTTCTAAATAAAGAGGACCAATAGCCGCTGAATGTAGGGTGCAAGCAGTAAAAAAGCAGGTTTGCACACTATATCCATTACATTCCATAGTAATAAAATGATCACTGTGTGGTACATGAGCAGGTCCTGTCAATTTCCTTGACCACGATTACATAAATATTTAGACTGTGGTCGAACACAGAGCAACAAAAATGTGCTCAATGCTTTCCAGCTTAAAACCAGTGATAGAAGTGTACCAAAAAAGTAGTGATACTGTGACTCCAGCAGGGTACAGAGTAGGAAAGAAGGGGACAGCGTGCAACACATTTTTTAAGGGTTCCGGGAATGCTGGTTGACTGCCAATTGAGTTGAAACAGATTTCAGTTTAACTGCAAATGATACCCAGTGGTAAAATGGAGACGTGTGCTTTAACTTCACAAAGAACAGTTCCGGTATAGTGAAAATGGTTGCAAAAAGTAGTGGAGCTGTTAATAGTAAAAAAAAAAGAGTAGTGGAACACTGCTCCCGACCATTCGCGCTCACTTTCCACCACTGCTTAAAATGTGCATTATGGTCCAATGTCTACTTACCTTTTACAGTAAAGTGGAGAGAATGTCCTAGTAATAGCGGCGGCAGTAATGACTTTAAATGATATGTTTTTTTACAGTTTACCGGATTCCCACTCTGAAAGTTTCTGCATCAGCCCCCATTAAGGGCTCCTTTCCCTTCTCTGCAGCTTGTTATGAGAGCAGGAGGGTGTGGATGAAGTGTACAGCGAAAGGGCACACACTTGTCCACTTCTCTCACACAGTATTGGCTTTAACAATAGGATGGTCTCGTTTCAATATTTGTTGATATGTTCGTTTTTTCCACAAAGTGGTGATTCCTGATATAATGCTCCCTGGTATACAATCTCACACCAACATTCAGGGCCAATAAAATGCTTAAAACAAAAACTTGCATTTATTTAAATTTTAAAAAGTGAAGGTTGTCCCCTTCCTTTATGTATGGGAAATCACCACAATAAGATAGATAAACTTTGATCATTTGTTTACACCACTAGAATTGGACTGCCTGTGACAATCTAGCTAAATGTATCAGACACGTTCAGTCACATAACAGAACTATTAATGATGTTTCTGATTCTAATTCTTAGAAGAGAATCTAACTTGTAAACTCAATCCATAATTACATTGCGGCTTACCGGTCAGTATACTCAAACTCTCTACAGTTCATTTTTAAATAAAATTAGTTCCTGATAACAAATAGCAGATAGAAATTTCTATTTTCACTAATTTCAAAAACAAGTATTGCTATCAGATAAATGTTGCATGGAAAAATATCATTTACTTAAGCACATTTACATGTATTTGCACCCCTGCCTGAATGTGGGGTTGTGGGTTCCTAACATGTGTATGGAAGTACAATACAAACTAGGTTACATTAGGTAGGTGTTTAGGAAAACTGTGTTATCAATTTACGATGCGCAGCGTTGATGAATGTACTGTAAGGGTGCAGAAGAAAGGCTGACACTGAGGGTTCATCATGGTTGGTATACACTTTTATTCATGAGAGAAAACTAAAACAAAGCCCTGTTTTGCCCTATCGCTATGAGGGGTTTCCCTGCCTTAGACGAAATACCAATCTCAAAGGCAGGATGTCAAAAGGAAAAGTCCACAGTCTGATGTCAGGATCCTATCTCTGTCCCTCACACTTTATGCTAAACTAGATAAAAAGGATAGCTTTCTGATCCAGAGGAAAGGCTCCCTTCCGCTGGACAACAGATAGTTCTGGTTTGAATATTATCAAAGTTCAGTTTCCATTGGTGGTGAGAATGCCTCCCTTCTCCAGCCTTTCTCAGGCTTCTGGTACAGTTCCTCTACTGTTGGGGGAATGCCCCCCTTTCCGAGCATTCTTTAGGCTTATGACACCATTCACAAATTGGTGGGGAATGTCTCCATAACCCAGCCAGCCTTTGTCAGGCTTCTCTTCTGTCTTTAGGGGTCCCAGACACTGGGTGATCAACCTGGCTCCTTTTGCTACCAGGTGCTGTGATGAAGAAGAGTGGTTTGGATGCTTCTCCAAACTGTGCTGTGTCTCTGATCCTGGTTGGCAGACACAGTCCGCTTCTTTACCAGCACTGCGATGAAGAAGATTGGTTTGGATGCTCCTCCAAATTGTAATGAGTCCCTGACCCTAGTTGGTAGACCTGGTTCCTTTCTTTACCACATACTTAGTCTCAAACACAGACTTGGTTTACTTGTCTAACTCATTTTGTGTTCATATGCATTACTTTCACAGTTTTTTATTCTCATTTGATGTCACAATTTGCTCCCTTTGCTCCCATTCGCCACCACTTGGGGGCATGATTTGGGGTTTATTCCCTACTGGACTTTTCCTCCGAACTTTATGCTACCGTGCTGTGATGAATTGGGAGCGCTAAAACCTCATTTTCCAAGCTACTTCCCTTCCGGATCCATTCCAGGGTTTTGGCAGCCAGCATGCTTCTTTAATAAGATGAGTATGCTTCCCAGAATGCCTGGCCCATTGCTTCATCTCCACCCTTGCAGGACAAGTTTGGGTGGAGGATAGGCAACACCTGTGGCTGCAGGTGCAGCAAGCAGCACACCTGAGGCGTGTGCTCGTTAAGCAGCTTTAAAAGCCTCTGTATGCTTCAGTCCAGCGCTGGTCATTGATGCAGTGTTCCTGTTTGTGACTGGTCCCTTGTTCCTGGTTCTTAGCTTTGTGCCTAGTTCCAAGTTTCTATTCCTTGTTCCTCAACCCTGGATTTGATTTCGAATTTATGTGCTTAATTGATTTCTGCTTCCTAGATTCCCTTTCTGTATTCCTCTGTTTACAGGCAGCTTTTCTGAGTGCGTTCCCCTTTGGTGCAGCCCAGTTTGCCTGAGTTCTATTTTTCTTTGACTTTGTCCTTTGCTGCTGTAAACCTTGATGCTTTAGTCTTTCTTCTTTATAGATTTAGCTTCCTGCCTTTTTCCTTGGATGGGTGGGGGAAGTTTGCCTTTGTAATTTCGTTTTCCCTGCTCCTACTCCTTTACTTCTCTTGGAATCCATTCCATGTTTTCCCTTGCACTTCTGCGTTTATTTCCCATTGATTATTAGGTGTGGTGTGCTGTTGTGGCTAGCTCCTGTGTGAATGCCTATGTTTTCCTCACTATTCTATAATCACTATTCCTACTTGCCCCGTGTCTTGAGTCTTATGTATTTAGTTATCCTCCCATTGCTGCTGTAGCCTTTCTGGGTCCCTGTTTGATCAACAGGGTTTGTGAGCTTGCTGACATTCAAGTGGTATTTCCCGTCCTCGTGAGTACTGTTTTTAAGTTCTCTTATCAATACCATCAAGAATGTTAGCTCACAGATCCTGTCGTTGCTTGCCCTCTACGTGGTCTTTGCACTGTGTGTACCTGTAACAGCAATTGTGGGTACGGAGCTTGCCGACTTTCCTTGCAGTCATAAGGAGTTTCTAAGTGCGTACCCCACATCCCTTTTCATATATTTGCATTGTTGTCACACTCTATTTGCACTCCTGGGTTTTAGTATACATGAGTCTTGGTTCCTGTGTGCACGTTGTTTGATTCAAAGCTATTCACTGTGTGATTTTGTGCACATTTTCCTTGCCATATTCATTGCCTTTGTCCTCATCTGACATTTGCAGACTTGGTTTACTTTCCTGCCAATTACTGCTCTCACATTTCTCTTCACACCCTCTTCTGATGTTTGATTGCCCTGGGTTGCCTTCTCTCCAAGTACTGTCATGAAGAAGATTAGGTAACCTTGAAACGTGATACGTCTTTCTCCTGTAAGTGCCCCAGACCCTATTCTCCTTGTTATTGTGCCTTAATAATATTCTTGTGAATGTCTGGTAGGGGTTATCCTCTTCCCCCCACTTTCCATGCACTCCTGTCTTTAGGATTCCTTGTACCCTATTGGGACCCCCAATCATAGATCCAGCCACCCCAATACATTTAGGGTCTTGGCTGCCGCCCTCTAGCCAGTCACAAGATTCCTTGTGTCTCTCTCTTGCTCACCCATTCTCTGGGGATCTTTCAAGTGTGGTGCAGTGGCTCCATGGCTTCTGACCCTCTTCGGCATGTTTCTCTCTGCCAGCCCACGTGGTCCTGCAGTTCTGCACTGCTGACGTTCTCCCGAGCCAGACTCTTTGGTCTCCGTCTCTTTCTGTGTCCCCTGGACACCATGCTTCTTGCCTTCCAGTGTTTTCCGGTCTCCCACTGCCGGAATCCGTGGCAAGCATCTGCCAGGCTCTTGGTTCCTCCAGGGATATGCTGCTCCGGTGCATCCATTGTCAGTTTTTATGTTGGTGCCCAGTAAGGTCTGTGGTTGAATACTAGACCGTTCATGCAAGTTCCTCTGGTGGGTCCCTGCAGATCCGCACCTCTGCCTCATCACAGTTTCTTGGCTTGGATCTTCATGATAGCTACCTCCATTCATCCTCAGCTCAGTTATTTCTACTGCTTGCATCTTATAATAATATATGGAATAGGAGGGAAGGGGTGAAGAGAGTGAGGTTGAAGGAGAGGTGTAGGTGTTCAGTGGATACCGCGTTCTCCCACAATAGTCGTCACTGGTCCCACAGGGGGCTCCCCTCCCAAGAGATCCACCCAGTGAGTACCACCTCGAGGGGTACTATCATGAAGCAGCCTCACCTCCCTGGTTTTATGGGAAGGTGCTCCCCCTACGGAAGTAGTGACGACATCCTGGGATTCCTCAGAGTACTCTATGTATCCATCTCAGAATCTATATATAACACCAATATAACCCTGAGCCACCTTGAATTGCTTGGGTATATTTTAGCTAGAGGGTCATTTCAGTCCAACACACCATCATTGGTGAAATCATAGCATTTATTTGGAAGTGCATATTTTCTACAGCAATTAAAATGCAAAATTCCCTTCCTTTGCAATCTGTCTTTTCAAATATCTATGTCCTTCAGAGGTATCATTATCTCTGTTTAGGCTAAAACGAGTGGCCACCAGTTTACAACCTAAAACATTGGTTATATCTGTGAATTCTACAGGATTCAGTTTATTGTTCCTATAATTTACAACATGCTGCACTCGCTGTGTTGGAAAGTGCTCCCCATTTTACACAGCTCACACAGCACAGAGAATGCATTTTTTGTTTTTATTAAATGTAATCACTGTGAGCATTAATACAATGAAAGCAGCATATGACTCATACTAGAAAACTACAATTTAATATTCTCATTCTGTTAATAATAATGTATGACTGGAAATGTATACTTTTTTTTTACAAGAAGTCAAATCTGACCTGGCTTTAAATATAGTGACAAAGCACTATTGCATGTCACTCAAAAATATAAGAATATTCTTATTTAGACTGGCACCCCCTAGTGGAAAGCACTTCCCTAGCTCCCTCCCACTCCGTGCACCTTGCAGGGAAATTATTCTAGGGGACGTATACCATTTGGGATAATGTTTATGCTCAATTTGAAATAATGTGTTAAGTGGCTGAGCCAGAATGGAATATAGTGGGCCTCATTACAAGTTTGCCGGTCCGGTAACAACGGTGCAGGTAAACTACTGGCACCGTTGTTACCGCAACAGCAAACTACAAGTTCTGCGAGCGGGTGCCTTTCAGCCCGCCAGGTCACTGGTGCCAGCTCGCAGGACTGGATGGATGCACCGGCACCATTGATGAATGGTGCCCGTGCATCCGTCCTCCCCATTCAAATTGAGTCCAATGGGACTCAAATGGGAATGGGGAGTAATAATTACCGGCACCCAGCAATGGGGAATTACCGGGTCTGCTGGGGCCGTAATGCTGCGGTAAGTCCCTATTGCTGGGTGCTGGTAAATTCACGACTCTGGTATTTACGGGGCACGGCTACCGCCAGGGTCGTTATGACCTCCAATGTGTTTTCATGAAACTTCCAGTCAGCCTCTCCTCCAACTCGGAAATGAGCGCTGCTTTGAGTAAAGTTATCCTCATCGATAGGCCCCAATCCTCAAGATAATATCCAGGCTCAGCTCCCATCCATGTAGATTGAGAGTGAGATCCCTATTGCCTGTGTCTTTGCCTTTTAATAGTGATGATATCCCATGCTTTGTTCTGATATTATCAGATTTTTTGATTGGTCAATTATTTTTTTAATAGTCAGCCACTCCCACAGAATACACCTACCCAATCTTCATAGGTTGAACAAATTCATACTTTTTAATGCAAGCTCATTAGTATTCCATATTTCAACGTTGTAAGACAAAAGATGAAATAAGGATTTTTGGGATCTCTGTCACTTATGAACTTTGGGACATGTGGCACGAGTTTGTACAATAGATTTTCAGAAAGTTATTTATATTCATCATTTAAAAATGTATTTATAAATATAAGCCATATGAATTTGCTGCCATGTGGTAGGAAAATATGTCAGTAATAACACACATTTCTGTTTGTTTCTAGGACATGCAGTTGTTGATTTATATAAAAGAAAAGATTTTTAAACACATGGATAATGTTGATTCCAATGGACCATTATTTTTCTACTACAGAATTCCAACCTTATGTTTAATTTCTTAGAATTGTGAAACTACATGTTCAGCATAATATGACATACAAACAGCTCTGAGTGAGTGGACCCATTTTCTATTTTCCATCACTGGACGTCTGGTTGGCTTAATTACCTTAACTGGTGTCAAAGGTGACAATCTAAATGCAATAATGTTACTTTGAATCCTGACATTAGATGAACAGGCTAGATTGTCATGTGAGCAATTCAGATTCTAATCAGTTTAGGACCCTGTAAATTCAGTCTTGGTGGAACTATGAGATGTATTAATTTGAATATTCACTTGAAATGGAATCAGAAGGGTGGGGGTACCTCATGATCTCAGTAATCTTGGTGGCGATTGTCCTTTGTTCTGCAAACCCAATGTGTTTTCATGCTGCTTAAAAGCAAACAAACCTTATTCACCCCAAATGGCATAGCCAAATCGCCTGGAACATTTAAATCTCACCCATTTGAACACGTAAGTAGGGCTGAAGTGGAGTAATTAATTTGCCTAGGATTTCAATGGAGAGTTAGCCAGCATTGCTGAAAGCCCACATTATAAACATACAAACAATAATGTATTCCCTATTTTTAAAGTATCACTGTTATTTTGTAAACATATATTTTCTTGAACCAAAGTTTACATTTCTGTTGAAAAATGAAGTACTATGTTTACACAGGAACATTTCTGACAGCATGGCGTTGTTTACCTTTTTAGATATGTAGCTCCATGATTTATTAGGAACTAGATGTCCCCGGCTATGCATTGCTGTGGCTCAGTCTGGTCAAATGGAAAAGAAAGGCGGGTGGGGAACAGGTGAAAGTGGATCTAGGCCACCTGGCCTAAGCCCCACCCACATGGTGTCTTCCTGCCTGCCGCTCTTTTTCTCACCTTAGCAAGCCCCGCCCACCTTCCTGCCTGCCGCTCTTTTTCACCACTTAGCAAGCCTCGCCCACCTGGTGCCTTCCTGCCTGTTGCTCTTTTTCCCTCCTTAAGGCACCCTCCAGTCCCTTTTCCTTTGCAAATGGGGAGCAGGTGCAAGTGGATCTAGGTCACCTGGCCTAAGCACCACCACCTTCTTAGCCCTGCCTTTTCCTTCCTGCTTTTAACTATTAGATCAAGGGTGTCTCTTGCCCAAGCGTCCGAAGCGAAGGGCAGACAAAGAAAAGGGAAATTCCTGTTTGGACCTGTTCGGACCAGGAGGACCCAGGGCCTGACCCCCTGCTAAGACAGCAGGTATGCATGCACCAACATGTGTTACTCCCTCTGTCCCCACAGGCCATCCCCACCCTCTTTGGTCCCCATGATGCTCTTTTGTGCCCCCACCATTCTCACACACAGGTTTTGCTTGATTCTTCTACCCTGTTCCCCCGCAACCTCCTCCAGCCTACTTCTGCAGGAGTCTGTCCTGATAAATTCTGGTTTCACCATCACCGGCTTGTGGCCAATGCTGGATTTGACATTTATGGAGTTGATTCATTCATGGTGCGTCACCCTTTCTTAACTCTCATCCTGGACTTCCTTTGCATCTTGTACTCATGCCCTGAATCATGCAGTTCCCATCCTGGCTTGCAACATTAGGTGTTACTACTGACTTCTGCAATTGTATTCGCTCTCCCTTCTTGCTTCTCCACTCTTTTGACTGCTAACTCTGTTCTCTTCTCCTTTCCCTTCTCCCTTTTCCTATCTCCTCCCCTTACTTTCTTCTATGCACTTTCTCTATCAGAATTGTCCCTGGACCTCGTATGATAGCAACCTTGTCTGTCCCCTCCCCCTTCCCTTACTATTCCCCCCTCCAGCACTATCTGAAATGTCAACAGGCCTAGTATGATAGTACCTCCCCTACCTTTCTGCACCCTTCTACCTCCCCTCTTGTTTTTCTCCGGCTCTGCCAGAAATGTTGTCAGGCCTAGTACGGTAGTCGTCTGTCTGTCTCCATTTCCTTCCCACTCTCCCCCTCCCTTCCTTATCTGTGTCTGAGTACGATAGTTAATTTCACATCCTTACTGTTCATGGCCTGTAAGAATGTCATTGCATGTTCCCTTGTTCCCTCCCTTGCCTTGAAGCGCTTTGAAACACACTGTGTATAGGCGCTATATAAATAAACTATAATATCATATCAAAGAAAAGAGAAAGCGTGCGTTTTTAATATGTTTAATTTCACAATGCTTGTGGGTAGTTTCTAATGGCTCTGGCAGTTCTCCAAGTTGAGGCAGTTTAATTTTCCCAGTGGCGCAACACATTCCTTTCATTTCTCCATTAAATTTCAGAGCCTTGCAATAAGGACACACTTCAGTCATGGTGCCGATGTGAACATGCCGGCTCAAACTATAATCATCAGTTGGGTTGTACCGGAATGCAAGGCAATTGTAATCGCGTGATTGCTGAGCACAGAGTTGTGTGTGACGCTGATCTGTTTCTCGTTGACGTCTTTCAGCCACTCTCAGCCTGTCACGTTCATTCTGTAGAGAACAAAGCAGATCTGAAGCTGCAGAACGTGATCGCTGTGCTCGTAACCGTGCATCCTCAAGTCTGGCTGCACATCGCTCTGCTGCTTCCTCGACACGTATTTGAGACATTCTAAATAGGAAACATTGAAATGGAATCGTAAAATATATAGTATAGCGTCTGTTGCTTTTACGTCCAACGATGGCGCTGTTTTTCAGTAAAATATTTAGTATAGCATGTGTTGCTTTTGCATCCTACAGATGGCGCTGTTTTTCAGAAAAAGCATGTTTTTACCTGTCACAGGTTTGACAATTATGTATAGAAGGTAAAAAAAACACGCACCTATTCGAATGCAACGCTGTGTCAAAATGTCAAAGCAATCGGTGAAGAACTTTCGGAGATTTAAGATTTTGAACAAACAAACATTTACATTTTTATTTATATAGATTTCCAGTTATCGCAGTGCTAACATGCTTTACTTGCTTGATGCACACAATACTTTCTAAAGACGTACCGTAGATTAACCACTAGTATGTGCTGCCTATTGGTACACACACCATTTTGGATAAACTCAGGGTATGTGGTCATGTCATGTAACAGTACAGTAACCAAAAAGATAACTGGTGGAAGGTTTTGAATACATTGAAATTTCTGGCAATGCTTTGAGCAACCCCCCACACCACTATTTTCTAGCCCATCTTCACCAGTGCAAGAGAGGACGAGCCATATGCGAATCAGTCTGGTATTGCCCAGAGCCATTTCCAGAGGTTGAAGATTAATTCTAAACCTTCCAGCCATCACTCTTTGTTTTGCTTTGTCACCACGAGTGGGATGGGTATGCCCAGACGTTGGCCCTGTGCCTGCTGGGCCCAGAGACCCAATCTACTACTCACTGATGATGCCCAATCATGTCTGGGATGCTTCCGGTCTTGGGCAGAAGGGATGTGACCTAGCAGTCTGGGCTGGACTGTCCCTTAGTGGGTAGGGCAAAGCCTAATTTGCACATGGTCTTCCCCCTTCTGTAATGTTTTGTTATGCAGCAATCGAGGACATGAGGATTCAGAACCTGACATCTGCATTTACCCACAATCTCATGGTGTTTTTCCATCTTCAATAGAATTATACAATTATAAATGGTTATTTATAATGCACTTAATACCCAGAGGATTCTAAATGTGGACCCAGGGATCAAACCTATGTTTCTCTGTGTCGTCTTGATTCCAAGGCAAGCGTGTTGCCCCTGAGCTATCTTCCCGAGACACATTTCACGGAATCACAGCATGCCTGGCTTTTACTTGTGTTCTAATTATGTGATAATGGATTTTCTGAGTCACATCTGCATTAGGTTTATCAAAGGGTGTTGCCATAGATACTAAAAAAACCTATGGTACGTCTAACGCACTATTGTGTCTAGAGTTCTGAATAGATTATATGTTGGGAACTATGAAAACTGCTTGAAGGGAATTTATTTAGATCATACTTTTCAGCATCAAAAACGTACAAATCCCAATTCTAATACCTTAAAAGTGTAGTCTGCAGATGGTGTGATGTCGAGCAATTTGAAGGCAATAATGGAGAAATAGCAGCATGCATTCAAAAAGATTAGAGTGACAGGGTTGGGGATGCGATCAGAATGGTTTTAGCCTTTGGGTGGTCTAGAATAAGAAATAAAAAAGGCAGACTTCATCCTTTTTCACTGCACTACTATTTCTGAGTAAAAATACTAGCCTTTTTAACAATGTTGAGGTTGGGGATGCCTGTCAATAACACTGTCGGAATTAGGTTACTCAAGCAGGATGCAAAAATGGCAATTCTAACATTGACAACCCCTAACCTCAGTGGTGGCGATGGTGAAAAGTCACCAAGAGTCGAGTAGTTTGGCACTTCCTCTGATGTGGATATGGCTTTAGGGAAAGGGATATTGTGCAATTATAATCCTCCTTGGGGTATACTTGAGGTATGAGCATGACACCGACATGCACATTGCAGTCAGACTTCTTGGAGGGCCCTGTGTAGAGCCACAAGGTTGTTGGTGAGTTAATCGTTACCTGTTTCCCTGCAGTTTCTACTGCATATCCGGGCATGACGTCATACCCACAGCAACAGCCTGGTATGTTCAACAAGGTGGGTGGAGTGACCCAACCCAGGAGAGTGTCCTGGTCTGGAGGGTAGATAATATATGAGCTTGGAGAAAAGGTGCAGTTTGAAGTCAAGGAGTACCAGTGCAACTCCAAAAGGGTGGTTATGGTGACAGGAATGATCCTGCATTAATAGGCAAGGGCACATAGTAACCCATGGCAGAGCCCCCAGCCCCCGCACAGGAGACTGCTCATGCTTACATTTTGCCAGTGAAGAGGGGGGACCCATCCTCATGCTATGTTGTGAGAGAAACCTCCCGCATGCCAGGCTAAAATTCAGAGATGAACAGGAGTTAGATCAGTCTGAGCCTCTGAGTGGACTTGGATAGCCATGTGCAGAAATATCTGTGGGGAGGGTTGCTTAGAGGGATCCAATATTGTATGATTAAGAATTTGTGAAAACAGAAAAAGGTACAGATTTGCTTTTTCCATATTCTTTTTCCAAATCCCCCCAATCCAAAAGAGGGTTGTCGGTGTCATCAGTTGGAATTCTAGATGCAATTATCAAGTGTGACAATCCTGACAGGGTATTTCTCTGACCACGCCCCAGTCCATCAAAGTACTTATATAGGAAAGAAAATGCCTACAGCATAGCGCACCATACCTTAGCATCCACAATTCTAGAATTCCACAAGGTAAAAAACAGCCTTAGCAGAGTACATCAAACCGAACAACGGTCCAGTGGAATCGATTGCTGTTTGTGAGCGGCAGGCAAACTATAGATGAGAGGGGTTGTGATGCAGAAATATCCATTAAAAAGGGATAGGCTAGCTCAAGAGAGAATGTAAAAATACACAAAATCATTCAGACCACAGTATTTGAGGTACCCATCGATGGTTAGAAAGCAAGTGCTTGCAGTGGACAAGCAGGAACTCAATACCCTGGTCGTTAAGACGTATGAGTTATTCCTTTTCAAATGTAGTATGTAGCACAATTAACAGGTAAAGAAGACCTCTGGGGGGTTGGCCACTCCATTGAATCCATTAGATGCTCAAATGAGAATTTGAGAGCCGCAAAGGGGAGCTGGATAGTTCGTTTTAACTTTTCCCTGGTTTGTGCAAACATTCCTCTGCTTTAGATATCATGAGTTGTATGCAATAGAAAAAGGTGTTATGGGTGAGGGAATGGTTCATTGGAATCCCAGGTGGCCCTCTGCGAGGCCAGTTCACTGTGCTGGGCGAAAGCACATACTTTTCCTCACTGAAATATCATAGCCGTCTTGAAAGATTAAGCATGGAGAGAAGGGCATTTTGTTACTGAAAACACTCTTCCCCTGAGCAGTGAAACTCTCTACTCTGAGGTTTCTGCTGGATAAATTGCCCCCTGATGTGCAGCCTTCTACAGCTTGTTCTCTTCACCTTCCTGTATCCTTGGCACCCACTCTATGCTGAGGGACAGTGCACATCGCTTTGTCACAATTCTCTGCACTGTGTCACTCTCACTGTGCATGGAGCATCATACTGGGATGTCGGAATAAGACTGTCTTGCATATGATTAATTACAGTGTTGCCTTAAGCTACTCTACAACACCACAAAGTCATTTTCTCTGTTCGAAAGCGTGAATAATGGAGTCTCACGTCAGGCATCATTCTCTTAGTCTCGAGCTGAAGGTTCCATACTGTGCGTGCCAGATTTCAGTTTTGTGGGTTTTTGCAACCGCTTCCTAGTGGCTGCCATTCCCAGCAACCCCCTCCCTGCTAGACCTGTGATTTCATTGTCATTCTATATTGTTCACATTACTTTCGCTATTACACCCCCACACCCGCTTTAGGCTAAGGGATGATGGGCCCTATTTTGTGGGAAACTTTGAGGAATCCCTTTGTAAAATGGACCCCGGAGGTATTCATACATTTGGAGCTCTTTCTATCAAACCAAAGTTCATGTGTCCCAGATCCCCCAGAAAGGCACTTACCGCAATAAAGGGAGTGCCTAGGAAACTACATCTCATCATCTCCCATGTCCTGATCCTCATTGCAAACGCTGTACAATGTGTCTGTGCATGTGAAAGAGAGAGGGAGACAAGGCGATTTAGAGAAAGAGAGAGAATGAAAAATGGTCCATGTCTTCAGGGTTCAGTGGTTGAAGTTCGGGGGAGGAGGCTATGTTATGCATTGTTGTGCCTTGCATTGGCTCTGCAGGACCACCATGCCTTTCAAGCAATGCCTTGCCGTTTGATTTCTTCCAGTGCCTTTCATACCCAGTGTTGACTTGCTGTGCCTTTTCATGTCTTTATTTTCTTTTTAGGATATTCGGACAGGCTATGTCATGCTATGAACAGTCCCACACTACTGGGGCACAAACTCAGGAGCTTCCATTGTAGAAAACTGAGTGGGGCCTCATTTCAGAATGCAAATTGACACCTCACAGACATTACAACCGCAGTGCTACTCATCTTTGCATAGGTTGAAAAGGCAATGGCCACCAATTAATCTGCCTCCAGGATATTAGTAGATTTATTTGAGCTGGAATGGTACTCAATGTCTCTTTTTACGCACACTAACTTTCAAGGTTGCCCTTCCAACTCACAACCACAAGCCATCTGTATGCTCAGAGTGCAAGAACACACCTGCTCAAACATATACCAACCCATCACTACACCACATTATCTTCAGCGGCCGCACTCCAACGCACATCTCTACTCCTTGCTTATCATTGTGGCAGAATTTATCTAGAGTAAGGGACTGGGAATATAACAATGGGGGCCCTTCTGACAACATAATGTACCCAAACTTCAACTTGTGGTAGCTGTAGGAATAAATAGTTTGAATTTCAATTGTGCAAGAATTTTATCATGACCTCAGACTCCTATAGAAAATGTATGCCAGTGTACAAATGATGATGGTGTTGCAGCCGGTGTGTGTGGCTTAGCACTGATGTGAGACACTCTTGACAATCATACAAACCAAAGAAAGGAGTGTGCAGAACATAGCACAGCATAGCATATAGTGTAGTATAGTGTAGGGACTAACAATTAACCTTACTATGCACTAATCCATTAATAATTAATCTTAACCAAACTAATCTAATTAGTGATTATGAAGAGTTAGCCTAGGCCATAGCCCATGGTGCAAACTGTGGGTGCAAACTGTAGGTGCAGACTGAGGGTAATAGCTTAGAAAATAAAATGCACAAATTGATCCAAAGTGTGTGGACATGAGGCTAAGAGTGTGATGAAACTGAAGAATTCATTTTGCAACAACAACTAATTGTTTGTGCATGAAGCTGCAGGATGAGAATGTTGCATATTCATCCTTGCCTGGAGGATCAATGCTGTACAAAGGGGACTACGAAGAAGCAGAAAGGATTCTGGAAAATTACTAGGGTGTGGGCAAGATGGGTGGTACTTTTTAGAAACAATATTCATGACATCACAGGAGGAGGTACCAGAAAGGTTGGTGAAATAATATAGTTTCTGTATGAAAGTATAAGTAAAGTGGAATGGCAGGGAAAAGGCTTTAAAGGAAGAGAGAATAGGAAGGAGGGGTCTTCTGCAGAGAGACCGAGCGATCAAGAGGAAATTTGTGAACGTTTTGGGGATTGCTGTGGAAGACGTGTGAGTTGAGTTGAGTCTGAGCCTGACTGCTGCCATGTGTGCTGAGAGTCTCCAGCAGAAAGGAGGGTAGCGGGTGGCATTCGTTGTACTGCTGTGGCTGACGGGGTCACAGAGTCTGTGTGCTTCGTAAAAGAGGTTTAGCTGTCAGAGGCGCAGACAGAGCACTTCTAAAGCTCTTGGTAAGCATAAGTTACAAAATTAGAGTATAACAAAAAATAGTGATCTCATGCTCTTTTCATACAATACAAATACTGAACAAATAAAGAGGCTTGTTCTCTGTGCACAGTTAGTCACTTGCAGGATTACAAAATCATCCAATAAATTACAAGTGGTACAGATAACTCTGCATCACCTGCCAAGTTCTCTTGTGGGTGGTTTTGAATTTTAAAAAAAGGGATTCAGTGTGTGTTCTGCTGAACTGGCTAGGAATGCATTGAATGTGAAATATTCTGTGTTCTTTTCAGTAGAAAAGAGAGTCCACATTTGCATTTTACTAATGTCTATTTTCCTTATACATAAGTGTTTTATGCTGTTCTAAGTTTCTCCAACTGGGCTTTGATAAACTGCATTTGGACTTTGTCCTATTTTGACCAAATTTAGATAAAGAGTTCTGTTGCAAAACAAAATGTGTGTGGCCTCCCATTGTGTGCCCTGTTTATATTTGTGGTGTATAGAGTGTGAAGCCTGGTGCATCGGATACCATCAGTGGCAAAATTGGTATGCCCAGCACTGTTCTAAGTCATAACAGCAAGCTAATTACCCATGTTTTAGATGCATGCTTTTGCAAGTGGTGGCAGTGCCTTAGAGGTATAAAACACCTTACATAGATGACTTCCACACACAAACCGAGCTCTTCAGATCTCCATGTATCAACAAAGCAGCACACACATTGTCTCCCTCTACAAGAAGAGGCACATGGAAGTGAAACAGTGGAAGAAGTTGCACTTTACAAAGTTCAATTATTATACATTACATCACATTACTTGCCTTGCTGTTTTTCTCCTTTCATATTGAGATTACACTGGATCTACACCAAAGTTCTATCAACTCCAGTATACCTTTTCTTTGATGGTTATATTTACTGTTCAGAGCACAGGATTCTGCTGACTGTAATAGTGGACTGTAATTGCTTGTCAAACCTTGTAACACTGTTGGTGGGAGACCTGTATTACCATTACCGTGTAGTGTTGTAACACTTTCTGTAAGTGATTTAAAAAATGATGCATCAAACAAGTTGAAGTTATATAAATTGCATATACCCCTGTTTCATTCATACCTATCCTTAAGTTCTACCAGGCCAATGTCATTCCTGTCTTATTATATGGGCTAGAAGCCAAACCCTACCTATGGAACACATCTTAGCAAAAATGGGAAGGTCTCATTTGGAAACATGCCCTGGATCTACCAATGAGTCTATCGATGGACAATATTAGATTCGAATTGGGCTTAAGATCATTAAAATCCCAAGCAAGGTGGAAATTGCTGATCCTGCACCAACGTATTACAACAACTCGAGACCATTCCTTATACAAGGATATGAGAAAACATCGGGAGGCTGGTAATTCCCAACATTTGGATAGACTTGACGTGTGCGTGAAGGAATGGCAAGAGTGGGCAGATATAGACTCAAAATTGATGGAGGAAAATCCATTAAATGCCAAAAAAAAAAAATGGGAGGAAATGGACTGGATTAAGACCCTTGAGAAAATTAGATCACGGTCACATCCAAATCCCCTATAAAGATCGGAAGGAAAACTGGGCTTCCTCAGTAAATATCTAATAAAATTCCCAGACTGGAGACTAAGGAACACGTTTTTCAGACTGAGACTGAACATATTACACACCGGGGAAATACTGGAGAGAAGAGGTTTGAGAGCCTCTTCAGTAAGTCTATGTCAGTCGTGTGCCAAACCAGGAAACCAATCAATCAAACATCTGATGATACAGTGTGAGGGCACGAGAAACTCCAGGCTTCAATTTCTTAGTAGATTTATGTCTGATGTAACATACTGGGCACATGACCATTTCTGGGAAAGCCTGATCGATGGTCATTCTCATCAAAAGACGATCGCTGTTGTTAAGATGCTTGAGGACTGTAAGAGAGATCTGTAAAATTCTTTTAAATATTGTCTAAATTCTGTTTGAACTGGTTTGGATGCGAATGTTTCGCTTGTTAATTGTTTTAATCTTTTGTCATTTCTTTTATTTATGTATTTTTAAATTTTTTTTTCCTCTCTTCTAAATATGTATTTTGATTTGAGATTTGTGAAAGGTTATATTTTTTTGGTAACCATATACAATAAAAAAAAAAAAATATATATATATATATATATATATATATATATATATATATATATATATATATATATATATATTAAAAAAAAGATGATGACATGCATGTGTGGTGTCTGAATTATGCTGTGTCTTGGGTACGGAGCAAATATTGTCCTTCATGTGTCGACCAAATTTGATAAGATCAAGGATATATAATGGGCCTTCTTCTTTGAGGGCATGACAAATAATGCAGGACGAAACTGCCCAAAAAGTGATATCTCGATATTCACAGGCCATAGAGTCAAAGGTTTGTTGACCCATGAATATTTGTGGGTCCCTTTTTTGCAGGACAAACTAGAACCTCTTCCCTGTTCACAAGCATCCCTATTTTTCCCCCTATCCGCCTACCACTAGCTAACCCCCCTCTCACCCTCCAAGCTGGCCAAGAATAATGTAAACTTTTTTTTTTTTAGTTTAAGAGTGCTGGAAATAGAAAAACGGTTGAACATGCCCTTACTTCCCTTTTTGGGCCTGCCAGGCCCCAGCAGGGAGTTATGTTATAAGATACTGTGGGGGATGTAACCAACCTGCCCTCCCTTTCAGGGCCTCAATTTCTACCCCTGGGTGACACCATTCATTTTCCATATGAATTGCCAGAAAAACTCAATATGAAAAGCTCAAACATCAAAAAATGCGGCTGATTTAGAAAATTACAAACAATTTTCATCAGGAATTCATGGCTAAGAATATATGATGTGGTGCATTCAATAGATAGAAAAAGTAGGCTTTGAATACTATGTTGCTAGGCCATACTTTGTTACTCTGTTATGTTATGCTTTCTTAAAAGATTTTATTTGAATAGGCCATTTATTATGCACCTATACACAGCTGTCTAAAGGAGCAACAAGACAAAGGGGTGGGTGAGGGTGGAACGATCCTACTAGGCCATGTATATTCAGATTGTGCAAGCACAGGTTATTTATAACACGCTTGGTTTCAAGCATGGATCTTGGATTCAAACCTGTGTTGCTCAGTGTGGTCTTGCTTCCAAGACCCGCATGTTGCCACAAAGCTATCCTCCCTTAACCCTTTGTTACCCTAGTTCAACCTACCGTACCTCTCAGCAAATACCCTAACATCCTAGCTAACAGTGGAATGCCACAATTTGCATTTACTAAGGTCACTAACACAGAAGCCCTCCAAATTATCTCAAGTCTCAAACCTTCAAGTTGCCAAGGCGACACATGCCCGGCAACAGCGCCTCTCAATCTTCCCTTTCATCAGGAATCTCATCAATGCCTTGTTCCAAAATAGCTGCGTCCCGACCGACCTCAAAAATACATAGGTGCTACCTCTATTATAAAAACCTACCCACCAAATACCTCCCAATCACAACAGTGTATAGGTACAGTGCAAGACCTTTTAAATTCAGTAGAAAAAACTTAAGTTGAAGCCAATTTAATGTAATAAAACCCCTGAAAGGTGTGGGAAGCTACACCACCTTAACTATGAGGCTATGACCCCCCCCCGTGGCACAGCCCATAAGCACAATAATTACATCACAAATGACATCACAAATTATATCACCTATGACATCATCAATTACATCACTTGTACATTGTGTGCTAGTGCACTGGTACTTACAGGTGTAAGTAGGATAGATGCAACATTCAACAATATTGCACATAATTGAAGATTGAATTGCAAAGATTGAATGGTTCATGCATTCAAACATACTTCCCCTTCACAGCCTTTATTCTTACACACCAGAGCTACTCGGTATTGAATAAGCATTTACCATAATGAGATACTCAACATATATGAGAAGGTACAGTTTCCGAAATCAATGGTTCTACATATGACAGACAACTTACTGTCAGTATAATGAATCAAATAGTAGTTCATGACCATGTCAAATGGTGATGATGAGGACAAGTGGCTGCAAAGGTCAACCATGTTGAAAAACATGTTCATGATGCAAGGACACAGGCTTATCAGGACTAGAGTAGTTAACATATTGTGAACGGGTGAACGTTGACACCTTTTTAAGTGCATGATTTTGAAACTTTAATTTTGCTACATGTTTTGCACTATGGCTCCCATGAAAATCACTATTGCCTATGCTGGTTAGAGCTAGTGGAATCTGTAATGTAAAACCTCTGGAGATTAAAAGGTAACAGATTCCTGCTTTATTGCATCTGAAATTGTAGATTCCTACGAGCAAGACCAACCTTCTCTAGTTATCCTGCCATTATTTACATTCCTTGAAAATGTTTTTGAACCTTCCAAAAGACAGGTTAATTGCATCCTTGCTAGAATGCGCTCCATATAGGGGCTCATTATGAGTTCCCCGATATCCCACCGGTAATTCTGACAGGGCACCAGGGAGCTACTGTACCGTCTCCACCGCCCAATATCTTGGTGTTATTGGGATATTATGGGCGGTTGAAGATGCTGGTTTGTTTGTTTGATTATTGTATTCACTTATAATGCACACCAAACCCGAAGGTAGCCGGGCACAGCAGTACAGAATATGGAAGGTTTAAGTTACAGGTTACGGATTACATGCAGAGCAAAATATTTACAATCAATTACAGATTATATGTAGGCAAAATATATACAGATTACAAGGAGGACAGCATATACAGGCACTAGCAGGACGTTGAGTCACTAGCCAGAGGGGGTAAAATTAAAATGCACACATGGGCAGCAAATAGGCGGGTCTATAACATATCTACAATAGAAGGTCTCAGGAGTTAAATAAGAGCTAGTGGGCTAGAGTTTGGCAGATTTCAGCATTGGTGTAGTTGGCTCTGAATTTCAGAAAAGCATGCTCCTCACGTAAAGGTTGAGGCAATGAGTTCCATAATTGGGCTGCAGGGACCTGGAAACTACCTCCCCAGCCTTAGTTAGCCTGAATCTTGTTATAATGAGGCTGTTGGCAATAGAGGTTCTTGCTGGTCGGGTGGAGCTTCTCTTTAGGAATTTGTCTGTGAGATAGCTCGGTGCGGCATTGTTCAGAGCTTTGTGAACAAGGGATGCCACTTTTAAATGGATTTTGTTTTGGGTGGACAGCCAGTTGTTTTGGCGCCTGAGCTTGGATATGTGCAATCTTTTGGACACACCAAGCGCTGCTCGCAATGCGTTATTTTGTAGGATTTGTATTCTTTGGATGATAGATTTATTGGCACCAATGTAGAGGGCATTACAACAGTCGAGCCTAGATAGAGTCAGGGCTTTTGCTAAAATAATGCAGTTGTTATCTGAGAGAAAGTGTTTCCCTGCTCTGATGAGCTTACAAGTGTAAACTGTGGCAGATGCCATAGATTTCACCTGTTTGTCAAAGGAGAGCGTGGAATCCAGATAGAAGCCAAGTGTCTTCACCTCCTTGGACACCTTGATAATGTTACCATCAATCTCAAATGAGGTGTAGTCTTGGCTTAGCATTTTGATGTTAGAATGAGCCCCTAGGATGATGAGCTCTGTTTTATCATCATTCAGGCATAGACCATGGGGTGCCATCCATGCCTGGATGATGATATACACCATATTTACCAAGGCCAAATCCTTGTTGTATTCCCCAGAAAGTGGGAGGAGAATCTGGGTATCATCTGAATAGTTAGTGTAGGTGATATCAAGAAGGTCCAGATCATCAAAAAGGGGCTTACTAAATATGTTGTATAGGGTAGGGGAGATGCAAGAGCCCTGAGGAACTCCACACAGGATGGGAATCGGATCAGCGGCTGCCGATGGGGAGAACAATCTCATAGTCCTGTCGCTGAGGAAAGACTCAATCCAGGTTATGTCCTCTTTAGAAAAGTGTGCGGCTGAGTCTAGGTGGCTGCAAAGGACCCCATGGTCCACAAGGTCAAATGCAGCCGAGAGATCCAGCAACAAGAGTAGAGCCATTTGCCCTTCATCTCATAATTCATCTATTTGTGCCTTCAAATCAATGAAGGCAGTTTCTGTGCCATGTTGGGGTCGGAATCCTGATTGGCATTCTCCTAGGAGCTTATGCTGTTCCAAAATCTTTGGATTTGGTTATAAGCAATCTTGTCCAAGATTTTAAGAAAAAAAGGTACTGTCGTGATGGGACGGTAGTTTATGGGTATAAGTGGGTCTAGGGTTTGCTTTTTGAGCAAGGGTAGTACCCAAGATTGTTTCAGATTAGTCGGCACAGTGCCGGACGTGAACGAGGCGTTGACAAGTTTCGAAATAAATGGGGAAAGATCCCTGGCAGCGTCTTTTATAAGCTGAGCAGGGCAGGGGTCGCCCTGGCATTTTGATGGCTTGAGAGAGAGGATGACTTTCTCCACCTCAAGGATAGAGGTTTCAGAGAATGTGCATCGTGCAGCTGGGTCCTGTTCCTTTGAAACAGGGTCTATGTTTAGATTGTTGGTCTGGGATGGTTGAATGAGAGAGGATTTTTTCTTAGCGATTTTCTTTTAGAGCATGGTTATTTTATTTGATAGTGCTTGTTGAATATCAGAGCACCATTTTTTATCTTTGGAACGTGTGTCCAGAATGGGGATGGGTGACTCTAGTTCCTTGAGGATGGTGAACAGTTCCCTCATACTCGTATTAGCATTAGATATACGCTTGTTGAATGAGGTTTGCTTGGCCAGTTAGTTTTCATTTTTATGGGAGGCAATTATTTTTGTGGTCTTCTGAGGGGATTAGCCTCCAACCTGTATCGCAACCCAAGTAGTCGAAGATCCTTTAGTTCGGGGGTAAACCATTTGTTTAGATGGGATTTGGGTTTACTCGGTCTAAGTTTTAGAGGGGTGATGTTGTCAAAGGTAGTTAACATGATTTTGTTGTACTCATTGACAAGTGTTTCGGGCTCTAAATGATCCGCTAGTCAGTTAAGAGTGGGTAAGATCGCAGAATCACTTTGTCCTTGGTGATACTCTTTTTGTTTCTTGTTGGACATGGCAGGGCCATGGTGGGTACTGGTGAGAGTGGTCTAGGGGTGGATAGTTCAAAGAACACGAGGAAGTGGTCTGTCCAGGGTTGTGGGATGATGGATTTGATGTTGGCGGTGCAGTTGTAATCTGCTAGCCAATCAAGGATTCTCCCTTTCATTTGAGTGGGTTCGAGAGTTTTTTGCATTATACCCAGATCAGAAAGAGTGTTGGCGATGGTTGTGGCATTTTTGTCTAGAGGGTCATTGAAACCCAGGTTAGTAGTTGTGACGAAATTTTGAAGTTATTGGAAAGTAGGTTGTAGATATCCCCCTCGAATGTCCCTATAGGTCCAGATGGTCTGTAGATGAGGTGGATAGTCAGTGTCTGGGAGCTAACTAGAGGAGGTTTGATGGTGAGCATTTCACATGATTCGAATACTATGGTGGGCCTAGTTCTCATGCCTAAGCAAGTCTTTGCTATGATAGCAATTCTACCTCCATGCATATTAGTTCTGTCCTGTCTCAATATGGTATAACCTTCCGGAATTGCTAGGGAGAGTAGCGGTCCTGCTGCGTCGTGCAGTCAAGACTCTGTTATAGCAAGAAAGTCCAGGTTATCAATCGATATCAAATCACAGATATCCGTGGCGTGTGACGTCAGGGATCTGGCATTTATTAATCCTCCTTTGAGGGGAGGGGCAGTAGAATGGGTCGGTTCTGTTTTAGTAGAGGTAGTAAGAGGCCTAAGGCTATTGAGGTGAGTGATATTTACCTTCTGGTTGTTAGATCTTTTGTTGTTGGGAGGAAGGGTTCTGGTAAGGGGCTCACGGAGTCTTGTGAGTCTTGCTCGGAGTCTAGAGTTTCTAAAGAGTAGACTATCTGGATTGCTTTGAGACCCATTTGAGGGGCTCAGATCCAGGTGTTCCATAATGGTAGGGGTGGCTAGGGAAGTAATGGTCGAGTTATTTAGAACTCTGATGAACACTGTGGGAGGGCTACTGCCAGCTGTCTGGTAGGTAATGATCAGAAGACGTATGTAAATTAGCAGGCTACTGGCTGTGATACTCATGATGTGGACTTATGTAAGAGGTGGCGTGTTCTAAGGTGAAGTACCCTCTGAGTGGTGGCATATGATTACACTACGCTAGGCTAAATTCAAAATAGGCACAGTGGGCTGCAAGGACTAAGTTCAAATAGGCACAGTGGGCAGAAATCCATATAGGCACAGTGGGCTACACAGGCTAAATTCAAAATAGGCACAGTGGGTAGAATTCAGCACAGGGACAGTAGGCTGCAGAGACTAAGTTCACAATAGGCACAGTGGGCTGCAAGACTAAATTCAAAATAGGCACAGTGGGGAGAATTCAGCACAGGCACAGTGTGCTGCGAGACCAAATTCAAAGTAGGCACAATTGACAGAATACAACACAGGCACAGTGGGCTGCAGAGACTAAGTTCACAATATGCACAGTGGGCTGCGAGACTAAATTCAAAATAGGCACAGTGGGCAAAATTCAGCACAGGCACAGTGGGCTGCAAGACAAAATTCAAAACTGGTAACTCCCCATTCCATGAAGTCCAATTGGACTCCATGGGATGGGGTTGCCCTAATCACTGGCACCGCTAGTAACAGTGTCAGTGATTCAGGCATTTATCTGCCAGTAGGCGACTGATCAGTTGTATACTAATTGACCTTTTTACAATTGACCTTGGGAGAATTGACCTTGGGAGTATTGACCTAATTTAGAAGGTCAATTACGACATATATGCAGGGGGACACCCCCGCAACCACCCACCCAATCCAAAACCCCCTGCAACCGCCCACCCAATCCCCTTATATTATTTATAATCCAAACCCAAACCCAATACATATATAAAATAACTAAAATAATATAAAGGTCAATTGTGCAGAAGGTCAATTAGTACCACTATAATTAGGTCAATTGTGCAAAAGGTCAATTGTAAAAGGTCAATTTGTGTAATACCGTCTGATCTACCGGCAGGTCAGGCCTACCAGTAGATCAGAGCACCTACTGGCAGACTTGTAGTTTTCAGGTCCGGAAAGTTGCTGGTATACTTCATTACGCACCTTATTTCCAGACCGGCAAACTCTTAATGACCCCAAATATCTTCAAATATACTCAAGAAGTTACACCAGGGATGGCACTTACCAGTAAGGTCACTGGGGAGGTCACAGGTGGTATCCTGCATCTGACATGTCCTCAGAGATGACAAATGTGATGTCATTTGTGATGTCATCAGTCTGCTTACGGGCTGTGCAATGGAGCCTCATAGTTAAGGTGGCAAATCTTTGAACAACTGATGCATTTTAGGGGTTTTGTTGCATTAAAGCAGCACCGTAACATCACTTCGACTAAAGATGTGTTCACTGAATGTCATTGTTTTGTTGCACTGAACTTATTCACCTTAACTGTGCCATAATAACGTTTTTTCACTGAATTCAAGGGTTTTGTTTGCTATACCTCCCACCACCTGTAATTCTACCTTTTTTATCTTCTGATAACATAACTGATGCCATATCCTTTGTTATCAATATGAGTTGATCAGCTAATCAACATGCGGTTATGAAGTTTGTCCTCTTTTTTTGTCCACTAGATACAAATTGATTAGTAATGATGTACTGGGGCAAGGAAGAGGAAGTTGGGGTAATGCATTGGATAATTAATGAGTTTCTGGGATGAGCGAAGGGTGGATGAGGGTAATGCAACAGATTACTAATGGTCTGTTGGCATGAGGAACAGGGAGGAGGGGTAATGAGACGTATTACTAATGTGGTATTGGGATGAGAAGAAATGAGGGGGTAATGGAGAAGTGGCTTGAGGAAGAGAGAGGAGGCATAATAGCGTGCTGGGACAAGGAAGAGTGAGTTAGTGATAATGAAATTGATAAATAATTGGGTATGTAATGCACTAAACTATTAATAGGGTTCTGGGATGAAAAAGAGGGAGGTGGGGTAATGTCACAAATTGCTATTGGAGTACTGTGTCATGGAATAGGGGGCAGCATAATGCAATGGGTTACTAATGGGGTGTTGGGATGAGGAAGAGGGAGGTGGGGGTAATGCAATGGATTACTATTGGGGTACTCAGACAAGGAAGAGGAAGGTTGGGTAATTAAGTACTGGGAGTTGGAAGGGAGTGTTTTGTGTAATGGAGTACTGGGACAAAGAAGGACGAGGTGGGGGTAATGTGATGGATTTCTAATAGGGTACTGGTATAATGAAGAGAGAAGTGATGGTAAAGGTAACATTACTAATGGGGTACTGGGACAAGGGTGGATAAGTGGGCGTCTATGGAGTACTGGGATGAGTAGGAAGGGTGGGTTACGGTAAGATTACAAATGGGGCTATGACAAGGAAGAGGGAGTTGGGGTAATGCAATGAATTTCTAACAGGGTAATGGGATGGGGAAGAGTGAGGTGGTGGTATAGGTGGGATTACTAATGGTGTACTGGGATGGAAAATAGGGAGAGAATAGTAACAATAGATTTATTAATGGGGTACTGAGATGCGGAAGAGGGAGGTGGTGGTAAAGGTAGGATTACTAATGGAGTAATGGGAGGAGAAAGAAGCAGGTGGATATAGGCAAAGGTTTACTATTGCGGTACTGGGGTGAGGAAGAGGGAGGTCAGGATATGCAACTGATTGCTATTGAGCTACTGGGACGAGGAAGAGGAAGATGGGGTAATGGAACAGATTACTGATGGATTGCTGGGATGTGGAAGGGCAGGTGGTGGTAAAGGTAGGATTACTAATGGAGTAATGGGAGGAGAAAGCAGGAGCTGGATATATGCAAAGGCTTACTATTGAGGTACTGAAGTGAGGACAGGATATGCAACATATTTCTATTGAGCTACTGGGACGAGGAAGAGGGAGGTGGGTGTAATGCAACAGATTACTGATGGAGTGCTGGGATGTGGAAGGCAGGTGGTGGTAAAGGTAGGATTACTAATGGAGTACTGGGACGAGGAAGAAGGAGGTGGCAGTAAAGGTGGGTTGAGTAATAGGTTACTGGAATAAGGAATAAGGAGGAGGGGATATGTCAAGGATTACGATTGGGATACTGGGACGAGGAAGAGGGAGGTGGCTGTAAAGATAGAATTACAAAATGGGTACTGGGATGAGGAAGAGGGAGGATTTGGTTATATTAAAAAAATTCTATTGTGGTACTGGTAAAAGGAAGAGCGAATTTGAGTGTACTGCCACCGATTAGTGCTGGGGCACTGGGGCAGGAAAAGGGAGGGTGGTATATGCAAAAGCTTCATACATCTCGTTTTTGTTGTTTAGAAGAGATTCTTGGAGCGCCAATGCACTTGTTGCTCCTTCTCCTTACCACCTCCACGGAATTGAACATGTCCCTCTCCATTCGCTGTTGTGCTGTATGCTGTGCAACCACAAAGAGTTCATACATGCAAAGACAAGACAAAATTAAACAAGTAGTTTTGTGACCCGAGATTGCTTTATCGTCACCACTGGTTCCTCAAAAAAGTTGAACAAAGAAAAAAGTCACCAATAATTAACCAATTCTTGCTTATAAAAGTCATTAGCAATGGCTTACGATTTAGAATGAAAATAATTTGATGATCACATATAGACCAAAGTATGTATCCAGATTGTAGTCAATCACACTTTCAGGCAAGCCACAAGCGCAAAACATGAAGTAGAGTTGGTTACTGTCTAGCCTGCTTGCTGCCTTCAGACCATTGCATGCCAATCTCTGTTATCCTTTTGACCTGGAAGTAATTGGTTGGCGAGAAATGATTTCAGCAAGTGCTTTTCAGGAATATATGCACCCACGTCTTTAATTCAGTGGATAACGCGACTGGAATTTGTTCTTCTATTGCAGCTTTTTGTGGAGAAGAAAAAACACAGAACGTCCAGAGAAGCATATATTGAACTAATACTCGCATATGACTGACTGACTGACATAAAACCCATTTTTCAGCATTGAATATCGCTGGTGGAAATCTTTGCAACTTTGTTAAATTAACTACGTTTTGCGATACTCTTCATGAAGTGTGTAAAAGCAAAGTCCCACGCCTTTGCACAGCCCTACTGGAAAGTCAATGCTGCATATCTCACAAACAAGCAAGCTCACCACTCGGCCTCGCGAACATTTTGAAAATGGACCTGAGTCAGTGGAGGGATCTTTTATAGAATATCTGTCTCTACTGCAAGCGTGGGACAGGTTTTCAAACTAAGAACCCTCTCAGGATATTCATCTAGTTTGCAGAATTCATGCATCCAATCTGAAGCAATGAATCTCCTAAATGAAGCCTGTCCACCGTATGTAGAGCAGAGCCCACTAGGCTCGGAGGGAAGGAGGTTCACAGTGCAGCCTCACAATTGGAGAGCAGTTTATTTGTTGGAGAGATTTGAGAAGTCTTTGGAAGAGTGCTGAGGAGTGCTTTCTGTTTGTCACATGTCCTTTGTGTAGTATATTTTTGCTTAGTGTGTTTTATAAGCAATTTGTCTGGTCCCCTTTGTTTAAGTATTTATTCAGTATGTGTCCGTGTCTTGTGCTGGTTTCCCTTTATAATTAACACACATATTTGCCTTTTCCTCTTGTACCTCTCCCCTTGAGTGCCCCTTTTTACAAATTGAATTGTAAAAAACAAAATGACCATGCCTGTGTGTTTCCCAAAAAACACACAAAAATATTGCTTTTCTGTTTGTTGTATATGCTTTTTTCTAATATTATTATCAGGTATTGTATTGTAGCAATTGTGTTTGTAAATTATAGTTGTAGTTTGTAGATTGTAGTTGTCAATTTCGATTGTAGAGTATAGGAGTGTAGATCGTAGTTGTAGGTTTTAGCTTTGGGATTGTTTTTTTTATTCAATTGTCTGTTCCCTTGTTTGCAAACTTGGGGTTGGACTGATTCTCAGGGTTGTCGGGTCCACAGTTCACAGTTCTTAGCTGCAATGCTGGGACGCAAAATAGCTGAAGGCTGAAGCAAGAGAAAGAGGAAGAGCTGTGTTTCTCTTCACAGGATCAAGAGGATTACCCCAGGATTGATCAGGATGGGCACATAATAATGTTTGATGGTTCAGTTTTGTGGATCCAAGCCACAGAGCAACAATGATTCCTGAGTCAATGGTTCAGACAGAGGCAATGGGGGAGACCCCAGTAGGGGAGAAGATGAATGTCCATCGGAGGAGACCCCAGCAGAGGCAAGTAAAAAGGCAGCAAGGGAGAGCCTCATGTGGATGCCTACGCTGAGGCCATGGAGGAGCAGACAGGTATTTCTGTTGTGTGGGAGTATGAGGAATCTTTAACAAGGACCCTAGAGTGGGTATTTGGTTTGGGTTCTTACAGGGTGTGGGGACATATAGGATGACGTTGGCTCCATGTAGCAGGGTGAGAGAGAAGCTGCCACTGGCGATTAGGAACCAAGTTCACTTGTGGCACAGGAGGGTGTGTCAGGGGCACATATCCTCACGGGATACCATGCAGACACAAACACTACCCACTTAAGCGGTGGTGAGGAGGATGGTCAGGCTCAACCCAGGGCCAGGGTGCAGCACAGATACAACATTGGGCACACCATGTCAAAGCCCTTGCACCTGTCTAGTCTGCCCAATCAACAGCAGTGTCAACTGTGGACAGCGGCAGACCACTTTTGCTAGTGCCACCTTCCACAAGTGATTTGTGGTGATGAACCACCACAGACAACACACAGCTTTGGGAAGGACCCCCTGGACATGATCATGTTAAATTGGGGCCACGTCCTCCTTAATTGTGACTGTTGGTTCCTTCTGGGGTGCTGGGCTGAGTAGTGGTTGTGGGCAGTCTGAGAAAGTATGTGGGAGAACAACGCATTTCTATCCAGTACATTTATTGTGCAATGGGGAAGGGATAAGGTAGTCATGAGCGGGGACTGGCCTCACAGTGGGACTCACCCACCTGCGAGAGTGACAGCAGCCTGTGGGTGAAATGGAGTGGATGGTGCACCCTGTGAAAATACCCAACAATTGTATTCAGCAGCTGTGCCCATTGAAAATACCCCAAAATCTTAGTTGCCAGCTTCATCAAGACAGAATTCCCAAGATACTTATGGGGTGACTACACCATGTAGAACATGAAAATCTTTGACAAGTATTTGATGAGGATTCCAAAACATTACTTGTAGTATAGTCAGTGTATTGGAATGTGAAAGGCAGCAACTGGTTAGGGCTACTCAGTCACAGTCACTACTGCCGCTATCTGTTTCCCAATCTCATGCACTGCAAAACAACCCAGCTCCATCTTTCAGTGTCTGATATGTACCAAGCAACAAAGCATTGTCATCATCTTCCAAACTGGGGTGGTGTTGGGTATGGATAGATGTTCCATAGTCTTCTGCAATGAAAGACAATTCATTTTTTATAAATGTCTATTGTTCAACATGTACCACTGCAAGTCTTCTCCTGTGGTAAGAGACAATTGGCCTGGTTGCACTAAACATTCTTTCAGACAACAGGCTTGCAGGGGGTGGCACTGAGCAATTTTAAAGCAAGCCACACAAGTACTGCTGGTCAGACTGATCACTTGGTGTGCCAATACTGCAATAGGCCAACATCCCTTCCCATGGGAGAAGCGTTCAGTGGATAGGCATCAAGCATCTGTGTGACTAATGGTCAGTTGTTTGTTCCTGATGAACCATCTGTATTTAAGACTCACAGAAGCGGGTGTCCCACAGATTCTTCGACCTGTACTATGCTATCCTTGCACTGCTCTTAAAGACTTTGAAAGGTGTCAATTATGTGCTTCCCATTAATGCCACCATCATTCATAAGCCGGGCTTGCCCCGTGTACTTGCAACATTTGTGCTGATTGGTGTCTTTCCTGCAGTCTGCATTCTCCCAATAATTGATGTTGCAAGCACTTCTGCAAAAGCATCCTTGCACGTTCACTCAGTTTCCTTTCCTTGTGATGCTTGCAGCAAGGCCTCACCGCCTGTAATATATACGGTTGAAAAGTGCTGCTTTCACTTTTAAACATGGGTCCACAAAGGAAGCCAGCAGGTTCTCAATGTTACCTTTCAATCCAGCTACCCGAGGTTCACCACTGAAGGTTGAAAGCAGATCCTTTACTAGTTGTGTCACATCGGCATCACCTGGCAAGACACAGGCCCAAGCCATGTTGGTAAGGTTGAGATCAAATATATAGATCAGAAGGATATTCTCACTCAGGGATGATTTGTGATGGCTCACATGATTGGTAGCCTCCCTAAAAGGTGGTAGCACAGAGAGGAAGGACAGCAGGTACAAATAATAGAGTGCTAACAATTCCCCACCTGGAGCTCTGGCATAAGTGTTACAGTAATCAGTGATGGAGTTGCTCTGCTCACTCCCCCTGCATAGAATGTGCAATCTAGTGTTTCAACAGGGTGACCACTAATGTCTTTGTGTTGTGCAGTGGCCACTTGTGTCACACTTGAAGTGTGGGTAGTTGATTTTTGGGATGGTAATCACAGCTGAAATGTCAGCTGATCTTCTGAGCAACAGCGACCATTTCTTTGACAGGCTGACAATTGCTGACTAAGCATGTAGCCACAACATAAAGGAAGTTTGCGGAGTCATGCATTGTCTTGCCAACTCGTAAGGAAGCAAGGACATTTTTCGATTGCTGCAATAAACCTCAAATGCAAACTACGCGGCCTTAGCCATTGTGTTTCCACCTCCTCCACATTGTTTAAAATGTTAGCACCCCTGTGGCCAGACACATCATTTATGGGTCGCCAGGGGTTGTAACTGCTACTCCTGAGGTCTCCCTTGCTACCCCTCAAATCCCCATGGGGATCTCCTAGACTAATTACGTGGACGACACGCAGATCCTCCTCACCCTGACAGGCGACTATGACACTGACTCCAAGACCCTCAACATCATCTACAACACCATCCAAACCTGGATGGCTGCCAACAGCCTCTGTCTCAAATCAGACAAAACCAAACTCCTGCTTGTAGGCTTACCTGACACTCTCAAAAAACTTGACAACCAGTTTAGCCACTTCATCATCGACTCCATCAAAATTCCAGTATCCGAATCAGTAAAAACCTTAGGCATCTACCTGGACTCAGGTTTGTCCATGACTAGACAAGTGAATGCCATTGCCTCCTCGGCTGCCTACCATGCCAGACTCCTCAATGCAGTCAGACCCTACCTCTCCAACGATACCTGCACAAACATAGCAAGGGCTATCACTGGATCATGGTTGGACTACTGCAATGTTCTCTTCCTATGGACCTCCACAAAAAACATTGAGAAACTGCAAGTTATTCAAAACAATGCCTTACGCGCAGCACACAGCATTTCCAAAAGGGAGCACATCTCTACTGCGCAAAGAGCCTCCCACTTGCTCCCCATAAAAGAGAGGATCATCTTCAAAGCCTTGACCCTCACCCACAAATGCATTCACCTCGCCGCCCCAGCATACCTATCGCAAAGTATCCACCCTACCTCTTCCTCAACACCAACTAGGACCCACTATGCCAACCTACTCACCGTACCTATGGTAAAAAGAGCAAGAGCAGGTGGTGCCAGCTTCCCCTACCTAGCGGCCCTGCACTGGAATGCCCTCCCCACTGCCTTGCGAGCTGAACCTTCACTCACCGCCTTCCGTAAAACCTTGAAAACTACCGTATTCACCTGATCACCTTACCACTGTCATGACGCCCATCCCCTATATGGATATTTGAACGGTGGGGAGTCATAATGTCGAAAAAAAAATGTCGACAGACAAAAATGTTGACAAAATAATGTCGAAAAAAAAATGTCGACTTTCGTTTTTTTTAATTATATATTTATTTTAGGGGTTCGGGAGTAAAAAAAAAGGGAAAAATTAAAAAAAATCAAAAAAAGGGGGGCTGGGGGGGAACCCCCCCATTTCAAAAAAAAAAATGCATTGAAAAAAAAGTCGACATTTTTTTTTTCGACATTTTTTTTTCGACTTTTTGACTGTCGACATTTTTGTTGTCGACATTATGACTATAAACCATTTGAACTATGTACGTTTTATGCATAACATGTATTACTTCTCTGTGCTCCAATGTTGTAATCTATGCATAATGTAACTAAGCCTGCTGCAAGTAACAGCGCCACAATGCCCCTGGGCTGTCTGTGTGCTATATAAATGTAAAAAAATAAAATTAAAAATAAATAAAATAAAACTGAAAAAAATAACAAAATTAATTAAATGCAAGCTCCTTGGCTGTGGTCAGCGTCATTTGGCTATTTGCGTCTGGAGTGGGTGGCTTTCTTGTTCAGGCCTCTTAAAAATAAAAAATAAATAAAAAAGAGAACAGGGGTTCCACAAGTCAAACACTTTCATCAGTGACGCTAAAAAAGAAAGAATAGGAATACCAAATAATGTGTCTTTCTGGAATTCTATACAATAATTGCTGGACTCATTAAAGGTTTATTTCAGGCACACTTCAGGGGGTGAGTCACTGATTTAGTCTGTTCTTAAACACCTTAACTCAGCCTTTCATCCTTCTGAGGTCGATAAATGAGTACCCACACAGTTGGGGGATATTGTATGTATTCTATATAGAGCCTAAGCGTAAGTGCTATATAATTACACATCATTATCATTTGGCCATGGACGTCTGCTTGAATTTACATTAATTAGGTAATATGAGCCTATACACACTGATCTTAATGATACATATGGGGATCCATTCTTGTATGAAATGTATATCACATCATAGTGATATCGTAACCATATTTTTCCTACTGTACTTAGGAACAATGCTATGTGAAATAATTTCCTGTTTTGTCAAGGGGTGTAAGGTCATGTTCCATCATTTCCCGTGATATCACTTCAGCGTGGGGTCAAATGACACCACTTCCTATTATGTCATCAGAAGTCAAGTGTCGTTTGATGTCACTTCCGCTACCCCTGGAATTTTGGTAAAATGACGTCCCTTCCTGTGGCTTCTGTCCTTAAGTGATCTTGCAATTACAAGGTTTCCTGCTGCAAAATTACATTTACCTGCTGCCCCCTGAATTACTCTAGTATCCCTTTTAGCTGTTGGAGGAAACAAAAGCTACCCATTGTGTTGTCACGGTCATGCCACTTGTCCAAGGAGAAGTGAATTTGATTATTTCTACCTACGGTTGGCTCAGGTGCCCACCCCACTGTAGTCATACCTGGCCATTCCGGTACCACTTTGAGAGAGAAAGACATTGCCGGTTAACTCCCGAGCGGCGATCAACATTTCCCATAAAGAGTTGAAATCCAGCTTTTTCCACAATTCAGCAGGACAAGAGATCTATTGAAAATATTATAGCCATGGATATTTCTGAGAAAACTCAAATGCTGCCATGACACTGCCCTGGTGCAGTGGGCGTTCACTGCTATGCACTTCTGGGGTACAGGGTGTAGAGCTTGGAGTGCTATACCCAGTGCCAAACACAGGTACAGCTGCAGTATTTTCAGGAATAAACGTGCAGACTGGCAGAGGTCTGCTGCTTATCTGATGGCACGGAGAGGCATGCATATGGGACCCCATAGGTATTGTACCCACGTTTGGCCCAGTCTTCCTTTTACAATATTCTTCCAAAAGAGCATGCATGTTGCCAGGTTTGGTTGCTTTTAATTTTTTTGTAAAGTAAGACTTTCATAGTGGGCTAACAGAGCACTGGCTGGATTCATGTGGTGGGCTTTATGCTGCTGGGCCGGTAGAACTGGTGGAGTTCTGGATGTCATGTAATGATGTGGATGTGATTTCTGATCTGTAATGGGAGGTCTGTTTTTCAAAGAAGCTATATACAGGTGGCAATCGAGCTTCAATAAATACTACAGAAAATGCACATAGTCTGGTGTCATTCTCGTCTTCCACCACAGTTTCACTGTTTTCCAACAGCCATTCTTGTTCCCATCCAGGCTCTGATGAAGCATACACTGTAGGCCTCATCACAAGTTGGGTGCTAACCCCGGCAGTATTACCGCCGGGGCTATTAACCCTACCGCCAATCCCCCTGCGCTATTAGCACTGGATCACGGGTTTGGCGGAACAGTAAGTGCCCTTTAAAATCAGCTAAATTGCAGCGGATTTGCCCCCATCTCAGAGCTGGGGGTAAATCCGCCAAGTCCGTGATTTGGCGGACCCCTAAATGTGGCGGTAATAGCGTTACTGCCGCATTTAAGGGTTACTGCCAAACTCGTGATGAGGCTGTGTGTCTGGTTAATCATCATCTATTTCATCATCTTTACAGACTGACCCAGTGCATGGGGGCAGCAGAGATAGAGACCTGAAATATTTAGACTCCTCCTGATGTTCAAATAATTGGTCTGTTCTTCCCTGATCTTCCATAAATACAATCTTCTCACCTCCCCTTCTAGTCCCTAGATGCTGGGAGGAACTGAACGTGCACTCTCCTCTGTCAGTGAATACTAATTGTCACAATGCAATACCTGCACATGTTCCTGTATTGGCTCAGTGACCTATGACAGGGAATTGGAATGAGAGTTGGATGTTTCCCTCAATTAACCACATACAATTCTGGCCTCCTCAGGGCACACAACAAATGATGCATCAGGAATGAAAAGACCATGAGCAGCACATCTCCCCCTGCCTCTTTCTTATTTGAGTGTAGAGGTGGTGTTCCAAAAGTATCAAATTGTGTGTCACCCACCTCCCTGAATCTTTACTGACCCCTCCCAGAAAAATCACGTCAGCGTGACTATCCCACAACCTTCACCCAGGAATTCCCAGCTCATCTCATTGCTCTTCCCACGTGTCACCAGATGGCATGTGTCTCAATCACTCATCCCTTTGCGTCAAGAAACAGATACTTAATGATGTATCACCCATCTCCCTGAAAATCTGCTGTGCTCTCTCAGAAAAAGCATGTGAGCGTGACTCTCCCACATGCTCGCCTTAGGGATTCCTGTTACCTCCTGTTTCTCCTGCTTCACTGCCCAGGTGTCACCTGATGCCATATGTATTTTCCATTCATATCAAGAGATGGGCACTGACTGGCATGTCAACTGCCTGCCGGAATCTCTATGGCTGCTTTCCAGCAAAATCAGGTGAATGTGACTCTCCCACAAGGTGCTCTCAGGGATTCCCAGCTACTCCCATGCCCAATCACAGCTGTCACCCAATGGCAGATGTCTAGCCCAGCTGCATCAAGAGACACAAACCGACTGGTGTGTTCCCAGCTCCCTGAATCTCTGTAGCTCCGTCTCAGCAACATCATAGGAGCATGACTCTCCCACGATAAAGTCCAGTGATTCCCAGTTCCTCCTCGCTCCTCATTCCAGGTGCCATCCAATTCCACATGTCTCACCCACTCACTTTAAAAGACAAAAACTGATTGGTGTTTAACTCACCTCTCCAAATCTCTGTCGATGAAATTCGAGTGGTTCGCCCATTCCAATTCAGTAAACGTGTCCCACAGTGCCACACAAGCAATACCAACCCTCAGAGGTCACTCTTTCACTGGTTACAGACACTCACTTCCTCTCCTTACCCTTTTTCCTACAATTATTCTAAATATCTCTAAACTATCCTAACCCAACCTCCAGCAATGAACTCCTGCATCTCTGAAAGTTGCCTGAAACTGAATGGGAGTTCCAGCCACATGTCCCCCCCTAACATGCCCCCCCCTTTAAACCATGTGGATGAACCTAAAACTAACATTTCAAAGTATTTGTCTGATGCTCGTCCTTGATAATTCACCCAAAAATTGGTTGATTTGTCAAGGAAGTTCGTCCAGGCCTACCCACGCCAACCGGGTAGAACACTAAGATTGGCGGCAGCACAGAAAGTAAATTAGAACCATAAAAGAAATGTGCTTCTACACGAACGTGCATTTGCAAATGGTTTGTAATTGTTCACATTCTCTGTTGTCACATCTATGACTGTGCCCATCACTGTTGCTCAATGGCATACATGTATACTTTCACTCGCTTTGAAGCAGTTTACTGCAATTTGTGCAGTCTAACACTTCTCAATAATAGACAGATTTTGCTTAGCATTCAATGGCCCTTTCTCTGGAACAATTTGTCATTGAAACTTAAATCACAATAATGGTATCTACGATTCAATAAAGCGCTACCTGATACATAAAACAAAACTACAAGGATTAAGAGACACATAACCCACTAATCAAAACCTCACATTTCTGCATACTTAATTCACACAAAAACCCACACAACCACTTCTCTCGAAGCAAACCGCACAGACTTCACCACACCGCCACAACAAACAATCAACACATAGATCTCAACCACAGCGCGTGATGACTCACTTAGATCCTATATGCACATCCAAGCTCAGCACACAGTGAAAACCGAACTGAAGCTGCCAACAGGACACCCACCATATTCTCACTTTCCTACGCTCTCTTCACCCACTAACCCATCCCCCATCTCTTTGTTTACAGAGCCGCCTGAGCACCTAGAGACAGACTCTTTTGTTGACGGTCCGCTGTATAGATACCTTTAAACATTTAACATCAACTAAAACCTGAAGTCCTAAAGCAGGCCATGGACTGATCCATCATGTGTGCTGGGCCTGTAGGTACTCTCACTGTAGTAAATCTCTGTGCTAATACTCTTCTATGACTATTGCTAATGATAACCAGAAAAGTGCTTCTCGTGTTTTGTGAATGGTTACCTAAACTCAGCCCATCTCCTTTTTGCCCACAGCAGTGCAGTGTATTCGGTGTAAGGTCAAATCAACCTGTACCACTCCTTCACTACCCATGTACACTTCCCCACCCCACTGCTGCACTTCAACGCCGTTCTCTGCGTGTTGGTGCATTACAAAGGTACAATCTAAAATATACAGCATTTATAAATAAAAAGAATCTAAATCAATATGGGGGAGACAGACAGCCCCGGGGTGCCAAAAGCAATGTATGTGTGATGCTGGTAGAGACATGTTTTGCCACTGTCTGAGGCAATGCTTAATTTGCAAAATAATAAATGCCATGGCCCAAATATTTCCTCGCATGCATTGGACACATTGGGGCAGGTTGCTATGTGCCGTTGTTGCCACCTCCCACAGCTGCCCACCCAGTATCATCATATTTGGGGTTAAAGCTGCAAGTCACACCAGCATGGTTGATGCACCGACTATGGCAGATATGGGATTTACAAATAACAATTCAGCCAAAATGTGACGTGCTAGTTATATCTTGAAATGAGACACATGATTTATTCCTTAGGTGGCAAAAGGAACTTATTGACTGTCTAGCCTCAGAAAACGGAAGCATGCTTTCCTCCTATGGTTTATAAATGTACAAATGCAGGCACCACTTCCAATGAACTCTTCTGTCATACACTGCAGCAAGATCTTGTGTAGTTGGCACTCAGGACAAGCACTCCTCCTTGTCAGTGGCCTTTTGCGTGGTATTGCCCTGAAGTTGGTACTGCTGGCTTTGCTGTTGTTGTCAACCCACCCTGCTGTGGCATTGCTGCTAGTTATTATAGTAGTGGAGCTGCATCAGTGTTATGCAGGCTGAACGGAGCGATGCACAGGCATGGCGAGCATGAATGCATGGCATTGTCACTTTCCACCTCTTTGGTAATCATGAAAATGAATAACTAGCACCACTGCTACAGCACGAGTCATCATGTTCATGAGTTACAATGAGCGGCTCAAATGCAGAGACATGAGACCAGGGCAAACTGTTGTTGCTTCTTTTGTGACTAATAATGATTGACAGTTAAAGTAATACAGTTGTTAAAACTGCACATCATTATTAAACTGAGTCTGGGAAAATAAGTGCTGGGGCGAAAAAATAAGTGCCAGGGCTGAGCCCTGGCAAACACCCCCACAACTTAAGTGCTGGTCTGAGGTAAGCAAGGTCCTCAGGAGCTCAATGAGCCAAACATATTAAACAGACCTAGAGCCCACATGGGCGTTACCATCTGGACCATCTGAGGCCCATAGCTCTGGTTATTTCATGGCTACCAATGCTATTACCGGACGTTTCCCAGCTCCATTGTAAACAGGCACACCAGAGAAGCACGCGCTCGGACACTGAAAATCAAGCACAGTGATGTCATTTTTGGCTGCCATTTTAACTGTGCCACAAGGGAAAGATCTTGAAATTCCAGACACAGAAGCTGAAATCATTAAAGTTACAATATATGGTAGAACGAATCGAGAATCCTTGAAATAGCAACGCTGCAATATGACCTCGTTATTTAAAGCAAATCTTATTTTCTAATTTAATTCTTAAGTTCAAATAGTGAAAGCATATTATTTCCATGTAGTCTGCACCATAATCGGTTTTTTGAAAACCTGACACTTTGGAAACAGCTGTCGCGAGATGATGGAGCCGCCATGCAAAGACAGGTTTCATTTTGCTTCCGCTCGAGGCGCAGTGATGTCACTGTCATCATCCTGATGAGCTGCTTCAAAACGCTGGAAACTGCATGAGAAAAGCAAAACAGAGAGCCGGATGGCTTCATGAATTTCTTGCCAGCTGTTCAAAAACAGCAGAAACAAGAGTAAGATGGCAGGCACTACTGCAGGCCGACGTGTCGCCTCTGGAAGTTAATATCCACCTCATGTAGACGTATTGTTATTTTTTCAGCGGGGATTCATGGAAGTATCGGGATTGCCATGGTTCTGCTTTAGTTGGTGCAAATGAAGATCTAGAGCTAAATTGCAATTCTGTTTTTATTGCGCTTCAGCAGTGCTAAATTTCACATGCAAATAATGCATATTGTCTAAGATTTTAAAAATATGTATCTGAAAATATGATTGACAATAGGAACATATTACCGAGTGCAGTTCCACTCTGGCACGGCCCAGTTTTGAGTTTGCGCTTTTAGGTGGCTCAGCCACCAACAAGCCAAAACGATTGCATTAGAGTAGAGATAGGGAGAAATGGCATGTCAGAGACACAGAGCTTGAAGGTGTTGTTTGGTTATTTGCTCACCCATTGACTGCTCCTGACCACGCTAATCCCTATAGACATTCCCAACCAGTTCCTGGCGCTTCCCCAAAACGCCTCCTCATGGGAACTCTTTGAGCTCTCTTTTATCAAGCTTTACCATCAAACTTTGCACTCGAAGTGCCTGCCAGTGTGTTTGCAAATCAGTCTTCTGAGAGTTAATGGTTTAATTGGAGCTGTAAAAAACGCTACTGGTGTAACACAAATGCCAACCAGGCCAGCCTTCAGGTGCTCGAAGTGCATGTCCTTTCCTGAAGTCCTGTTAAAAACAGCCAAGGGCAAAGCCAACAGAGTTGGCTTGTGCATAGGTATTAGGAATTTTCCAGGCACTGTTATTATTGCACAGGTACACACTCCATTCTGCACTAATTTGCACCTGCTACCATCAATGGCCAGTTAATACCACTATGGCAGTGCCCAGCAAGTGCCTTTCCCATGCCTACACAAAAGCCCAAACTGTTGGCATTGCCAATTCCTGTTATATATTGCTGTGGTGTTGTGCAATTTGGCACTCGCATTGCCCCAGCAAAATTGCCTGGCACAGATTTCTTAGCACTGATGCAAATTACGTCATCTAACCCCCAATTATGCAAACTTGCACAGAGAAATATTACACATGGCCAGTGCTTCATTTGTAAAATAATAAGTGCCAGGGCCCAAATATTTGCTTGCAATCCTATGACACTATGGGTTGGCAGTTCCCCACCACTGCTAAAACCACCCATACCTGCTCCGCACATTGTCAAAATATTTGGGGTTACACTGCAGCATGCAGCTCGTACCTGCTCATTGTGGTTGCACTGACTATTACCACTTCATAATTAAAGTGAGTCTGAAACAATAAGTGCTGGGGCTGAGCCCTGGCAAACACCCCTACAAATTAAGCACTGCACATGGCAGTGGTAAAATGCGGCATGCAATGGTAGCTGCCATGCACCTTTCTTTCCAACCATTTGCCCATCCAGTGTCAATCCCAAAGCAAGTTCTCTTTGGTTGTCCTCAAATATAAGAAATCACTTTTCAATTGTGGCCTAAAAAATGTAGCTTCTTATCTGTTTTGTAGAGAAATGAAGAAAACAATCTGGCACTTGTGCGGAAGTATCAGAGAGTACCCTTGCAGGTGCTAGATAATCTCTGTTTACTATTTGTAATGTACATCGCCAAGATGCTCTGGGAGGCATGCATCACACTTTATAAAGTCCCCACACATCACAAATATTACTGTGCTTTGCTTGCTCTCATTAACACATAAAAGAAAAAAAAAGATTCACATCACTGGTTGGCCATGCCATCCAGTGCCGTTTGCCACACCATGTGGAATATTGGCCTGTGCAATGTGGACCACTGGAGCAAAACCACACAGGTATTGTGTTTACATTTGTTTCACTGACCAGCGGCATACTGAACAGGGAGACAGAGGGTTTGGGGGGCAAGCTGCCCCCCCACAGGCTCTTATGAGAGCCTGAACAGGACTAAAGGCAGTGGGACACCTCTCCATTTCGGCACCTCAATGAGGTTGCCCAACAGGAAAGGTGTCCCGCTAGGTGGACAATGCGTGCTAAGCAATTCCTGCTCAGCACGGTCATTGTCCTGGCACCTTACCCTTTTCTATTGCCCGTGTTTGGGCAGGTGTCTTTTAACAATAGTGCTGCATTGTG
The DNA here is from genome assembly GCF_040938575.1 of Ambystoma mexicanum. Lineage (NCBI taxonomy): Eukaryota > Metazoa > Chordata > Amphibia > Caudata > Ambystomatidae > Ambystoma > Ambystoma mexicanum. The sequence goes on along the minus strand of NC_090925.1, from coordinate 472,282,205 downwards.
CATTGTAGTCTACATGTCCGTCTCTGCATCCATCTATGCATCCATCAGGATTGGTCAGATGGTGTTGAAACAGCCATGTTTTGAGAGCTTTGCAGAATCGGAGAACTGGCATTCTTAACCAATAATGGGATCAAGTTCGAGGGCATCTGTGCTTGGAAAGAGAAGTATTGTTTGCATGTCCTCTCTTTTCAGGGGATTTGTGATTTGAGCCTGATGGACGAATTGCTGTACAGGGAGCGTATGCCATCAGATAAATGGGGCTAGACCATTAGGAATCCTGGTGTTCTACTTATGAACAGTACCATGACCTTAGAGGAAGCCAATGTAGTTTGGATAGGATGTGGGTGATTCAGTCAAATTTCGGTACACCTGTAAAGAAGCAATCTTCACCATTGTAGATCGCTTCTAGGGGAGTCATGTGAGTGGCTTGGAGCCCCGTCAGGTTAACCTTTTTCCCCATCGAAGTGTGAAACCACAAGAGCTAGTAGTACAGTCAGAAGTCATGCGGCAGAATGCACGGTTTGATTTTACAGAGGTAGGAGATTTTGAGCAAGACCATTTGACCCTTCTTGGCTGTGTTTCTGGATGACAGACTGCTCTGGATGGTGAAGACAAAGGGTTTTGATAAATCAGACAGTTGAGATCAAATCCTTACAGGCACATATCATTGAGACATTGTTGGAACAGTTGTTGTTTAGTGGGGGACCAATGAGGACGAATTCAGTCGTGGATGGTTTAGGTTTGTAGGCAGTTAACATCCAGGACTGATTGATGCCTAGGTAATCACAGAGATGACTGGGGGCTTTTTACTCTCATGTGCAAGTGAGAAGCATCCACCTATTGGGTGATGGCTATATTGGGATCTTTGAGGAGGGTGCCCAAAGGCTCCATCTAAAGGTTAAAGAGGATGGAGTCTTGCAGGATCGCCACAGGAGACTGGTAGTTGGTTAGAATTCAGCGTGTTTATCTGGATGGCCTGGTACCTCCCTACGGTAGGAGGTAGACCAATTCAGGAGAGATGCAGTGAATCGTGCCAGCAAGGGGGAGAGGACAGTGCAGTGTTTGAGGTTGTCAAATGCATCTAAGAGGTCAAGAAGGATGAGTCACCTTTATCCATTATTTGAAGGACTTCCTCGACTGCCTGGATGGTCCTGTCTCGATGTTGCACTTATGTCAGAAACCTAACTGATAGTCAATAAACAGGAGGTTCATAATGGGCTGCTTGTTGGCCAGGTCGTCAGGATCTAGGGTCACTTTTTTTCAAAAGAGGTTGAATGAGACAAGTCCTCAGAGTGTCCAGGAATGACGATTTAGTGAGGGAGGCATTAATGATGCTAAGAGGTGGGTTGAGTGTCTGACCATCAATTGTTTAATGATGTTGGGCCAGGATGATACTGTCAGAGTCAGAGGTAGGTTTGAGGTAGGTGCACATTTTTAGAAGGCCTGGGGGGATAGCATTGAGTCCAGAGGGACAGTGTGAATGCTGGGGCTTGTTCACTAAATTTAAGTGGAGCAAGGCATTCCCTGTTGCAGAAAGGTCTGCAAAGTCTGGTTCTAGCTCATTGACCTGGAAGGTTTTGAATGAGCGGTGATGAGTGAGGGTGAATTTAGCCTGACCTTCATGGGCTGTGATTCAGTGGGTTATCAACGGTGGTATGGTGGTGTGGTCAGACCTGTCGAATCAGGCTGGGTCTGTGCACATGAATAGGTCTAGAGGTCTGCCTTTGTTGAACGTGGGGGAGGGCACTATTTGATACAGGTCCATGGATCCAGTCAGTGTGAGTAGTGCCCTTTGATTGTGGTTGTCAGTAACAAACTCAGGGACATTAATATCTCTGAAAAAGACATTATTAGTGTATGCTTATTGAGCAGAGGAAAGTAAGACACCCTTTTCATAATGTTCAAAGAGCATAATGCATACATGCACCTTAGTGTGACTATGTCTTAACATACCCAGCATGTCCACTGCATTTGCAGTAGGGTGGTTGCAAAGGTGACCTGTGCATTATTGAACACAGCTGCTGGAACTGGAACTTAAAATGTCAGTAGAGGTGGCTTTTTAACTTGCTGCTACTCTGGCCAAAACATTATAATTGTGCACTCAAGCAGCCTGGTGGCAGTTCTTAGTATCTAAATATAAACTGTGACTTGTTATGACATGGTACCTACTGAGATTTCATAGTTATTCATTCATGACAGGATAATATTTGTATTGGCTTTCTGGTCTCCGGGTACCCACAAAAATCATCTTAGGTGTAGGCTAGGAAACTTCTCTTTGATCCCGTCTCCAGAGAACCGGACCCCTCCCATGAAGGTAACCTGGGAACATGTGTTTCAAAGACAGTCATCATTTCACATGAGGGTACTGTTTACTGGAGTCCTTTAGAAGTATGCAGGCAGGGGGAAGGGGCAGAGGTAGAGTAGCCCAGAGAAACAGTGCAGCCCACAGAGGGGTCTCACCATCTTGGATTCTTCTAGGATGCCCAACCGTCTTTTCTTCCCTCCCCACTTCCTGTAGAAAAGGTAATCTGAGACTGACATCCGCAGGCAATGGATTCATGTAACTCCAACCAGGACTGGACCCTTAATAACAGACTTGCTGTGGACCAATCCACTGTAGCATTGTGCTTATATAAGGGGGGAACCCTCACCTTACTTGTTTCATCTTTGGAACACTTTTGTATAAGGATTCACTGGAACTTGATTGGGAGTAAAGTCCTCTGACAAAGAAGCGAAGACCAAGAACTCCAAGGAAAAGAAAAGCACTTCTCGCTAACCATCCCAATTAACTATATGGAATGACAAGCCCACTGGACAAGGAACAACTGCAACTGTGACACTTGTAACCAGGACCCTGGTGACTGAAGGTGACAGAGCCCTGCAGGTTCACTCTACAAAACATCCTGGTTGGGAAGGGCTGAAGAAAGATCTCGCCTTTTCCTTCTGATCCTAAACCTTGTCTCCCAGTATGAACAGAACCATGGAAGTGATCCCGGCTCTTCTCCCATCTTCGAACTGCCTCAATGCCAGTTTGCGCTCCTTCGACTCCATTTTGGCTGCTACAAGAAAACTGCCGGAGTCATCTCTGACCTCAACGTCGACTGCCCCTGCATCCCAAAATATTGCTACATCTTAACACGGAAGCATTTGAACCCCGCTGAGTCTTCTAGCATCCCCAACTCAACCCAGCCTGCCTAGTAACCAGCTTTTTTAAACTCCAAGCGTCACTGCCGCAGTACCATGATGCTGTGTTGAGCCAGTCAAGCCCACTCATCACCAAAGACAAGTCTCTGCTCCTTGCACACGAGGCAGCCAAGATTTTCAGTGTCACCACCCTGATATCACCTGCCATTTCCCAGCCTCTTTGACTTGCTAGCTGATGCCAATGCAGTACCATCCTATGTCGATGGATTCCTCAATGCCATTCCCCGACTTGGCAGAGGAAGCACCCCAACACCGAAGTTGAAGCCGAAAAACTTGAAATACAAGAACTGTAAGATATCTGAAGTATCCTTGTCTTCCTAGTCCCTATTAAAGGACCCCAATCACTTGTATGCGACTGTCTCTGTATTTAAAAGACATATTAAGTAACTTTGACATGTTGCTGCAGAAATCTTTGCCTGGGCACTGCTGTATTCAAATCCAGGTTGCCCCTTTATTCTAAAGTCTGCTTTTTCTGTGTTTGCCCTTACATGGGTGTTTCTATTAGCTTTGTGCCTTTTTCTTAGTTTAATTAAAGATTCTACTTTTAAAGAAACTTGGTTGGCATTCTTTATTTTGGTACCTCCATACAATTGTTGTTTGGGTTGCTTCTGTCCCAGATCCTAACCTTCCTGAAGATTATAGCTTACCCGTGATCAATGATACCAAAAGAGACAAACAAGATCTACCTGTCGGCATGGTCTTGTTTTAGTAGTAGTCTCTTCAGCCACTACTCACCCCTGTACTCCTGCAGAGCAGTAGTCATTTCATCAAAAGAAGGTCACAACTGGAGGGATTCAAAATGTGTTCTGTTGATGTGGCTGCGACTTGGTCCCTGTGAGCAGAAAGACATGCAAGTGGAGTGCCATTCTCTACTTTTTTACATCTCTCATGATCAAGAGATATGTCCTAGAGAGAGAGAGACGGAGAACCTCATCCAAACACACGCACATCAAACTCTTTCAGGCTACATAAAATACTATGCCTGCTCTGCTTCAGTCTTTGCTGAAGCAAGATGGGGTAACAGTCTTTTGCAGATGCACCAGCATTCTTCAAATCTCCCTCAAGAGCGCGGGCTATCCTCTAACTGTAAAGCAACATTTTTCTTCCATCCTATACTCAATTGAGTGGAAATACTAACAAAATGTCCAAGCAGTGGGATGGAAAGCAGGGCACGAGCACCTATCAGAGACCATAAAGTGTCAAGAACATTTAAAAATAAGAAGATGTACAAATAGGCTCCGCCAAAGCAAATGCCTTTGGCTTTGGCATGATGAAGTTGCTTTCTGTGATGCCCAGTATTGTCATTGCATGTCCAGCCTCAGGCCATCATCATTTGCCAAGGTAATACCCCCATTTGCCAGGTATTCCCGTAATGTGCCCAGATACAACATATTGAAGGAATTGCAAGCAAATACTAAGTGTTACCATCAAATGCTTAGGCACTAAAAACACCATTTGAAAGGGCCGTTGCATCACATGCAAGTTATTGCTGTTATATGTGCAAGTAATTCCTTTTTTCCAGCTCACATTAGGATATGCCTTGGTTCTCAGAATAATTGCAGCTATTACCAGCATATTCACGTACTCACTGCTGCAGGCCTACTCCATACTTGACACAAAGGATGCATGCTCAACTTGTTTTATTATTGAAAGTTGTGGTTGTGATAAAACCTGTAGGTACTAGAGATTTATCTGCAACTAAAAAGAACATTGGTCCCGGAGAATTTAATATCTTAGAGTACACATTTCCCTTTAAATTGGAAGTTGTCTCTCTTTCCCTGATCACTGAACACTAGTGGGTTTCTCAATGCTTCTTCTCTGATTTGGAGAGGAATGGGGATACCTATGAGACACAATTGCTGATTCATGGAACAAACGTGCGCCGAAAATCTTCGCGCAAGCGGAAAAAAACAGGCGCACGCGCACGCGTGCGATTCATGGAAGTCCCTGCGCGTGTACACCTCGGGATGTGCGCCAAACCCGTGCATGGCGCACAAGTCACTGCAACATCCCGAAAGGCGTGTGCGACGCGCACAGTGAAAGCGCACAACCTCGGCGCATACACCAGAAAGTGGGCGGGACACGGGGCGCAACGCGCGGAATGGGGAACAACGTGCGAAAATAAGGGCGTAACTGGGGATGTACTGCAGGGAAGCAGACGGAACGCCCACACGCACTCGAACCACACGTATTCATGGAATCGAATAGGGCAAAGCCACGCACAGCCAAAGACACGCACAAGCTGAAACACGTCCGCCACACGAAGGCAGGCGGTAGAGTCCCAGCGCATCACAAAAGTGGCAACATACAGCAATTGGGCCTGTGCGAGCGGGGTACGTGTATTTCGTGGGCGCGTGGGAAGTTACACACGCGATTGAGCGGGGTACGTGTATTTTGGGGGCGCGCGGGAAGTTACACACGCGATTGAGCGGGGTACGTGTATTTCGGGGGCGCGCGGGAAGTTACACACGCGATTGAGCGGGGTACGTGTATTTCGGGGGTGCGCGGGAAGTCACACACGCGATTGAGCGGGGTACGTGTATTTCGGGGGCGCGCGGGACGTTACACACACGATTGAGTGGGGTACGTGTATTTCGGGGGCGCGCAGGAAGTTACACACGCGATTGAGCGGGGTACGCGTATTTCGGGGGCGCGCGGGAAGTTACACACACGATTGAGCGGGGTACGTGTATTTCGGGGGCGCGCGGGAAGTTACACACGCGATTGAGCGGGGTACGTGTATTTCAGGGGTGCGCGGGAAGTCACACATGCGATTGAGCGGGGTACGTGTATTACAGGGGTGCGCGGGAAGTTACACACGCGATTGAGTGGGGTACGTGTATTCCAGGGGTGCGCAGGAAGTTCCACACGCGATCTCATCAGGGTACGTGTATTACAGGGGTGCGCCGGGAGCAGCACAAGTGAATTGCACGTGTGGATCCTCCCAGGTGTTCCCTCTACACCCTCCACGGCCCCTGCAGGTGGCTCACACCACAGGGGCCTACCCAGCACATGTCCTGCAGGCACCCCATCCACCATGGCCATGTCCACCAGCCAACCCACATGTCGACTTGCACTACTGCCCACCAACGCATGTCCCCCTGCACCCCCAGCCACCAGGGGCACCCACCACCTGGCCCCCTCCCATGTCCAACTCATGTTCCCAACCACCCCCGCCCCCCAGCAGTGCAGGGGCACCCACCACCAGGCCCCATCCCATGTCTCCCAGCACCCCCACCCCCCAGCCACCAGGGGCAGCCTCCACCAGGCCCCCACCCATGTCTCCCACCACCCCCACCCCCCAGCAGTGCAGGGGCACCCACCACCAGGCCCCCACCCATGTCTCCCAGCACCCCCACCCCCCAGCCACCAGGGGCAGCCTCCACCAGGCCCCCACTCATGTCTCCCACCACCCCCACCCCCCAGCAGTGCAGGGGCAGCCTCCACCAGGCCCCCACCCATGTCTCCCACCACCCCCACCTCCCAGCAGTGCAGGGGCAGCCTCCACCAGGACCCCACCCATGTCTCCCACCACCCCCACCCCCCAGCACTGTGGGGCACCTGCCAGCAGGCCCCCACCCATGTCCAACTCATGTTCCCCACCACCCCCACCCCCCAGCAATGTGGGGCACCTGCCAGCAGGCCCCCACCCATGTCCAACTCATGTTCCCCACCACCCCCACCCCCCAGCACTGTGGGACACCTGCCAGCAGGCCCCACCCATGTCTCCCACCACCCCCACCCCCCAGCCACCAGGGGCAGCCTCCACCAGGCCCCCACCCATGTCTCCCACCACCCCCACCCCCCACTCCCCAGGGGCAGCCTCCACCAGACCCCCACCCATGTCTCCCACCCCCCCACCCCCCAGAAGTGCAGGGGCAGCCTCGACCAGGACCCCACCCATGTCTCCCAGCACCCCCACCACCCAGCCACCAGGGGCAGCCTCCACCAGGCCCCCACCCATGTCTCCCACCACCCCCACCCCCCAGCAGTACAGGGGCAGCCTCCACCAGGCCCCCACCCATGTCTCCCACCACCCCCACCCCCCAGCAGTGCAGGGGCAGCCTCCACCAGGCCCCCACCCATGTCTCCCACCACCCTCACCCCCCAGCACTGTGGGGCACCTGCCAGCAGGCCCCCACCCATGTCCAACGCATGTTCCCCACCACCCCCACCCCCCCAGCACTGTGGGGCACCTGACAGCAGGCCCCCACCCATGTCCAACTCATCTTCCCCACCACCCCCACCCCCCAGCACTGTGGGGCACCTGCCAGCAGGCCCCCACCCATGTCCAACTCATGTTCCCCACCACCCCCACCCCCCAGCAGTGCAGGGGCACCCACCACCAGGCCCCCACCCATGTCTCCCACCACCCCCACCCCCCAGCACTGTTGGGCACCTGCCAGCAGGCCCCCACCCATGTCCAACTCATGTTCCCCACCACCCCCACCCCCCAGCACTGTGGGGCACCTGCCAGCAGGCCCCCACCCATGTCCACCTCATGTTCCCCACCACACCCACCCTCCAGCACTGTGGGGCACCTGCCAGCAGGCCCCCACCCATGTCTCCCACCACCCCCACCCCCCAGCACTGTGGGGCACCTGCCAGCAGGCCCCCACCCATGTCCAACTCATGTTCCCCACCACCCCCACCCCCCAGCACCGTGGGGCACCTGCCAGCAGGCCCCCACCCATGTCCAACTCATGTTCCCCACCACCCCCACCCCCCAGCACTGTGGGGCACCTGCCAGCAGGCCCCCACCCATGTGCAACTCATGTTCCCCAGCCAACATGTCATCATAATCTAGATCCCTGGTCCCTATGGTCAGCCTCCAAATGCAAAACACCCACCCGAGTATTGCATCCACCCACTCATAATTTGCAATTACATCACAGAACACCAAGTGCAAGTTCTGAAACAAACACATTTCCCTCACATACACCCAATGGGTGTCAGTGAATCTCAAAACACATATCATGAAATGCATGAAACCAATGAGATACCACACATTGAAGTTCACCAAAAAAAATATGTATTAAAGGAAACATAAATAGAATAAAAAATGAAGAAACAGAAACGTGAATGTACAAAAATGAAAAGAAGCATGTCCGTTAAAAAAAGCAAAACAAAAAATAAAATTCAATGGGAAATAAAAAAGAAAGCCATTGCTCAATGGTTAAACAGTGAAAAAACAGTGAAAAAAAAATACAATCCAACTTTGAACTATGTACATGGGAACAAGCCAGGGTCCATTATCCCAACAAAATAAAGGAAACCTATCTAACTACACTAACTAATAAAATAAACTATATACAAAAATGTGGCCAATGTCCGAAAGGTCCAAATAAAATAAAAACAAAAATGAAACCTAACACTACCTACATAACTATGTACAAGGGCAGCGGGCTAGTTTCACGGCTCACTTGTGGATGTCCCGGGCCAGGGCATCATCAAACTCCTCCTCAATGTCCCGGAGGCAGTCCTCCTCCATGGCCCCGAGGGTCCGCAGGGCCGTCGACGTCTCCACCTCCAAACCCCTGCGGATTGCCTCGAGGCACTCGCCCCGCCTCAGGGCCCTCCGCATGGAGTTCTCCACCCTGACCATTGTGAGCCGTGCCTCTTCCGCCTGCTGCCGCTCCGCATCTATGGCGTGGCCCAACCGCTGCCACACGGAAGACACTCTCTGTCCTGGGTCCTCCTGACCTCCGGCCGATGCCTGCCCCTCCGATGTTGAAGGCCCCGAGCCTTCATGGCTCCCACCACGTTGCTGCTGCTGCTGTGCCTCTGCCCGTGCACTGCCTCCTGCTGCCTGCACATCCTCTGCCGGCTGGGGTGCAGTCGTAGATGTGGCCACCCCTGCTGGACGTCCCACTCCCGACTGTGGCAGGGATGCCTCCTCCACCAGCTTGGCGCACCGTCAGAGGCAGCTCCACAGGGCACCCAGGTGACTGATGGGTGGGAAGATGGCACAGAGGATGACTGGCGCGTAGGGGGTCCAGTTGAGGAGGGGGTCAGAGCAAGCCCCATCAGACGGAGGAATCCGGCCTGGGTGACGTGTCCCAGCAGGCTGACGTGGTCAACGAGCCATTCGAGATGACGTGCAGTCTCTTCATGAAAAGACTGCAGGTCACCTCGCATGGCCCGTTGACGCAACGCCACAACAGCCAGGACAGGCTCAACCCGGACCTGGATAGCCACGTCCGCAGGCAGAGGAAGGCCAGTTGACGTGAGCTCATCCCCTGCCTGAAAACGGGTCTGGACGTAGGCATCCCTGCTGGTGCAAGATGATGCAGGGACAGGATCAGGGACAGGATTGCACACAGGCACCTCCGCGGCAGCCTGTGCTGCCTCCTGTCCCTGGTCCTGCACTGCACCACTAGCACCAGTGGGATCCCCACCTCCAGACCCCGTCTCTGGTGCTTGCACGGCCTCCTCCTCCACCAAACCCCCCACCAACCTGGATGACTCCGTGCCATCTTCCCCTGTTGGGCTCTGTGGGGTCCCAGCTGCCCCTTCTGCTGCCGAGGAGTCCAACTCCAACCTCCGCCTCTTGGACCTCCCCCCGGCAGCTGCGGCCTGGGACACGACACCGGACTCCTCACTCCCCGACGAGATGACAACATGGGAGGGGAGCCGGGCCTTGCGTCTCCAGCTGGCGGTGGGATCCCCGCCGCTGTGCTCCACAGCACCTTCTCCGCCCTCTTCATCAGTTGACGCTGCAGACAAGGAGAAACAAAACACAGGCATCAGGGCACTGTACAATGGACACATACACACATGACAGTTGTACATGAGTGGCATTGGCAAACCTCATACATGTCATCACAATCCCCAACACACATGTCATTACAACTCGCACACATGAGCCATACCACAGCCACATCGCAACTGCCACCACCATCCATACACATACAACAGCATGAGCAGCCAAAGGGGAGCCAGACATCACATGCAACACAGGAAGTGCACCACACATGTACACACACCACCACACTTGCATGCATGTGTACACCTCTGCCAAGTGTCGCAGTGTTCAGACGGGCATCCATGTCACATCTGCCAATCAGGCTTCCACATACCGCTGTCACATGCATCCATGTTGCATCACTGTTGCACTCTTGTCAAATACACACACATGCACATGTACACAGTGCTGATACATGCAGCCAAAAACAACATACATGCATGACATCACGGACATGTCTACTTACATACACATTCATCCAAACATGTGTGCCCACACAACTGCATTTGGCATGCAAGCCTACACACACAAGCACCATCCATGTCTCACACATTACAGCCCTCGCATGTGTCAGCCCCACGGCCCTGTACACCCCCACCCATACTCGACCCCATACAAACAGATGTGCAACCTGCACACTACTGAATAATCACCACACGCACTGCTCACAATCAGGATGCATGTACACTCACCGCTCGACTCCAGACGGGTCTGCTTCTCAAGGACCTGGACATGGAGCGCTGGGGATATGCGTTCCAGGACCCTCATCTGTTCTTCCGACAAGTGGCCCCGGCGCCCCTTGGCATCCGCTGCCTTCAAGAGGCGCTGGGCCTTGTTCAGGGTCCTGGACCTGAAGTCCTCCCAGCGCTTCTTGACATGTTGTAAGTCGCGGACTGCCACCCCCTCCGCGTTGATGGCAGTCACAATGTCAGTCCAGATCCGAGTCCGTCCTTCCTTGTCGGCGCGGGAACTTCCGAAGAGGGCATCATACTGCCCCAGGACTTGCTCCACCAGGACACCAACTTCGGTGGCACTGAAGCTGGTGCCCCTCTGCCTCTCTGGCCGGGGGTTGTCAGTGGTCCCAGATGGTGTTTGCCCCGACATGACAACCCCAGAGGCAGGAGTGGGTGGGCAACTGGGTCCTGGGGCTGGGCTGTGGAGCGATGGAATCCCAGTCGGGAGTCTTCGGTTCCAGCAGGGGTGGTCACAGCAACAGCACCCCTGGCTGATGTGCAGGCAGCAAATGGCAGGGCACGTGGGCAGCAGGCAGTCAGGCAGCAGCAGATGGCAGGTGGGAGCGTGCTCGGGGCTCTGGGGGGCAGTAGTTCGGCCTTCTGGGCAGGAGCGTGGTCTTCCGTGTGCTTCCGCGTGGCGAGCTTGATACGGAGTGATTTGGCACGTGAAAAATCTGCACGTCAGCGTGTAATTCGAGGAAAGGCCCTTAGCGCGTAAGCGCGTCTGCACGCATACGCATTTTCATTGGACAGAAGGCCCCTCAAGCGCAAGCGCCCCTGTGACGTGACGCATACAGACGTGCATGGGCATTTCAGCGCGCGTGAAAAACTGCACGTCCGCGTGTAATACGAGGAAAGGGCCCATGGCGTAAGCGCGCGTGGAAAACTGCACGTCTGCGTGTAATACGAGGAAAGGCCCTTAGCGCATATGCACGGCAGCCCGCATATGCGATTTCATTGGACCAAAGGCCCTTAGCGCGTGAGCGCGTCTGTGACGTGACGCGCGCAGGTGTTTCCCTCATTGCACGTGATGACAGAACACACGTGGATTTCCACCAATCGCGTGTGAAAGTTCCCGGCACCCCGGAACACACGTACCCAGGCTAATCGCGTGTGGAACTTCCTGCGCACCCCGAAACACACGTACCCAGGCCAGTTGCATGTACGCTCACTCCCCTCTGATCATACGCGATGACACTCGGACCGTATCCGAATACGGGAAACCCGCGCACGGCAAAAGACGTGCACAGGCATCAATGTGTCCGCCCACACGAAGGCAGGCGGAGCCGTCCCCGCGCAGAGCATAAAAGGGCGCGCAAACAACAAACGCGTATATACAGCTACGATGAATGCCCCATTTGTCGCTGCACTGATCGTGGGACACCGCAGGAGGAGGAGAATAGCCAGGGCACGCATTTTCGCACCACGGACAAGCCTTTTTGGGATGCCTGACGACCAGGTCTATGGCAGGTATAGGTTTCCACCCCATATCATCCTAGACCTGGTCAGGGAGTGGGAAGATGACCTCACATCCCCCACCCTTTGCTCCCAAGCATTGAGCCCCTTGGAGAAGCTGCTCAATGTCCTGCATTTTTTGGCCACTGGGTCATTTCAGCGGACCACTGCCATAGTGGGGGGGGTCTCACAGGCCACGCAGTCATGCTGCCTACACCAGGTACTGGCAATCATGACAGCGCACCCCTCAGTCCGCAGGCACATATACATGCCCAGAACACCCGCAGAAAGGCAGGCAGTTGTCCTGGATTTTTTCAGGGTGGCACACTTCCCCAAAGTGCTCAGTGCCATAGATTGCACCCATGTGGCCCTACGTCCACCTAGGGCCATTGAGCACATCTACCGAAACCACAAGCACTGGCATTCCATCAATGTACAGGTGGTATGTGATGCAAAGGGAATCATCACCTCTGTCTATGCAAACTACCCTGGCTCCACCCATGACAGTTTCATATACAGAATGTCCGCCCTGAGCCGGGCCCTGGAAGCTGGGCAGCATGGCGACACATGGCTCCTAGGTCAGTACAAATGCCCTTGCACATGCATGCAAGTCACACACAGACAAATATCCAAACCCTAATAATCTCAACTACTATCACCTCCCCAGGGGACAGTGCCTACCCTCTGAGCAACCACATGATGACGCCAATCCTGAACCCCACCACACCACCCCAGGTAAGATACAACGCCGCCCATATTGCAACCAGGGGCATAGTGGAGCGCACATTCGGAGTGCTCAAGTCACGTTTCCCCTCCCTTGACGGCTCTGGTGGGCAACTACTCTATGCACCACCAGTAGTGTGCAGGATCATTGTGGCAGCATGTGTCCTGCACAATGTTGCAACACGGCAGGGCGTCCCGGTGGACATGGTGGTGCCCCCACATCCCCAACCACAGGCACAGGTGCTGCCCATGGGAGGGGACAGGGCACGTGGCGAGGAAGCCCGGACCCAGCTTGTGGCCACATTTTTCACCTAAACTCCCACCCCTGCAGAGTGCACACAGGCCTGGCACATACCAGGTGACAATCGATGATGACAAAGAGACAGTCAACTGTCACAACCCTACCACCCTGAGATAGTTGCCATGGAAGTGCCACATCGTCTGCATCCCTAGCTACTTAAACACAAGCTATCCTGTGTGACCAAAAGGCACACATATGACATATGACATGATATGGGCCATACACAAGTATTCCAAGGCGCAATGGGGCAGGGAGGGGGGAACAAGGGAACACAGAGAACGGTACTACTAGGCCAGGTGTCATTGAGATCGTGCAAGTGCAGGGGTAGGGGGAATGGGAAAAGTGCAAGGGGAAGGGTAGGGGGGGAGTCCAGTACAGGGGAAGTAGCCCAAAAAAATAATACATAGGTCGCCTGGTGGCAACTACAAAGGTAAGTGCAGACAAGTGCTGGGAAGGGAGGGCTGTAGGGATAGAGAGACAGTACTGCAGTGCAGGGGTTGCCAGGGAGGCAGTGCAAGTGGAGAGTGGCTGGGACAGGGACCGAGGTCGGTGAGAGTGGCCCAGTTGCAGCTCCTGTGCAGTTCCAATGGAGAATTCTGCAAGGGAGAGGCAGACAGTAAGCAGAAGCAAAGAGGAAGGTCTTGAGGTGCTTCCAGAACTGGAGATGGTTCCCCTCAAGTTCAAGTCAGGCCGGAAGTCTGTTCCAGGGGAGGGCCCTGCTGCGGAGAGAAATCTACCCCCATCTAGTTGCTCTGAGAAGCGCATGACCCGGACATGCAAGGTGTGCATCACACACACCTGCAAAACAGGCCATGGCCATCACTGTCATGTCACTCAAACCCTCCCAAACATCAACATGACATGGCAAGCAATACCCATACACCAATGCAGTAACGATAAGGTACACATTGCCATGTCCTAAATGTACAGTGGCATCGGACACTGCTGCCTGACCCGGAATCAGATGAAATGACAGACCAACAAAATCTCCCACCCAAAATAAGTCATTTCCAAATGCATTCGTAGACGTAACATCACAATGAATGCCTGTCTACATGCACATTATGCATTGCAAAATCAACACTGCAGCTCATGTGTGCAGTGTCCTACTCCTGCATCACACTGCTCAGCGCACAGCACAGTGAACAGCCATTATGTGTGATGCACACCCTGAGCATCACATCTAAGTGACAGACCACGTCAAACATCAAATTAGGCATGTACTGGATCCATGATCGGTCACAGAACATGTGCTGCCGGGAGACAGTGGGCACCAGAAGGCAAACAGTGTACACGTGGATATGCAAGGGTGGGAGTACATGTAGTGCATCAGAGTGCAAGTGTGTGGTTCTGCAAGGACATGCACTCCACATATGCATGTGCACTCAAGTGACCATCAGTGTTCCCTACACATCACATGTGAACATCCACCATGTGTACACCCCAGCATGTCAAACCACAACTATCCCCTCGCACCTGAAAGGAAAACACAACACATGAACAGGCATTGATCAGCAGAACACAACATGTACATAGGATACCACCATTACTATGTCAGAGTTCCCATCACACTGCAGGGCAAGGCACCTATCAACAACAACCCCCCCCTCACAAATGACCATGACCCACTGAACAACTGCACCTGGGTCATGGAGCCTCCAAACCTCAATTCCACCTGGCCACAGGATCACCTTTACCCTTTGTCACCATCTCTCACCTTGTGTGTAAAAAGATGCCTGAACCCTCAGAATCCACACTCATTTCCAAAATCACAAAACCCAAGGCATAAAAACGAACCCGAACACCCTCCAGTAGATGACTTGACGTAGCAGTACCTCACAAAGGCCAAGTACTACCACAATGATGCAACAGCCAAGGTAGCACAGCAAAACAATGTCACGACAGGATGCGAGACATGTGTGGTACATGACATAGGATGATGCACCATGAATGGATGTGTACTGTCACAGGTCCCCTGTACAGGCGCGGGAGTGTCACGAAACAACCACCCCCACCATGTCCCGGGTGCCTGCAAGGTCAAACTCACACAGGCCCCTGAGACCCTGGTGGGGAATGAGGTTCAGGGATATGCAGTCGGGACAGGTGTTGACACACTGGATGACTGAAATGAGTGGCAGTAGAGGGGAGGAGAAATGACACATGAAACTAGGGAATGCACGAAAATGTACAACCTGCATGAACACATACACAATCCAAACAAACTTGGACATCATTGTCATGGCCTTCTGTAGTCCAGGCTCAGGAGTGGTACGAACCAACCACCCCCTCTAGGGTTTTGGCGCCTGCAAGTTCGGGGCTTACACAGGCATCCACAACCCCAGTGGGGAAAGAGGGTCAGGGAACGTTGCTTGGATAGGCACGGGAAGCAGGAACACCGGGTAGAGGGTACAGGTTTCAAAATTGCATAGGATCACGGGTGATTAGGGAGAAAAAAACATACCAAATTGAACCACACATACATCCATGCATCAGTACACTCCCCAGCAAGCCTATGCAGAGCAGTTCGTAAGAAAAACAACAAGACACTTAGCTCTGGTTTTGAGTGCTGGCCTCCTGCCTGCGCAGTCTCAGGTCCGGTTACAGGAGCACTGCAATGCTGCAAAGAGAGCCACAGTCAACAACCTGTATGTGCCAATTACACAAAAACACAACACCAAACATGCCCCATAGCAACAAACTACTCTACAAACAGACAATCTGTGGTTGATGCTTCGTACCCATATATAACATCACCCCTGTGACGGGTCATACACAGTCAATGCAGTAAGGCAGCCGCTGGTGGGTGCGTGGCAAATGGAACACCAATGTGTCACAATTCACACAACATGCAATGTTCCCTAGGTAAGCAGGCAGACCCATATAGCAAGCCATGACTACAGAGCAAGTTGCGTACCACCATGACCGAAACAAAGTTGGCAGTGCATTTATCATGAAGTACGTGGAAAAGACATGCACTGCACCCGAGTATGTCCCTTGCTGTATGTCCCTGTGAGCTGCCCCTTTCCATGTCTCGGAAGGCTACATGGTTGATACAAGTGCCTCAATGGACCTTGGTGTACCGGAGGGTATGTGCCACTGCCCCTGCATGTGTCCCAGACAACCCTACTATCAACAGCCATCAGTCCACAAACACATCTGAGCTGCATTGTGTGCTTCAACACCAATATTCGTCTAAGCTCACCCTCAGTGCTGTGACTAAGCCTGCATGTGCAACTCGCCTGGTGAAAGCTTTGCTGTGTCGTGGCCCCCCTGTGATGCTCACCTTGCCTGGAGTTCCTTGGAACATGTCAGCAGTTCTAGGATGTGGGTCTGCAATCACTGTGCCTCTGCTTGTGCACACATGTGCATGTGGGCACCAACAAACGGGTCCAGAATTCCGTCGTCCAATGGGCCATGTCTGCTGGCAAAGGTGCTCTGGAGGCTCATCCCCCTGCAGAAAGGGCATGAAACACATGATTAATGCTTCAAAGTCATCTGTGTGTGTCTCATCAGGCATCTCATTACTTAACCATGTCAGAGAGTCACATCACAAATCACACCATCAGTCCGTCTTTCACCTCCAAAGTGTGGAACACTATCTACAGCATGAATTGCAACAAGCACATGTACAGGAAAGATATGAAATATACTACACAATGCATAGCAATCAATGTCCACATTAATCATGACACACCCCATCTAGCAAAAGCTGAACAGTGGACAATGACACCTAAATCATCCCCACTAGGGGTGTCAACACAAGTCACACAGCACCAGATATGCCACAGATATGACAGTCCAAAGCCCTTGTGTAAAATGCTGTAACACCGAACCATCCTTGCGAGCCCATGGATAAGGGAGGCAGGAGTGGCATATGTGAGTCAAGGACCCCAAGCAGCAAACACATACACAAGACAACCATGAAGGGCCCAGCTGGAACAGACAGTGGATGCCTTCAAAATCCACAAAGCACCGCACCGTCACATGAAAGCACAATAGACTAGCAATTTTAAACTAACTCAACTATTAACTAATTACACTAACTATGGAAAACCTACATTACCTATTTAAACTAACTATCAAACAGAAACTTAACTAACTAAACTAAAAGAAAAATCAAAAATGGCCACATACGACCCGGGGGAGAGGGGAGGCACCCAGGAGGGGGGAGGTACAGGGTGCTGCTCAACATCCACATGCGATGATGCTAAGCCAAAAAAAAATCCTCCATGGGTCAATGCCTGCACAGCACGACCTATGTGGGAGATAGATGGTCGTCCGAGTCTGGCTCATCCTGGAAAGGAGGACGTGGCACAGTAGCCTGGCCACGCCTAGCCGCAGCTTGCCCCTCGTCGGCAGCAAGTCTGCCGGACGGGTGAGCCTGGTTCTGTGTGGCGATGTGACGTAGGTCTGCATGCAGAACCTCACGTGATACACGTGCTTCCTCTTGCAAGGTAGCACGTGTAACACGGAGTTCCTCCTGCAAGGCCTGGCTGGACAACCGCTGCACCTCCCGGCAAGCCTGTAGCTCAGCCGAGATGGTACGCTCAAGCTGTGCAAACCTCTCCTCTGCCTGCTGCCTCTGGGACATCATAAGGACACCCAGAGTGGATCTGAGGGAAGCATACTCCTCCCTCAGGGCATCCATGTGCGCCTCTGCGTGAGCAGCAATTGCTTGACGCAGAGACGACATTTCAGCCTGGCGTGCCCTGTCTGGGGCCGCCATACCCAGCCTAAGCGAGCGGGCCGTGGACCGTGCCGCCTGCTGCTGGAGAAGCACCTGCCTAGCAGTGGGGAGCACAGATCGGGCCACACGCTCCATGCTCTCAGCGATGTTCTCCATTGCTGCCCCCTGCCGTTCGGAATTGGCAGTCATGTCTTGCTCCCACTCAGTATACAGCGGTTGCGCGCGGCGACCGCGTTGCCGGGCTTGTCCCCTGCGGGACCCAAGGACCGGGGGTCCTCGCTGTGTTGGCACCGCCTGCGGCTGCACAACTACATGCCCCCGTTGACGTGATGTCCCAGGCACATCAGTGACTGGTGTGAAGGGTGACCCTGCGTCCCGATCCACCACGGGCGGAGGAACCAAGACTGTCTGATCCCTCAGTGCAGGTGTCCCAGACAGAGGAGTGTCCACATCAGAATCACTCACCCCTGACACATGGACTTGATGCTCCTCCAACTCAACATGGACGTCAGAGTCGTCATCAAGGCTGGACTCATAGGCAGCCAGAGACAAGATGGACTGCAGCACTTGGGGGTTTTCGTGGCCTACCACCCCACAACCCCCACTAGTGCCGGGTTGATGTGGTGTTACCAACCCTGTGTCTGGCATGACAACACCATCCTCCGCCTCCATTGCGTCATCACCTGAAAAATAGAGAGAAAAAGGTCAATACACATGTCAGAAGCACACGACACACACATACACCGACAGCAAAGGCATCCGGCAGACATGTGACACACAACATATGACCTGGCATGCATGCTGGGTCTACTTTGAATAGCTTCTGTGATCAGACCTGTTGAAATGTGGCAGTTTCCATGGAAGTGGGTCTATGCAGTGCAGAAAATGTGTACGCCACTCACTACCTACATGTACAAGCACTACATGGTGTGTGCCAGGAAATGTGAAGGCAGTGCAATGTCAGATTCAGACATCACGTGCATTGTGCATTCAATGTGTACCATGTCTAGAAGCCAAGCACCCCTCCACCCCAGTACCAAAGCAGGGATGCCTAGCATGGTATCAAAAGGCTGACCATACACCTGTGTATTGACAGGCAGTGTTGACTGGCATCAACAGCTTAATGTGATTCAAATTACAACACTGCAAATGATGCTGGGACAGTGGGCAGGATACATGATGGAAACTCCGGAGGCCGCCCACGTGTGAAGAAGACACAACAAGAGTTGGACAGAGTCATTGGCCATTGAACAGGCTGAGGCGTGTGAGCCACACAGATTGTCAGAGCCTAAACATGTGTGTAACGCAGGACTGAGCCACAGTTGACATGGGAAGGCTGATGAGATGGCAGGCAATGTATGTAACCAATTTATTTATTTATTTAAATTTGTATAGCGCGCAAGCAGCCCAGGCGCATTGAGGCGCTGTTACTTGCAAGAGCTTAGTTACAGGCATGGTATCAGTAAGAGGCGTAATACAGATAGGAACAAGCAAGGTTATCATTACAGCTTATGCGGTTGGTCAATACAAATTAGGCAGTGGGTCATATGGTTGGTATTATGCAGCTGCGAGGGACCTTATGAGAAGAGGGTGGTTTTCAGTGCTTTGCGGAAGGCTAGGAGGGAGGGCTCACCGCGGATGGTGGGAGGTAGGGCATTCCAGTGAGTGGGTGCGAGATAGGGGAAGCTGGATCCCCCTGCTCTGGATCTTTTTACTAATGGCACAGAAAGCATGTTGGTGTAGGGTGATCTTGTTGGTCTTGTAGAGGCGACGGAGTGGATTCTTTGTGAGAGGTAATCGGGGGCAGTGAGATGGATGCATTTGTGTGTCAGTGTGAGCGCTTTGAAAATTATTCTTTCCTTTATTGGGAGCCAGTGGGCTAGTTTTCTGGCTTCCGAGATGTGGTCCCTTTTGGCAATACCTTGGGCTGCTCGGAGAGCACTATTCTGGATGACTTGTAGCCTCTCCAGGTTTTTTTTTGCAGTTCCTAGGAAGAGTATGTTGCAGTAGTCTAGCCTGGAGCCGGTGATGGCTCTGGCTATGTTTGTGCAGTTCTCTTTGGAGAGGAAAGGCCTGACTGCGTTGATCAGTTTAGCATGATATGCGGCTGAGGAGGCAATGGCTTTGACTTGTCTGTCCATGGAGAGGTTAGAGTCTAGATAGACTCCAAGAGTTTTGACTGAGTCTGAAACAGGTATTTTGATGGTGTCGATGGTGAAGTGACTGAATTGGGAGTCAAGTTTTTTTAGCGTTTCGGGGGAACCTACCAGTAGGAGTTCTGTCTTGTCAGAGTTGAGGCATAGTCCATTGTCTGCCATCCAGGCTTGGATGGTGTTGCAGAGGTTGTTAAGGGTCATGGAGTCGGTGTCGTAGTTGCCTGTGAGGGTAAGGAGGATCTGGGTATCGTCCGCGTAGTTAGTGTAGGATATACCCATAGCGTCGAGGATGAGGAAGAGGGGTCGTGTGAAGATGTTGTAGAGTGTGGGGGAGAGGCATGAGCCTTGGGGCACGCCAAAGAGTATGGTAGTGGGTGAGGCAGAGGCTAGGTCGGAGAATACTTGCATGGTTCTGTCTTGTAGGAAGGATTTGATCCATGCTGTGGCGTCAGGGGAGAACTTGGCAGTGAAGGAGAGATGATGGCAAAGGACGTCATGATCTACGAGGTCGAACGCTGCAGATAGGTCAAGGAGTAGGAGAAGAGCTGATTTGCCCATGTCTCTGGCATCGTCCATTTGGTTTTTCAGGTCAAGTAGGGCGGTTTCAGTCCCATGTCTAGGGCGGAAGCCAGATTGGCGGAGTCCCAGGAGTTTGTTTTCTTCGATGTAGTGCTGAACCTGCAGATAGGCTGCTTTGTCGAGTATTTTGAGGAGGAAAGGGACAGTGGTGATGGGTCTATAATTGTTGGGGGAGGTGGGATCGAGAGTAGGTTTTTTTAGGAGGGGGCGGACCCATGCTTCCTTGAGGGAGGTGGGGACTTTCCCTGTTGCGAAGGAGGCATTAACAAATGCTGTCAGGGAGGGAGCAAGTGCTTCATTACAGTATAAGGACTTATATTACAGTGATCATCCAGTCAAGGACACATAGGGGCATGCGTGCAATGCACATGGAGCATGAATGGGCACTCATGTCCCTGCGGGACATCTGACCCATGCACAGTACAAGTGAGATACCCTGCATTGAGTACTAATGCTGTACCACACGGCATATGTCTGGCAGATTCTACGCTGGAAGTTAGCATCTACACAGGACACATGAACAAGAAAGTACACATTGGCAAGATTGAAGCAGACCAGTGCAAAGGTGGAACTGGGGTGCAGAGTGGCGGAGGAGGGGCAAGGGAGCATGCCTACATGGAGTCCCGCATGCAGGCAGAGGAGACATGCATGACGGTAGCATTGCATTACTTACACATCAGAACCATGTACACGTCACATGTAGCAGCAATCATGCACAACACATCCCACAAGTGAAACACACACGTCCTCAACAAACACGCATCAACACTCACTGGACTGGGCATCAAAGTCCAGCATCTCTCCCACTCCTTCGACCAATTCAGGTGGTATGTACTCCGCAACGAGAGCCTCATGCGGAGTGAGTTCTTCCTCCTCTGGTGCAGGCCCACCGCCAGTCACCAGAGTCAAGTTGTAATTTGAGGCACGCTTGGCCTTAGTGCTGCGCTTGATGTCATTCCAACGCTTTTTGCACTCCTGCGCCGTGCCCACCTCATGGCCGAATGAACTGACATGTTCCGCAACATGCTTCCAGTGGGTGTCACGTTGGGCAGCCGTAGTCTGACTATTGGCACCCACTAGCATGTCACGGCTGTGGCCCCGCACGTAGTCCACGAGGAAGTCCAGTTCCTGCTTACAGAAAGGCTTCTTCCTCGACGTGCAGGAGGTCGTGGCTGTGTGTGGGGTCCCAGCCTGTGCTGCAGGCCAGTATGGCCAGTGGGTTCGGTGGATTGAGCCAAGGGAGTGGCAGGTGGAGGGATGACCAAAGGCCTGACTTGTGTCAGTGGCAGCTGGGTTTCCACACTAATGGACCCTGCGCACCAACATCAGCTGTGGCAGGGTCATTGACCGCAACGGTCCTGGTTGGCAGACTCACAACCGGGGTGCTGTTGGGTGCATCTGCCCCTGCACTTGCCAACACCCGGCTGTTCGGGGCAGCAGATGACATGACTGCCCCAGGGACAAGTGTCTTGGTCTGAGCAGCCCGGCCTGCCCCTATGGTTTCCCCCCTGGCCTGTTGGAGATCTACCAAGGGCTCTTCAAGTGCCAACGCAGCCTGCGCTGGCAGACCCTGACCCTGGGTGGCGGTGTCCACAGCTGCACCTGCAGCTACCACTACCCTTGGGCCCGTGGCAGTCGATGGAACAGACTGCCGGGTCATATGGGTGCCAGTGCCAGATGCACGAGCTGCATCCCCCGGAACTACAGGGGGTGGTGGCATGGCTGCACCGACACATGGCACAACATTGTGCTCAAGTGGCGCACCCCTGCCTCTTCCCCCTCTGTGGCTGCCCTGGACACCCTGGAGTCCCCCTACTCCCTGGTCACCACGGCCACGTCCCCGACCACGCCCGCCACGAGGAGTACGCCCAGCTGAGGCGCCCCTCACCTTTGGTGGCCTCCCAACCATGGTACAGATGTAGTAGTGCTGGCACAGATGGAGTGGTGCCAATGGGAGGTGTACACCACAATTGACCTGGGCAATTGGGGTGAAGGGGGTGGGAAGCAAGATGTTAACAGCCCCCCTGCACCTGCAAGGCTGTATGTGACCCCGGTGATGTGGTGACGGGTCACGCAACGCTCAGGCACCCCAAAACTGCAGTAAAACCGTGAACGCAACCCTGCAGCCTACGTGCGTGGATTCAACCTCCCGCAGTACGCGGTAGCACCCAGTAACACGAATAACGCGTATGCGTGGGACACGCAGGCTACTATGATATCGAAAATGGGTGCGATACACAGGGGCACCCGCAGTGGGAAAAAGAGTGTGTGCGACTCACCGTCTGACCAGCGCGATGCAGAAAAACTCGCGTAGCCAATACCCCCGCCAAAAGAAGAGATACGTCCTTGATAGCTGTGAAGTTGTGATGGCGCGCGAAACAACAGGAAGCAGCAACACACGTCGGCCTCCACGAAAGGCACGTACAGCGAACTGCTGGGCCCGCTCATCTTTAACACGTGCTGAAGGAAACGCACGCACGCGTCACGTCACTTACGCGCATGGGCCCTTTCCTCGTATTACACGTGGACGTGCAGTTTCCACGTGCGCTTACGCGCATGGGCCCTTTCCTCGTATTACACGCGGACGAGCAGTTTTTCCCGTGCGCTGAAATGCCCATGCACGTCTGTACGCGTCACGTCACAGGGGCGCTTCTGCTTGAGGGGCCTTCTGTCCAATGAAAATGCGTATACGTGCAGACGCGCTTACGCGCTAAGGGCCTTTCCTCGAATTACACGCTGACGTGGCGATTTTTCACGTGCCAAATCACTCCGTATCAAGCTGGCCACGCGTCAGCACACGGAAGACCACGCTCCTGCCCAGAAGGCTGAACTACTGCCCCCCAGAGCCCCGAGCACGCTCCCACCTGCCATCTGCTGCTGCCTGACTGCCTGCTGCCCACGTGCCCTGCCATTTGCTGCCTGCACATCAGCCAGGGGTGCTGTTGCTGTGACCACCCCTGCTGGAACCGAAGACTCCCGACTGGGATTCCATCGCTCCACAGCCCAGCCCCAGGACCCAGTTGCCCACCCACTCCTGCCTCTGGGGTTGTCATGTCGTGGCAAACACCATCTGGGACCACTGACAACCCCCGGCCAGAGAGGCAGAGGGGCACCAGCTTCAGTGCCACCGAAGTTGGTGTCCTGGTGGAGCAAGTCCTGGGGCAGTATGATGCCCTCTTCGGAAGTTCCCGCGCCGACAAGGAAGGACGGACTCGGATCTGGACTGACATTGTGACTGCCATCAACGCGGAGGGGGTGGCAGTCCGCGACTTACAACATGTCAAGAAGCGCTGGGAGGACTTCAGGTCCAGGACCCTGAACAAGGCCCGGCGCCTCTTGAAGGCAGCGGATGCCAAGGGGCGCCGGGGCCACTTGTCGGAAGAACAGATGAGGGTCCTGGAACGCATATCCCCAGCGCTCCACGTCCAGGTCCTTGAGAAGCAGACCCGTCTGGAGTCAAGCGGTGAGTGTACATGCATCCTGATTGTGAGCAGTGCGTGTGGTGATTATTCAGTAGTGTGCAGGTTGAACATCTGTTTGTATGGGGTCGAGTATGGGTGGGGGTGTACAGGGCCGTGGGGCTGACACATGCGAGGGCTGTAATGTGTGAGACATGGATGGTGCTTGTGTGTGTAGGCTTGCATGCCAAATGCAGTTGTGTGGGCACACATGTTTGGATGAATGTGTATGTAAGTAGACATGTCCGTGATGTCATGCATGTATGTTGTTTTTGGCTGCATGTATCAGCACTTTGTACATGTGCATGTGTGTGTATTTGACAAGGGTGCAACAGTGATGCAACATGGATGCATGTGACAGCGGTATGTGGAAGCCTGATTGGCAGATGTGACATGGATGCCCGTCTGAACACTGCGACACTTGGCAGAGGTGTACACATGCATGCAAGTGTGGTGGTGTTTGTACATGTGTGGTGCACTTCCTGTGTTGCATGTGATGTCTGGCTCACCTTTGGCTGCTCATGCTGTTGTATGTGTATGGATGGTGGTGGCAGTTGCGATATGGCTGTGGTATGGCTCATGTGTGCGAGTTGTAATGACATGTGTGTTGGGGATTGTGATGACATGTCTGAGGTTTGCCAATGCCACTCATGTACAACTGTCATGTGTGTATGTGTCCATTGTACAGTGCCCTGATGCCAGTGTTTTGTTTCTCCCTGTCTGCAGCGTCAACTGATGAAGAGGGCGGAGAAGGTGCTGTGGAGCACAGCGGCGGGGATCCCACCGCCAGCCGGAGACGCAAGGCCCGGCTCCCCTCCCATGTTGTCATCTCGTCGGGGAGTGAGGAGTCCGGTGCCGCGTCCCAGGCCGCAGCTGCCGGGGGGAGGTCCAAGAGGCGGAGCTTGGAGTTGGACTCCTCGGCAGCAGAAGGGGCAGCTGGGACCCCACAGGGCCCAACAGGGGAAGATGGCACGGAGTCATCCAGGTTGGTGGGGGGGTTTGGTGGAGGAGGAGGCCGTGCAAGCACCAGAGATGGGGTCTGGAGGTGGGGATCCCACTGGTGCTAGTGGTGCAGTGCAGGACCAGGGACAGGAGGCAGCACAGGCCGCCGCGGAGGTGCCTGTGTGCAATCCTGTCCCTGATCCTGTCCCTGCATCATCTTGCACCAGCAGGGATACCTACGTCCAGACCCGTTTTCAGGCAGGGGATGAGCTCACGTCAACTGGCCTTCCTCTGCCTGTGGACGTGGCTATCCAGGTCCGGGTTGAGCCTGTCCTGGCTGGTGTGGCGTTGCGTCAACGGGCCATGCGAGGTGACCTGCAGTCTTTTCATGAAGAGACTGCAAGTCATCTCGAATGGCTCGTTGACCACGTCAGCCTGCTGGGACAGAGACCCCCTCCTCAACTGGACCCCCTACGTGCCAGTCGTCCTCTGTGCCATCTTCCCACCCATCAGTCACCTGGGTGCCCTGTGGAGCTGCCTCTGACGGTGCGGCCAGGCTGGTGGAGGAGGCATCCCTGCCACAGTCGGGAGTCGGATGTCCAGCAGGGGTGGCCACATCAACGACTGCACCCCAGCCGGCGGAGGATGTGCAGGCAGCAGGAGGCAGTGCACGGGCAGAGGCACAGCAGCAGCAGCAACGTGGTGGGAGCCATGAAGGCTCGGGGCCTTCAACATCGGAGGGGCAGGCATCGGCCGGAGGGCAGGAGGACCCAGGACAGAGAGTGTCTTCCGTGTGGCAGCGGTTGGGCCACGCCATAGATGCGGAGCGGCAGCGGGCGGAAGAGTCACGGCTCACAATGGTCAGGGCACAATGGTCAGGGCAGAGAACTCCATGCGGAGGGCCCTGAGGCAATCCGCAGGGGTTTGGAGGTGGAGACGTCGACGGCCCTGCGGACCCTCGGGGCCATGGAGGAGGACCGCCTCCGGGACATTGAGGAGGAGTTTGATGATGCCCTGGCCCGGGACATCCACAAGTGAGCCGTGAAACTAGCACGCTGCCCATGTACATAGTTATGTAGGTAGTGTTAGGTTTCATTTTTGTTTTTATTTTATTTGGACCTTTCGGACATTGGCCACATTTTTGTATATAGTTTATTTTATTAGTTAGTGTAGTTAGATAGGTTTCCTTTATTTTGTTAGGATAATGGACCCTGGCTTGTTCCCATGTACATAGTTCACAGTTGGATTGTATTTTTTTTCACTTTTTAACCATGGAGCAATGGCTTTCTTTTTTATTTCCCATTGGATTTTGTTTTGTGTACATTGACTTTGGACAACATTACTTTGGAATTTTATTTTTGGTTTTGCTTTTTTTAACGGACATGCTTCTTTTCATTTTTGTACATTCACATTTCTGTTTCTTCATTTTTTATTCTATTTATGTTTCCTTTAATACATATTTTCTTTGGTGAACTTCAATGTGTGGTATCTCATTGGTTTCATGCATTTCATGATATGTGTTTTGAGATTCACTGACACCCATTGGGTGTATGTGAGGGAAATGTGTTTGTTTCGGAACTTGCAATTGGTGTTCTGTGATGTAATTGCAAATTATGAGTGGGTGGATGCAATACCTGGGTGGGTGTTTTGCATTTGGAGGCTGACCATAGGGACCAGGGATCTAGATTGTGATGACATGTTGGCTGGGGAACATGAGTTGCACATGGGTGGGGGCCTGCTGGCAGGTGCCCCACAGTGCTGGGGGGTGGGGGTGGTGGGGAACACGAGTTGGACATGGGTGGGGGCCTGCTGGCAGGTGCCCCACGGTGCTAGGGGGTGGGGGTGGTGGGTTACATGAGTTGGACATGGGTGGGGGCCTGCTGGCAGGTGCCCCACAGTGCTGGGGGGTGGGGGTGCTGGGAGACATGGGGGGGCCTGGTGGTGGGTGCCCCTGCACTGCTGGGGGGTGGGGGTGGTGGGAGACATGGGTGGGGGCCTGGTGGAGGCTGCCCCTGGACTGGGGGGGTGGGGGTGGTGGGAGACATGGGTGGGGGCCTGGTGGAGGCTGCCTCTGGTCGCTGGGGGGTGGGGGTGGTGTGAGACATGGGTGGGGGCCTGGTGGAGGCTGCCCCTGCACTGCTGGGGGGTGGGGGTGGTGGCGAACATGCGTTGGACATGGGTGGGGCCTGCTGGCAGGTGCCCCACAGTGCTGGGGGGTGGGGGGGGTGGGAGACATGGGTGGGGGCCTGGTGGAGGCTGCCCCTGGTGACTGGGGGGTGGGGTGGTGGGAGACATGGGTGGGGGCCTGGTGGAGGCTGCCCCTGGTGGCTGGGGGGTGGGGGTGCTGGGAGACATGGGTGGGGGTCTGGTGGTGGCTGCCGCTGCACTGCTGGGGGGTGGGGGTGGTGGGGAACATGCGTTGGACATGGGTGGGGCCTGCAGGCAGGTGCCCCACAGTGCTGGGGGGTGGGGGTGGTGGGAGACATGGGTGGGGGCCTGGTGGAGGCTGCCCCTGGTGACTGGGGGGGTGGGGGTGGTGGGAGACATGGGTGGGGGCCTGGTGGAGGCTGCCCCTGGTGGCTGGGGGTGGGGGTGTTGGGAGACATGGGTGGGGGTCGGGTGGTGGCTGCCCCTGCACTGCTGGGGGGTGGGGGTGGTGGGGAACATGCGTTGGACATGGGTGGGGCCTGCTGGCAGGTGCCCCACAGTGCTGGGGGGTGGGGGTGGTGGGGAACATGAGTTGGACATGGGTGGGGGCCTGCTGGCAGGTGCCCCACAGTGCTGGGGGGTGAGGGTGGTGGGAGACATGGGTGGGGGCCTGCTGGCAGGTGCCCCACAGTGCTGGGGGGTGGGGGTGGTGGGGAACATGAGTTGGACATGGGTGGGGGCCTGCTGGCAGGTGCCCCACAGTGCTGGGGGGTGGGGGTGGTGGGAGACATGGGCGGGGGCCTGGTGGTGGGTGCGCCTGGTGGCTGGGGTGTGGGGGTGGTGGGAGACATGGGTGGGGGCCTGGTGGTGGGTGCCCCTGCACTGCTGGGGGGTGGGGGTGCTGGGAGACATGGGTGGGGCCTGGTGGAGGGTGCCCCTGGTGACTGGGGGTGCAGGGGGACATGCATTGGTGGGCAGTAGTGCAAGTTGACATGTGGGTTGGCTGGGGGTCATGGCCATGGTGGATGGTGTGCCTGCAGGACATGTGCAGGGTAGGCCCCTGTGGTGTGAGCCACCTGCAGGGGCCGTGGAGGGTGTAGAGGGAACACCTGGGTGGACCCACACGTGCAATTCACGTGTGGTGCTCCCCGCGCACCCCTGTAATACACATACCCTGATGGAATCGCGTGTGGAACTTCCCGCGCACCCCTGGAATACACGTACCCTGCTGAAATCGCGTGTGGCACTTCCTGCACACCCCTGAGATACGCGTACCCTGCTCGCACGGGCCCAATCGCGTGTGGAAATTCCCGCGCACCCCTGAGATACGCGTACCCTGCGGAAATCACGTGTGGCACTTCCCGCGCACCCCTGAGATACGCGTACCCCCAATCGCGTGTGGAAATTCCCGCGCACCCCTGAAATACACGTACCCTGCTGAAATCACGTGTGGCACTTCCTGCGCACCCCTGAGATACGCGTACCCCCAATCGCGTGTGGAAATTCCCGCGCACCCCTGAAATACACGTAACTGCTGAAATCGCGTGTGGCACTTCCTGCGCACCCCTGAGATACGCGTACCCTGCTCGCACGGGCCCAATCGCGTGTGGAAATTCCTGCGCACCGCTGAGATACGCGTACCCTACGGAAATCGCGTGTGGAACTTCCCGCGCACCCCTGAAATACGCGTACCCTGCTCGCACGGTGCCAATCGCGTGAGTTACTTCCCGCACACCTCAGTGATACACGTAGCCCGCTTGCCGTGCTGGTACAGGGTTAGCGCAGCCCTTTACGCTGGATTGGGTATATTGATGGCTTTTCCCTGCGCGACAGGCGTTCTTGGGGGCGTAACTGGCGCTGCTGCAGGGTCGCTGCGCCACTGTGCGCCACGGCTGGTTTTGGTGGCTGGAATCCATGAATACGCTGTGCGCGGAAATGGATTTTAGCGCACGCGGCTGGCGCAGGGATTCACACGCGCACACTGTGCACCAGCCGCGTGCGCCACTTGTGCGCTGAATTCTATGAATTACCCCCACAGGAGTTTACCTAAAACAGAAAAAGAGGTCATGTTTTCAACAATCTAAGATAAAGGTGTCTGAAGGCTTAAACTACAAGCTCTCAGAACTTCCCCTCTCAAGTCTTAGTAAAAAGGATACTGGTCTCCCTCTGGAGTGCTACTGTCAACACAGTTTTGGCACTGGTGCCCCCATCATTCTCCCTTATCATAATATCAGGCACAGGGACATAGAGCCCAGCTCACTTCTTGGCCCTAATCAGAAATCCATGTTTATAGCACCTTTACTCCCATCTTGGCTAAAACAAGTCAGAAGTATATATATATATACATAAGTATTACATGGCCACGGTAGTGGCCATGTAGTTATGGTTAAGTTGGTGTTTCCATAGGAAGAGCACTTTTTGGGCGGCTTATAACTTTGCTCTCCCTGGACGAATCCTCACCAAACTTGCAAAATAAGTATATGGCCCACTCTGAATTTTTTTGCAAAGTTTGGTGAGGATTCTTCCAGGGGGGGCAAAGTTATAGGGGGGGGTCCCAAAACTTTTTTTTTTCCCATAGACTGAATGGGAAAAAATCTTTGCACGCGTCTACAGCCCAAACCGCTGGACGGATTTTCACCAAAATTTGGACCAGGAGCAGCAGCTTGGTCGCGAAAGCGTGCTTTTGCAAATTTGGTGAAAATCCGTCCAGTAGTTTTTTTTAAAATGACCAAAAAGTAGGTAAAAAAAAATTAGTGATATCTGTGTTCGTCTGCGGGCACACTTCCCTGTTCGCTCCGCGGACAGTGTCCTGATTGGCCAATCGGCTTGCGTGATGTCCGTGGACATGCAACATGTTCGCTGATTGGACGGCGTGGAGCGTGAAGCGCGTCCGATTTTTGGTAGCGCCCGCCATCTTGTATTCGCGGATGTACGCGGACAGCGCGGTGAAACTTTGTTCAAAATTTGTATTTAGTAGAGTGTGTTGGTGTGTAGGAGTGTTTGGGGAGGGTGGGAGTGTATGAGGTAGGATGAAAGTTGTGTTTTTTTATGTGTTAGACATTCTTTTTGTGTTCAATTTGTCTGCGGACATCACAGGTGTTCTGCAATGTTCTAAATAAACTGAATGGGGGGTGTTCTGAGGACTCAATATGTGTCCGTTTTGTTCGCAAGCAAGCTGAAACTGTTCTAAGCACACTCGCAGTGTCCTGAAATGTTCGCAAATAAACAAAATGGGGGTGTCCTGAGGACGCTGTCCGTATTGTTCGTTGTCAAGTTGAATGTGTTCTAAGAACACTCGCGGTGTCCTGAAATGTTCGCAAATACACAAAATGGAGGTGTTCTGAAGACGTTGTCGAACACTCGCTGTGTCCTGAAATGTTCGCAAATATGAATTGGGGGTTGTGGCTGGCAAGTTGAATGCGTTCTAAGAACACTTGCGGTGTCCTGAAATGTTCACAAATAAACAAAATGGGGGTGTTCTGAAGACGCTTCTAAGAACACTTGCGGTGTCCGGGGAATGTTCATAAGGGGAGTCCTGAGGACGCAGTCCGTATTGTTCTCTATCAAGTTGAATGTGTTCTAAGAACACTTGCGGTGTCCTGAAATGTTCGCAAATACACAAAATGAGGGTGTTCTGAAGACGTTGTCGAACACTCGCTGTGTCCTGAAATGTTCGCAAATATGAATGGGGGTTGTGGCTGGCAAGTTGAATGTGTTCTAAGAACACTCGCAGTGTCCTGAAATGTTCGCAAATAAACAAAATGGGGGTGTTCTGAAGACGTTTCTAAGAACACTCGCAGTGTCCGGGGAATGTTCGTAGGGGGTGTCCTGAGGAAGCTGTCCGTATTGTTCTCTGTCAAGTTGAATGTGTTCTAAGAACGATCGCGATGTCCTGAGTCTTGGCCATGCACCCAAGTCTCTATGCCCTGGCAACAACCACCGCAGCATATCACATTCATATTTGCTTATAACTTTGGGTGAAAAACAAATGTATAAGGAACAAAGGTATTAGATACTATGGATGTGATATGCTGCTATGGTTCTCCTTATTATTGTATACTAACTGTTTGGTCTAGTAACCAGAGTACATGTATTTCTTGTTAATTTCTGTGATAAAAGAAAATAGCACGTTAGTATTAGTATT
The DNA here is from genome assembly GCF_040938575.1 of Ambystoma mexicanum. Classification (NCBI taxonomy): domain Eukaryota; kingdom Metazoa; phylum Chordata; class Amphibia; order Caudata; family Ambystomatidae; genus Ambystoma; species Ambystoma mexicanum. The sequence goes on along the minus strand of NC_090925.1, from coordinate 472,250,929 downwards.
TTGTAATGACTTATTACATTGTATAATCAACATACTTTTTTTTTTGGACCCTCATATTTAGTAGATTACAAATCAGAGTACTGTGCAATTTGCTCAGTTTCTGTATTTGTTGATACAATCATTGGGTCTGTGGGAGAAAAAAAAATCCATGTTGGATTAAAAAAAAAACCTTTTTCTGTTATGCTACAGTTTATTTGTTTGTTTGTTTTCAGTGTTCACTTGTTGTTTCTGGCTTTATACTTCGGCGCGTTGCATTTTTTTGGAGCAGTAACATATTATTTATTTGTTTGGATATTATAAAATTTTGGAGCCGTTAGATACCAATTGGCGTATTCTAACTGTGTATTTTTTGGTCGAATTTAGTGGTATTCATTTATCTGATTAGTTGTTGTAGAATCTTTGAGCAGTTAGATAGCTTTTGGAGTATTCTAACAGTTTATATTTTTTAACACATGTTTACTTAGGGTTTAGTTATCAAATTTTGGTTTTAAGAACATCAAATAAGCGTTTGTAAGATTTGCTGGTAATCTCTGCTTTAGAGTAATGGTACTATCATTACATTGAAACCATCCACATTTCTTTTTTATATATGCAGTGTAGTGCCCTGAATTGGTTGTGGCTCCTGCGTGGTAGATTATACCTATTGTTGTGAAGGTTTTCTTACCAAGTGATATTTGACCATGTGTGAATCCAGTCAGCTTGCAGTTGTTTTTGGTACCATCTGCATTGTAACGTAGAAGCATTGGTATTATGTATTTACTATGTGTTTGTATTACTTACGTGGAGCAATTATCTGAATTGCAGGTAGAGCATAATCTACCATGGTGTGCATTTTGTACAAGTTGCTGAAATGGAATGGATTCACAATTTGGTATTGAGATATATACAAAGCGTTCATTGGGGATTTCTTCTTGTGTCACATTGTTGCAGAGAGTGCATGTATGTTTCCACATGTATGAAATCTGAAAGATTTCATTTATAGGTATGTTTTTGTTTTCCAGTACTTGTAGTAAGTACATTAGAAATTCTTGTGGATCTTCCTGTGAGTTTATAATGAATTTCACCATTCCAGCACAGTAGTCCAATTGTTGTCTTATTCCATAAACACTATACGTGTTGTCAGGATTGTTTTCTGCATTTCTGCGAAGTACTAACATTTGCAAACACAATGGGTCTGTACTGTGTAAGTAAATGTTGTCAACAATTGGTGGTAATTGAAATAGAATATTCATTGTTACATTTGCGTAGCAACTTACACCAACTGTATTTGAGAATTTAAATGGTCCAGGTAGTTCTGTATCTAACTGCTTTTTTTGGAGTTTGTCTTCCTTCTTTAAAGAAGTACCTGGTTTACTTTCCCTAATTGATTCTTTTTTGCTTGTGGTACTTGATGAAGTATTAGTTTCTTTTACTCTCTTTGGAGGATTTGCAGTGACATCCTGTTGCATTTCTGTTTGATTTATTTTTCTTTTATAACGTTTTACTTTTTGTGGAACAGAATATGTGTTTAGGTGGGGGGTGTATAGTGAGCGAAGTCTATTGTATTCTAAAATGCAAGGAATATCAGCGTTTATTTTACTTGCATCAAAGTTGATTAGACCGTCAAGTGTACCTAATCATGATAGTGCTACGTAGCTCATGCCTTCTTTAAAGACTGTGTTACCAATATCTATCATTGCTTTGTCTAGGGTAAGACCTTGTGATTTATGAATCGTGACTGCATATGCAAGAGTTAGAGAAAATTGTTCTCTGCGTACATACATATCTTTGAAGAGAAGGAATCTAGCTGTTGAGCGTCCTATCCTTTTTACTTCTGAAAGTTTGTCAAAGAGTATATTGACAAACTGAATTTTGTTGTCGCGTGTGTATGTTTGAAAGCCAACAACTGTACCCAGTGCTCCATTAACCAGTCCTTGGTCCACGTCAAGGTTACATTTAAGCATTACTCTGCAATTTAAGGATAATTTTAATATCTTTTCTAAGCCTGCTGTGTTTGAAATTGATTTTTCTAAACTATTTAGTCTTGTTGTGGCTTGGTCACACATGGGTAGTGTCATAACATGTACATCTAGTTTGTCTGTGGCGCTAATTTCCATGATTGGTTGCATTTCTTTACTTAGCATGATTTCATTGAATTTGAAACAGCTTGCAAGAGTTGGCATTAAGGCCATACAATTGACATTTTTGTGGGCTAATTGTTCCATAACATCTGCCATAAAGTGCATTAATGTGCCGGGTTTTCAATATTGCTTCTGCTTCTTCAGAAAGTATACCAACTCTGATACTTTTTAAAATGTTGGCATAAGTGAGATCTGCAGATTGCTGCATGTTTTCTGTTAATTCTCTGTATTGGAAATGTTGCCAAAGGTTGACATTTACAATGCTTCCAACAGTTTTACGGCAGAGTTTGTGTCCTAATGTTTTAATAATAGGCTCACCTTTTACTGGTGTTAATTGAAGCAGATCTCCAAAAACAATAATGTGTTTTCCTGCAAAGAGCTCTTCATAGTCTGTTTTGAGTACTTCTTGTATTCTGAGTTGAATCAAAGCTAACATCAGGTTGGAGACCATGCTCACTTCATCTAATAGAAGCATTTTCATTTGTTTCAATACTCTGCGTAATTCCATTGCGGCTTCTGAAGAAAGTTTGTAATAGTCTAATTTGTTCTGGTGTTCTACTGGTAATAGTAGTAATCGGTGTAATGTAACACCACCTATGTTGTAGGCAGCTAAACCTGTGGGGGCAGTAACAACAGCTGACAGTTTGTTGTTTGTCAATTGTTGAAGGAACTTATTAATGATTTTGATTAGGAATGTTTTGCCAGAACCAGCTTCACCACTGACGTACAGTAGTATAGGTTTATAATTATGCCAGGAACATTCTTTATTTTCATGTTTTACACCATGTGTTATTTGTTTTGTTACGTCTTGAAAAATGCTACTTTGCTCATTGTTTAGTTTTGATTGTAGTATAGTTAAGTCTACTTTATCTTCATACTGACACATGGTGTTTTCTACTTCTATCACAGCTAATTCTGCCTCATTTATCATTAGTGGTTCTCCCAGTGGTTCTTGGCTTCCTGTTACAGAAGGTTGACTACTGTCAGGAGTGTCCTTATCTAGTTGGGCTTGGAGTTCTCCTTCGTGTTGCTGTTCATTGTGCAACATTTTTTTGTACTGTGTAAAGTTTACATCAGTTGTAGTGCTTTCATTTGCTTTGAAAGCATCCTCATATGAGTCATAGTTATCTAGTATTTGTTCTTCTTTTCTCCATGGTTTGAAGAGTTGTAGCAGGGACATGTAATATACTTCTTTATGTTGAGGAGTCTTTAATGACAATTTGATATGATTAATTAAATTTGGTTTAGTGAGTTTAACTAAGCTGCCTTCACAGTTTGTCACTCTATATTTACCTTTTTTTCATCAGGTTTCATATTATTTTTGTATGTGTAGTTTTGGGCTATGTGGTATAGACACATGTTTTCCATAGTATTTCTACTTCTGTTTGGGTAGCATGTGTCCAATAAATTGTTTTTTAAAATGTCTTGGCTGTTGGGATCACGTTTGGCTATTGTTTCTATATCTTCATATGATTTTAGAACTCTTTTTCTAGATTTAGCTGGACCAAGACTTAGCCATACTATATTTTCAGATTTACCATACAATGCAGTACCAGTTAAACAATCAGCTGCTTCATATGATCCACATGCTCTATGGGAGAGCATTTTTATGCCCAGGCTGTATAATTTCTGAGACACTGTTTTATCTGATGACAGATCATTCCAGAGGTCTTGGAGCTCTGTCTTTTCTGCTTTGGTTAAGTATGCTGTGACATATCGTGCAACTGCAGTAGAATTGTCTGCAATGTACTGCACATCTATATTTGCATTCCATAAGTGGGCAATGATTGCATTATAATCATGTATATATTTTTCTTCTTCTTTTCTTTTTATGTAATATGTATTTTTAGGTGACTTACCTTTAACACTATGGGCCTCATTACACGGTAGGCGGTGAGCCATGGCGCTATTAGCGCCATGGCTCATGCTGGTAAAATACCGGCACCGCCTTGGCGGAAAGGGGATTTACCGCCCCATTCCAAGGTTGGAGGGGCGGTAAATCCCCTTTCTGCCATTGCCCTTCCCATTCCCATTTCTGCCCCATAGGGCTCTATGGGAATGGGGAAGGCGCTAATTACGGCACCGCAATTTTGCGGTGCCATAATTAGCTCCGAGGTCCCTTAGCGGGTTGGTTTTTAACGCCTGCAAAAAGCAGGCGTTAAAGCACCAACCCGCTAAGGGACCTCGTAGTAAGGCGGTAATGGTTAACGGTCACCGTTACCATTAACGGTAGCCGTTAACCATTACCGCCATCCGTGTAATGAGGCCCTATGTCTAACTGAAGACATGAGGTTGTTCACTTGACCTGTATTTGTAACTGGTCTAGGGAAACCAAATCGTCATTTGGTGTAGTATTTCCTTTGTTTTTGTATTTGCGACGACAATATTTTCCACATTTGTGCCTTTGAAATTGGAAAATTTGTGCATGAAGATCACTGTTTGTGGCTTCTGATGGAATTTCAAAAGTGACATATTTTTCAATAAACTGTAAAACAGTGGCATCACTGTCTTGACCAAATTTAGGAGCATCTTTAATCCATAAAAGCATGTGGATATGTGGTGCTCCTCTGGCTTGGTATTCTTTTCTCCAAGAGAAGTGTTGCACTTCTCCAAGGGGAGGAACAGTTTTATTACAAATAAAATGTAGCATAGCAATGAAGCGATGGTGAAAATATCTTGAAACATTAACAGGATCCAAAGAACAAAGTTCTCCAGGTGTTAGTATATCTATGTTTGTTTTGTTTTTATTTGATATGCGTAGGAAATCATGTAAATCTTCCCATCCTTTTGTTGCACTTTTTCTAATAATTGTGTAGCTTTCATAGTTTGAAAGTGTGATCCTTATTTTAATATGTGTGCAACTCCGTAACATAAAGTTGCTAGTTCACTTTCAAAGAGTAGGTTAAATATGTATTCCACATTTTGTCTAAATCTGGGTTCTTCAGAATACATCCGTAATGAGCGGTATTCTGAAGCTGATATTTGAATAGGTCTATCATCATACCTTCCTTCTTTGCCAGTAGGAAAGAGTAGAGGAAAAGCACGTGCTTCTATACTTTTTTCTCATATGCTGATTGGCGATCCTTTTGTTTGACGCATTTGGTACGTTTCCAGTACATCTTCTACAGTGTCATTAGAGTGCAAAGGATGAATTGTATAATGGTCTAAAGTATTTGTTATTGTAGCAGGATCTAGTAGCTCAAATTGACCAGCTTCTTGTGTTTCTTGAATTATTTCAGTTGTATCTTTCAAGTTTTCTTCAATATTAATTTCTTTGTAAAATTCATTATTCTCTTTAAGATATTGGAAGGCTTGTCTAACTTTATGTAAATCTGCCAGCTGTTGCCATTTTTTTGTCTTTTGTAGGTACTCCATTTACTAAGATAATTAAAGATTGCTGCATTGGACGTTGCACTCCTAGAGTATGCACATTTTCTTTTAGATCTAATGGTAAATAAACTACTTTTCCACAAATGCCTTTTACCAAATCAGAGGGAGGTAATTTTGCTGTTTTTGGTTGAAGGCGTATTATTGCTTGAAATGGGTGTACTGTTTGAATTATGATGCTCTCATATAAATTAAGTTGTTGTAGAGGTTTTGGTACTGGGTATAATTCCAAATTATTTGTGATAGAACGTGAAGGAGTTTGGTTGTTGTCAAGTTTTGTAGTGCAGTAACTGCAAAGTATTAAGGGCTCAGTTATTTCATATTTGTTTTCTGCTACAAGGTAGAGAGATAATTCAAACCATTTAGAATCTTCATTGTCTTCTATTTTGTATGATAGGTCTACAGTTTTTGTGTTACTTTTATAAAAAGTTCTACGGCAACATACACATACATGGTTTGGTACTTCAGCTGATGTACTTTTAAATTTTAGTATTTCTTTTTTGTATGTGTTTAGCAAAAGGTTGCCATGTGTAGAATTGTTGCTTAATTGCTTTAAAGCTATTTCATTCTGTAAATGGCTTTCACTTCAAAAATATTTTTTCTGGATATAGTGAATTTCTTCAAGTAGGTCTTTCGCTGTACCATGTAGAAGGATGTTATTTAACTTTACTAGTGCTAAAGCAGGACTTTTAGCATAGTACAGTTTATAGACTAGATTTCTTATAGTTGAATGATGTGTTGATATCCTTTTGATATCATGGAAAGTGATTTTACAAGTAGGTCCTGTAATGCAGGCCAATGAATGTCCTTGTAGTCCTGTGTACTTGCGCACTGGACAGGTATCCATATTTTGCAGTAATTTAATTTTGATTTTGTCTTTGCTTTTTACATATTTATTGAGGAATTGGCGTAAAGATTTGAAACATTGTTTGGGAATGTTACACATTGATGTGCATGGCTATTTCAGTTGAATGGAGGGGTAATTCTAAGTTTTCAGGGCATATTGTTGTAAGGAGTACTTCTTGTTCCATTATGGTATTATTCACTTTTTCATAACCGCGACCAATGCTGTGTATGGCAATTGTATTTGTTTGTACGCTTCTTCATTAAAATATGGTTCTGTGCTCGTAGTGTAATTCCATTCACCTCCGCAGATACTTAAGAAGTTCTTTCTGTTGACATTTCGCTTATTGAGAAGTCTTTTTTGTAATTTAGTTATTAGTTTTTTTTGTTAGTGGTTTCATTTTGTTTAACAGTAAAATAAATAACTTTCTTTTGAGAAGAATTGCACTGTCCATCAATGCTTCTAAGATTAATTTCCTACGATAGGTTTTAAGCACTGAACCTGATTTCTCTCCTGTTTTTATAAGATTTTGAAGGACTTTGTGACGGTACATTTTGGCTAAAATACTGTTCTTGGTATGCTTACTTTGCACTATATTAAAATTTAAAGAAGTAGTTTTATCTGTAGTGATAGCTGATTTTCTGTCAATGGTTTTTTGGTTTGTTTTACATTTTGATAGAGGAGGCAAAGTTTTTGTACTTGAAACGTCTTGTGTTTCACTAAATGACTGTATTAGCTGTTTTGTTTTAACTTTTTTTTTACAAATTCTGCTAGAGATGGATGCTTATGTTGGACACTTTTATTTTCATTTGCTCTACTTTTGCGATGCTTTCTACGGACTTGACTTTTGGTAGGCATTCTTTAGGGTCTGTTGAAAAAAATAAAGAAGGTATGGGTTTGGGTGTTCTGCAATGTATGTGTGCTGTGTGCATGAGTGTTTGAGTAAGTTATTAAGATGTATGTAATGGTGTGTGATTGTGCATTGGGAACTACAACTAGTAGGGATATGTATTCTTGAATTTATGTGTTACTAAACTGGGGTTCATATGACAAAAAAAAGTAAGCTAGTGGTGTGGAAAAGTACAAATAGTAAATCTAATGTATACAATTAAAATATGAAAATTGTAGCGGTTCAGTTGGGTAATTTGTGTGTCCAAAAGTAGGAATTTGTAGGCCATTCTGGCTGTAAATCGCTGTTTAAGACATGGAGATTTTTGGACAAAATGGTACACAATCTCTATTTTTAGGCACAAAAATAGCTTGCATTAACTTTACAGTATGTTTGAGTAATAATACAAATGTTATGGTGATTTTCTACTTACTTTTTTTCTTAAATTAACAGGTAACTTCTTAGTTCTTCTTTGTTCTTTGAATTCAGCTGCTTCTTTTCAGGAGACTGGTCTTCACTGCAATTGTAAAAGCTTCAAATTAGTAACTTTGTTTGTATATAGCGCTGTTTTTAATTTAGATATTGATTTTTTTAATTGAAATCCTCAGTGCCTTCTTTAAAACCATTAAACTAATTTATTTACATAAGATACATTGCATCAGTTCAGTACATATGATATGTTCTTAATGAACAAATTGTATTGAATGACTAACTGTAGCAAAAAAAATATCTTTACTATGTCTTGTGAAATTTATAATATACCAGTGAATACCATTATTTCTGTAACTAAGCTGTTCTAGGTAATAGCGCCTCAATGTCATATCTAAATTTAAGTAATTAAGTAAATAAATAAATAAAAACAAAAAATATGAAATTGTATAAGTATTTTTTCAAAGATTTAAACATAGATTGTGCTTGCATGCAATTTTGTTTGAATATATTTAGTCTATATATTTCATTTAAAAATTGTTAGTTTAACATGATTTGAGTGTGTGTGTAAAAAGAAAGTAAATAGTATAAAGGTTTATAAGGGATAGTTGATTTTAGGAAATTGAAAAAAAGACAGTAAATTCATTTTACAGATTACACAAGCTAAGTTTGTTTGAAAATGTGTTCATCTACTGTACAGAAAACATGCATACCTGAAGTTTGTGTTCATGCATATGGATATGCATGAAGCTGCAAGTAGAAATCTTGGAGACTTGTACAGTATTTCTTGTAGATGGTGCTTGCCAATGATATGACACTTGTACTCAGAGAGATTCACAGTACATTTGAAGTGCTGATCTATGGTGATGCAGTTAGATGGCGAGGTCTTGAATGTGATTGGTGCATGGTCATGTGACTTCTTAGCTACATCCAATGAGGGAATGGCAGAGAGGGTGAAGTGGAAATGGTAGAAGGGCTGTTCATGTTACGATATGTCCGCGGACATGGCAGTAGTTTGCGGACATCGGGAGTTACATCCGGGGATTTTTGGGTTCAGAAGTCATGCAAATGAAAATGAGTACTGAAAGGGATTGGTCAGGAAAGTTTAGTGGGTGTGTTGTGCCAGAAGAGAGTTTCTCATATACTGTTTTTGCTGAGAGAACAACAGATAGCTATGTCTGTGTGCTTTAGGAAAAAGATTGTATGGATCTTGGGAGATTCGTGGATATATTGGTTGAAGGTGCATGCAGAAAGCTGTGGAGTAGCTGTAGATCTTGGATTCCCACATGTGGAAGTACACTGGCATGGAGTACGTGGAATGAAGTGGTTGGACTTGCTACCTCCCTGTGCTACTTTGGAGACAGAGCAACATCCAGACATAATTGTAATTCATTGTGGAGGGAACAGTTTAGGACATGTGACTGGAATTTATTTGCAATTTGCTATGAAAGAAGGACTTGGGCAGGTTATGGACATATTTCCTAATTCTCAAGCAATATTTTCACAGATTGCGCAGAGACAAATGTGGCTTTGTTCTTCATTTGGTCCACAAATGAAAAAAGCAAGGTGCAATGTTAATAAAGCTGTTTGTGCCTTTCTAAAAGATTTTGGCATGTCTTCTTTTCACAATGAAAATATTCTGTTTCGTAGTACAAATATTTTTCGCAAAGATGGAGTTCATCTTACTTATGGTGGCAATCAGATTTTTCTGAGAAATGTACAAAATGCATTGCGACCTTTTTTGGAATTACAACATCCATTTTGAAGTAGGTGTTTAAGCATTTATAATTTTTGACTTACAAACACCTCCCAAAGGCTCTTTTCAGAGCCACCACTTCCTCCCAGAGAAAATTGCAATGTTTGTGATAGGGTAGCAACCCAATTTTTTAAATGTTCGCGAACTGTCCATGGACTTCTAAAAAATACAAAGGGCCCTGCTTCATTTATCTTCACCTCTATTTTTAACTGTGAAAGGCGGCTCTGAAAAGAGCCTTATTTTTTTTGTTGATATTTTGTATTTTTTTTGTTTTTTTATACACGACACACTAGGAGAGGAGGGGAAAGGAAGGTAAATGGGGGGACACCAACCACAGGGATAAGAAACTGCGAGCTGAGAGAGGAAGATGTAGAGTGGGTTTTATTTGGGTAGTGAGCAGATCTTCTCGTGCTCTGAGCCGATAGTCTCAAAAGCACTACGAAGTCGCTCCCCCCTGCAGAGTACTGTGTCACAGTACATACATACAACTGTGACCCTCGAAAGGTAAGGGTCATCAGCATTCTGTATGGCCTGTGAGGCAGCTTGAGGAATACGCTGTCCCACAGAGGTGGTCCTTGTGGTGACAGGATCAGAAACAGAGGATGAAGTAGAGGAAATCAACCTGCTACGTTCTTCGCAAGGTACAACCCTGCGAATGGCCCCAGAGTGAAATGACCTCAGGTGTCGCTTCATAGTAGTGGTCCCAAAGCTGTACTTACCGTGCTTCCCGCGTCTGAGTATCATTTTGCACTCATTGCAGGTAACATGGTTTGCACAAGCCTTAGGAACATTCCCACGAATGGTAAATAACCGCCATACCCAAGACTCACGCCGAATGCGGGTAGTAGGGATTTCCTCTACCTCATTCTCATCATCCTCTTCTTCCTCCTCTGCATCCTCACTCCTGTTCCCCTCTTCAGGCCCTTGGGGAGGTGGTGGTGGGGGTGGGGGTGGTGCTGAAGCAGGTGCAGCACTAGGTGGCAGTTCAGCAGCCAGGGATGCCATCTCGATGATGGTGTAATCTGCAGGTGGCAGCAAAAATCACTGTGTTCTGAAGAATAGCCAGAAACACAATGAGAATAAGCTCTAGGGTGTGGTCTTTTATAGGGGAGCTTGTGTACGGTCAGCGGACATGCTCGCTGACCGCAGACAGATCGAACACAAAAAAAAGTTTGAAAAGTTTCAAAAGGTATGTAGAAACTCAGGATTACTATGTGGGACTTGTGCCATGGTGAGATTTTATTGAGAAATATTATGGATTAATTGAAAATGTGCTTTTAATTTGTTCGGGAACACGAACAGTTTCCGCATTCAGAACATGCGATCAGCGTGGGCGCGGTCATATGATCCATTCACGAACAAGTCCGCTAAGGAAGCGCATGTCCGCAGGACACCAAATGCACGGAGATTGGCTAGCACATGCGCGTTGATGTTCTACGGACACTGTTCGGGTCCTGAACTAATTAAAATTGCGTCACACGTGAAACAAACAAACATTTCATGACACTGCGTGTGTTCTCAGAACAGTTTAAAATTGCTAGCGAACAGTAAGGACCGATATAGTGTTCTTCAGGACACGTCCAATTTCGTTTATGTACGAACATTTCAGGACACCAATTGTGTTCTTAGAACAGTTTCAACTTGCTAGTGAACAGTACGGACAGGTATAGTGTTCTTTAAGACACCTCCATTTTCGTTTAATTATGAACAATTCAGGACACTGCGTGTGTTCTTAGAACAGTTTGAACTTGCTAGCGAACACTACGAACAGGTATAGTGTTCTTCAGGACACCTCCATTTTCATTTACGTACGAACATTTCAGGACACCAATCGTGTTCTTAGAACAGTTTAAACTTGATAGCGAACACTACGGACAGATATAGTGTTCTTTAGGACACTTAAATTTTTTTTTTACGAACATTTCAGGACACCGCGTGTGTTCTTAGAATAGTTTCATCTTGCTAGCGAACAGTACGAACAGGTATAGTGTTCTTCAGGACACCTCCATTTTCGTTTATTTACAAACATTTCAGAACACCTGCACTGTCCGCAGACACCTACATTGTTAAAAAAAAAAAATGAAACTGTTTACAACACAATCTAAAAATTTAACTTTATTTAACATATATTAATAATTTATGACAGAGAAGGTGAGGCAGAAACAGAAACAAAAACAGGAGAATTAAGGGTTTCAACATGATTGTTATTAGGTGAAGAAGGGATGGAAGTCTCATCAAAACCTTTTGGGTTATGGAGAGGGTTTGGGGATAATTGACTGGGATATGGTGAGGAGGGACAAGTACATGTGGGGCAATGGTATGAGGTTTTTGGTTTAAAATGATCTTCCACAAAAGTTTTCAAATTATTAAAATTAGTCAACAATAAATCCATTTTTCTTCTATACTGTGAAAAGTGTTATCCATAACAGGTTTTTCTGAAGTATTTTCTATTTTGGTATGCTCTGTACAAAAAAAATATATATATGTTAAATGTATACAAAATAATAATAATTAAATGGTTTATATTATAAAGTGTTTATCATTAGTTTCACTATCTTGTGACATTTCTTCATGTGGGAAATGCTCCTCTAGCCATTCCAGAGTACTAGACATTTCTGTGAGAGAAAAAAAAAAGATAATATTTTCTTTTATCTAATACAGAAAGTTTATAAATATATGAATAAAATTAAGTACACTTACTATTTCAGGTAAGATATGTCCTATGTACTCAGTGGGTCTGCTCTTGTTCTTAGTTCTGTCGAGTTTGTGAGGTAATTATGTTGGAAGCCAATTTATCTTCTTGTGGTATATTCCATTTTAGAACATAGTGCATTTAAATGAATGGTTAGTGTGTTGTATATATGGGTTACATTTCTTTTTTTTTAACCATTTTTATTTTTGGTAGAAGCATAGTCAATTACAACATATAATCATTATACTTTGTTAACACAATGCAAAAATCAAATTTTCATTTAGGGTTAATGACAGCCGATGTTGTGTAAATTGCCTCCAATTTTTTAACTATAAATTATTATTTTACTTTCAACAAATGTTCAAGAGTATAGCTTTTGACGACAAGAGTCCGCGTCATAACTTCGTAGTCTGCTGCTATACAACAGAAATTTTCAGTTTTATCGATTCATTCTTAATTTTATTTCCTCACCCCCCACCCAGGTCCTTTATCTCTAGGTTCCAGAGTCTTTTGACCTTTCCGTTAATCCGTCCCCATAAGAGGATTCCACTTCTTTTGTGTTCCTGGCTATCAGGGGGTATAACCGTTTTGGGAATCTGAGGTTTGAAGAAACAAAATGTGTTAGCAAACAGTATTTAATTCATAACTCCCAGGATATACGCTTTGACTCAGTTCAGTGAGTATGCAGGAAGTCCACAGTCTTATTGGAAAAACTGACTTGTAGTCTCTAAGTCACTAGGCTCAAGTTTAGGAGCGAAAGCATATTCCTCTGATTTTTATCAGAATTGTACATGTTCAATCATGATTTCAAGCACTAGGTTGATTTCCAAACTGACTGCAGACACAATGTGCCACAGATTGTTTTTCCCCTGTAAGGTCTTCAAATAGAACCATTTGGCAAGTGTCTATGTGTTCTAGTTATGAACCAGTTTTGGTTTCGAAGGTTGCCACTTCTTCTGAGAAGTCCGACGTTGTCAGGCCACTGAAGCAATGGGAAGGAAAAAAGCTGAAACATAAGGTTCATCTGATAACATTAAGCATTAACAAGCTGGACAGATAATAATGTGGCTGTGGCTCAAAAAAAGTCAGTCTTGGAGCGAAAAGAGTACTTTTCTGTCCCACCATAGCATTCCTTGTTCTTTTTTCTCGTCGTGCTGATTCTTTCTCTCTTTCTTCGCTCTGGGTTGTTAGGTGATCGATATATTTCTGAGGTTGCGTGGTTTATTGAAATGGGCTTCCCTGTCTCCGACCAAGTCTCTAAACGGGGACCATATGGATAAGTAACTCTGGTAAGTCTCTGTTCTTATGGCAGTTGCCTTCTCCATTGCCATTACTCCCCATATTTTCACCCACCACCATGGTGTCGTTGGGCCCTCTGGCGTTTTCCACCTTTGTGCCAATGTCATTCGTGCCGCCGATAGTAAGTGTGTTATTAGAGTGGATATATGCCCTGATGCCGCATATATACCCTCTGCCTCTGCTCCCAGCAGGATCACTTTAGGTGATAGTGGTAGTTCTCTGCCAGTAATGTCTTTGATGTGTCACAGTATCTCCTTCCAATAGGTAATCGCCTTGGGGCATGTCCATCGGACGTGGAACATGTCTCCTCTCACCTCCACATTGTCTCCAACAGTTTGGGGGATATTCTGAGTTTATTTTGTGTAGTCTGTGGGGGGACATGTACCATCTGTAGCATAATTTATATGCAGCTTCTTTAATTGCTGTACATTTGGAGGATCTATGAGCTCTCATCCATATCTGGTCCCACTCTCTTTCCGTTATTGGCTCTCCTATATCTTTTTCCCAATTCTCTTTATAGCTTAGGTTGTCCGTTGGTTGTGCTCCATCGAGTAGCCTGTAAATTCTAGATATCCCTCTCTCTGGTTTCCCCTCTTGCATTGTTAGTTCCAAGCCTGTTAGTGTTCTTGTACCCGATCTTTTCACTGATGGGTGGGAGATCCAGTGTCGTATTTGCATGTATCTGAACCTTTCATTTTCCCCCAGATCGAATTTCTTTTTGCATTCTAAGAAAGGGATTGGGTCACCGTTTTGGTACATGTCCTGCAGTGTTAGGGTGTCTGCGCCTTTCCACCCTACCCAGAAATTCTTCTTCAAGCCTGGGGTGAAATCGATGTTATGTGCTATTGGGAATAATGGGCCCAACCCTCGTTTGATCTTTTTCATTTGCATGGCTCTGTCCCAGTTACTCAGGGCTGTTTTAGTAGCTCCTAGTAGTTTTCCTTCTGTTTCGCGGGCCTTGGAGTTCAGTGCTAGGAGCGCTGTTATCGGGATCTGTGTGGATGCTTGTTCTATGGCTCTCCATCCTTTGGTGTCGGCTGGGTTAGCCCACTGTAGTATGGGGGCCAAGTGCGCTGCCATGATGTATCTGCCCAAGTCTGGAACTCCCAGGCCTCCCAGGAGCGGAGGACGGGTCAGTATACGTCTCTGTATTCTGGGTCTATTTTTTGCCCATATGAATCTAAATACTGCGTTTTGAAGTTCTTTGATCATCTGTGGCGGGATCTCCGCGGGTATTGAACTGGTCACATATATTAGGCGGGGGAGAAGGGTCATCTTTACCGCTGCTATTCTGGAAAACCATGACAGTTCCTGGTTATCCCATCTCAGTAGGTCCGCTTGTAGTTGTTTCCAAAGAGGGGGGGAGTTTGATTTATATAAGTCCTCAAATTTCTTTGCCAGGTGAACTCCCAGGTATTCTAGAGTGTTTTCCTCCCATCTCAGGGGGAAACTCTGCTTCATGCCGTTTATTGTATTTGCGTCCTCCGTTACGTTTAATGCCTTTGATTTATTGTAGTTGATTGTGAATCCGGATATGGTGGCAAATTCCTCCAGTGTTTCAACGGCTCTCGGTAGTGTGTTCTTAGTGTCTCCCATATAGAGAATCACATAGTCAGCGTATAATGCTATTTTCTGCGGGGTCTCCTTGATTTGCACGCCTTTTATAGCGGGGTCTCCTTTGTACCGCGCTGCTAATGGCTCCATAGCCATTGCAAATATTAGTGGGGACAGGGGGCAGCCCTGGCGTGTACCCCTCCATATCTCCACTTGTTTTGAGTCGCGGGTGTTTGATCCGGAATGATGTTGATGGGCATTGAAAGTTTGCCAGGATCATCCTGCTGAATTGTGTCCCGCATCCGAATTTCTCCAGGATCATCCGAAGGTATTCCCAGTCCAAGCTGTCGAAAGCGCGTGAAGCGTTTAGGGCCGCTATTGCAAATTTCTGATTTGTGCGTCTCCCCCATTCAATTACATTTATGGCTCTTTTAACGTTATCTTGGGTGTGACGTCCCCTAACAAAACCTGCTTGATCTTCGTGGATGATGGGTTACATTTCTTATGTATTTGTACATATAATGTGTTTGTGTGCTCCTTTTTGAATTTGTTAAATGTTCCTATGTTATGATATAACAATCAAACATACACCCCCAGAGTTTTTAGGTAGTTCGTACTGCTCTTCGAACATGTCCGCGAACATTAAATGAGTTTGCGGACATCACGTACAGTAGAAGAGATTCAGTCAGTTCCATATGACATGTATATAAAGTCAAAGTCATTATTGTTAAGTTGCACCCCTATGAAATTCAGTGAAAAAACTTTGTTAAATGGACGTTATGGTTAAGTTGCACTACTAAAAACCTAAGAAATTTAGTGAAAAAACTTTGTTAAAGGGACGTTATGGTTAAGTTGCGCTGCTAAAAACCAATGAAATTCAGTGAAAAAACTTTGTTAAAGGGACGTTATGGTTAAGTTGCGCTGCTAAAAACCTTTCAAATTCAGTGAAAAAACTTTGTTAAAGGGACGTTATGGTTAAGTTGCGCTGATAAAAACCTATGAAATTCAGTGAAAAATCCTTGTCAAAGGGACGTTATGGTTCCAAGTAAAACCGAAAAATCCTTGAAATTCGCCAGTTATGGTAAGCTAAGGTAAGCTAAGCAACCATAACTCGCGCCACCACCGTGCACTGCTAAGACTAACACCCAGGACATCAAAGATGACATCACAAATGTCATTGATGACGTCACTGATGACATCACATGTCTGGCTCATTCTTTTGCTGACATATCTAGGCCACATGGTTTTCTTCAGTAACAGTCAGAAACTAAACATTTATTTGTAGACGTATCCTTCAAGTAGGTTCTTACAGTAATTCCCTTAGAGTCCAGTCACACATTTATGGCTGTACTTTCCCTGTATATGGTCATATTTGAATACATTGTACTCACACTACTTTCCTTAGGGTCCAATCACATCAAGTGATACATATACCTAGGGTAAATAGCAGCTTTGAAACAGAGCAATCATTTCAAAGCTGCTATTTAATTAATTGACCGCGGAGAGTGCGGTTCACTTTCTCCTCTTTTTTTTGTATATATATATATATATATATTACATGGTCACAGTAGTGGCCATGTAGTTATGGTTAAGTTTCTGTTTCCATAGGAAGAGCACTTTTTGGGCGGCTTATAACTTTGCTCCCCCTAGACGAATCCTCACCAAACTTTGTATATGGCCCACTCTGATTTTCTTTGCAAAGTTTGGTGAGGATTAGTCCAGGGGGGGCAAAGTTATAGGGGGGGTCCCAAAACTTTGTTTTTCCCATAGACAGAATGGGAAAAAAAATTGCTCGCGCCTACATCCCAAACCGCTGGACGGATTTTCACCAAATTTGGACCAGGAGCAGCGGCTTGGTCCCGAAAGCGTGCTTTTGCAAATTTGGTGAAATTCCATCCAGTAGTTTTTTTTAAAATGACCAAAAAGTAGGAAAAACAAATTAGTGATATCTGTGTTCGGTCCGTGGACACACTTCCCTGTTCGCTCTGCGGACAGTGTGTTGATTGGCCAATCGGTGTTAAGCATGAAGCACGTCAGATTTTCGGTAGCGCCCGCCATCTTGGATTCATGGACGTTCGCGGACAGCGCGGTGAATGTTTGTTCAAAATGTGTATCTAGTAGAGTGTGTTGGTGTGTAGGAGTGTTTGGGGAGGATGGAAGGGTATGAGATAGGTTAAATGTTGTGCTTTTTTATGTGGTAGACGTTCTTTTTGTGTTCGATTTGTCTGCGGACATCACGGGTGTTCTGAAATTTTCTAAATAAACTGAATGGGGGTGTTCTGAGGACTGAATATGTGTCTGTTTTGTTCGCAAGCAAGCTGAAACTGTTCTAAGAACACTCGCATTGTCCTGAAATGTTTGCAAATAAACAAAATGGGGGTGTTCTGGGGACGCTGTATGTATTGTTCTGTGGCAAGTTGAATGTGTTCTAAGAACACTCAGGGTGTCCTGAAATGTTTGCAAATAAACAAAATGGGGTGTTTCGGGGACGCTGTCCGTATTGTTCTGTGGCAAGTTGAATGTGTTCTAAGAACACTCGGGGTGTCCTGAAATGTTCGCAAATAAACAAACTTGGGGTGTTCTGGGGACGCTGTCCGTATTCTTCTGTGGCAAGTTGAATGTGTTCTAAGAACACTCAAGGTGTCCTGAAATGTTTGCAAATAAACAAAAAGGGGGTGTTCTGATGACGCTGTCCGTATTGTTCATTGTCAAGTTGAAAGTGTTCTAAGAACTCTCGCGTTGTCCTGAAATGTTCGTAGGGGGAGTCCTGAAGACACTGTCCGTATTGTTCGATGGCAAGTTGAAAGTGTTCTAAGAACTGTCTCGGTGTCCTGAAATGTTCGAAGGGGGTGTCCTGAAGACGCTGTCTGTATTGTTCAATGGCAAGTTGAAAGTGTTCTAAGAACACTCGGGGTGTCCTGAAATGTTCGCAAATAAACAAAATGGGGGTGTTCTGGGGACGATGTCCGTATTGTTCGATGGCAAGTTGAAAGTGTTCTAAGAACTGTATTTCTTGTTAATTTCTGTGATAAAAGAAAATAGCACGTTAGTATTAGTATTTTGTAATGACTTTTTACATTGTATAATCAACATTTTTTTTTTTTTGGACCCTCATATTTAGTAGATTACAAACCAGAGTACTGTGCAATTTGCTCAGTTTCTGTGTTCGTTGCTAAAATCATTGGGTCTAAAAAAAACCCATTTTCTGTTATGCAACAGTTTATTTGTTTGTTTGTTTTCAGTGTTCACTTGTTGTTTCTGGGTAATGCTTTATTTATTGGCTTGTTGCATTTTTTTGGAGCAGTAACATATTATTTATTTGTTTGGATATTATAAAATGTTGGAGCAGTTAGATACCAGTAGGTGTATTCTAACTGCCTATTTTTTTTATATATTTTAGTGGTATTGATTTATCTGTTTGGATATTGTTAAATTTTGGGACAGTTAGATACCAATTGGCGTATTCTAATTGTCTATTTTTTGCTCTAATTTACTGGTATTCATTTATCTGATTAGTTGTTGTAGAATGTTTGGGCAGTTAGATAGCTTTTGGAATATTCTAACAGTTTACATTTTTTTACTACAAGTTTACGTAGGGTTTAAGTACAGTTTAGTTATCAAATTTTGGTTTTAAGAACATTAAATAAGCGTTTGTAAGATTTGCTGGTAATCTCTGCTGTAGAGCAATGGTACTATCATTACATTCGAACCATCCACATTTCTTTTTATATATGCAGTGTAGTGCACTGAATTGGTTGTGGCTCCTGCGTGGAAGATTATACCTATTGTTGTGAAGGTTTTCTTACCAAGTGATAGTTGACCGTGTGTGAATCCAGTCAGCTTGCAGTTGTTTTTAGTACCATCTGCATTGTAACGTAGAAGCATTAGTATTACGTATTTACTATGTGTTTGTATTAGTAACATGGAGCGATTATCTGTATTGCAGGTAGAACATAATCTACCATGGTTTGCATTTTGTACAAGTTGCTGAAATGCAATGGATTCACAATTAGGTATTGATATATATACAAAGCGTTCATTGGGGATTTGTTCTTGTGTCACATTGTTGCAGAGAGTGCATGTATGTTTCCACATATATGAAATCTGGAAGATTTCATTTATAGGTATGTTTTTATTTTCCAGTACTTGTAGTAAGTACATTAGAAATGTTTGTGGATCTTCCTGTGAGTTTATAGTGAATTTCACCATTCCAGCACAGTAGTCCAATTGTTGTCTTATTCCATAAACACTATATATGTTATCAGGATTGTTTGCTGCATTTCTGTGAAGTATTAACATTTGCAAACACAATTGGTCTGTACTGTGTAAGTAAATGTTGTCAGCAATTGGTAGTAATTGAAATAGAATATTCATTGCTACATTTGCGTAGCAACTTACACCAACTATATTTGAGAGTTTAAATGGACCAGGTAGTTCTGTATCTGAATGCTTTTTTTGGAGTTTGTCTTCCTTCTTTGAAGAAGTACCTGGTTTACTTTCCCTAATTGATTTTTTTTTGCTTGTAGTACGTGATGAAGTATTAGTTTCTTTTACTCTCTTTGGATGATTTGCAGTGACATCCTGTTGCATTTCTGTTTGATTTATTTTTCTTTTATAACGTTTTACTTTTTGTGGAACAGAATATGTGTTTAGATTGGGGTGTATAGTGAGCGAAGTCTATTGTATTATAAAATGCAAGGAATATCAGCGTTTACTTTACTCGCATCAAAGTTGATTAGAAATAGACCGTCAAGTGTACGTAAGCGTGATAGTGCTACGTAGCTCATGCCTTCTTTAAAGACTGTGTTACCAAAATCTATCATTGCTTTGTCTAGTGTAAGACCTTGTGATTTATGAATTGTGACTGCTTATGCAAGAGTTAGAGAAAAATGTTCTCTGCGTACATACATGTCTTTAAAGAGAAGGAATCGAGCTGTTGAGCGTCCTATCCTTTTTACTTCTGAAAGTTTGTCAAAGAGAATATTGACAAACTGAATTTTGTTGTCACGTGGGTATGTTTGAAAGCCAACAACTGTACCCAGTGCTCCATTAACTAGTCCTTGGTCCATGTCAAGGTTACGTTTAAGCATTACTCCGCAATTTAAGGATAATTTTAATACCTTTTCTAAGCCTGCTGTGTTTGAGATTGATTTTTCTAAACTATTTAGTCTTGTTGTGGCTTGGTCACACATAGGTAGTGTCATACCATGTACATCTAGTGTGTCTGTGGCGCTAATTTCCATTATTGGTTGCATTTCTTTACTTAACATTATTTCATTGAATTTGAAACAGCTTGCAAGAGTTGGCATTAATGCCATACAATTGACATTTTTGTGGGCTAATTGTTCCATAACATCTGTAGAACATGCATTATCGCCATAAAGTGCATTAATGTTCCGGGTTTTCAATATTGCTTCTGCTTCTTTAGAAAGTATACCAACTCTGATACTTTTTAAGATGTTGGCCTAAGGGAGATCTGCAGATTGCCGTATGTTTTCTGTTAATTCTCTGTATTGGGAATGTTGCCAAATGTTGACATTTCCAATGCTGCTAACAGTTTTACGGCAGAGTTTATGTCCTAATGTTTTAAAAATAGGCTCACCTTTTACTGGTGTCAATTGAAGAAGATCTCCGAAAACAATAATGTGTTTTCCTGCAAAGAGCTCTTCATAGTTTGTTTGAGTACTTCTTGTAATCTGAGGTGAATCAAAGCCAACATTAGGTTGGAGACCATGCTCACTTCATCTATTAGTAGCATTTTCATTTGTTTCAATACACTGTGTAGTTCCATTGCAGCTTCTCTAGAAAGTTTGTAATAGTCTAATTTGTTTTGGTGTTCTACTGGAAGGAGTAGTAATCGGTGTAAAGTGACACCGCCTATGTTGTAGGCAGCTAAACCTGTGGGGGCAGTTACAACAGCTGACAGTTTGTTGTTTGTCAATTGTTGAAGGAGTTTGCTGATGATTTTGATTAAGAATGTTTTGCCTGAACCAGCTTCACCACTGACGTATAGCGGTATAGGTTTGTAATTTTGGCAGGTGCATTCTTTGTTTTCATGTTGTATCCCCAATCCTCAATCTCCATTTACCCTTCCCCATTCCCATTTTTGCCCCATAGGGCATAATGGGAGTGGGGAAGGCGCTAATTACGGCACCGTAAATTACGGAAAAATGTTATTTAAATTGGCTAGTTCTAAAACAGGACTTTTAGCATAGTACAGTTTATACACTAGATTTCCTACATTTTAATTGATGTGTTGATATCATTTTGATATCATGGAAGGTGCTTTTGAAAATAGGTCTTGAAATGCAGGCTAATGAATGTCCTTGTAGTCCTGTGTATTTGGGCTCTGGACAGGTATCCATATTTTGCAGCACTTTCATTTTGATTTTGTCTTTACCTTTCACATACTGATTGACAAACTGGCGTAAAGATTTGAAAGATTTGTTGGGAATGTTACAAATTGACGTGCACAGCCATTTGTATACTGGACGTTCTGGTTCAGTCGAATGGAGAGGGAATTCTGAGTTTTCTGGGGATATTTTTGTGAGCAGTGTTTCTTGTTCCCTGATGGTATTATTAATTTGTTCATACCCTCGTCCACTGCTTTGGATGGCAATTGTGTTTGTTTGGTTTTGGTTGTATGCTTCTTCATTAAAATATGGTGCTGTGGTTGTGGTGTGACTCCATTCACCTCCACATATATTTAAGAAGTTATTTTTGTTGACTTTTATTGTAGTTTAGTACTTTGTTAGTGCTTTCATACTGCTGTTTAAAACTAAAATAAATTACTTCTTTTTGAGAAGGATTGCCCTGTCTACGAGAACTTCTAGGATTAATTTTCTACTGTAGGTTTTAAGGGTTGTGCATGATTTCGCTCCTTTTCTTATTAGATTCTGAAGGTCTCTGTGGCGGAACATTTTTGCTAAAATATTTTTTTTAGTATGGTTAGTTGCTAGTATATGAGGAGTTATAGGAGCAGTGTTAGCAGTAGTGGTAGCCGAATTCTTGTTAAGCATTTTCTGTTTCGTTTCACATTTTGATAGAGGAGGCAAAGTTTCTGTAGTAGAAGCTTCTTTTGTTTTGCTAAATGACTGCATTAGCTGTTTTGTTTGAACGTTTTGTACAAACTCTGGTAGAGATGGATGCTTATTTGGACACTTTTATTTTCATTTGCTCTATTTCTGCGTTGCTTTCTGCGGACTTGCTTTTTGGTAGGCATTCTTTGGGGTCTGTTGAAAAAAAAGAATGTATGGGTTGGTCTGTTTTACAATGTGTTTGTGCTGTGTGCATGCGTGTATGAGTTCAATGGGGAAGATGTATGTGGTGGTGGGTGAATGTGCATTGGGCAGTTACAATGAGTTGGGAAGGCTATTTTTCTTTTTGTATGTTACTACACTGTGGTTCAGATGAGAGTAGAAAGTGAGCTAGTGGTGAGGAGAAGCATTAATAGTAAACGTAATGGTACAAAATTAAAACAGTTCTTTGTTTTGTAGTACTAACATTCTGCTTGAGTATGTTATTTTCCAAAGAAAACTGGGATTTGTGTGCCATTCTGCCTGCTAATCTCTGTTTAATAAATGGGGATTTGTGAGCAGAATGGTTCAGAAATCCATGTTTTTTTTGGTGCGCAAATTAAATGAATGAAAGACAAAGTCTCTTTGAGGAACAGTAAGAATACAAAGGTAGTATTGTACTTAGTTTTTTTGGTGGAATGAGCAGGTTTCTTCCGATATGTTGTTTGTAGTTTAGATGCTGCTGATTTTCAGGAGAGTGGTCTTCACTGCAATTGTAAAAGGAAGAAGTTAATAATTTTGTGTGTTTATAGCACTGATGATAATGTACAGGTTGATTTTTATGTTTTCGTGGTTGTATTCTTGTTTGATATCTGAGCATAGTGTATGCATGCATTTCATTTGACTATGTGTAGCCTTTATATGTGATTTGCAGTATGTTAGTTCAACCTGCTTCGAAAATGAGTAGAATTTTAAGTTAATGAAAGTCACTTGTTTTTTTGCAGCTGTGTTGTAGATAGCAGAGAGGTATGGAAGTGATAGTTCATCATAGTAGATGGGAAAAATGTGAACAATTTCTTATTATAACTAGACTTGCGTACAATCGGGAGCACCTGAGAGGGAGATTTCACCACCGCAATCGGGAACATTTATTTTTCTCATACGATTGCATTGGGATTAGCATTCATTTAGGTGGGAGACAGTAAAAAATTGTGACTTTTTTAAATGAAAAATTGAGTTTCGCGCGTAAATTGGGAGGGTTGGCATGTATGTATAGATTATGCGGGAGACAGTAAAAAGTAGTGCGATTTTTCAATGAAAAATCGGGAGTCTCGTGCTTAAATCGGGAGCGTTGGCATGTATGTATTGGCTATGCAGATTTAGTGGCATTACTTTGTTTATATTGAATCATAAGAGTTGTACATGTACTCTGAATAAAATATGCATACCTGTACTTTGCAATCATGCATGTGGATATGCATGGAGATGTAAGTAGAAATCTTTGAGACTTGCACAGTAGTTTTTGTAGTAGGTGCTTTCCAATGATATGAGACTTGTATTCAGAGTGATCATTATTATTATTATTATTATTATTATTATTATTAACAGTACATTTGAAGTGCGGAACTCTGATGATGGAGTTAGATGTAGAGGTCTTGGATGTGATTGGTTGATGGTTGTGTGACTGCTTAGCTGTGTCCAGGGAGGCTAAGGGAATGGAATCGCGAGTGATGTGGAAAGAGTAGAAGGGCTGGCTAAAGTTACTTGCCGTGCGGACACCACGGGTGTCCGCGGGTAGTGCGTACCACATACAGGGTTTTCCAGCAAATCCAGCTTGGAAAGGGGACTGTAGGGATCAGCCAATCAGATGTTGACGTTGTTGATTTGCATAGAAAGAGAGTGTGTGGAAAACCCGAGTGGATCAAGCGGGCACTAGAATCACTGAAGCTGAAAGCAGAATATCTACAACCGAGGATGAGGTACATGTACTGCAGAACACCGTCGCCTCCCTATCACGAGACATGAAGAGTGTGAGAGCTAAGTGCGATGACCTCGAATCGCGTTCTCGCAGAAATAACCTACGCATAATCGGGGTCCCGGAGAACGCTCTTAAGTGAGGTATGGAGGACGCTGTCGAGGCCCTAATTAAGGAGTTACTAGGTGACCCAGCTCTCTCTCCCTACTTTACCATCAAGCGAGCACACAGAGCCCTATCACTGTGCCCCAAGCCGGGGGACATCCCAAGACCTATCATTGCCAGGATTCTCAATTACCGGAAAAGGGGCCTGATCCTCCGCCTTGCATGTGAAAAGGGGGACCTCTGCTTCGAATCCCACACCATCAGGATTTTCCCGGACTTCTCAATAGCGGTACAGCAGGAGCGGCGTCAATTCCTCGGGGTCAAGAAACTGCTTACAGAGCGTGGAGTCACCTACGCCATATTGTTCCCGGCCTGCCTCAAACTCACCCACAACGGCAAACTGTACTTCTTCACTGTCCCTGATGTGGCGGTGAGGTTCATTGAGGCGCACATACCACTTAAAAATCCGGCAGCTGACCACGCCGTGGAGGACTAACTACACGCAGCTCAACCTGTCGTGGCCCATCTTGGTTAATAATCCTTGAGGGCGTATGCAATGATAGCAAGAATCTACCAGCAACCATGTGAATTGGGCCCCCTCAATACATTCTGGCGCCGCAACCCGGCCCTGACTTTGGGGTCGCTGTCTCCTTCCTCCCCGCTGGGGGGCGGCGCTGCTCTTTGACTCTGGGCGCTGCTTCGGCCTCGTCCTGCCTCTGATAGCTTACTGGCTTGGGGGGCCCATACAGACTCCGTCTTCCGCAGAAATCTGATGCAGACAGCCCTCGCTGTCTTAGTTCCGTTCAAGCAGCCGTCCACACGGCAACAGCGCACCCTACTGCAATTGCAATGTTTATGTTTTATTGGTTACTTCTGCTTGTTGGCCCCTGTTGGGCCCTGGTTGGGGCTTATCTACGTTGGAATTTGCCCCCCGACCTCTACTCCTTGATGAGGGTCGGCTTAGTTACAGGTACCTATTCTCGGGGGGGATGATTTCAACTGCAAGTTGGGGGTGGGCAGTGAGGGTGGGGGGTGGTGAAGATGGGGCTGGGTTAACAGCTAAAAACATGACTGAGAGATACATGACTTCGGTTCAACAGAATTGTACGCACGACATTCGTAAAAGGTGGAAGAGTAATGTGCACTACCACTGGGATGTTCCTTAATGTAACACTATGGCTCTGAGCATTAAGACATGGAATATTCGTGGTCTGAGCAATTTCACTAAGGCCCGCAGGATAACTGCCTATGCCCAGAGGCATGGCACTAAAATCCTTTTTCTCCAAGAAACTCATGCCCTAGGGCGCCTAGTTTCATTTCTCGCCCCCACATGGGGCCGCAACAGATTTTATACAAAGTACTCCACCCAATCCAGGGGGGTCCTAACGTTAATCTATAAGTCAGTCCACTTTTCTCTGCGTTCCAGCCACATAGACCCTGAGGGCAGATATGTAATACTTAATTGCATACTTGCCAATATGGAATGCCTCCTTGTTAACACATATGCCCCTAACTTTGATGCCCCAGATTTCTTTGATGCCATCACCACCACACTTTTGAAGTATATTGGCATTCCCATCATATGGGGCGGGGACATGAATCTAATCCTGGATAAAGACCTAGACAGATCCGGTACAGCCGGCAGAGCCCCATCACGCGCGGCCAATGGCCTACGTGCCCACATGGACACACTTGGCCTCAGGGATGTGTGGAGAACTCTCAACCTACAGGCTAGAGAGTACACATTCTACTCATCGGTACATGATAGCCTCTCCAGGATAGATATTTTCCTCATATCTAGTTGCATGTTGGGCAGGGCCACTGAGTCCAAGATATTACCACGCACATTATCGGACCACTCACCGGTAACACTTCGTATCACACTAGGACATGACCAGCCCCCTCGCTCCTCTTGGAGATTTAAATCAGAGGCCCTCCAAGACATTCAAAGCGGATATCCTAGCTGACATCAACACCTTCTTTGAATGCAATAACAGACAAGACACCTCCGATGGGGTTCGCTGGGAGGCGTTCAAGGTTTTCATCAGGGGGATGTGCATTTCTAGGGAGGCTGGGTTCCTCAAAGCCATTAAAAATAGCTTGCGGCAATCAGAAGCGAAACTAAAAGAGCTTGAGCTGAAGTATGCCTCTGCCCCTTCCTCGACCATATTGGCACAGATCAGAGCGGAATTGGAGACATTCGAGTCTCATGCTCTCAGAGAAGTTCATTACTATGCCCGCCCTGTAGCGGCCAGGAAGTATGGGGAAGGGGATAGACCGGGCAAAACACTGTCCAGACTGGTCCGCACTGAGGGGGGCAGGAACCGCATTGACTGTGTCAAAGACGCAGGAGGCACCCTCTGCTGGACCGACAGAGACATCCTCGGGACATTCACTGCGTTTTACACAACCCTGTATGGCCCCCAGTAGGAACACAGCCTGCAAGACGTTGACACCCTGCTAGATGAAATCCCCATGACCCTCCTCTCCCGTGCGACTAGTGACCTACTTGAAGCTCCTGTCACTCTGGACGAGATAACAACGGTCATCTCAAACTGACCTAGGGGCAAAGCACCAGGCCCGGACGGCTTAACCTCAGAGTTTTATCGGGAGCACGTAGCCATCCTAGCACCCAAACTACTAGAGGTGTGGAACGAATCATTAGAATTAAGTACTCTACCCCAGTCCATGCGCAAGGGGCTTATAACTGTGCTACCCAAGCTGGGTAAACCGCTGGATGAGCGTGGCTCCTATAGACCCCTTTCCCTAATCAACACCGACACAAACATTTTTGCCAAGATTATTGCCAATAGGTTCCTCCTCATTATGACTCACTTAGTTCATCCCTACCAGAGTGGTTTTGTACCTGGCAGATCCACCGCCCTCAATATCCGTCGCCTATTTAATGTCCTGTCTAATATTGACCCCAACGCAAGCGCCGTTGCGGTCACTCTCGATGCCCAGAAGGGGTTTGATATGGTGTCATGGCAATATATGTGGGCGGTGCTTCACAAAATGGGAATTTGTCCACACATGCGATCATACTTTAAACTGCTATACACGAGCCCCGTGGCCCGTGTCCTAGTCAACTCCAGAGCCTCGGCCCCTGTTACTCTCCATAGAGGCACCCGCCAGGGCTGTCCGTTCTCCCCGATACTCTTTGCGCTCGCTATAGAACCCATGGCTGATAACATTAGGGACAAACACACACGCAAAGGCATACGTCTTTGGGATACTCCTGAGATCGTCTCACTATACGCTGACGATGTGCTTCTCTATATCAGAGACCCAGCTGCCCACCTAGACCCGATATTGAGAGCCATAACGAAAATTGGCACTTTCTTGGGCTTTACCATAAACTATACCAAATCTGAAATCTTCCCGCTCACCCTGTCCACCACTCAACCGCCCTGTGAATTCCCCCTTTGGTGGTCACCGGGGGGCATCAGATACCCTGGAGTGCAAGTGTCCCTCACTAAAGCTTCACTTTTGGCCGACAACTACGTGGCGGCGGCACAGCTTGCTGAAGCCCAAATGTTGAAATGGCGCAGCCTCCCACTCTCCATGTTGGGTAGACTATTTCTAATCAAGATGATAATTGTCCCTAAATTGCTCTAAATCTTTGCTAATGTCTGGATTTGGCCCGGAAAGTGATATTTTAAGAATCTGCACGCTGTATGCGCCCAATTTTTGTGGCACTCTGGTGCGGTTCGAAAGAAATGGCAGCTCATGGCTCTTCCTATAAAAATGGGGGCTTCACCGCCCCAGACTTCACCAAATACTGGATAGCCACGCAGGCCCAACATGCCTCATACTGGTACATGTTCTCCGACCCTCCCCCGCATGTGAAGCTTGAGAAACTAGCAAGCGAAGGAGTCAACGTCCTCTCTCTCATACTCCACCATACATTTCATTCCGATGCTCCGGCTGACCCCGTAGCAGCCACCGTCAGGGCCTGGAAATATATTCTGCTGGCACAACCCGGCCATCACCCATATTACAAATGGCTGCCCATCTGGCAGTCCCCAGGCCTCAGCCCTACACATGATAAACTCCTTATGAAACACTGGCATGACTTGGGCTACCGGGCCCTGACCGACTTCTACCCTGACGGGAAGTTTATCACTCCGCAGACGTGGCGCCCCGGCCACCTCGTACTGTGCTGGAACTACTACAATACTACAGGCTGAGTGCGGTGTTCTGCGCCTGGTGGCCTACATACCCAGATGAGCCCCCGGATTCACCCGAGATTCACTACATATCCAACTCGGCGGGAGCTAGAGGGATAGTGTCCTCATTGTACAAACTACTGATGACGGACCCTAAGGACGTGCCACTTATGGCACGCGAGACGTGGAGTGAGGAGCTGGACCTCCCCATCACTGATGCAATATGGGAAAAAATGTGCATACACACCCAAACCCCCTCTCTGAATGCCAGACATAGGTGTATACAATACAAACTCCTGAATAGACTATACTACACACCGCACAGGCTGGACAGGTTTGCACACACCCAAGCTCGCACCTGCCCTAGATGTAGGTATCCTGCTGCAGATCACATTCATATGTTATGGTCCTGTGATGCACTGGGCCCATACTGGAAAGCCATAATTGACGCTCTTGCAGAAATTACAGCGTCCCTTGTCCCTCCTGAACCCCTAGCTATACTGTTCGGCCTGTGGGATAATCCTGAATTGAAAAAGGTATCTAGGTTTCTGAATGTTGCCACCATAGTCGCCAAAAAGTGCATACTACAATGCTGGAAGCGTCGACCCCCCCTCATTTGAGATGTGGCTGAGGGCCCTCACATGGACTCAAGCGTGTGAGGAGGACTATATCAATACCCTCCCGCTGACATCTCGCCCCAAGAATGTATGGTTGGACTTCTGTACTTATGTGAACAAGGAGAACTTAGAACTGCTATCCTCTCCCCCTTGTGGTGTAGTGAACTAACTCATCGGCGAGCCACATAAATCTGAACAACTGTGTATCTGTCCTTGCTGGCTCTTTCCATGTATTGCATTACCGCTCATATGTTTGTTGCCTCTTTATGCTGTACAATGTGTTGGTTGTCTCTTCTCTCGTCATGCCAATAAAAAAAAAGAAAAAAAAAAATGAAAGAGAGTGTGTGTAGTGAAGATGGCAGAGGTGGAGACAGTCAGGGTGTTGGTGCTCTGAGATATGGTTGCCATGGTTTACAGCAGTATTCTCAATGCATGTGGCAAACAATTTTAATGTTAGAGGAGTGGAGGTGGTGTGGAGCGCTGCGACTGACTGCAATGTAGAGGCAATTCTCCAAATTTGCAGAGATATGCGTAGGATGAACAGTCCCCATGTGGTAGTTTTGCACTATGGTGCTTTCCATTTGGGCTACGTGAGTTCCCCTACTTTGTTGGGCGATTTGGAACAGTTGCTTCAAGCAGTAATCAATATCCTACCAAATGCGAAAGTAATTTTTTCAGGATTACTTCCAAGAGCGAAATGGGACAACAGTTCTGTTTTTTGTCCTGATCAAAGCATAGCTAGGTGTGCAATCAATCAAGGCATGTGTGCTTTCATGTTAAGAGCTGATATGTTTTTCTGTAGCAACGAGAACATTGTATCGAGTAATGCTGCTTATTTTGAAGCAGATGGTGTTTCTTTATCTTTTTTGGGAAATGCCATGTTCTTTTGGAATGTAAGCGCTGCTTTAGAAAAGGTTATGTGAAGATTTTAGGAGTAAACTAAGAAGAAAAAACCCCCCAAAAAATACAAAATAACAGGTGTCTGTCAGGCATCTGCAAAAAAAAAAAAACGGCTCTTTTCAGAGCCCACCTTAAAGGGGAAATGGGGAACACTATTTAAATGTACACTCACTGCACTCAGATCTTCCACATGTCCGCGGACATGGCGGTAGTCTGCAGACAGCGCATATTACATACCGGCATTCTGGGGTGGAGAGGCATGCAAATGAGAATTAGCGGAGCTAGGGATTGGTGAGTAAAGTTTAGTGGGTGTGTTGTGTAAGGAGAGATTTAGTGAGGACGTCTTTTTCCTGAGAGAAGAACAGATAGCCATGGCTGCGTGTTTTCGAAAACAGATTATCTGGATTTTGGGAGACTCATGGATACATTGGTTGGAGGTGCATGCAGAACGTTGTGGTGTATCTGCAGATCTCATGTGCAAGTGTACTGGCATGGAGTGCATGGAATGAAGTGGCTGGACTTGGTACCTCTCTGTGTGTACTTTACAGACAGAGCGTCATCCTGACATAATTATAAATCCCTGTGGAGGGAACAGTTTAGGACATGTGCCTGGAATTTCTTTGCAATTTGCAATGAAAGAAGGACTTGAGAAGGTCATGGACATGTTTCCGAATTCCCAAGTAATTTTTTCTCGTATTTTGCAAAGACAAATGTGGCTGCGTTCTTCTTCATTTGGTCCACAAATGGAGAAAGTGAGGCGCAATGTCAATAAGGCTGTTTGTGCCTTTCTAAGAGATGTTGGCATAACCTCTTTTCACAATGAAAATATTATGTTTCGTAGCACATTCATTTTTCGCAGAGATGGAGCCCATCTTACATATGCTGACAATCAGATTTTCCTTAGAAATGTACAAAATGCATTGCAACCTTTTTTGGAATTACAGTCATCTGTTTTGCATTAGATGTTGATGAATCCAAGTTTTTCAAACACACAAAACACCACCAAAAGGCTATTTTCAGAGCCGCCACTTACTCCCAGAGAAAAGTGCATTGGTTTTGCTAGGGCAGCACCCCAAAATGTTATCTGTCCTAGGACTGTCTGTGGCCCTGCTCTGTTTATTTGACACTTCTATTTTAAAACTGTGAAAGGCGGCTCTGAAAAGAGCTTTTTTGTTTGGATTTTTGTTGTTTTCCATATGTTTTTCCTTTTTTATACACGACACACTAGGAGAGGAGGGGAAAGGAGGTTAAGGAAGGGACACCAAACACAGGGATAAGAAAGGGCAGGTGGAGAGAGGAAGATGTAGGGTGGGCCTTATTTAGGTAGGTATCAGGTCTTCTGGTGGTCCGTGACCGTAGTCTCGAAAGCACTTTGAAGACTCTCCCCCCTGCAGAGTACTGCATCAAAGTACATACACAATATTGTGACCCTCGAAAGGTAAGGGTCAACAGCATCCCGAATGGCCTGTGAAGCAGCTGGAGGCATGCGCTCTCCCACAGGAGTGTCTCTTGTGGTGGGAGGAGCGAAAAAGGAGGATGCTGTGGAGGAACTCAACCTACTACGTTCATCACAAGGTACAACCTTGCGGACATCCGCACCGTGGAACGAAGTTAGGTGTCGCTTCATGGATGTTGTACCAAAGCTGTATCCACCACGTCTCCCACGACTCAGCACTAATTTGCACTGGTTACAGGTGACCTTGTCCGCACGTGCTTTTTGTACGTTACTATGAACGGTAAATAACCGCCACACCCAAGACTCCCGGCGAGTGCTGTTAGTAGGGAGTTCCTCGACCTCATTCTCTTCATCCTTATTCTCTATATTCTCACGCGTGTTCCCCTGTGCAGGCCCTTGGGGAGGTGGTAGTGGTGGAGGGTTTGGGGGTGGTGCTGAAGCTGATGTAGCAACAGCAGCCATGGATGCCATTAGGGTTGATGCAGTAATCTGAGCTAGAGCACTAAAGGCAGCAAAAGTCAATCTGCAATAGCCAGAAGTACAATGAAGATTAGCTCTGGGGTGTGGCCTTTTATAGAGGTGGAGGGGTGCGCCTCGAGAACATATCGAACACTCAAAAGCCTTCAAAAAGTTACAAAAAATATGTGGAAAGCCAGGGCCATTGTATGGGACATGTGAAATGGTGATTTTTTACTGTAAAATAATTTGAATTGTCTAAATAAGTTCTTATAAAATGCTGGGCATCCGGACAGAGTCCGCAAATTAGGACACACGCTCAGCGTGGGTGCGGTCACATGATGACGTCAGGAACCGGTCCGCGAAGGGAACGGGTGTCGGCAGAACAGCAAATGTGCAGGAGCGGTCGTGCGCATGTGCACGTTTGTTCTACGGACAGTGTTCGGGTCCTAAAATTAATTGAAAGTGCGACACAATTGAGACGGACAGTTACGGACAGGTGTGATGTTCGCAGGACTTATGGGTATGGTGCGCATGTGTGTAGATATTCTACAGACTTTACGGCCAGGTATAGTGTCCTTAGGACACCTCCATTTTGTTTTACTTCGCACATCCCGGACACCGCACCTGTTCTACGGACAGTTCATCTTGGTTGCGAATGGTACGGATAGGTATAGTGTCCTTAGGACACTTGGATATTGTGCATTTACGGACATCCCGGACACCTGGTGTGTTCTAAGAACAGTTAATCTTGGTTGCGAACGGTGCAGAGCGGTATAGTGTCCTTAGGACACCCCCATTTCATTCATTTACAGAAATCCCAGACAGCTGGTGTGTTCTAAGAACAGTTCCATCTTGGTTGCGAATGGTACGGACAGGTGTAGTGTCCTTAGGACATCCACATTTTGTTAATTATGGACAGGCCGGACAGACGCGCTGTCCGCTGACATTTCAGCTGCTTTAAAAAAAAATAAGATACAAAGAATTTCCATACAAGAAACATAACATTTCTTTATTTATATATATATATACACAAATTATGAAAGAGAGGGGGAAGCAGAAACTGATACAAAAATAGGGGAATTAGGGTTTTGGAGAGGATGGATGGGAGTGGATGAAGGGATGGAAATCTCATCAAAATGTTTATTTTTGTTGTTCACGGTTTGGGGATAGTTCACTGGGACATGGAGAGTGGGCACAGGTACAGGTGGGACAATAGTACTTAATTTTGTCTTTGATGTGGTCCTCCACTAACTGTTTCAAACTATCGAAATTTTCTTTAAGAATGTCTACTTTTTGCTTAATGCGTTCAAGAGTCTTTTCCATTGTGTCTTTTGGAGTCACATTTTCAATCTTTGTGTGGTCTGTAAAAAATAAACATATATATGTTAAATACACATTAGGTAATGATTATTAATTTCCCTGTATAGACAAGTGTCTACCATTTTTATAACTCTCTTCAGACATTTCCTCATGTGGAAACCTTTCTTCCAGCCACTCCAAAGTACTGCACATTTCTGTGTGAAAAACAAAAATATATTAATTATACTGTACCTCACACAAAAAGTACAGCAATATATACCAAAAAAACAAGTTTACTTGCTAGTTTCTGGAAAGTTGTAATCGTTGTGTTGTGTAGGTCTACTGTTGCTTCTAGCTCTGCAGTTTCTGTGAGGTAATTATGTTGGAGGTATATCTTTTTTGTTATGGTATAATCCATTTTTATTACATATCGTATTTCAATGGCTGGATCATGTGTTAAATATGTAGTTTCCACTGCTCATTTATTAACATATATAATGTGTATATGTGCTGTTTTTTCAACTTGCGTAGTGTTTATATGGTATGAAAGAACAATTTCAAATACCCCCTGCATGTTTGGGTAGTGTTGATGTCGTCCGTGCTCGTCAGCGGACATCAAAATCATTAGCGGGTTGTTCGGTATGTTCTAAGTTAATTGTATATAAAATAAGGGAACCCTAGTACACATCTATCAAATTTACACTTTGAAAATGGATATTCAGTAAAAAACATTGTTAAAGAGATGTTATGGTTAATTTGCGCTACTAAAAACCTATGAAATTCAGTAAAAAGACTTTGTTAAAGGGACGTTATGGTTAAGTTGTGCTACTAAAACCTATGAAATTCAGTAAAAAAAACTTTGTTAAAGGGACGTTATGGTTTCAAGTAAAACTGAAAAACCCTTGAAATTCGGCAGTTATGGTAAGCTAAGCAACCATAACTCGTGCCACCACCGTGCACTGCTAAGACTAACACCCAGGACATCAAAGATGACATCACAAATGGGCCCCCATAGGGCTCAATGGGAATGGGGAGGGAGGTAATAACGGGCAGATTACATCTGGCCCGTTATTACCTCCCTCTTCCCCTCACGGGACCCGGAAAGGACGCCTGGGCCATTGAAAAGAACATGTCTAAGGCAACCCGAAGATCCAACCCCCGCCTGTGCAAGAAGCATTTTGATGAGGAATTTAACATGTTGCCAGACACACTTGCTGCCCATGCTGATGAGATCCACACCCACAACCTCAAAAAGGAGGCGCAGCAGAGGAAGAATGAGATATGGGAGGAGGTAACCCGCAAGGTGTCTGCAGTCGACACCACCCAACGCACAGTCAAAGACTGCAAGAAAAGGTGGGATGACCTTCGCCTCAGGGTATGAAACATCCTGGCCAGCAATCGGAGGGAGGCCATGGCCACAGGCGGGGGTGCCCACTCCCCTGTCAAACTAATGCGCTGGGAAGAGACATGCAGTGCTACCATCCAGATGGAGTCTATCGAGGG
The DNA here is from genome assembly GCF_040938575.1 of Ambystoma mexicanum. Classification (NCBI taxonomy): domain Eukaryota; kingdom Metazoa; phylum Chordata; class Amphibia; order Caudata; family Ambystomatidae; genus Ambystoma; species Ambystoma mexicanum. The sequence goes on along the minus strand of NC_090925.1, from coordinate 472,216,460 downwards.
CTTCGGGCAGATGGAGACGGATGCTGCAACATCTGGAGATGGAGCTAAGTGACCCTGCAGACCCCAGTAGGGCAAACCATGACGTAGCACAAGTGATGTAGAAGTGAGCCTAGGCAAGGCAATGCATGGCCCATCACACACACATTACCATATCCATGTCCAGATGGAGTCCCAAACCCTGCAACACTGAAATGCATGCTGAGTGCCAATCCCATTACCAACATACAGCCAACACACAGGGACCATTCCCATGTCAAACATCACACAAACCCCAATACAACAGCATACCACCTGGCATGCATCATTGCCGAATTGTGACGTCACGGCTAACGGCAAAATGTCCCCCCTTCAAAGTACCATGTGTGACACACCTGTAAGATATCAATGCAGGAGAAATGAAAAACTCCACAGCACCATCTGATGCATCTTGCATGTAACACCATCACTGATGGCCTGCATCTCTTCCCCCCCAGGCACCAATGGAGAAGATGGCAGTGAAGACCCAGGCACAAGGCCATCCATGTCCCGGGCCAAACCACCTGGCACTGGCAACACTACCTCTGGGGCAGCATCGCGGCCCACAGTACAAGCCAGGGCGAGTGCACAGGCCATGCCGGCACATGAGTGTCCCACAGCTGTGGATAAAACTGAAAGCACAGAGCTGCCAACTGCAGTGGAAGAGATGCCAGTGGCACGCATTCTGCTGCAAGTAGTTCAGTGGGTGAGGCAGCAGCCACAGCCCCACTGAGTGACATTGACATCGGAGCGGAGGAGTACGTGGACCAGGAAGGTGCAATCCATGTGGCATGTCCACACAAACCAAGCCCCCCGAGCACCCCCAAGACGCCACTCAGGCCTCACTCACCAGCCCCATGCTTGAATCTGCAGTCCTGCTGCACTGCCCCAAACCTAGTACCACCCCAGAGGCCAGCCCTGCGATGGCACACCCTGCTGCAGCACCATCAACCTCTGCTGCTCCCGCTGACTTTGAGGCACGGCTGTCGAGGGTGGAGGCAAGGCAGGACACCATGATCAACATTGTGCGCCAATATGTGGCTGACAGGGCAGAGACAAGGCGGGAGATCTGTCAGGCCATTGCAGGGAACACTGCCGCAATCAATGCCTGTGCTGCTATGATATGTGACAGCTTGGGGGCAGTCACGCAGGTACTGACAGGCATACTGCAACACATGCAGCAACACCAACCTGCGCCAGCCGTGTCAATCCCTACGGCATCCACCCCATCCTCAACACCCGCATCCTCCGCAACCTCCAGCCCTGTGCGACTGACAAGGAGGAGTGCGAGGCAGACTGAAATGCTGCCACCGAACAGCACGAAAACACGCAAATAGTGTGGGATAACAATGGGAGTGGGGGGAGGTGGTGTTGGTGGTGTATAGGGGATTAAGGGGGATTTCATTGGGGTATGGTGAGTTCATTGGAGGTATGTGGAGTTCATTGGAGGTATGGGGAGTTCGGGTGTGTTGAGGGGTAGGGGAAGGGGGGAGGGGTGTGAGTGGTGGAGGGTGAGGCGCTTTTCTGTAGTTTGCATTAATGCACCTGTTGTGTAGAAAATCATTTCATGCCTGGACATTGATCATTTCGTGTGTATTCATTTTATTCATAACAGTACACAGTGCCCAACTCCCCACATACCCTGTGTAGCACTGACACATATCCATCAACGTCCCTGTGGTTCAGAAATATTCGTCAATCAGTGATTAGCGTACAGCACGGCCATCTTGTGCATCATGTACTGGCAGGGGTGCTGCTTCTCCCCATCTTCATACTCATCATCCTCACCCGGTGCATGCATGTCAATGTCAGGTGGCAGTGGTACATTTCTCAGGATGCACATGTTGTGCAGCATGACACAGGCCATGGTGATCTTTGCCACCTTCTCAGGCCTATAAAGGAGTGCTTCACCAGACCTGCTTAAGCAGCGGAACCGCGCCTTCAACAGGCCAAGGTCTGCTCAATCACAACACGGGTATGGGTATGAACCTGATTGTACTCTTCTTCATGCCTGTTCCGCGGGTTCCACACAGGGGTAAGTAGCCACAGCTTCAGGGGATATCCTCCATCACTTGCATGGGAGTACCAAGAGGTCTGTGTGAGTCATTCTGAGCTGCCACCTTCAGGATTCACAGCCATGGCCGCAGCTATTTTCTGTTAACATGCACATGTCCCTTTACGTATGCACACAGATTGTTTGGATGCATTGTGTACTGCAATATGGTCTGCTAGTCTGGGTGGCGTTGTACAGATGATGCAGGGTGTTGACTTGCATGCTGATGCGGATGTACTGTGGATGCGGAACAATGTCATGCCTCCCATTATTGCAGTGTATGCTACTCTGTGCCTGATCACACGAGCGACATTGGCACAGTTGTAATCATGTTTAGTCATGCATCGCTTGACATACCCATGGTGCCCTGGTTGTGCATCTTACATGTTGTCATTGATGTATGGCATTGGTCCAATGTGTGGCAGTGATGTGTCATGTTCGGGTTTGCTGGTTCAGGTCAGAAGTGTTTGGCTCTGAGTGCATTGTCCACTCACCGCCTATTCCCACCCAGGTGGAGTATGCATCCCCCCTTCCCACCCAGGTGGAGTATTCACCCCCCCTTCCCACCAGGTCGAGTATGCAAGGTGGAGTATGCATCCCCCCACATCACAACCCGATGCAATGCCATGGGCCAGTCAGGCAACTAGCGTGGAGTTAGGCAGCACCATGGCATCATGTGTCGATCCGGGATATCGGGCACAACAATGTGTGATGATCTTGCTGGAGTCACATACCATCTGCACATTGATGGAGTGGTATTGCCTGCGTTTGTGGAACACCACCTCCATGGCATGAGGGACCATCAATTCAACATGGGTGCAGTCGAGGGCACCGACGCAATTGGGCATGCCTGCCAGTGCATGGAAGCCTACTTTGGTGTCGGCAATCTCCTGGGCAGTCCGTGGTAGGGATATGTGGGTGCTAGCGTGCTTCAGGAGGGCATCCAGCACTTGGGTCAGCATGCGTGAAAAGAGTGGTTGTGATATACCATGCAGCTGGCCCACTGTGTGCTGGTAGGTGCCTGTGGCCAGGAAGTGCAGCACAGACATGACCGTTAGTAGCGGGGGATGGCAGTGCGTATTTCAATGAGGCTGACAATGTCATCATGTATCAGGTCCACAATGGTGGTGATGGTGTCCCGCTCCAGACGGCACAGGGTGTGGATCTGCTCAGGGGTTAGATTGAATGGACTGGGTCTGATGCGAGGGATTGGTGGCTGCCTACGAGGTACTACTGGCTGCACCGGTGGTAATTGCTGTGCCTGTCTCACCCTCCTTCTCCTCCTGCATCTCCTCTGTGCTGCCTGTTGTTGTGGCTGTAGTTGTTGTTGTAGTTGCTGTTGTTGCTGTAGTTGTAGCAGTACAGGCATGTCCTCCAGCCCCATGATTGCAACAGCTAGTGGTATCATTTTGGTATGGGAAGGGGTGTGGTGTGTGGGTGTGCTCCTTTTATACTTGAATAGGCTCCATTGACTCCACCTGTGGTGATTGTGTGCACCTGTGGCAGTTGCCTTCACTGCAGGTTGCTATTTACGGATGGTCCGCCATGCCTGTATGGCCGCCTTCGTGCAGGCCCTATTTACCGCCTTCGGGATGCTGGTAAGTGCATGACCGCATAACTTGTGATGCCTTCCTATTACCAGCATCCCGGTATTTCACCGGGAAGGGGCGCGTGTAAGTGCGCATGGCAGTATGAAGGGGCACGGTACGGGCGGTGGCAGTATTGGCGGGTTGTCGGGTCGTAATGGCCCAGACCCGTTAACGATGCCGGTAATACCATTCCACCTTCCTATTTTCATTACCTCCATTCTCGTAATGAGGCCCAGTGTCTTGGTGTTCTGTCTTTTCCCCTATCCTATCCTCAGAGGATCTGTTCTTGCCGCAATCTCAGCACGGTTTCATCCTTCTTCCCCTGAATGCATACACCAATTGGGAATACGTTGTCAAGAGCATGTCGCCATAATCTATATCTTCAGAATCTAGATCATCAAACCTAGAAAGAAGGCATGAGAGGAGTGAGGCTCTGCGACTCCCACCATGTACCGCCATCAGGTAGCACACATCTCTGGCACTTACACCCTGGGTGTCGACCTGTTCACTCTCCATGCCTTAGGGTGGGGTCAGCCACCTGACTTTATCATACCAAAGCATATGTGATCTACATACTCATACCATTTGGAAAGTATTCTCATCATCTGCCCAAGTACACATATAATTTAACAAGCAATTGAGTATTATAACGGGTTTGCACACCATATTCCATTGTTTTTCCAAGAATTTGTATTTTACTCAAACTATATATCAGGTGCTGACATTGCATGGCAAGTATTCACATAAAATGCTAGGTTTACCATTCATATGGCCATCTACTCATGCCATATTCCAGGGTTTCCCGTCATATTTCCAGGTACTCAAAGTATTTTCCACGTAGTACTGTCATTTTCCTAGGTGCTCACTCCATTTGCCAAATACCTCCATCAGTGCTAAAGTACTCACCCACTTTGCAGGCATAATTCACCCAAGTGCACACATCATTAGTCATGTATTGGCAGAGCGCTTTGACACACATTGTGTATATGCACTATACAAATAAACAATCAATCAATCAACATTCCCAGGTGCTGGCATCCTTCCCAGCGTTTAATATTCCATGCCAAGACGCTCACCCCATTTACCAGTTATTTACATTATACGGCAGTGCAACCACACTTTTTGTAAATTCTTCACAGTCATATATTGACACCCTATATCCACATACTCACAGCATATGCCTGATTTTCCATAAGTGCAGAGGCACACAATTTGCCAGGTATTACCATCATTGATTCTGGTGCTCACATCACTTACCGGATATATCCAAGACAAAGTTTCCCAAGCATTGACATAGGGCAGGTAGAGAAGGCTTTCACAAATGTTGTTGACAGTACCCATCATTGAAACTGAGCCCCATTGTATGCAAAGCTGTTTTGTGTTGTCCAGTGCACCAAAATACTAGTCTTTGCGGCTTTCCAGTAGAGACACAGCATAAGTTAGTTAGAAGGAAAAACTATTGTGCCCCATATCCTATAATAGGGTGTAGATCTGTTTAATCACTAATATAAAACAAATTATTGTTTAGAAATCAGCTGTTTCTTTCCAAAGCCTGCACTTTCCTTTTTACCTGCTTTTTTTCATTCTATCAGCTGATATTTGTGTCTCTACGTCATTATTTAGAAAAAGCACAGTGAGACATCGGTCATTCTGCACATGCCTTGTGGTACATATTTTAATACACGATATTGACTAGTGTTAAAAACATGCACAGAAGAAAATCCCGGTCATAATTCCTATAGCAACCTGAGCACAGTGAGTTATGTTTTTGTAAAACAAACAGAACACTAAGCAAAGAACCACGACATTGGAAAAAACATCCCTAAAAGAGAGACAGTACTATTTAATTAAATGAAAATGCTGCTTGAAACATTTTCAGGGAAGAGACTATTTGAACCAAAATCCTATTCGCTGATGAGGTATGATGTATTTTTTTTCTGAGTAATTCATGGAAAATCTATAAAAGTGCTATTATTGTGTACATCGATTTTATAAGCCAAGAGTTCCATGCAAATATTGTCCAAATCACTTCATCAGGTTTGTTGCCATGGTTAACTCCTTCCGTGTTGCTGGAAGTTATTTTTCATATTTTTTATATTTGCTGCCGTGGAGGCATAGCAACCAGGTTATTAGTGCTTTGGCAGGGATAGCACAGGCGGAGGTTACAGCTGCGGCTCATTTGCCATTTCCCCGCATATCATTCAACACCGTCCCTCTTCCACACACATCCATCATGCTTGCTTTTTTCGAAGGATCAATGCTTTCCCGTGGTTATGTACCCACCAATCGCTAATATGCTGTATTCGTAAAGATTAGCCATGTCCAGAGTTCCACACTATTTTGTTTTGTGTGACCGCTCAAACCAAATGCAATAATCTGCAAGTCAATAGGCGTGTCTTAAAGTAGGCAAAACCATTCAATGCTTTTTTTATGGCTTGCCTAGGAGCGCTACTAATGCAGCCATAGACAGTATCGTGTCCTTCCATCGATACCTGTATTTACGACAGGTGTTTTGCCGTGGTTTTTTTCTGAAAAACGTAATAACATGGTTTTTGGGGGGTGAGAAAGGGCAAATAAAGGTTTGAGGGTTGCGAATAAAAAAAATTTAAATGAAGGGGGTATTGGGGGAACCCCACCAAAAATAAATTTTAAAAAATGTCGAATTTTTTCAGAAAAAAACAGCGGCAAAACACCCATCGTAAAAACGTGTGTCGATGAAAGAACATAGAACCCCATAGACATAGCTCCGAACTAACCAGGGGAACCTCCTATTGGTATCTCTTTTGGGTCAAGATGTTGAGTCCCAGGCACTGCAATAACGAAACAGACCACACATAGATCCTCACAACAGTACATGACAACTACAGACCGAAAAATCACACCTACGCTCAGCAAACGGTGTAAACCGAACCGAAGCTGTCAACAGCACATCACAGCTTCTCTTGCACTTTTTTCCTGCTCAGTCTTACTAACTTTGCCTACCCTCTTGCTTTTCAGATCCGGCAGAGAGCCAGGGGACCACTCAGATGGTGATATTGCGCGGCATAAATGTCCTTAACACAAAAGTGATAAGCAGCGTAACCTTCGCAGTAGCGTACCCAACACTGGAGGTAGACGGGGCCACATGATCCTGCACAGGTCTCCACAGTGAAGAAATCTAGCAGGAATTTTCCTCAACAGCAGGTCTATGCAACTGCCTTGGCCGGTCATCCCACGGGTATCCTGGGCAACAAAATGTTGACACTTGTCTTTGCTTCTATCAATGACCTGCTGGTGGGAAGTAGTTTCATTAATGGCTGCAGCCACCTCTCATCTGATGAAATTCTGGGTCACAACTCAAGGCACCGTCTTACCTTCAGAGCTGCAATGACCTGGACAGCAACATTTTCACACTTGTATTTGTTGCTAGCAATGCCCTGCTAATGGGTAGCAGTTTAATGAATAAATGCACTCAAATCCCTCCCTCGAAATGCCAGGGAAGTTGCCGAAGGGACCTGATCACCTTTAGAGCTCTGCCATTGCCAAGAAAAATGCATATTATGAACAGGATCTCGGGACCAAACCAATTGTTTTACAATTATTGTTGTAAACTATTTTTTTTTACTGCCAGCAGGCCTTTCCTATATGTCAATGTGTAGCCAATTAGCACTATCATGGGGCATTTCCAAATGAAAGACCATACACAGCTCCAGTTATCTACCAAAGTTTTGTCTGCTTCCGAAACATTTGAAAGAGAGCAACACAGTGCAACTCCCTTTAAAAATGTGTTCATATCCACGCTGTCTACTAGCTTGACATGCACAAAAAAGAGTTTGTTATATGTGGATAGTTAAATGTTCTTAACATTAGGCATAACAGCAAGGTGTAAGCTTGTGGCAAACACTCTCTATACCCACGTGATGCCACTACAGAATTTCTTTTTCTCTGTGTCTTAAAGAACGGAAAATACAGTGGTGTTAAACAGGATATGTTTAGCTGTGCATTATATTGCATTCTGGGGCTTGTAGTTTTCCATTCAGGATGTGCATATAAAGTCACAATGATATTCCTTTGGCTTCACATATTTCCATACGGATGTACACATTTTCAAGTTGATTTTGTATTTTGCAAGTAAATTAAGAAAATGTGATAGTTCAGTACTATTCCACTTTTTACAGTTTTTGTAGCAAGTAATGCTCGGACAATCTGTGGTTAAGTGCCCTCATTGCAGAGCGAGTTAACATTCTTGCTGAACAAAAGTGTTGAATCCTAGGAAGGGAAGGGAATCTTACTGTGCGTTATGTGCAAACATTGAAGTGATCAGAAGTGATCAAGTTCACACTATTTGCTAAAGAAAGGCTATCTAATAATGTGGCAGATTTAATGATTTCATGGATAAATTGGTATCCCTCCATGCACCTCTGTTCATGGACCCAGAGGCCTCACCTAGAATTGCTAATTATTGTTGCACTTGTTCTCCCTCAGTCTCATGTCCCGTGATTTGACAAGCAGACAGAAAGACTTACCAGTCAGTCAGAGGACCAGAGATTCTAGAATGGTGGGATGGCTTCAGCAAAGCCATCATTCATTTCATTCCCTGTTTCTACCATTCACTGAAGTTGCTTGGGCCATTTAGAGTACTGTCACAAGGGAATGTGTGAACCTCTTTGCTATGCCCTTTCATACTATGTTATTAAGTCTTGTATATCATATCTTCTGTCATTTTCAAGGTTTCTTCATGATCTACAACAGATGGGGGTTGAGGGCTAACTTAGTAGTGGGGCAGAATGGCGAAGTTGCTGTGATGTTGTTTTAATGTTGTTGATGTGTGCAGATCTGAAAGGAAAGTGCTCCCTGTGCTGTGTACTTGTTAGAAAGTATGTCTGTTTTCTGGAGCAGTGGATGTGTGCTCCAGGATGCTAATGTAAGTTGATTGTGGAGGTATCTATGGAATCCTTCACAGAGGTGTTTAAGAAGTGTGCAGATTTGAGTTGGTCTGTGGTTGGTTATTGTGGTATATAGTGAAGTTCAGCGTAGACACGTCCCTCTTGGTGGTGTATGCTCCATTGTGTAACCTGTGCTGTTTTGGTGCTGTTTTTGTGTGTCAAGGTGAGTTGTCAGTTAGATTGAGAGGTAGAATGATTTTGAGGAGGTTGTTGTTTCCATGTGTTGCCCAACAGTCCACCCAAGAACAAGATATTTGCACTTTGTAAACATCACACATATTTGTACATATCCATAGAAAACACCCTTAATCCAGCTTGTATGCCTTGTTATGCCATATTATGTGTTGTTAGGCTGAGTGATGCTAGACTTTACCAATTTCTAGTTAGTCTGTTTAGTCACATACACCTCAAGGACACTACATGTGTAGTGCCAAAAAGTTTTACAGGCGATTATGGTACAATGCAGATGGACATGCACCATGAATTAGCAATTGACAAAGCCAACCACGCACCACAGTAAAACCACTGCTTTCCATGCTGGCAGGTAGCATCATACATGTGCATTTTGCATTTAAATCATAAAATGTAATTGGGTAATGCCAATGGCCCAATGTGCTTAAATTGCACCATTTGCAGCTAATTTGACACTAGTACAATTACGTTTTGCCAGCCCACACAATGTCTGCGTGAGGAATTGTCATCTGTAAAGGGTGTAGAAGCTCCAGATTCTTTTATTTTTATTAAATAATAAAGATGCAGGTCATTTTTATCACAGAAGGGCTGGTCTGCTAATCAGACCCACCTTTCAGAAAGCCTAATGAAACCTGTGCCCTCCTGCATCAGTCTTCTGATCTGCAGCCTCTGTTCTCCAGTGGCACATAGCAGGTCCAGAGGTCACAGGTGCCCTATTTTGGAACGGCTGCAATTCGAAGTCACTGCAGTGCAGAGGTTGGATTTGAATTAGCACCTCTGTTCCAAAACTATGATCATTATGCTAAACTGTCATCTGGTGGTAGGAGAACTTTGAAACAGGCGCCACCTGTACTCCACTAAACAGCTGTAAGTTCACTGTCAGTGTGAGTTTGTGATCTGGTCAAAACTGTCACCTGGATTTCTCCCAGGAGGTGTTCCATATCTATGAAGTCCCCCTGTAGAGCTCCTGTTTTGGCCAATTGATCAGCCAACTAGTTTCCAGTTTTATCAAGACCCTCTATCTTGGAATGACCTTTGATCTCCTCCCAGTAGATGGCAATTTCTTTAGACGTCACCAGAGCATCAATATTCTGGATCAGTCAACCATGTTTTAATGGTTTAGTATTTGCCCAAAGCAGGCATCTGTTTTCCAATCAATTAATCAGGTTTTGCACAAACCCTTTTTGCACAGAATCAGTGATAATCACTTGTTCTGTGAGTTGGTGGTTTAATGCAGCGAGGACAGCTTGATAAAGTGCCATCAGCTCTTCCAAATGACTACTTTGGAGACCTATTTTGTTAGCAGGAAAGAGCTCTTGGAGATCATTTATCCAAGTATTCCCAATGCCAGAAACCAATTATTTCTCCCTGTCTTTTGTAATATGGTAGGAACACCCATCCACAAAAAATAAGGGTATACACAGAAAAGTGTTTTTTCTTTTATATACCTTGTGCGCGGTTGTCAGGTATGACTCTATATTATTATTGCTTATTAGACTTTCATCCTTTAGACAATGGGCCTCATTACGAGCATGGTGGCAGCCATGCCTGTATGACAGGCACGGCTACCCCCATGCTCGCTACCGGTCGCGCCATCCGCTATTGGGAAATAACCAGCCCATTACGAAATGAATGGGCCAGTAATTGCCCATTTGCGGACGGCGGTATTGCCGGGCTCCAGATCCCCATTCTGCCGATAAGGCAGAATGGGGGTGAGGAGCATGTTTGCACCGGAACCGTTGATAACTGTACCAGTGCAATCATGAGTTTTGCTCCCGGGTGCCACGCAGCCTGCCAGGTAAAACCTAGCGGGCTGTCAGGGACCCAGAAGCAGAAATCGTAATGCAGCGGGACTGTGCCGGTGCTTTACCCGCACCGTTCATACCGTTCCCGCCACCCTTATAATGAGGCCCAATGTTTTTCAGAAAAACCATGCAAGTCTGCAAATACTTCAGCTGGAGGGCTCTTCTTATTTAGGCTGTCCCTGACCTCCAGAGGAAAGTCCTACATTTATAGAAACCAAGAAGTGATTCTTAAATTAGATACATCCCAGCCCATATTCTATCACTTTGCAGATATTGTGGTGGTTGGTGGGACATCTCCACTATGATGATCTTCCCCTGGACCAACAAAGGGGGTCGTTTTTCAACACCCACACCATTGCCAGGAGTGATTTCCTGCAATCATTGAATTGTCCTTCTATGCAGGATAATGTTTTGCTCACATAGGAGATTACCTTGCTGACTTTGTCATGTTTTGGCATAACACCACCCACAGTCAGGTATCTGAGAAACCAGTCTTTAAGAAAAACGCCTTATTCATGATGGGATAAAGCCACACAAGGAGCTTGTGACAGGCTTCTTTTCAATTGCATCACTGACTCGGATTGTTCTTCACCCCACTCCCACTTTACTCCAGCCTTAGATAAGTGGAACAAAGCTTGAGTGATCCTTTAACATTTAACATCTCTACATAATCCTCAATGCAGTTCTTACTATTATTAGACAAGGAGGCTTTGTGACTCATGTAGACTTATGTGGTTCTTTAATTTGAGTAAGGTTTCAACCTTCTTTTTGGGGGGATTGAAACGCTCAGCTGTGATTTAGTGTCTCAAATGTTTGCACCAGTTTTTAGCAACTGGGTAACAAGATATCTGATTTTCGCCAGATGTTCTTCCACAGTTGAGCTTTGTGTCAACAGATCATCCACATAGGTCAGATATCCTCTTTCACTCCAATCAGGCATATCCTTGTGAAGGAAAATATTTAATTAATTTACTGAAGTTGTGTATCCGAGGGGGGTAAGGATCCAAGTTCATTGTTGTCCCCCGAAGGTAAGGGCAAGTTTATGCTGATCTTCCCTATTTTTTGGTACTGTCCAGTAACCATTTGTCAAGTCAAGTGTTGAGTACACTTTTGATTCTTGGATCTGTGCCATTTCTTGATCAATATAGGGAAGAGGCCACCTTGACATGTGGACCCATTTATTCAACTCCCTCAGACCAGCACAAAGTCTCCATTGTATTTTATGATCCACAGTACTGGATCCTTAAAGGTACTTTGGACAGGACGAATTATGCCATGGGAGTCCCGATTTCTGATGATCTCTATGAGTGATTGCATGGGCGTGAGAAGCAACTGGGATTGTTTAATAAACCCAGGAGTAATTTCTTACTCCATTGGTACTGTAGTGGAATTAATAGTTGTATGCCTACAATCATAGGCATCAACTGAAAAGATACTCTGGAAATCCAGGAAGACTTGTCTTAGTTGTTGTCTCTGTTCATCGGTCTGATAGACATCAGCCAGACTGATCAGTTCCTCAGCCATCTGCCATAACCACGAAAATACCTCTGGTATCCTCCAGTTGGGTGTAGAGATCTCTTTTAATGGTGTTTACTGGGAAAGGGTTGCCATACATTTGAGAAAGTTATGCACTGTAAATACTACCTCATCTTCCAAGATGCCACCGGAAACATCTTCTACCTCAGAACGAAATGAAGAACACACCAAGGAATGTCCCCCCTGTTGGGTGTTGATCTTTTCTGGTGGGATACTCTTTGTCCTGTAGCAATCTTCCAGAATTGGGCCTCTGATTTCATTTTCTAAATAAAATGAGTAATATTGGAAATCTAGCACCTTTCCAATAGAGGTGTCTGCACTGAAAGTGATACTTTGAGGGTCATGGTTAGCCATCGATATTCAAATGGTGTCATCTTTTAGATCAATCAGTGGTGTTGGATGTAGGGACAACCCTTGTTGTTCGATGGTATGATTCAAATGTATGAACGTTTCCTGATTTTTCAGGGTTTGTGCTCTTTTTATTTTGATCAGTACTGTAAATTGTTGCACCTGTCCTAGGCTATTAATCTCTTGTTTTGATTGGATTTCAACATCGTAAGGCAACAGTTAACCTGACAGAAATGTTTTCTAAACATTGTCAAAGCCCATTTGGTTACCCCCCGTCTTGACCAAACTTAGCCATTAATAAGATCTAAATGAATTGCAAATCAGTGGAGAATGTCACTACCCAGACAAAACTCGAAAGTGATATCTCTAACAATCCAACCATTATGGTCATTTGTTTTATTGGCAATTAACATTTTTAACATGCACTTGCTAGAAAGGACATGTTTTGAATGTTGGGTTTCCAGACCCCCTTCCCATTTATTTCTCAAATTAAAGCAGGGAGTGGCCTGATCTTTTTGGAGTCACCGAAGCAGTGCTTCGCTTATGAAGCTTTATCGATTGTGTAGACAGACTCTGTCGAACACAGGATCATTCTCTCCGTTTCTCTGATTGGCAAATAATGTGTGTTCACCCTTTTTCTGGATATCAGTCAAATAATGTTTTTCTGAACCGTTTTCAGAAGGCCTTTGTATTTCTTTTGGGTACTCCCGAACAAAGAACTTCAAAGTATCTCCTTCCAATTTGGAAAGCCATTTGTTGTTAGGAGGGAGATACATTTTTATGAGTTGGGATAAGGTCCCCAAATGCACTGTTCTCCTTTTGAGAAGACGGTAATTTCAGGAGCCTGATTATCTTGAAAATGTACTTCAATTTGATTTGGATGTCATTCAATCAAGTGGCCAGTACCATTCAGGCTGACCTAATTGGTACTTCGCTTCAGCTTGATGGGACAGTTTGTTTGGGTGCAGAGAACCTGGTTCACACAATCAATCAGAGGGGACAACCTCCAAAGAAGATCACCTGTAAACAGGGTGTGCCAGCTGGAACCACAATGCTCACCGGATGTTTCAGATGGTGTCACCCAATTTAGATTTCCAGATCCACAATCCCATTGACCCAAAAATCTTTTCCATCAAAATGTTGGTGTACTGCTAGACCAGATTTGAGAAGAATGCTATGACTCTCCCCACCTTCCTATGTTGAGTTGATGAAATATTTGTTTTGAAATCAAGTTCGCCTGTGACCCTGTGTCTACCAGAGCTGATAAATCACATTGACATTGTATCTGATCAGGAGCATAGAATCTACCTTCTTTAGACTCTAGTTTAAAAATATGTGTGAGTTATTAGACAGCTCTGTATGAATTTGCTTGATGTCATTTATTTCTAGTGCATAACCTTGAGTCTGCATTATATATATGGACAAATCCTCACCAAACTTTGCAAAATGAGTATATCGGTCACTCTGAATTTTTTTGCAAAGTTTGGTGAGGTTTGGTCCAGGGGGGGCAAAGTTATTGGAGGGAACCCAAAACTTATTTTTTTCCCGTAGACTGAATGGGGAAAAATCTTTGCTCACGTACAGGCCAAAACGCTGGACGGATTTTCACCAAATTTGGACCAGGAGCAGCGGCTTGGTCCCGAAAGCGTGCTTTGCAAATTTGGTCCTGATTGGCCAACCGGCTTGTGTCATGTGCGTGGACATGCAACGTGTTCGCTGATTGGACGGTGAAGAGCGTGAAGTGCCTCAGATTTTCGGGAACCCGCCATCTTGGATTTGCGGACGTATGTGGACAGCGCGGTGAAACTTGGTGGAAAAAATACTATTTAGTAGAGTGTGATGGTGTGTAAAAGTGTTTGGGGAGGGTAGTAAGAGATGGGTTAAATGTTGTATTTATTTAGGTGATATACCCCCCTGTTGTGTGCGCTTTGTCCGCGGACAACGCAGTTGTTCTGAAATGTTCTAAATAAACAAAATGGGGGTGTTCTGAGGACACTACGCCTGTAGGTATTGTTCGCAAGCAAGTTGAAAGTGTTCTAAGAACACTCGCGGTGTCCTGAAATGTTTGAAAATAAATGAAATGGGTGTGTTTTGAGGACAGTAAGCCTGTCTGTTTTTTTCGCAGGCAAGTTGAAACTGTTCTAATAACACATGCAATGTCCTGAAATGTTCGTCAATGGACGAATTGGGGGTGTCCTGAGGACGCTGTCCGTATTGTTCGCTGGCAAGATGAAAGTGTTCTTAGAACAAATTATGTGTCCTGGGATATTCGTAAATAAACAAAATGGGGGTGTTCTGAGGACGCTATGCCTATCCATACTGTTCGTAGGTAAGTTGAAACTGTTCTAAGAACACTCATCATGTCCGCGGACATTAAAAGTGCCAATATGGCATAGTTAAAATATTTGACTCTATGGGTGTGATATGCTGTGGTGGTTGTGGCCAGGGCATAGACTCCTGGGAGCATGGCCATATTGACAAACTGAATGTTGTTGTCACGTGGGTATGTTTGAAAGCCAACAACTGTACCCACTGCTCCATTAACTGGTCCTTGATCCACGTCAAGGTTACGTTTAAGCATTACTCTGCAATTTAAGGGTCATTTTAATATATTTTCCAATCCAGCTGTGTTGGAGATTGAATTTTCTAAATTATTTAGTCTCGTTGTGGCTTGTTCACACATGGGTAGTGTCATACCATGTATGTCTAGTTTGTCTGTGGCGCTAATTTCAATTATTGGTTGCATTTCTTTTTTTAACATTGTTTCATTGAATTTGAAACAGCTTGCAAGAGTTGGCATTAAGGCCATACAATTGACATTTTAGTGGGCTAATTGTTCTATAACATCCACCATAAAGTGCATGAATGTGCTGGGTTTTCAATATTGCTTGTGCTTCTTGAGATAATATACCAACTCTAATACTTTTTAAGATGTTGGCATAAGTGAGATCTGCAGCTTGCTGCATGTTTTCTGTTAATTCTCTGTATTGGAAATGTTGCCAAAGGTTGACATTTCCTATGCTGCCAACAGTTTTACGGCAGAGTTTGTGTCCTAAGATTTTAAAAATAGGTTCACCTTTCACTGGTGTTAATTGAAGAAGATCTCCGAAAACAATAATGTGTTTTCCTCCAAAGAGCTCTTCGGAGTTTGTTTTAAGTACTTCTTGCAATCTGAGGTGAATCAAAGCTAACATTAGGTTGGAGACCATGCTCACTTCATCTATTAGTAGTATTTTCATTTGTTTTAATACTCTGTGTAGTTCCATTGCAGCTTCTCTAGAAAGTTTGTAATAGTCTAATTTGTTTTGGTGTTCTACTGGAAGGAGTAGTAATCAGTGTAAAGTGACACTGCCTATGTTGTAGGCAGCTAAACCTGTGGGGGCAGTTACAACAGCTGACAGTTTGTTGTTTGTCAATTGTTGAAAGAGTTTGCTGATGATTTTGATTAAGAATGTTTTGCCTGAACCAGCTTCACCACTGACGTATAGCGGTATAGGTTTGTAATTTTGGCAGGTGCATTCTTTGTTTCCATGTTGTATCCCCAATCCCCAATCTCCATTTACCCTTCCCCATTCCCATTTTTGACCCATAGGGCATAATGGGAGTGGGGAAGGCGCTAATTACGGCACCGTAAATTACGGTGCCGTAAATAGCGCCAAGGACGCCTAGCGCCTTGGAATTTAACGCCTGCTAAAAGCAGGCGTTAAGGTGGAAATCAGGCATTAAGGGTTAACGGCGCCGACGGCGCCGTTAAACCCTTAACGCCTGGGTTGGAATGAGGGCATTTTTCTAGATTTAGCAGGACCAAGACTTAGCCATATGATATTTTCAGATTTTCCATACAAAGCAGTACCAGTTAAACAATCTGTTGCTTCATAGGAGCCACATTCTCTATGGGAGAGCATTTTTATGCCCAAGCTGTATAATTTCTTAGATAGTGTTTTGTCCGATGACAGGTCATTCCAGAGGTCTTGGAGCTCTGTTTTGTCTGCTTTGGTTAAGTATTCTGAAACATATCGTGCAACTGCAGTGGAATTGTCTGCAATGTACTGCACATCTATGTTTGCATTCCATAAGTGGGCAATGATTGCATTGTAATCATTGATATATTATTCCTCTTCTGTTCTTTTTATGTAATATGTATTTTTAGGTGATTTACCTTTAACACTATATCTAACTGAAGACATGAAGTTTAGGAGCATCTTTAATCCATAAAAGCATGTGGATATGTGGTGCTCCTCTGGCTTGCTATTCTTTTCTCCAAAAGAAGTGTTGCACTTCTCCGATGGGAGGAACAGTTTTATTACAAATAAAGTGTAGCATAGCAATGAAGCGATGGTGAAAATATCTTGAAACATTAACAGGATCTAGAGAACAAAGTTCTCCAGGTGTTAGTATATCTATGTTTGTTTTGTTTTTGTTTGATATGCTTAGAAAATCATGTAAATCTTCCCATGCATATTCTACACAACTTAATGTAACAAACCAAGTGGGTGGGCCTAAGTTTCTTATCATACAACGTACATCTCCATGACGTCAAAACCAGTACTTTGTTTTGTACCACACGTTTGCTAATAGATTTGTAATATTTGATTGTAAAACCTCATCTTTTTGTTGCACTTTTTGAAATAATTGTGTAGCTGACATATTTTGAAAGTGGGATCTGATTTTAATGTGTGTGCAACTCTGTAACATAAAGTTGCTAGTTCACTTTCAGAGAGTAGGTAGAATATGTATTCCACATTTTGTCTAAATCTGGGATCTTCAGAATACATCTTATCGAGCGGTATTCTGATGCTGTTATTTGAATAGGTCTATCATCGTACTTTCCTCCTTTGCCAGTAGGAAAGAGTAGAGGAAAAGCACATGCTTCTATACTTTTTTCCCATATGCTGATTGGTGATCCTTTTGTTTGATGCATTTGGTACGTTTCTAGTGCATCTTCTACGGTGTCATTAGAGTGCATGGATGAATTGTATAATGGTCTAAAGTATTGAATATTGTAGCAGGATCTAGGAACTCAAATTGACCAGCTTCTTGTGTCTCTTGAATTATTTCAGTGGTATCCTTCAAGTTTTGTTCAATATTAATTTCTTTGTAGTATTCATTATTGTCTTTTAGATATTGCAAGGCTTGTCTAACTTTATGTAAATCTACCAGTTGTTGCCGAATTTCTTTGTCTTTTGTAGGTACACCATTTACTAAGATAATTAAAGATTGCTCCATGGGACGTTGCACTCCTAGAGTGTGCACATTTTGTTTTAGATCTAATGGTAAATACACTACTTTTCCATGAATACCTTTCACTAATTCAGAGGGAGGTAATTGTGCTGTTTTTGGTTGAAGGCGTATTATTGCTTGAAAGGGGTGCACTGTTTGAATTATGATGCTCTCATATAAATTGAGTTGTTGTAGGGGTTTTGGTAGTGGAAATAATTCCAAATTATTTGTGATAGCACCTGAAGGAGTTTGGTTGTTGTCAAGTTTTGTAGTGCAGTAACTGCAAAGTATTAAGGGGTCAGTTATTTCGTATTTGTTTTCTGCTATAAGGTAGAGAGCTAATTCAAACCATTTAGAATCTTCATTGTCTTGTAAGTTAGGTCTACAGTTTTTGTGTTACTTTTATAAAAAAAGTTCTATGGCAACATACACACACATGGTTTGGTACTTCAGCAGATGTACTTTTAAATTTCAGCATTTCTTTTTTGTATGTGTGTAGTAGATGTTTGCCATGCATAGAATTGTTGTTAATTTGCTTTAAAGCTATTTCATTCTGTAAGTGGCTTTCACTTTCAAAATATTTTTTCAGGATATAGTCGATTTCTTCAAGTAGGTCTTTTGCTGTACCATGTAGAAGAATGTTATTTAAATTGGCTTGTGCTAAAGCAGGACTTTTAGCATAATACAGTTTATAGACTAGATTTCCTATAGTTGAATGATGTGTTGATATCATTTTGATATAATGGAAGGTGGTTTTACAAGTAGGTCCTGAAATGCAGGCCAATGAATGTCCTTGTAGTCCTGTGTACTTGCGCACTGGACAGGTATCCATATTTTGTAGTAGTTTAATTTTGATTTTGTCTTTGCCTTTCACATATTGATTGAGGAATTGGCGTAAAGACTTGAAAGATTTTTTGGGAATGTTACACATTGACGTGCATGGCCATTTGTATACTAGACGTTCTGATTCAGTTGAATGGAGAGGTAATTCTAAGTTTTCTGGGGATATTTTTGTAAGCAGTATTTCTTGTTCCATTATGGTATTATTAACTTTTTCATAACCTCGTCCACTGCTATATATGGCAATTGTGTTTGTTTGCTTTTGTTTGTATGCTTCTTCATTAAAATATGGTTCTGTGCTTGTAGTGTGACTCCACTCACCTCCACAGATACTTAAGAAGTTATTTCTGTTGACATTTCATTATTGAGAAGTCTTTTTTGTAATTTAGTCATTAGTTTTGTTAGTGGTTTCATTTTGTTTAACACTAAAATAAATAATTTTCTTTTGAGAAGGATTGCACTGTCTATCAACGCTTCTAAGATTAATTTCCTACGATAGGTTTTAAGGGTTGTGCCTCATTTCTCTCCTGTTTTTATAAGATTTTGAAGGACTCTGTGATGGAAAATTTTTGCTAAGGGAAGTGCCCAGAAGTGCCTGTTAGCCTGCAGATAACGCTGCTCTGCATTGTTGTACTGTGGCTGGACTTTACTTTTCTCTATCAAGGATAAGCCCCGCCCCCAGCTCCCAGAATTCTACAAGAGGGCCGGGGCGCGCGCACCTAGGCGCACGCACCAAGAAAGTGCCCAGAAGTGCCTGTTAGCCTGTTAGCCGGGAGACGGGGGCTGGAGGTTGCGAGTTTAAAGATTTCCTTCGCTCGTTTTAGCTTAAAAAGGACGTGATTTCACCTTTTTATTGTAAACAATACTCGCTGCTTGTAAGGTCTGCCTAGACTAAAACGATGAAGACACACTCGAGAGGTATGAGAGTTCTGTGAGAAAGTATCTATTGTCTTCTCTGCAAATGATTTCATAGGCTTTGTAATCTGTAACGTTCTGATGCGCTCGAAGACATTTTACAGCCGGCAGCCGGCAGAGAGCTTAAACGGAGAACTAACGCTGAATGATAGATGTGTTTGATTATTGTCTTTTGCACATTTCTTGTCAGATGTTTAAGCTTGCAATTGGTAATGGAGGAAAAGATACATAACTATAGTGACATTGTTTGTTACATGAAGAATATGAGATAATGCAACAACAATTCTCTCCACGTGAAGTGTACACATATAAAAGGTCTTTCTGCTCTTTAGGCGTGAGGTATTGTATTAACATAGCGGCAGCCTTTTTATCAAAATAGATTACTTCAAGCAAGTGCGTAATCTTGATTGTGAAAACTACTCTCTAGATAACTACAGCCCTGTCTTTTATGCTGCTGAGTCAAAATGCAATCGTTTAACCGCCGCTTCCATAACGGTTGCACGTGTGCTGGTAGCCTCTCATTTTGAAGTCTTCTGAGCTTATACGCTACTGACAAACTGCCCCTAGCAAATTAATATATGCTTCTGATAAAGAGGGAGTAGGTGACGGCTTACGTTGCTAACTGGTTAGAAATACGATTGCCTGACGTATATGCAATTTTTTTGTATTTAACTGAATACCAAGTAAATTGTTTAGATTGCCGGCTATGCTCTACATGCACTTTATATATTACCTACTCTTCTGAAATACGTATGTAAATTACAACTATTCCTTTGGAATAGTACTACTCTTTAGAAACAAAGCAGATATGAAGAAAAAGATAATATGCTCTAAAAAAGATTCAGTATTAGGCCCCATAGTTTTCAACACACAGAGAAGTACCTTTTTAAAGGCTATGGCGATGCACCTACCACCTTCCCCAAACCAAAGTACAAATATTCAAGAAGACTGTGTAGAGAGCGAACCTCCACAAAGTACCGATGTTGAACTTGTAAAAATTGCAGAGGAAATGGAGGGAGAGAAGTGCCAATGGGAGGAAGTAGTGCCTGCCCAATATCAGCTCCTCTTTCACGATGAAGCGGAGGGGGGAGGACAGCTGAAGGAATCTTTTGAAGATCGGGGCGCAAGTTCTGAGAGTATAGACACACAAAATAGTCCCATGGCAGAAACCCCATTAATATTCACCAAGGGAAGAATAACATAGCTCGCAATGACGGGTGAAGAATTAAAGAGCTCACAAGGTGATTGTGTGCGGAAAGTAATTTTCAAAGATGGTAATCTAAATAATGCAAATAAGGAAAGGACTTTCATTATAGTCACACTTTGCGAACTAAAAGAGTGGCTCCAGACAGAAATCTCTAAACAAACAGTGTGCTTGGAGAAAATGTATGAAAGAATAAAACTGACGGAAATTCGAAGTGGAAATGTGGGCAAAGATGTATTGGATCGCAATATAGGAGCGCCGGCAGGTGAAGTGAACAGCGCAAAAGGAGTTGAAAATAGTACGGATGTAAATAAAACATACAAACAGAATGATAGGGCCATCCACGATTTAGGATCAACAACATACCCTATTGAAGAATTGGGGCAAATAAGTAAAAACAATGAGGCAGAAGAGAGAGACTTAAAGTTAGTTGTATCAAAAAATGCAAAAAAAGGGAAAAAAAACAGAGAGTGTTTAAAGCAGCAGAACTAAAAACTGCAAAGGCTTCATCATTAGAATTCCAATGTAATATAGGAAAATGGCTAACTGCAGAACAAGCAATTGGTGATATTGATGAGGAAGGAAATAAAGAGGGTTCTAAGGAAGGTGACTCCATTGAAAATGGTCCTCATTATGAAAACTCAGACATAAGATTGAAGGATGCACTTAAGGGGAAAAAGCCAGACAAAACTAATATTAATGAAGGAAGACAAGGGCCAAACAAACAGGAAATAACATCCAAGGATTTGGGTAAGGGAAATAAAATTGGAAAAACAATAAAGAAGGGAAATGAAGGAGGACAAATGATTGATTTATCTAAATCCCCTATTCAGGCTAAGTAAGGAAGAACTGTGTATGACATCTTTAAACCCCAGAAACCTGTGCCCCCGAAACAACAACACATGACACCTCACAGTGATGGGAGGCAGAGTATATGGGAAATAAGTGGCGATATGGAAAAAGAAGAGGAATACAGATATCCCAAAGGTAGAGAAAGACAAATGTACGAAATTAGCAATGAAAAACAGAAGGATGGAAACGTAGAATATGCAAAAGAAGTGGACAAAACTACAGTTGAAGAAAGTGTTAGGTATATAGTAAGGGAGATATTGAAAGAAAAGAACTGGAGTGAACCACAACCCATTACAGGAACTACAAGTGAAGAACCAAGGAATAAGAGAATAGAGGCAGGTAGAGAGTATGAAGGGGGAAGAGTGAGGTTAGAAGAGAGTGAAGAATACCTAAACAATGGTAACCAGTGTAGTTTTAATGAACAAATGAATGGCGGTGGGGAAGGAAATTATGGATTGAGAGCCTTGAAATTCCGCAAACCCAAATACCCAAATGCACCCGGGTTTATATTACAATATTTGTTCGAGGAGGGAGGTCCAGTCTCTCTAAATAGGAGGAAAATCTTGGAATTATTTGATGAAATCCCTGAACTACGACTAATAACATCTGAGGACATACAACTTGTTGATTTTATACATGGGTGGAGCTATGATTATATTAGGCTGGTGATCTACTCGCCATTGGTTAGGAACATTATAATGAAGGAGGCTGATAGCCTTCACAAATATGATTATGATGTAGGTATATGGGAAAACGAAAAGGAAGTGATTGAAGAGAAAAACGACCTCCGGTAGAACCATGACAAATCTGTAAAACAGGAGGCAAACCATATGGATTGAAGTGAAAACCTGAAATTGAGGAGAGTAGCAGAGGTCCTAGAGGACTCAATTGCGCAATTAAGAGCTTTAACCCAATCACTTTAGGCTTGACTCTATACTAAAAATTTTGAGCTGGCATTCTAGGGGAAACAAACATTTAACAGGTAATAGTGATATTTGCGTGTCCCTTAAATTGTCAGACTTTCTCTTTATACAAGAAACTTGGCTTACAGAGAAGCTTTTATGGGATGAGTTTGTAACCGCCTCTATCCCGGCTATAAAAGGATTGTTGGGTAGACCAAAAGAGGTAGACTAACTACTCTCGTAAAGCAAAAAGAAGAGTGTGACATATATGGTGAAATTCTTGGAACAGTGTGGGCTAGAATAGTGGGCGATAATAAAGACATTTTCTTCCTGTTGAATGTTTATAGAACCACGGATTCCAATCTCACTACAATTTTGGCTAAACTAGATACATATCTTTATGAATGGTTTAGCAAATATGGTGATGCAAGCATTATAATTGCTGGGGATTTGAAAGCGAGGTACAACCTTAATGATGTGGAAATACTGGACTATTTTCTGACCGATCACCATAATGTGGAAAGGGGCAAAAGGAAGAAAGTGGAAGGTGGAATGTGGATGTTTTGGGCTTTAGGGTGGGGGTTACAACGGTTGGAAAATGAAAAAGCTACATGGGCTGCTAGGGGCGCAAGCTCTGAGATTGATTTTATTTTTCTTTCCGCTAATATCTTTGGAAAAGTAAATAACTTTCAAGTGAAAGAAACCAGTATGAGTGACCATTCGATGTTAATGCTAGAACTAAAATGGCTACCGAATAATCTCAACAGGAGTGATACAAATCTAGGGAATCTAAGTGTGAGTAGCAGAGGGAACCGTGTGCGATGATCTGAAAAAAAAGTGAATGATTTCAATATGTGTATGCTGACTGAATTTAATACTTGTTATTTAGAAGATAAGATTGAAAGATATTCCGTAAAAGGCCTTCCAGAATACTTGAAAACAGTGCTAGAGGCAAACCTTACACCCCAGACTAATCTCGATAAAAAGCACAAGCATGTATATTCTATAGAAATTAGAATGAAAAAAAAACGAACTTAGAAGGGAGATAAGGAAAATCACTAAGAGTCCTACTTTTTGTATGAACGGTGTTGAAAAAATTAGGAAGCTAAAGCAGAGGTATACCAACTGGTTAAAATTAGAACGCATTCATATTACCAAGGTAGATGGGGAAAAGATGCTAGAAAGTCTGCAGGGGAAAAACACCAGGGCCTCCTGGGACCTTATAAATTAAAAAGAAGAACTGAATTGGAAAAAGATGACAAATCCCATATCTGAAGATGTTTGGATTATCTATATTGAGCATATGTATACATCTGAAACTGCTTTAGAGTACACGAAAAAAATAGAGAAATGGGACTTAGATATCGCTATAGATATTATTGAGGAGAAGATAAAGAAGTCAAAACTCCTCAAGAGCCCTTGGACCTAACAAATTAAATAACAAAATGTCTTGCGGCACTCCTCACACCTATGGGCCAAGATTCTTTACATCCAATTCCAAGATATATTTGAGTCACAAACCATTCCTGATTCCTGGAAACTATCATATATGGTGCCGATCTTTAAAAGGGGATCAAGGGAAGATCCACAGAATTACCTTACTCTCAGTATAATGGATGCAGATTCCAAAATATTTGCTGCTATCATACTGGAAAGAATTAATGATTGGATTGAAGAGATGAACATACGTGATCCTAGAATAATAGGATTTCGTAGAAATATGGGGACGGACTGTGGAGGACTCTTGATAAATTGTCTCCAGACATTTGCCTGGAAATCTTTGGATGCACCAATTTATGTTGCATCCATGGATTTAAGTAAAGCTTTTGATTGTGTAAATAGAAACCTTATGTGGCAGAGGCTGGATAGTTATGGAATTCCAAAGGGGCTATTAAGCATTATAATATCATTGCATAATGAATCTAAAACACAGATTAGATTGGATTCAGATGGCCTTCTGTCAGGAGAGTGTTCTATTGAGAAGGGTATTAGACAAGGATGTATTCTTGGGCCCACTTTTATAATCTTTATGTTGCAGGAGTAGGAATAGCATTGGATGCTTCAGTATTGGTTTCTCCAAAGATTGGGAAATTGAAAATTAGTTGGATGAGTTACACGGATGATTTTATTATGTTGGGAATGGAACTAAAGATCAATTCAGGTAAATCTGTTGTTATTATATTCTCAAAAGGAGGTGTAAAATGTGTAAAGACTAAGTTTGTTTGGAATTGGGATAGTAATAAACTGACAGTTAAAGATATTTTTCAATTCCTGGGGTATCCTGTAGTAGCTAAGTATAGCAAAAACTTCTTGATAAATTATCTCAACTCAAAAGTCAATGGTATGCTAATTCAAATGAAGAGAGTTGATAATAAGTATGGTAAATTCTCCCTTGAACCATGCAGATAATTTTTATAAAAGTAAGCTACTGCCTACAATTATGTATGGAACCAAATTCTGGCCAAAAACAAAGGAGACAGAATATAAAGCTGTCGAAAGCAAAATCTGGAGATCTATACTATTCTTTCTGCCTAAATGCATTCCTATAGAGGCTATAAGATATGAACTGGGTATACAATCTCTCGTGAGTTTGATTCAGTGGAAGAAACTTTGTCTTATGAATAAATGTGAATTTTCAAAGGAAAGAACTCTTTATTCCCAGCTCAGAGAGAATGATACAGATGGATTTATAGCAAAGTTAAGATCTGAATGCGAATCTCTACTCCAAGAAATAGGTGTGACTATGGAACTACTGGTGAAAAATCCTAACATGGTAAATAAAGACTTAAGTTGTATGATTGGGAAAAAAATTGTTTGAGAATCTGTGACACAAAGCTATATACGCAAATACTAACAGCAGGGAAAGGAGTCAATGAAATGGAGCAATATCTAAAGAAATTTCCTAGTAGAAAAATGAAAATTTGTATGAGATTTTGCATGAACGTGTTGTTGACTAATGAAATAATAAGCTCAAGAGCTAGACAATTGCTTGTTGACTGATCGTGTAGATTTTGTAAAGACAACGGTGAGCTGGAAACTCTAGGTCATCTTATGTCTGAATGCCGTGAACTAGCAACTAAAAGGGAAATGTATTTTAAAGATTTTGTCTATAATGTATGGTTACTGAGGGACGTTTTCTGGATGAAAATGCTACATGGAGAATCAATGACCTTGAGAATAAGAGTTTTGGCATTCATAGAACAGGTGTGCAAAATAGAATAAAACTTGTATCAAGATTGTATTAATGAAATGATGTTGAAAATGTATTATGTATTGTATAATAATTAACTGTGAATTGTAAATTGTTAATTGCAAACTGTAAATTATGGATTCACGAGATTTTAAAGTCATGAATTGTTTCTTCTTTTAAAATTTTGTAAAAGTTTGAAAAAACTAAAGCAAATAAAGTATTAAAAAAAGCACTTTTGCTAAAATACTTTTTTTGGTATGCTTACTTTTCACTATATCAAGAGTTATAGGAGCAGTTTTATCTGTAGTGGTAGCTGTATTTTTGTTAATTGTTTTCTGGTTCGTTTTACATTTTGATAGAGGAGGCAAAGTTTCTGTACTTGAAGCTTGTTTTGTTTTCGCTAAATGACTGTTAGCTGTTTTGTTGAACTTTTTTTACACATTCTGCTAGAGATGGATGCTTATTTTGGACACTTATATTTTCATTTGCTCTGCTTTTGCATTGCTTTCTATGGACTTGATTTTTAGTAGTCATTTTTTAGGGTATGTTGAAAAAAATAAAGAAGGTATGGGTTGGGGTGTTCTGCAATGTATGTGTGCTGTGTGCATGAGTGTCTGAATAAGATGATAAAGATGTATGTGATGGTGTGTGATTGTGCATTGGGCAACTACAACTAGTTGGGA
Source organism: Ambystoma mexicanum (assembly GCF_040938575.1). Classification (NCBI taxonomy): domain Eukaryota; kingdom Metazoa; phylum Chordata; class Amphibia; order Caudata; family Ambystomatidae; genus Ambystoma; species Ambystoma mexicanum. Next base: position 472,190,191 of record NC_090925.1, on the reverse strand, counting down.
TGGGTATTCTTGAATTTATGTGCTACTAAACTGGGGTTCAGATGACAGTAGAAAGTAAGCTAGTGGTGTGGAGAAGTACAAATAGTAAATCTAATGCTATACAATTAAAACAGTTGTTTGTTCTATAATATCAAAATTCTAGGGGCTGAGTTGGGTCATTTATGTGCCAAAAAATAGGAATTTGTGTGCCATTCTGCTTGTAAATCTCTGTTTAAGAAATGGGGAATTGTGGACAGAATTGTGCACAATCTCTATTTTTAGGGGCAGAAATGGCATTAATTAACCTTACAGTGTGTTTGAGTAATAGTACAAATATTATGGTGGTATTCAACTTACTTTTTTTCTGGAATGAGCAGGTTTCTTCTTAGTTGTTCTTTGTACTTCAAATTCGGCTGCTTCTTTTCAGGAGAATGGTCTTCACTGCAATTGTAAAGGAAACAAATTAGTATTTTTGTTTGTATATAGCACTGTTTTTAATTCATACATTGATTTTTATAATTGACATTGACCCTCAGCGCCTTCCGCAAAACCATGAAAACGATCTTATTCACATAAAATGCGTCGCACCAGTTGAATACATATCATAAGTTCTTAATGCATAAGCTGTATTGTAATGACTAACTGTACCAACCAAAATATCAGTTCTATGCCTTGTGGAATTCATAATGTACCACTGAATGCCACTATTCCTGTAACTAAGCTCTTGCAAGTAACAGCGCCCCAATGCCCAGGGGCTGCTTGCACGCTATATAAATATAAATAAATAAATACATTTTCATGTTTTTGTACAAGTATATTGTTGTTTGATATTTGAAGATACTGTCTGCATGCTATTTTGTTAGAGTATGTTAACTCTTTATATTGTACTTTAAATATGTTAGTTCAACATGCTTTGCAAATGTGTGTGTAAAAAGAAATTAAATAGCAGATAGGTTTGGAAGTGACAGTTGATTATAGGAGATGGAAAAAATGACAGTAAGTTCATTTTATAGATTATACAAGCTAAAAGTCAGTTAATCTGTTTATATGAATCTATAAGAATTGTGCATGTACTATACAGAAAATATGCATACCTGTAGTTTGTGTTCATGCATATGGCTATGCATGCAGCTGCAAGTGGAAATCTTGGAGACTTGTACAGTATTTCTTGTAGAAGGTGCTTTCCAATGATATGACACTTGTACTCAGAGAGATTAACAGTACATTTGAAGTGCTGATATATGATGAAGTGAAAATGGTAGAAGGACTGTCCATGTTACGATATGTCCGCGGACATGGCGATAGCGGTAGTCCACGGACATCGCGTGTTACATCCAGGGATTTTGGGTTGGGGAGGCATGCAAATGAGAATGAGCAGACCAAGGGATTGGTCAGTAAAGTTTAGTGGATGTGTTGTGCCAGGAGAGAGTTTCTCAGATACTCTTTTTGCTGAGAGAAGAACAGATAGCTATGGCTGTGTGTTTCAGAAAACAGATTGTTTGGATTTTGGGAGACTCGTGGATACATTGGTTGAAGGTGCATGCAGAAAGCTGTGGAGTATCTGTAGATCTTGGATTCCCACATGTGGAAGTGCACTGGCATGGAGTACGTAGAATGAAGTGGTTGGACTTGCTACCTCGCTGTGCTACTTTGGAGACAGAGCAACATCCAGACATAATTGTAATTCATTGTGGAGGGAACAGTTTAGGACATGTGTCATGGGAAGGTCATGGACATGTTTCCAAATTCTCAAGTAATTTTTTCACGGATTGTGCAGTCAAATGTGCCTTCGTTCTTCTTCATTTGGTCCACAAATGGAGAAAGCAAGGCGCAATGTCAATAAGGCTGTTTGTGCCTTTCCACGAGATTTTTGGCATGTCCTCTTTTCACAATGAAAATATTATGTTTCGTAGCACATACATTTTTTGCAAAGATGGATTCCATCTTACTTATGCTGGCAATCAGATTTTTCTGAGAAATGTACAAAATGCATTGCAACCTTTTTTGGAATTACAGCATCCATTTCGTAGTAGGTGTTGAGCATTTCAAATTTTTCAAACACAAACAAACACCACCAAAAGGCTCTTTTCAGAGCCACCACTTCCTCTCAGACAAAACTGCAATGGTTATGATAGGGCAGCACCCCAAAATTTTAGATGTTCGCAGACTGTCCGCGGACTTCTAAAAAATACACAGGGCCCTGCTTCATTTATTTTCACTTCTATTTTTAAACTGTGAAAGGCGGCTCTGAATAGAGCCTTTTTTTATTTTTGTTGTTTTATATTTTTTGTTTTTTTTTATACACGACACAGAGGAGGGAAAAGGAGGGTAGAGGGGGACACCAACCACGGGGATAAGAAAGGGTGGGTGGAGAGAGGAAGAAGTAGAGTGGGTTTTACTTGGGTAGTGAGCAGATCTTCTCGTGCTCTGAGACCAGAGCCTCAAAAGCACTTCGAAGTCTCTCCCCTGCAGAGTACTGCGTCACAGTACATACACACAACTTTGACCCTCGAAAGGTAAGGGTCATCAGTATTGCGTATGGCCTGTGAGGCAGTTTGAGGAAGACGCTGTCCTACAGGAGTGTTCCTAGTGGTGACAGGATTGGACACAGAGGATGAAGTAGAGGAAGTCAACCTTTCCCCCATTGTGGAATGACTTTAGGTGTCGCTTCATGGTAGTTGTCCCAAAGCTGTATGAAGCAGGCCTCCCGCGACTGAGTACCATTTTGCATTCTTTGCAGGTGACTCGGTTCGCACGCGCCTTAGGAACATTACCATGAATGGTAAATAACCGCCACACACAAGACTCACGCCGAGTGCTGGTAGTAGGGAGTTCCTCTTCCTCATTCTCGTCATCCTCTTCATCCTCCTCTGCATCCTCACTCCTGTTCCCCTCTTCAGGCCAGTGGGGAGGTGGTGGTGGTGGTGGAGGGGGTGGGGGTGGTGCTGAGGCAGATGTAGCACCAGGTGGCAGTACTGCAGCCATGGATGCCATCAGGTTTCCGATTAAAATCTGGAAAGTTGACTGGAAAATGCACTGTGTTCTGTAAAATAGCCATAAACACAATGAGAATGAGCTCTAGGGTGTGGCCTTTTATAGGGGTGCTTGCGCGCCATTTGCGGACATGCGCGCTGTCCGCGGACAGATAGAACACCAAAAAAAGGTTTAAAAAGTCCCAAAAAGTATGTAGAAACTCAGGATTACTATGTTGGGCTTGTGCTATGGTGTGTTATTATTGAAAAATATTGTGGATTGCTTGAAAAGGTAGTTTTAAATTGTTCGGGGACACAAACAGAGTTCGCAGTCAGAACACACGCTCAGCATGGGTGCGGTCATATAATAGCTTTGCGAACATGTCCGCGAATCAAATCAAATGCACTGAAACTGTCTTGCGCATGCGCGTTGGTGTTCTACGGACACTGTTCGGGTCCTGAAACTAATTTAAAGTGCGTCACAAGTGAAACGAATAATTACGGACAGGTGTTTTTTCTTAGAACATTTTTAACTCACTTCCGAACAATACGGACAGGCAGAGAATCCTCAGGACACCCCATTTTGTTTATGTGCGAACATCCTGGGACACTTCATGTGTTCTTAGAACAGTTTGAACATGCTTAGGAACAGCACAAACAGGTCTTGCGTCCTCAGGACACCCCGATTTTGTTTATTTACAAATATTTTAGGACACTGTGTGTGTTCTTAGGACAGTTTCAGCTTGCCTCCGAACAATACAGACAGGTATAGCGTCCTTAGGACACCCCCATTTTGTTTATTTACGAACATTTCAGGATACTGTCTGTGTTCTTAGAACAGTGTCAACTCGCCTGCGAAGAATACGGACAGATCTAGCGTCCTCAGGGCACCCCCATTTTGTTTATTTACGAACATTTCAGGACACGGCATTTGTTCTTAGGACAGTTTCAGTTTGCCTCTGTACAATACGGACATGCATAGCATCCTCAGAACATACCCATTTTGGTTATTTACGAACATTTCAGGACATCGCTTGTGTTCCTAGAACAGTTTCAACTCGCCTGCGAACAATACGGACCGGTCTAGTGTACTCAGGACACCCCCATTTTGTTTATTGACGAACATTTCAGGACACCGCATGTGGTGGTTTGATTGCGGACATTCCAAACACCAGCTTAGTTCTTAGAACAGTTTCAACTTGCATGCGAACATTACTGACAGATATAGTGTCCTTAGGACGCTCCCATTTTCATTTCTTTACGGACATTCCAGACACCCGCGCTGTCCGCGGACACCTGAACTGCTTTTTAAAAAAAGACAAGAAATGAATTAGGACATAATATAATAATTTTACTTTATTTTATATGGATGTTAAATTTATGATAGAGAAGGTGAGGCAGAAACTGAAACAAAGACAGGAGAATTGGGGGTTTCAATAGGATTTATATGAGGTCAAGAAGGGATGGAAGTCTCATCAAAACGTTTTGTTTCATGGAGAGGGTTTGGGGATAATTGGGATATGGTGAGGGGGGACAGGTACATGTGGGACCATGGTATCTAGTTGTTTGTTTCAAGTGATCCTCCACAAAGTTATTTTAAATTGTTAAAATTTGCCGTGAGTAGGTCCATTTTTTCTTCTATGTGCTGAAGAGTCTTATCCAATACTTCTTTTTCTTTAGAATTTTCAATTTTTGTATAGTCTGTACAAAAAAATGTATATGTTAAATGTATATAAAATAATATTAATTGGTTTATATAGTAAAATGTCTACCATTAGGTTCACTATCTTCAGACATTTCCTCACGTGGGAAATGCTCCAATAGCCACTCCAGAGTACTAGACATTTCTGTGAGAAAAAAAACCATAATATCACTTTTTTTGTATTTTATCCAGAAAGTTTACAAATATATGAGTAAAATGCAGTACACTTACTAGCTTCTGGTAAGCTGTGTTCTTACTGGTCTGTGGATCTGCTGTTGCTCTTAGTTGTGGAGTTTCTGTGAGGTAATCATGTTGGAAGACTGGTATATTACATTTTAGAACATATTGTATTTAAATGAATGCTTAATGTGTTATATATACGGGTTACACTTCTTATTTATTACTACATATAATGTGCATGTGTGCTGGTTTATGAATTTGTAAAATGTTCATATGTTATGATATAACAATTAAACATACCCCCCAGACTTTTTGGGGAGTGGTGCTGTTGTCCACATATGTCCGCAGACATTAGAAGAGTTTGCGGACATCAAATTCAGTAGAGGGGGTTCAGTATGTTCTATGTTACTTGTACATAATGTCAGATATATTATTGTTATGTTGTGCTACTAAAAACCTATGAAATTCAGTAAAACAACTTTGTTAAAGGGGTGTTATGGTTAAGTTGCGCTATTAAAAACCTATGAAATTCAGTAAAAAAACATTGTTAAAGGGACGTTATGGTTAAGTTGCGCTACTAAAAACCTAAAAAAATCAGTAAAAAAACGTTAAAGGGACGTTGTGGTTCCAAGTAAAACCGAAAAACCCTTGAAATTCACCAGTTATGGTAGGCTAAGCAACCATAACTCACACCACCACCGTGCACTGCTAAGACTAACACCCACGACATCAGAGATGACATCACAAATGTCATTGATGACATCACTGATGACATCACATGTGTATTTACTTTTCATGAAATGTGTGTACAAGGGATTCTTATTATGATGTTGTCAAGGATCATTGGAATAAATATCATGAGCTAATTAGTGCATTAAGCAATGCATTGATAAAAATAGCATTCTATTATGAAGTTCTATCCAGTATACTAAGCTACTCATGCAGAAACATAGGCATTGTGTGCAGCATATATGATGAAGGTACAATATTCATAATGTTGATATGTTGAATAATGAAATGATAACTGTTTTCTTATTAGAGTTTTGCGCACTGTGAAATATGTAATAAGTAGCTAATAAAACCCACGTATTGCATAAGTGCATTATTACTAACAAAACACAAAGAGACAAGAACACATACAAATATGGGTATATACAGGGAAAGTGAAGTAAGCAAAAAAGCAGAAGTAGTAGCAGAAACAATTCATAACCTAGCTGGTTATCTTTATGCAAATAAATAATTGCTCTGTTTGAAAGCTGCTATTTACCCTATGTATATGTATCACATGATGTGACTGGACTCTAAGGAAAGTAGTGTGAGTACAATGTATACAAATATGAGCATATACAGGGAAAGTACAGTAATAAAAAAACAACAGAACTATCAGAAAGTGCTGATAACTCTACTGATTATCTTCATGCACAGAATGATTGCTGTCTTTCAAGCGTGTGTCTTCCCCTATGTATATGTTTCATATGATATGACTGGACACTAAGGGAATTACTATAAGAACATACTTGAAGGATAAGTCTACAAATATAGTACGTTTACAATTTTTAGTTCCTGACTGTTACTGAAGAAACCCATGTGGCCTAGATATGTCAGTAAAGGAAAAAAGAGGGAGACAAACATGTGATGTCATCAGTGATGTCATCAATGACATTTGTGATGTCATCTTTGATGTCGTGGGTGTTAGTCTTAGCAGTGCACGGTGGTGGCGCAAGTTATGGTTGCTTACCTCACCATAACTGGCGAATTTCAAGGTTTTTTCGGTTTTACTTGGAACCACAACGTCGCTTTAACAAAGTTTTTTTACTGAATTTCATAGGTTTTTAGTAGCGCAACTTAACCATAACGTCCCTTTAACAAAGTTTTTTTACTGAATATATTTATATATATATATCACACGGCCACGGTAGTTATGGTTAAGTTGTTAATCCCATAGGAAAAACACTTTTTGGGTGGCTTATAACTTCGCTCTCCCTGGACAAATCCTCACAAAACTTTGCAAAAAGAGTATAAGCCCATTCTGAATTGTTTTGGTGAGGTTTGGTCCAGGGGGGGCAAAGTTATAGGGGGGTCCCAAAATGTATTTTTTTCCCATAGACTGAATGGGGAAAAAACTTTGCTCATGCATAGAGCCCAAACCGCTGGACGGATTTTCACCAAATTTGCGGCAGGAGCAGCGGCTTGGTCCCGAAAGCATGCCTTTGTAAATTTGGTGAAAATCCATCCAGTAGTTTTTTATAAAATTACCAAAAAGTAGGTCACAAAAAATTAGTGATATCTATGTCCGGTCCGCGGACACACTTCCCTGTTCTCTCCACGGACAGTGTCCTGATTCGCTAATCGGCTTGCATCATGTCTGCGGAAATGCGACGTGTTCACTGATTGGATGGTGAGGAGCGTGAAGTGTGTCGGATTTTTTGCTAAAGGCCCGCCATTTTGGTTTCGCGGACAGCGGCTGATGTCTGCGGACATCACTGTAAAAATATATGAAAAAACAGAGCATTCCACTTGCAAACTTATCAAATAATCTCTGGGGAGGTGAAGGGTGGTGAGGAAGGGATGGGATATGGCTGCAAGAAGCAAATAAACAGGTGTTTTTTTGCCGTGAAAGTCAGCGAACAGTCCTGTGAAAGTTCACGAACACCTTAGCATTACAGGGTTGGTGAAATGCAGTTCTTTGATGGCTTATACCTTTGGCGCCACTTAATGGAAGTGCATGAAATTTTGCATGTATATTCCTGGGCTGATTCTGAGTGAGTATGCAAAGATTGGTGGGATTCTTTCGTGAGCGGGCATAATTTAGAGGGGGGGTCCCAAAATGATGTAAAGGCTTATAAATGAGGTGCCATTTGACAAATCCTCACTTAATTTGGGAAACTGATAATACATTTAGATATAAATGTTTTTCCAAAGTTTGGTAGGATTTTGTGAAGAGGGGGCAAAATTAGAGGTGGGTCCCAAAATAATGTAAAGGCTTATAAATGAGATGCCATTTGAAGAATCCTCACATAATTTGGGAAACTGAAAATACATTTAGATATAAATGTTTTTCCGAAGTTTGGTAGGATTTTGTGAAGAGGGGGCAAAATTAGAGGGGGTCCCAAAATAATGTAAAGGCTTATAAATGAGGTGCCGTTTGACGAATCTACACTTCATTTGGCAAATTGATAATAGATCAAGATATACATGTTTTTGCGACGTTTGGTGGGATTCTGTCAAGAGGGAGCAAAATTAGATTGGGGTCCCAAAATATTGTCAAAGCTTATAAAAGTGGTGCCATTTGACAAATCTACACAAAGGTTTGCAAAAAGATTATAGATCTAGAGTTAGATGTTTTCGTAAAGTCTGAATGGATTTTGTCAAGTGGGGGCTAGGTTATATGACGATTATATGTGCATACATTTGATACTTTTGAATAAATAAAGCATGGGTGGATTACTTGCGTAAGGAGCATTGGCAAGGACCTACAAGCATGGTTTTGCAAATGTGCCTGTGTTTTATTATTTGACAAGTGTCATAATGCAGCTACAAAAAATAGCGGTATACCTTTAGTGACTGAGGGGTAGCCGGTGGTCATGGGCAGTGGGCAAATTGTCCGGGTCATGGAATAAGGTCATGATCCGGACAATCTGGCTACTGGCCATGACCACAAGGGACAAAACATAGGATTAAAGTGGCCATGTCCACCTGGGACTGGCTTTGTTGTAAAGTTATTCGAAATTAGGATAGTTTTGAAAGGGAAGAAACATGTGGTTGTGGTAATATGGTCATAGGGTTCTCTTTTTGCCTTCTGCAGGTTGCTATGGAAAGCGAAGAGGGGCCCTGAATGGAACCCTCGCCTTCCCTTTCCATGGTGGCCATCCTGGAAAAGGATTTTCCTTCCTGTTGGAAGAAAAACACTATTTTTTAGCACCCCGTGTTCCCGCTGGGTCCCTGGAACAGAAGATGAACGCCACAATATTGCCATTAGCATAACACAAAATGCAAATGGAAATGATGGAAAATCTTATTTAGTCTATGTACTTTACTGAGAAATATAAAGTAGATAGAGTCCATGCTTTTTTTTTTGTTCTATTTTTTAACTGTGAAAGGTGGTTCCTAAAGGAATATGTCGTTTGTTGTTTTTGGATGCATTTTTTTTGGCAGGAGAGCTGAGAACGAAAGGGGGGAGGGAAATGAGGGAATAGCAACCAAACACTAATATGGAGGGGTAGGTGGACAAGGGAAAATGTTGTGCGTGTGTTATTTCTAGGTTAGGGGGCACTGTTTCTCATGCTTCTTGATTACAGCAGTGGTGGTGGCTCTTGGGGAGGAGGGATGGCATTAGCTGATGCCATTTTAAGATAAATAGCAGTTTTGCTAAAGGTATGTACTGTGTACTAGATTGTTAATGGATAATGAGTAGGAATAGGTGCTGGAGCTGTGCAGGGGACATTTTGAAGTTGGAAGTTCCTAGATCAGTAGAAAATGCAGTTCCGAACTGTCCGCCAAGCAGAGATCTTATCATGAAGTGCGGACGGGTTCTCAGGCACATCATCATGCCCCGCACCAGCGTATGGTCATGTGGCACTGTCCGGAAGGTCCGCTATGATGTCAGATGTTTGTAGACGTCTACGGATGCAAAACTAGTTGTAATAGTTGCAAGAAGTGTATATAAGTGTTAAACATTTTTCCAGATGGTGGGAAATGGCAGAGTTTTAAGGTGAAACTTTGGAAATTGGACACAAATATTGCTATATCAGGCAAGTATGATATTAGTAAGTTGTAGGAAAATAGCATGCACTGGTAAAAACCTTTGAAATTCAATGAAAAAACTTTGTTAAAGGGACGTTATGGTTAAGTTGGACTAATGAAAACCTATGAAATTCAAAGAAAAAACGTTGTTAAACGGACGTTATGGTTCCAAGTAAAACCGGAAAAACCCCGAAATTTGCCAGTTATGGTAAGCTAAGCAACTATAACTCGCGCCACCACTGTGCACTGCTAAGACTAACACCCAGGACATTAAAGATAGTAAACAACATCAGCATTACCCTTAAAAACACGGCATACTCTGCGGGATGCACCGCATTAATCCTTCTTGACCTATCTGCCGCCTTCGACACAATCAACCACTCAATCCTCCTTGACCGCCTCCACTCCCTAGGAATTTGGAATAGGAACCAAATAACCCTACTCTCCACCTATTCCTCCCAAGCCCGACCAGTCGACACGGGAGTTCCACAAGGAGCATGCCTATCAGCCTTACTGATCAATCTCTACATGGCCACCCTCCCACGAATAATCTGTTCACCCAACATCCTGTGCTACAACTACGCTGATGACACTCAACTAATTCTAAAACTCCTGAACTCAAAACCCATTTGCCAACCTGACCTCGCTTCCTGCCTCCTCGACATAGAGATCTGGATGACCACAAACCACCTCTTGCTAAACCCCTCCAAAACCGAAATCATGGTATGTGGCAACACCGAACTTCTTCCACACCCACTACCCTGGCCATCTGCCATGGGCAACCCACCGACTCCCTCTAATTCAGTAAAAAACCTTGGATGCACCCAAGACTCTGACCTAACTCTCTCGCACCAAGTCAACAACGTCTCAAAGTCCTGCCACTACCACCCTAAAACACTTAGGCGCATTTTTCCATACCTCTCCTTTCCCAACAGACTCTTTGCGGTCCAATCAATTGTTATATCAAGACTGGACTACGGTAACCCCCTCTACTTCGGAGTCCACGCATACCAACTGACTAAACTACAAAGAGCACAAAATTCTGCAGCCAAACTGCTACTAGCGCTTGGCCCTAGAGACCACATCTCCCCACCCCTCAAAACTCTGCACTGGCTTCCAGTTGCCCGAAGTGTGACCTTCAAAACCTTATGCATTTCTCACAGAGCACTGCATAAAACCGGACCCCAATATCTTCAAGACAAACTAAAACCCTATCACCCTGCAAGTACTCTAAGATCAAGATCAGCCGGCCTCCTTGTCATACCAAAAACAACTCAGTCAGGTTAGGCGGATCATCATTCTCAGCCTTGGCCCCTCTCTGTGGAACGCACTTCCACCCCACATTTGACTCACAGAAGACCTCATGTCTTTCCGCAAATTATTGAAAACTTGGCTCTTCCCCTAAAACCGACCCCGAAATCAAACTAACTCAAACTGGATAATAGCATTTCAATGACTTTTGCCCAAATGCTAGATCATAAATAGCAATGCAGCATCATGATCCGAGCGAGAAATCAAAAACTAATAACCTCTATTGGTCAGCTAAAAAGAACAAACAAAATAGAATGAGTAACAAGGATCAAACCTGTGAAGTAGATAAAAAGAATAAGCTGTACCAGAGGAGTAAAGTGGCTGAAATTAATTAAATGGACGAAATAAATGGAATGGACAAGAGGATCAATGTGGACGTGAGGATTAAAGTGGATAACAACAATTCAACTAACCCAAACTATTAGATCATAAATAACAATAAAACAATTAACAATACAACCTCAAGATCCATGCGAGAAATCGAAAACTAATAACCTCCAATGTAAACTAAAAAGGACAAACAAAATAGAAGGAGTAAAGTAGATCAAAGCAGTGAAGTGGATAAAAGAATAAATTGTACAAAAGCAGTAAAGCGGTCGAAATTAATGAAATGGATGAAATGATTGAAATGGACGAAAGGAACAAAATGGACGAAAGGAATAAAGTGAAGAGGATAGAAAGATGAATACAGGAGACGAATGAGTGCACAGACAGATGGCATGGAATGCAAGAGTACATGGTATAAATGGAAAGTACAGAATAGACGATTCGAGTACATGAGATGTGTGTAGTGCATGGGACAGATGGAGAGCACGGAACGGATTGAATGTGTGCGACAAGTGACATGGGCTGAACCGATAATGCAGGATGAATGAACGAAGTGAGTAGAGCGGGTGAAGTCAGTGGAGTGGGTAGAGCGGATGAGTGCGTAGAGCGGATGAGTGCGTAGATCAGACAAGTGCGTAGAGCGGATGAGTCCGTAGAGTGGATAAGTGCGTAGAGCGGATGAGTGTGTAGAGCGAATGAGTGTGTAGAGCTGATGAGTGCCTAGAGCGGATGAGTGCATAGAGCGGTTGAGTGCATAGAGCAGGTGAGTGCGTAGAGCGGGTGAGTGCATAGAGCGGGTGAGTGTGTAGAGTGGATGAGTGTATAGAGTGGATGAGTGCATAGAGCGGATGAGTGCGTAGAGCAGATGAGAACGTAGAGCGATGAGAGCGCAGAACAAATGAGGGCATGGAGCGGATGAGAGCGTGGAGCAGATAAGAGCGTGGAGCAGATATGATATGATATGATATGATTTGGTATTTGTAACGCGCCTATACACAAGTGTTTCAAGGCGCGACGAGGCAGGGAGGGAGGGAAACAAGGGGAAGACAGACAAACGATCCTACTAGGCCAGGTGTCATTCAGATCGCGCAAGTGCAGAGGTAAGGGGAAAAGGAGGAAGTGCAGGGGGAGGAGGTGGGGGGAAAGTGCAGTACAAGGTAAGTAGCGTAAGAAATAATAATTAATAAATAATAAATAAAAAGGGCCAGCTGGTGGCAAGTGCGAGGTAAGTGCAGAGCAAGTGCTGGGAAGGGGGCTGTAGGGTACAGTGACAGTCCCACAGTGCACGGGGAGCCAGGGAGGCAGTGCAAGTGGAGAGTGGCTGGGCCCTGGACCGAGGTTGCTGAGAGTGGCCCAGATGCAGGTTTAGTGCTGAATTCAGTGGGGGGTTAAGCAGGTTTAGCAGGGGAGAGGGAGAGAGAAGGCAGAAGCGAAGAGGAAGGTTTTGAGGTGCTTCCGGAACCGGAGATGGTTCTCCTCAAGTTTCAGGGAGGCAGGAAGGCTGTTCCAGAGGGAGGCCCCTGCTGCGGAGAGAGATCTACCCCCAGCTCGTTGCTTCGAGAAGCGGCTGACCATGAGGGAGTTGGAGACGGATGAGCGAAGGGCTCGTGAAGGAAGATATTTAGGAAGAGAGAGTTGAAGGTATTTAGGTCCCTGGCCCCAGAAGGCCTTGTGGACAATGCAGAGGGTTTTGAACTTAATCCTCGCAGCCACTGGGAGCCAGTGAAGGGATTTCAGTCCTGGAGAGATACGGTCCCTGGGCTTGAGGCCAAGGACAAGTCTCGCAGTTCTGTTCTGGATAAGTTGCAGAGGGCGGAGAGTGGAGGCAGGCAGATGTAGGTTGTGGTGCGGATGTAGGGTGTGAGTAGATAGTAGAGTGGATGTAGGGTGTTGTGCAGATTTAGGGTGTTGAGCAGATGTAGGGCGTGATGGTGTTGAGCAGATGTAGGGTGTTGAGCAGATTTAGGTTGTTGGGCAGAGGTAGGGTGCGGTGGTGTTGAGCCGATGTAGGGTGCTGAGTGGATCTAGGGTATGGTGCGGGTGTGGAGCGGGTGAAGAGTGCAGAGCACGGTGTGGAGTGCGGAGCGGGTGTAGAGTGCTAAGCGGGTGTAGAACGCGGAGCGAGGAGTGAGTGTAGAGAGCGGAGCGGGTATAGAGTGCGGAGCAGGTCTTCGAGTGTGGAGCAAACGGAGGATGTATGTGAAAGGAATGGGTGAAGTGGTTTGGTAGGAATGGGTGAGGTGGTTGGAAGGAACAGGTGTAGTAGGGGGAAGAAATGGGTGAAGTGGGTAGCAGGAACTGAGGATGGATCTGGAAGAACGGGTGATGTATAAGGACGAGACGGGTAAAGTATAAGGAAGGAACGGGTGAAGTATGTGGACAAAATGGGTCAAATATATCAAATAGAACGGGTGAAGTATGTGGATGGAACGGGTGAAGTTGATGGATCAAGTGAAAAATGTGGTTGGAACTGAAGAAGTATGGAGTTGGAATGGGTGAAGTATGTGAGCGGAACAGATGAGCTGGGTGGAACGGATGAACTGAGTGGAACGGATGAACAGGGTGGAACGGATGAGCTGGGTGGAATGGATGAACTGGGTGGAACGGATGAACTGGGCGGAACGGATGAACTGGGTGGAACGGATGAACTGGGTGGAAGGGATGAACAGAGTGCTATGGGTGAACAGGGTGGAATGGGTGAAATATGTGGATGGAAAGAGTGAAGTATGTAGATGGAAAAGGTGAAGTATGTGGATGGATGTGGGTGGAATGCGTATAGTATTTAGATGGAACAGATGAAGTATGTGGATGAACGAGTGAAGTATGTAGATAGAATGGGTGAAATATGTGGATGGAACGGGTGAAACATGTGGAAGAAACGGGTGAAGTATGTGGATGGAAAAGGTGAAGTATGTGGATGGAACGGATGAACTGGTGTAGAATGGATGAAGTGGGTGGGACGGGCGAAATGGTAGAATGGATGAAGTAGGTGGCTGAATAGGTGATGCGTCTGGAACCGGTGAAGTGGGTGGAACCGTGAAGTGGGTGGAACCGGTGAAGTGGTGGAACGGGTGAAGTGGATGGAACGTGTAAAATGGCTGGAACCAGTGAAGTGGATGGAACGTGTGAAGAAGGTAACGTGGGTAGAACGAATGAAAAGAGCGGTGCATAAAATGGTTGGAGTGCATAAGATGGCTTGGAGTGCATGGAATGGATTGGAGTGCATAGAACGGATTGGAGTGCATGGAACGGATTGGAGTGCATGGAACAGATTGGAGTGCATGGAACGGATTGGAGTGCATGGAACGGATTGGAGTGCATGGAACGGATTGGAGTGAAACGACCGTATTGGAGTGCATAGAATGGCGTGACTTGCATGGAACAGTTTGGAGTGCATGGAACGTTTGAAAGAGCATTGAAAGAAACGGTTCTGAGTGCTTGAAACATTAGTAATACATGGAACAGATTGGAGTACATGGAACGAATGGAGTACATGGAACCATTGGAGTGGGCTCGATCTCAAGTACTAGAACACAGCAATACTATGACACCATTCGGTATAGCTGTTCTCATATCATCATTTGCCTCATACTCTCCATCACCCTAACTAAACACTGCTGGTTACACACCCTCCAGCCTAGGTGTTCTCCTCAGGCCTAACGCAGCCAGAATCGGTCTGGATAACAACCTGCCAGGACAAACACATACTCATAACACACACTCATGATCTCTCAACCACCGCACCTACCGCTAAGAAGCAGCTATCACACGAATGCCACACCAGCTGCACACATATCCGGTGCTCACACGCACCTTATGACACTCTCTACTCTCTCTACTGACTTGAACTTCAGTTCCCGAGGGCGTTCAACCTACCAGTGCCTTAAGACCATACCAATGGTACATAAGGCGCTATATAAATGCAAAGTAACATAACATAACATCTGCCATCTTCACTACACACAGTCTCTTTCTACACAAATCCACACAGTCAACATCTGATTGGCTGATCCCTACAGTCCCCTTTCCATACTGGATTGTCTAGAAAACCCCGGATGTGGCATGCCCTATCCACGAAAAGCCGCGGTGTCTGCGCGACGCGTAACTTTTACTAGCCCTTCTACCCTTTCCACATCACTCTTGGTGCCATTCCCTCATTGGATACAGCTAAGCAGTCACACAACCATCCACCAATCACATCCAAGACCTCTACATCTAACTCCATCATCAGAGTTCCACACTTCAAATGTACTGTTGATCACTCTGAGTACAAGTCTCATATCATTGGAAAACACCAACTACAAAAACTACTCTACAACTCTCCAAGATTTCTACTTACAGCTCATTCATATCCACATGCATGAATACAAACTACAGGTATGCATATTTTATTCACAGTACATGTAAAACTCTTATGAATCCATATAAACAGAGTAATGCCACTAAACCTGCATAACCTATACATACATGCCAACCCTCCCGATTTAGGCGTGAGACTCCCGATTTTTCATTGAAAAATTGCACTATTTACTATCTCCAACCTAAATTAATGCTAGTCCCAATGCAATCATATGGGAAAAATAAATGTTCCCACTATTGTACTCACAGTACATGCATACAAGCCAACCCTTCTGATTTCATTAGCAAAAATGTTGCTGTTTTGTACTGCCTCCCTCGTAAAATAATTCTAATTAGAAATAATTCTAATCCCCAATGCATTCTAATGGGGAAATTCAGCTCTCCTGATTGCTTGGAGAGAAATCCCTCTCAGCTGCTACAAAATGTTGGCATGTATGTACAACTCCTATGAATGCATATAAACAGAGTAATACCACTAAATCTGCAGAACCTATCAGATGAACTTATTGAAATTTTTCCCATCTACTATAATCAACTGTCACTTCCAAACCTGTCGGCTATCTACAACACACTTTTAAAAAACCAAGTGAATTTCATACACTTGAAATTCTACTCATTTGCAAAGCATGTTGAACTAACATATTGTAAATAAAATATAAAGGCCGCACATAGTCAAATGAAATGCATGCATACACTATGTTCAGGTATCAAACAAGAATACTACTACAAAAACATAAAAATCAACGTCTACATTAACATCAGTGCTATAAACACACAAAATGACTAACTTCTTTCTTTCTTTTACAATTGCAGTGAAGACCACTGTCTAGAAATCAGCAGTATCTGAACTACAAACAACATATCTAAAGAAACCTGCTCATTCCACAAAAAAAGAGTAAGTACATAACTACCTTAATATTCTTACTGTTCCTTAAACACACTGGCCCTCATTACGACCCTGGCGGAAAGCGACTGACCGGACCGCCACAGCGTAAATAGCGTTTCCGCCATTGCACGAAGGAGCAAAGTGCGGCCCATTCCGACCCATCGGGCACGAGCACCACGGCATGACGGAAGTGCAAAGTCCGCGATGGCGGAAATGACCCCAAAACGGCCCACACCGCCGCCGTACGGCGCCCCAGGTGCAATACCGCCACCCCTCTTAGCGGTCACCGCAGTGTGCGCCTACCGGAAAGTACGGTGGCCGGAAATATACGGAAACGGAAGTTAAAACATGGGCCCGGAACGGGAAACATCCCGGCGTACACCTATAAATACACTAAAACCACACAACCACTAAAATCACTACCCTGAAACACACCCCAACCCGTCAACCACCCTAGCGAAACCAAGAAAAATGGGAAAAGTAGCGAAGAAAGCGTGCGACCGCAAGCGGCAGGTCCACTTCTCCCGTGAGGAACTCACCGTGCTAACAGAGACCCTCCAGGAGAATGCTGCCGTCGTCTTCTCCACGCAAATGACCAGGACGGCACTTGCAAACAAGAAGGCCATATGGGCTCTGGTGGCACAGCGGGTAAGTGCGGTGGGGACCGCACCCCGCACCCCACAGCAATGCCGCAAGCAATGGGACGACCTGCGGATACGCGTCCGCAGCATACTCTCTGCCAACCGCAACATTGCCACAGCCACCGGGGGAGGTCCTGAATCACCCATCAAGTTGACCCCCTGGGAAGAAATCTGTGCCTCCACCATCGGAATGGAGAGCATAGAGGGAGTCGGAGGGATGGAGAAAGGAGTGCAGACATCCGAAGATTCAGGTAGGTGGGCCAGATAAAACTATGCCAAATCCACACAGCCCATCCATGTGAAGTACCATGCGTCCACATAGTGCAACAGAAACACATGTCCAGGAGAACGTCCACACACATCGGCCTGATAGCGCACGTTAAAACCCACAATAAATACATAAATAATTAAAAACCCCTAATACACGCACTACACGTGCAGCAGGCACACCCTAACTGCAGGCTGCCAAACAACTGCACCCTCACTCCACACACAAATCAAAGCACCTCCAAGGGCCCGGCCCAAATCACCCTCAGGTACCACCCCAATGCATGTGACACAATGCCATTCCAATTCCCACAGACCCACCAATAACCCTCGCCCTCCTCTACTCCACCACAGGGTCCGATCCAAACGACGAGCTACAGGACACCCCTACCAGCACACCTGCAAAGAGGGCCAAGACCAACGGCCAGAGACCCTCCACCTCAGCTGCACGCATCAAGACACGGCAGCAGCACAAATCAGGTGGCAGCACAGAGGAGGGAACATCAACAGGCACCCCAGCAGCCAGCATGCCCACAACACCACCACCACAGGTCCCCCCAATGGATGCCACAGAAGGCACTGCCTCTGGTGGCAGCAGCACCATAGGTGACACCCCATTGATGGCAGCATGCTCGGACACAGAAAACGGGGATGCCGAAGTCAGATCCATCCATGACCTGTCCCAATCCCCCTGTCTGTCCCATCCCGTACAACATGAGGATACCACGCAGGGGCACCCACAAGACGACGACTGGCCATCCCCCACAAGCCCTGTGGCAATGCAACATGAGGACAACAGCCCCTCCGTGACACCCCCGCAAATGGCCTTGGCCCAGCAGAGGCAACAGTCCCTCGACCAGTTGATCGAACAACAGCAGCAACTGGCCATGCTCCTCAAGTACCATGCTGATGAATGTGGGGGCACTAAGGCAGACATAGAAACATCAACTGAGACACTTAGGGCACAAATCGAGAGTAGCACCGAGAGCCTGAGAGTCCAAATGGAGAGAAGCACCGAGAGCCTCAGGGGGGAACTGCATGCGACGGCCAAGGACGTATGTGCCGAACTTGCCGCAGTGCGCCGTGTGCTCACTGAGCTCTCGCAAACCCTTAGGGACATGCATGGACGTGAGCAGGCAGACACATCATCCGTTGCAAGCTCCGTCCAGGGCAGCCCCCAACGTAGATCTGGAAGGAACCTGCGCTCCACAGGCAGGGGTGCCCCTGATACCCGCAGAGGGGGCCTGCAATAGCGACAGCCCACTGACAATGAGCATCTTTGGACACTGGTGTTCGGGGGGGAGGTAGGGGGGTGGAGGGGGTGTGTTGGGCTCACTTGGGTGGCGGGTCGATAGGGTGTTCAGCATAACATCACATATGCCATAAAAAGTGCACGATCAACCAATGAGATGTGTGGACATTGATCTTTGTGTACTAGGCCATCATAGGCGTACAGTCCATATTGTGCATGTCCCAGACACACGCAGTGCCACGAGTCCCGTGTCCATGTATCAGCCACCAGGCGTGAGTGCTAGAAGCATACATCAATGAGATGCTGACGAATGTCACGGGCCTCCGGTGCCTCGCAGACTCCATGAGGTGCTGCCACATCCCCACCCTCATCATGACCATCATCAGGTGCTTGCAGTTCTGCGTCAGGGGGCATGGGCACATTTCTACGTACGCACATGTTGTGGAGCATGACACATGCCATCACCATCTTTGCAACCTTCTCATGGCGGTACAGGAGTGCCCCGCCAGACCTGCTGAGGCAGCGGAAACGGCCCTTCAGTAGGCCGAATGCCTGTTCTATGACTACACGGGTACGTGAGTGGGCATGGTTGTAGTCCTCCTCATGCTGGTCCCGTGGGTTCCGGACTGGTGTGAGGAGCCATCTCTTCAGTGGATATCCAGCATCACCTGTATGTGGACGAGAAACGTATGATGTGGAATGCCATTGATACGTACGCACACCCCCCCCCCTTCCTGCCAGGTCATTGCCAATTCACATACCCCACATCATCATGCATGTAATGAGACTCACCGAGTAGCCAGGATCTGTTCCCTGCGTGTCGCTCCATGTAGCGTGGTATTGTAGAGTTCCTCAAGACCATAGAATCATGGGTTGATCCAGGGAATCGGGCACAACAATGCGTAAAGATCCTGTTGGAGTCACACACCATTTGTACATTCAGGGAATGAAATTGTTTTCGGTTGCGGTACTGGGCCTCCATGGCATGTGGGACGACCAATTCCACATGGGTGCAGTCGATGGCACCAATGCAACCCGGTATGCCGGCAAGTGCATGGAATCCCACTTTCGTGTTTGTAATTTCCTGCTCCGAGCGTGGTAGAGAGATGTAGTCGTCTGCGTGCTGCAGGAGGGCATCGAGCACTTGCAATAGTGTCCGTGAGAACAGTGGCTGAGAAATGCCATGCAACTGTCCGACTGTGTGCTGGTAGGTGCCTGTGGCCAGGAAGTGGAGTACAGACACCACCTTCAGTAGGGGTGGGATGGCGGTTGGGCTATCTATCATGCTGACAAGGTCAGCCTGTGTCATGTCCACAATGGCGGCTATGGTGTCCCGGTCCAAACGGTAGAGGGTGTGGATCTGCTCATCAGTGAGGTTGAACGGATGTGCTCGGAGGCGTGGGATTGCGGGCTGCCTGCGTGGTGGTAGTGGCTGTGCTGGTGGGCCTTGCTGGCCCTGCCTTGCCCTCCTCCTCCTCCTGCGTCTCCTCCGTGCGGCCGGTTGTAGTTGGTGTTCGTCTTCCTCTTGGAGTTGGAGCACTTGCAGCGCTATCAGGTCCCCCAGGGCCAACATCGCGAGTCCTGCCGGTAGCATTTCGGTGTGGTTGTGGGAGGAGACTGGCTGTGCAATTCATGTGTTTTCAGGCTGTATGGCCTCCACCTGTGGTGATTCATTCCACCTGTGCAAACTGCTCTCCCCTTTGGCCGAGCACGTCACGCGCATAACGCTGCAATTCGGGGAATGGTATCTTGCTATTGCTATCATGTATTTGTACCCGATGGGCGTGTTGGATTGGTTGTTATGTTCATTCGGCTATGGTCCCATTGTTTCCCATTCCATCTGTGCAGTCGCGAACAGACTTGTGAAGGGTCAGTGGAACGTAGTACTCGAGTAACGGTGGGCCCTCATGCATCACTGTACCGAGTTGCAACGACGGGCGGGGCGTCCCATTCGTGGGTGAAGGCAGTTGCCATTTTCACACACAGCCGCACTCGATGGAATAATTAGGGATTTCAAACGGCCACAGATGCCTTTTCGACGTGATGTTGCAAATGAGGAATTCGAAGGGCGGCGCTTTCGGTTATCAGCTGGCGGCGAGGAGATGCCCACAGGTCTGACTGCAAATATAACGTTCTATTGTTCAATGTCCTTGAGACAGGGCCCATGGCGAGGGAGCAATGATTGGTATGAATAGTTTGGGATGCACATTAGCTACGTGGGCGATGAGGCCGGCCGTTCCAAAATACATGTTACTTCACGACACTGGAAATACGGGCTGGGGCACTGTGGATTTTGCAGGCTGCATAACGCACAGACTCAATGGATGTTTCTAATGTCATGTGAGTAATTATTCAGGCGTTTTGATCCCGGGATGAGGGAATGATGAATGGATGCATGGGCAGGTGATTTGATACAGAGTTTGCCATGTACAGGGCTTCTTGGGATCTATCCGCCTCCCCTACGCTATGTGATGCAGGCCTGCCATAGTGGGACCATCGTCTATCTGGCCTTGTTGAGCCCTCCCTGTCTCGAGGCGCCCTCAGACACTTGTGTCCATGCACGTTGACATTCCCATCTGATGGATTCTGTTTTGACAGACGCATGCACAGGTACACTCGTTAGTGATGGTGTTTGCACCTCGATATAGATGGTTATGAGTCGCAAGTGGTTTTGGGGTGGTGATGATCCTTTTGAGTGGGCTAGCATGCATATGGCTGTGGATTTCGTGTGATCATTGAAGTGAGTTGTTCGAATGTAGTTCTGATGGCCATTCTGTTCTTTTTCTTTTCTTCTGGTTGACAGGTATCTCCTCCCCTTTTGCCACTGCCATCTGTATGCCACTCCTGCAGATGGATTTTACTCCCGACACCTGCTGCTTCGTGTTAATCGGTGGAGCAGCATTACGATCTTATGGGACGATCGCCAATGGCCCACATGCCCTTACGCAGTACTGGTGTCTCGGAGCAACATTTCGGCCTTTCAGCTGGACTAGTGCCTCCCCATTGGGACAGCCCTGCGGTTCTGTGCGATTCCATGTTGCCTGTTCGTACGTGAATGTGGCTCTGTGTACCATGGGGGTACAGGGCGACACACAAGTAGTGGCTGGTCATTTCTTGCGGATGCAGCCCACAATGGTGATTAGTGTTTTGGAGTTCATGGCCTGATGGCTGTATGGGCTTGGTGTCTTTGATGTGCATAAATTGCTATTCTGATTTGGCCCGTGTAGCGTTTTTCTTTGCAAGTGATGTGGCATATGCCTATTTGGGGGGCGATGTATTGTGAGGAGATCTGCATTGGGTTCCAGCTTCGGGGTTTAGTTGCGTGGTACTGTACTGGGCGCGTTTGCCTACTGAGCCCGTGAGGTCAGGGATGGGGGCTGCCTATATGACAGTTTGAATGTTGTCATGCTCAGGGGCGGGGGATTGGGTTTTGTGTAACAGATGCCGGTCAGCCAGGTGGACTGGTGGAATGATGTGATTTTCGGAATGTTGCTGGGCACAGGTGCCTGTGTTTGCGTGCGTTTCTTGGTGGGGGACTGTGGTCATGTCCATTGGGATGGCTTCTGTATTCGTGCCATCTGTGACCTGCAGCTCCCATTGGCCCCTGTTGTGTTTCTTTTGTTCGTTGGCATGCATGGGTGCTTTGTACATTTCAATGGTTGCATTGTGACTTCATTGCACCTACGGGGAGTTGTACTTTGTGGGCAGGGAGCGGTGTACAGGCACTCAGTGGGGCCGTTTACGGTTGATTCGCGATGCCGTACTTCTCGCCATGGCGGAATGGTACATTCCGCCATGCCTGATGGCGTTAGGTACATGTCCGCTAGGGTCGGAATTGGCGTACCGTTGCACCATGGTGGTGTTTGCGGATTGGCATGGCGCGCACGCGCGTGCTTGGTGCAGTTAGCGTTGGCGTTCACTACGGTGTCGCTAATGGCTTCGTACTTTGCGGTGACGGGTCATAGTCGCACCGAGCGCTATTCGATGGCGGTATTGCATTTCCGCCATCGTTTTTCGATTTCCGCCAGGGTCGTAATGAGGGCCACTGTGTGGTTCATTCATGTAATTTGCGCACCAAAAAAAAACAGAGATTTCTGAACCATTCTGCCCACAAATCCCCATTTATTAAACAGGGATTAGCAGGCAGAATGGCACACAAATCCCCGTTTTTTTGGAACAAAAATAACATACTCAACCCCTAGAATGTTAGTATTACAAAACTTTTACTATTAATGCTTCTCCTCACCACTAGCTCACTTTCTATTCTCATCTGAACTGCAGTTCAGTAGCCTTCCCAACTAATTGTAGCTGCCCAATGCACAATCACCGCCACCACATATATCTTTCCAATCATACTCAGACACTCATGCACACAGCACACATACATTGCAGAACGGCCCAACCCATACCTTCTTTTTTTTTTTCAACAGACCCCCAAAGAATGCCTATCAAAAAGCAAGTCCGAAGAAAGCAACGCAGAAGTAGAGCAAATCAAAAATAAAAGTGTCCAAAATAAGCATCCATCTCTACCAGAGTTTGTACAAAAAGTTCAAACAAAGCAGCTAATACAGTCATTTAGCGAAACAAAACAAGCTTCCAGTACAGAAACTTTGCCTCCTCTATCAAAATGTAAAACGAAACAGAAAATGATTACCAAGAATTCGGCTACCACTACTGCTAAAACTTCTCCTATAAATCTTGATATACCAGCCAAGTAACCATAGCAACAATCTTCCGCCACAGAGTCCTTCAGAATCTTATAAAAACAGGAGACAAATCATCCACAACCCTTCAAACCTACCGTAGAAAATTAATCTTAGAAGCTTTGATAGACAGTGAAATCCTTCTCAAAAGAAAGTTATTCATTTTAGTATTAAACAGAATGAAAGCACTAACAAAACTAACTACTAAATTACAAAACAACTTCTCAATAAACAGAATGTGAACAAAAATACATTTTTAAATATCTGTGGAGGTGAATGGATCACACCATGAGCACAGAACTATATTTTAATGAAGAAGCATACAAACAAAACCAAACAAACACAATTGCCGAATTTAGCAGTGGACGAGGTTATGAAAAAATTAATAATGGAACAAGAAATAGTGCTTACAAAAATATCCCCAGAAAACTCAGGATTACCTCCCCATTCGACTGAACAAGAATGTCCAGTATGCAAATGGCCATGCATGTCAATGTGTAACATTCCGAAAAAATCTTTCAAATGTTTACGCCAGTTCCTCATCAGTATGTGAAAGACAAAATCAAAATGAAAGTGCTGCAAAATATGGATACCTGTCCAGTGCTTAAATACACAGGACTACAAGGACATTCATTAGCCTGCATTTCAGGACCTATTTGCAAAAGCCCCTTCCATCAAATTAAAATGATATGAACACATCATTCAACTATAAGAAATCTACTCTATAAACTGTACTATGCTAAAAGTCCTGCTTTAGCACTAGCCAATTTAAATAACACTCTTCTATATGGTACACCAAAAGACCTACTCAAAGAAATCGACCATATCCAGAGAAAGCATTTTGGAAGTGAAAGCCACTTACAAAATGTAATAGCTTTACAACAGACTAGCAACCATTCTGCACATGGCAACCTTTTACTACACACATACAAAAAAGAAATACTAAAATTTAAAAGTTCATCCGCTGAAGTACCAAACCATGTGTGTGTGTGTGGCCGCAGAACTTTTTATGAAAGTAACACAAAAACTGTAGACGTAACATACAAAATAGAAGACAGTGAAGATTCCAAATGGTTTGAATTAGCTCTCTAACTTATAGCAGAAAACAAATACAAAATAACTGACCCCTTAATACTTTGCAGTTACTGCACTACAAAACTTGAAAACAACCAAACTCCTTCACATGCTATCACAAATAACTTGGAATTATTCCCACTACCAAAACCCCTGCAACAACTCAATTTATTTGAGAGCATTATAATTCAAACAGTGCACCCATTTCAAGCAATAATACGCCTACAACCAAAAACAGCAAAATTACCTCCCTCTGAATTGATGAAAGGCATTTGTGGCAAAGTAGTTTATTTACCATTAGATCTGAAAGAAAATGTGCACACTCTGGGAGTGCAATGTCCAATAGAGCAATCTTTAATTGTCTTAGTAAATGGTGTACCAACAAAAGACAAAAGAATTTGGCAACAACTCGTAGACTTACATAAAGTTAGACAAGACTTGCAATATCTAAAAGACAATAATGAATACTACAAAGAGATAACTATTGAAGAAAATGTAAGGGAAACAACTGAAGTAATTCAAGAGTCACCAGAAACTGGTAAATTTGAACTTCTAGATCCTGCTACAGTATCCAATATTTTATACCATTATACAATTCATCCATTATACTCTGATGACACCATAGATGATGCACTAGAGACGTACCAAATGCGACAAACCAACGATTCACCAATCAGCATATGGGAATAAAGTATAGAAGCATGTGCTTTTCCTCTACTCTTTCCTACTGGCAAATTAGGAAGTTACGATGATAGACTCACTCAGATAACAGCATCAGAATACCGCTCGTTACAAATGTATTCTGAAGACCCCAGATTTAGACAAAATGTGGAATACATATTCCACCTACTCTTTGAAAGTGAACTAGCAACTCTATGTTACGGAGTTGCACACATATTGAAATCAGGAACCCACTTTTTAAATATGACAGCTACGCAATTAATACAAAAAGTGCAAGAAAAAGATGAGGTTTTACAATCAAGTATTACAAATCTGTTAGCAAACATGCGTGGTACGAAAGAGTACTAGTTCCGACGTCACAGAGATGTACGTTGTATGATAAGAAACCTTGGCCCACCCACTTGGTTTGTTACATTAAGTTGTAAAGAATATGCATGGGAAGATTTACATGATTTCCTACGCATATCAAACAAAAATAAAACACCTGGAGAACTTTGATCTCTAGATCCTATTAATGTTTCAAGATATTTCTATCATCTTTTCATTGCTATGCTACACTTTATTTGTAATAAAACTGTTCCTCCCCTCAGAGAAGTGCAACACTTCTTTTGGAGAAAAGAATACCAAGCCAGAGGAGCACCACATATCCACATGCTTTTATGGATTAAAGATGCTCCTAAATTTGGTCAAGACAGTGATGCCACTGTTTTACAGTTTATCTAAAAATATGTCACGTGTGAAATTCCATCGGAAATAACAAATGGTGATCTTCATGCACAAATAGTACAATTTCAAAGACACAAATGTGGCAAATATTGTCGTTGAAAATACAAAAAACAAAGGGAAATACTACACCAAATGCCGCTTTGGTTTCCCTAGACCAGTTACAGAAACAGGTGAAATGAACAACTTCATGTCTTCAGTTAGACATAGTGTTAAAGGTAAATCACCTAAGAACACGTATTACATAAAAAGAACAGAAGAATGAAAATATATCAATGATTACAATGCAATCATTGCCCTCTTATGGACTGCAAACATAGATGTGGAGTAGATTGCAGACAATCCCACTGCAGTTGCACGATATGTTACAGCCTACTTAACAAAAGCAGAAAAAACAGAGCTTCAAGACCTCTGGAATGACCTATCATCGGACAAAACACTATCTCAGAAATTGTACAGCTTAGGCATAAAAATGCTCTCTCATAGGGAATGTTGCTCCTATGAAGCTTCATATCGTTTAAACGGTACTGCTTTGTATGGAAAATCTGAAAATAAAGTATGGCTAATACTTGTTCCTGCTAAATCTAGAAAAAGAGTTCTCAAATCATACAACAACATAGAAACAATAGCCAAAAATGATCCCAACAGCCAAGACATTTTGAAAAACAATTTACTATCCAAAGAGGAGTACCACTTTGGAAACCATGTGTCTATGCCACCTAGCCCAAAACTTCACATACAAAAATAATATAAAATCTGATGAAAAAAAAGGTAGATATAGAGTGACACATTGTGAAGGCAGCTTAGTGAAACTTACCAAACGAAGCTTAATTAATCATAGTAAATTGTCATTAAAAACTCCTCAACATAAAGAACTATATTACATGCCCTGCTTCAACTTTTTAAACCATGGAGAAAAGAAGAAGAGATACTAGAAAACTATGACTCCTATGAAGATGCTTTCAAAGCAAATGAAAGCTCTATCACTGATATTAACTTTACGCAGTACAAAACCATGTTGCACAATGAACAGCAACATGAAGAACGTCAGGCCCAACTAGATAAGGACACTCCTGACGGTAGTCAACCTTCTGTAACAGGAAGTCAAGAACCACTGGGACAGCCACTAATAGCAAATGAGGCAGGATTAGCTATGACAGAAGTAGAGAACACCATGAGTTACTATGAAGAAGATACAAAAGACTTAACTGTACTACAATCAAAACTGAACAAAGAGCAGCGTACCATTTCTCAAGAAGGAACAAAAGAAATTGCACATGGTGTACAACATGAAAATAAAGAATGTACCTGCCAAAATTACAAACCTATACTACTATATGTCAGCGGTGAAGCTGGTTCTGGCAAAACATTCTTAATCAAAATCATCAGCAAGTTCCTTCAACAATTGACATACAACAAACTGTTGTAACTGCCCCCACAGGTTTAGCTGCCTACAACATAGGCGGTGTCACTTTACACCGATTACTACTCCTTCCAGTAGAACACCAAAACAAATTAGAATATTACAAACTTTCTACAGAAGCTGCAATGGAACTACGCAGAGTGTTAAAACAAATGAAAATGCTACTAATAGATGAAGTGAGCATGGTCTCCAACCTAATGTTAGCTTTGATTCACCTCAGATTGCAAGAAGTACTTAAAACAAACTCCGAAGAGCTCTTTGGAGGAAAACACATTATTGTTTTCGGAGATCTTCTTCAATTGACACCAGTGAAAGGTGAACCTATTTTTAAAATCTTAGGACACAAACTCTGCCCTAAAACTGTTGGCAGCATAGGAAATGTCAACCTTTGGCAACATTTCCAATACAGAGAATTAACAGAAAACATGCGCCAATCTGCAGACCTCACTTACGCCAACATTTTAAAAAGTATTAGAGTTGGTGTACTATCTCAAGAAGCACAAGCAATATTATAAACCCGGCACATCCATGCACTTTATGGCCATAATTCATGTGCTACTGATGTCATGGAACAATTACCACACAAAAATGTCAATTGTATGTCCTTAATGCCAACTCTTGCAAGCTGTTCCAAATTCAATGAAACAATGTTAAAAAAAGAAATGCAAGAAACATACCTATAAATGAAATCTTGTAGATTTCATACATGTGGAAACATACATACATTCTCTGCAACAATGTGGCACAGGAACAAATCCCTAATGAGCGCTTCGTGTATGTATCAATACCTAATTGTGAATCCGTTCCATTTCAGCAACTTGTACAAAATGCAAACCATGGTAGATCATGTACTACCTGCAATTCAGATAATCGCTCCACCTTATTAATACACATAGTTAATAGGTAATACTAATGCTCTACATTACAATGCAGATGGTACCAAAAACAACTGCAAGCTGACTGGATTCACACATGGTCAAGTATCACTTGGTAAGAAAACCTTCACAACAATAGGTATAATCTAACACACAGGAGTCACAACCAATGCAGGTCACTACACTACATATATAAAAAAGAAATGCGGATGGTTCGAATGTAATGATAGTACCATTACTGTAAAGCAGAGATTACCAGCAAATCTTACAAACGCTTATTTAATCTTATTAAAACCAACATTTAATTACTAATCTGTACTAAAATATTAACAAACTTCAATTAAAAAACTATAACCAGTTAGAATACGCCAACAGGTATCTAACTGCCCCAAGATTTTGCACCAACCAAACAGATAAATCAATACCACTAAATTGGAACAAAAAATAGACAGTTAGAATACGCCAACAGGTATCTAACTGCTCCAAAAATCTGCAACAAGCCAACAGAGAGAACATTAGCCAGAAACAACAAGTGAACACTGAAAACAAACAAACAATTAACCTGAAGCATAACAAAAAAAGGGCTTTTTTAATTCGACATGGATTTTTTTTCCCACAGACCCAATGATTTGTAAAACAAACACAGAAACTGAGCAAATTGCACAGTACACTGGTTTGTGAACTACTAAATATGAGGGTCGAAAAAAAGCTGAAATGTCTATTATGCAATGTAATAAGTCTTTATAAAATACATACACTAACATGCTATTTTCTTTTATCACAGAAATTGAAAAAAAATATGTACTCCAGTTACCCAACTCATGAAAAAAATATATCCAATCTCAAAAAATCAAACAGTTAGTATATTCTAATACAACGCATAAATACTGCTGCATAACAGAACCATTGAAGCAAACATCTAACCATACACCACAATACAAAAAGTTTACTTCCATGGATATGTTATACTGCAGTGCTTGTTACCAAACTCTACAATCTTAATGACATGATGTAGCCAAAACTTCACATACAAACTATACAAATCAAACAGTACACAAACTGTATATTTGCAAATATTTGATAGATATTTTATTCTATGAGTGTGATCTATGGGTGTGATATGCTGCGGTGGTTGTGCCCATGGCCTAGAGTCTTGGGTGGATTGCCTACGGCCTGCGGCCATGCACCCAAGACTCTAGGCCCTGGCCAAAACCACTGCAGCATATTACACCCATGGTGGCTTATAACTTCAGTGCTTATAACTTTGGTCTTGGGTACATGGCCTTCAGCCATGCACCCAAGACTCTAGGCCCTGTCCACAATCATCGCAGCATATCACACCTATGGTGGCTTATAACTTCATTGTTTATAACATCGGTCTTGGGTCCATGGCCTTTGGCCATGCACCCAAGACTCTAGGCCCTGACCACAACCACAACATCATATCACACCCATAGAATCAAACAATTTAACTTTGGCATATGGGCAATTTTTATGTCCGCGGACACCGCGTGTGTCCTTAGAACAGTGTCAACTTGCCCGAGGACAGCACGGACAGGAATACTGTCCTTAGGACACCCCTTATTTTTACTAATTACGGACATCCTGGACAGCGCGGGCATGGCGAATACATCAGTAGCACCTGCCACCTAAACAAATACAGTATTTGACCCATCTCTTACTCCCCAAACCTCCCCAAGCACTCTTGCACACCAAAACACTCCCCAAAACAAAATTTCGCCTCTGTTCGCCGCCGCGCTGTCGGCGGACCCAAGATGGCAGGCGCATCGGAACAATCTGACACACTTCACGCTCTTCACCATCCAATCAGAGAACGTGTCGCATGTCCGCGAACATGGCGCGAGCCGATTAGCCAATTGGTGTCCCGCCCGCAGAACGAACAGGGAAGTGTGTCCGCAAAGCAGACACAGAGATCACTAATTTTGTGTGACCTACTTTTTGGTCATTTTTTTAAAAACTACTGGACGGATCTTCACCAAATTTACAAAAGCATGCTTTCGAGACCAAGCCGCTGCTCCTGCTGCAAATTTGGTGAAAATCCGTCCAGCAGTTTGGGCTGTAGGTGTGCGCAAAGTTTTTTCCCATTCAGTCTATAACTTTGCCCCCTCTAGACCAAACCTCACCAGACTTTGCAAAGAAGTTCAAAGTGGGCCATATACTCTTTTTGCAAAGTTTGGTGTGGATTCGTCGAGGGGGAGCAAAGTTATAAGCCGCCTAAAAAAGTGCTCTTCCTATGGGATTAGCAATTTACCATAACTACACGGCTACAACATGTTGGAATAAATAATCATTTGTAGATAAGATAGGGAGTAGGTGTATCCCCTATCCACAGACTCTTTGTTGTCTTCTCTTTTCAGAAGTCAAACATCACAATCGTTTAGGAGGGAGGGTACCACTACTGTTTCTGGATTTTCTGGGCTTAAAATATCAAGGGTTTTTTCACAATTTCTGGTCTCTTTTTCCACATTCTGGGATTCAGGGTCTTTTATTTGTACCCACTTTCTTTTTAGATGTCACTCCATCTCTGAAAGAGAAGATTTACTTTACTAAGATGTTGTTACTTGGATTGTTTGCCTCTTGTTGTTTCCCCCCTGGAGCACCTGACCTGGATTTTGGGGAACACTGGTAGCCTAAGGGTTCTGTCAGGCCCTCAACATTTGTCCAATGTTCTCAGTCAATTGCTTGACCTGTTGCTCAAGTTGAGAGATATTTTCTCCTCCCTCGGAACCGTATGGAGGTCTTGCTCATACCTTTGTTTTTCTCTGGAAGGGTAGCTATCCCTCCTAGCAAAGTGACTTGGGTATGGTTAAAAGGCACCACTGTGGCCTTCATTTCTGGGTCTCCACTCCCCTTGATTCTGGGCCTTATTGTCGTGGAATCAAGGAGGCAGAGGGACATTATTTTGAAAATGTTGATTTGGAGGGGATGATGTATTTCTTCCCCATGATAAATTCTTGTTAGGATTTCCATGCCTCTTGATTTGGATTCCCTCCCTGCTGTGGGTGCATGGGCGTAGGACATGGGGGCACAGGGGGGACAACTCCCCCCACAATTGTAAGTGGGGGGGATGTAATGTAATTTATCCCCCTCAGAATATGTGTATGTGTGTCATGCAGGGATCTGTTTTTGAAGTGGGGGGAGGGGCTGCTTGGGAGCATGGGAGAAATACCCTGGGGGCAGATGGATGATCATCTGCCCCTAGGGATGGGGGACAAACAAAAAAAAGATACATTTTTTTAAACGTCGTTATTGCGACCACCAGCCACCAGGGATTTTTGCAAGGGGGGTGGCCCTCTCCTCCTCCACCCTAAGTGGATAGGGGGATCTTATGTAGCCCTCCCTGGGGGCAGATTTCTGCCCCTAGGAAGGGGTACATGAGATGCCCTCCATCCATTTGGGGTAGGGGGGAGAGGCCACTGCAAATATTGGCAGAGCCACCCCTCCCAAGCCTGGGGCAGTATGTTTTGACCCCCCCTGGGGGCAGATGGCCACACACATGTGCCCATCTGCCCCTAGGGAAGGGCAAAACAAAAATATATATATTATAACTTGTTTTAGGTGGGGGTGGGAGCCACTGAACCACCATGGATGTTTTTAGTGGAAAGGGGGGTGGCCCTCTCCACCCAATCCCAAATGGATGGTGGGCATCTCATTTAGCCCTCCCTGGGGGCAGATTGTGCTAACTGCCCCTAGGAAAGAGGCAAAACAAAAACAAACATTTAAAAAGATGATAACTTGTTTTGGGTGGGTGTGGGGGGTCACTAAACCACCATGGATGTTTTTAGTGGAAAGGGGGATGGCCATGTGTGTCTTCTTTTCAGAAATGCATGGGGTTCTCTGTTTCCTTGGTGGCTTTGACACCCTAGGCCCAAATCTGTAGGTTGTCCACATGAGCAAAATCTGCTTTGTCGAAAGGCTTGGTGTTATCAGTGGGTTAGCCTTTTCCCTTTACGCTGAGGTAGGTGCATCCACACATGTGAGGTACTGTTTTCGTCGGGACACCTGTGGGAATGCGGGAAGGTAGGACATCTGTTGTTCGCGGCGTGTTTCGGTGGGTGGGCAGGGGGAAATGTCTCTGAAATTTGGTGGAAAAAAACACAATTTTCAGACATTTCACTATGGCCACCCACTGAAACACGCTGCCAAAAACACATGTCCTACCATCCTGCATTCCCTCAGGTGTCCCGACAAAAACGGTACCTCACATGTGTGGGTGCACCTACCTGGGCGCAAAGGGAAAAGGCTAACCCATTGGTAACCCCAAGCCTTTCGGCAGAGCAGATTTTGCTCATGTGGACAACATACAGATTTGGGCCTAGGGTGTCGAAGCCACCAAGGAAAACAGGGAACCCCATGCATTTCCAAAAAGAGGACACCCGTGGGAATCCACAGAGGTGTGACTTGCGCGAATCGCCCCAGAATATATTACCCCAATCCCTGCAAAGCCTGAAATTTGGAGAAAAAAATACAATTTTCAGAAATTTCCCTCTTGCCACCCACCGAAACACGCCGCCAATGCCACATATCCTACCGTCCCACATTCCTACAGGTGTCCCGATGTAAACAGTACCTCACATGTGTGGGTGCACCTAACTGGGTACAAAGGGAAAAGGCTACACCACTGGTAACCCCCAAAGAGTTTGGGGAGACAACCTACAGATTTGAGCCTAGGGTGTCGAAGCCATGAAGGAAAACAGGGTGCCCCATGCATTTCCGAAAAGAAGACACCCGTGGGAATCCACAGAGGTCTGACTTGCGCGAATCACCCCAGAATTTATTACCCACAATCCAGTTTTTTCCACCAAATTTCAGAGTTTGTCAGGGATTGTGGGTCATAAATTATGGGGCGATTCGTGCAAGTCAGACCTCTGTGGATTCCCACGGTGTCTTCTTTTCAGAAATGCATGGGGTTCCCTGTTTTCCCTTGTGGCTTCGACACCCGAGCCCCAAATCTGTAGGTTGTCCACATGAGCAAAATTTCTGAAAATCTGCTGTGCGAAAAGACTTGGGGTTACCAGTGTTTTAGGCTTTTCCCTTTGCACCCAGGTAGGTGCACCCACACATGTGAGGTAGCGTTTTCGTCGGGAAACCTGTGGGAACGCGGGAAGGTAGGCCATGTGTTGTTGGCTGCGTGTTTCTGTGGGTGACCAGAGTGAAATGTGCGGAAATTGTGTTTTTTCTCTGTCATTTTCCCGATTACTCCCCAAACTATGGAATCTTTCCCTACATAGTTGTTGCCTGACCTGCGCAAATCACCCCTTCCAAAACATGGAATATTGTCTACTTTTCAGAAATGTATGCCTTTCTGGCTTCCCATTCAGCTTCCCTACCCTTTTCTTCCATTCCGTCCACGCATGTCCTATTGGACAAAAAATGCCAAAATCACCTACCTCTCACAAAACAGCTGATTAGCATATCAAAATATGTTATTTTGGTTTCCACTCAATCTGTTCCTGAAAGCCTGAAAAATGGTGAATCCAGCACAGCAAACCATTTGTTCCTAGCTCTTACAAGGAAAACACCACAGGCTTCTTTGTACAACATGTTATTGGCATTTTCTGAAATATACTCAAATGTTTTCCTTTTTGGTCATTTTCTTTCACCCCCCCCTAAAGCAAACTAGGATTCCTGGGTGGCGTTACGACAGCCTACATGTGGGAAAAAAGGGGCCAACTTTGGCAGAGATATCTCATGTTACAAAGAAGTTACAAGGGATTGAATGGCGACATACCGAAATCACCAAAAAAGGCCTTGGCAATAGGGGGAAATACCCATAGCAGTTAAGGGGTTAAGACGGTAAAGACCCAGAGGATATATCATTTGTAAGGTAGCTCAGTTAGTTAATGCTCCAAATGCAGATTGTGCACAGGAATATGTAACACCTGTGTTCAGCACCTGGCTTAATCTTCCGTTGGGATAATAGGCACAGTGAATGCATTCAGCTTCCGATACAAAATAGCATTTTCCAGGTCAATTGGTTCAGAAAAAGTGGTGGAAAACATTATTACTCTCACTTTTTCCAATTGGCCAGATTTTCATGCATTTTCTGGGTGGAGTTCGGGAGCCGAGTGCACACACCAGGACCTCCTGTATTTCCCGCTCCACCAGACAAATGTGGCCTTACTGCCAGCATGGATTCTCAGGCTGGAAATAAGAAACGGGATTCCTCTGGGATCTGCTTGGAAATGAAACCTGGTAAAAGCAGGCAGAGTCCAGAGGAAGCTATTGTCAATTCTGCCAGCAATCGCTAATTGTGTGAGGTATTTACACTCTTCCAAAGTGGAAAAGCAATGTGATTTCACCTGTCTTTTACGCTAAAATCTTCAATTTTGTGGCGGAATAGAAAAAAGGTGCGCCAATGGAAGTGGTCCACTCAATGCAGTTTACTTTGCGCCTTGATGCTTGGGGGGTTTACGTGATGCTACACATGTAATAAATACTTAAATACATTTAACATGAGCCCAGATAAATGGTAATTCGTGATCAGAATGAGTGAGCATGGCATGTCGCTGGTAAGAGGGTGTCCTGTGCTTCTTGAGTGCGTTGGCAAATGCCCTTAGTTGCCATCTCACATTAAGCAGGTGCTTAAACCCATCAGTGTGGATTGTGCATTAATAAGTCGACAGAGGTATTTCAAATGGCCAATTTCGCTCTTCGGGTGACATTGTCAAAGTGGGAGAATGTTGCCCAGCATGTGCCACTTTCTCTGCAGAGTGAATTGTGCCCACCCCGAGGAAGAAGTGTGAAAAATCCACGAGGGCACTGTGCCCTGCACTTTCTGTGTGTGTCTTCCCCACAGGGCGACAGATGCCAACTCAGACAT
Source organism: Ambystoma mexicanum (assembly GCF_040938575.1). Taxonomy (NCBI): domain Eukaryota; kingdom Metazoa; phylum Chordata; class Amphibia; order Caudata; family Ambystomatidae; genus Ambystoma; species Ambystoma mexicanum. The sequence continues at coordinate 472,155,249 of NC_090925.1, read as the reverse complement.
GGGTAAGTCTCAGGTGGCAAGCCTGTACCCTAGTTGATGTGGCAACCGATTCCAGACTTCTGAGGCTGATAACATTAGTAGCATTGAGTTACGTGCCACCTGACAGGTATGTGTGATAAAGTTGCAAAGCAGAGCTGTTGGTGGGCTAAAGCAGGAGGCAATGTCTGCCCACCCTCAAAGGGTACGTACAACCAAAAGTAATAGTCCCCTCCCCCATCATGGCTGTAGGGGCCAGGCTCCAAACCAGGGCAAGAATGCCGCCAATCATCCATGCCCACGAGTAGGGTACATCTTGTGCTCCAGGAACCCTGTTGAGCAACCTCTGTGCTTTCCAGGTGATACTAATGTTATTTAAAGCCAGAAGTATAAAAGGTTATCACTTAATTGCAGCTGGAAATTAGCTCCTGGCGTGATCAAAATGTCTTAACCAAGTGTGACATCATACCCTTCATTTACAAGCAATTTGTGTATTCTCGTGTTTCTTCATCCACTGAATTACTGTTAGAAACAAAGGCAAGAGTTGTGTCTCTTGTGTAGGCAAAGAAAGGCTAGGCTCTGAAGCCAGCATGAGATGGAATAAGTGGGACCAGACTCATCGGGAGAGGCTGGCCCGGCCCCTGCAGGGGTGCTAGAGGGGCAGCCCACATAGCGAGCTGTCCCTCTGGCCGCCCCCCTGGGTCCACATACACACCACCTACTAGGCATCCCCCGGGTTTGACACATCCGGCCGCGGACCTGGGGAGTGCTTATAAGGGGGTGGGCTTGCGATCGCTCATCCTCCTTGTTTGCTGTACAACCCTCACTCCCTGGAGGACAGTCAAAGCAGCAACATCACACACCTGGTCCCTCTACTCCCATAACAGGGCTTACCCAGAGGTACAAACAAGATTTCCTCTTTCTTTGAAACCCCCATCCTTTCATTCCAAGAGGCACACACGTCTCCTTGCCCCACACAAAAAATGTACAACTTGCAGTTGGTAGAAAAGGCTGCAACTCCTTTATTTGGCAGGAGTCCACTTACAGGTGATCTGCCTCTTAACGAGCCGGCGTCCTAGCTGTGGTCCACTGGAAGTAATTGTTATTGCCTCTCTCTTACTATGAGCTCATAGTTATGTTATGTTATTTTGCATTAATATAGCACCTTATATACCATTGGAATGGTCTGAAGGTGCTGGTAGGTTGAACGCCCTTGTTCAGGTCAGTAGAGAGAGTAGAGAGAGTCAAAAGGTGCGTGTGCGCACCAGGTATGTGTGCAGCTGGTGCGGAATTCATGTGGTAGCTGCTTCTTAGTGGTAGGTGTGGTGGTTGAGAGATCAGGAGTATGTGTTCGCTCTGGCTGGAGTTATCCAGACCGAGTGTGGCAGCGTTAGGCCTGAGGGGAACGCCTAGCTGGGGGTATGAAGCCAGCAATGTTTACTTAGAGTGATGGGGAGTGAGCGGCAGATGTTGATATGAGAAAAGTTATACCGAATGGCGTCATAGTATCTCTGTGTTCTAGTTGAGTGGTGGTGTAAGGAGAGAGTAAGCATGGGGTGTGATATGAAGTAAAAATTCCCTGCATTCTAAGGCATATTATGTACGACACGCAGTTCTGAGCGGTCGGGTCGATTCTATGCATTTTTGTTCATTTCAGGTGTTCAAGATTGCACTACACACTCACGCACTCTGGTTGACCTTGCGTGCTCTAGTCTATCCTTCATTCTCAGTGAGCCCCATGCATGCTCTCAAGTATACCATATGCATGCACTCCTGTCCTCCTCGCGCATGCTCTTCAGTTGACCCCGCGCATGTGCTCCTGACTGCCTACGCACTCATCTGCTCTGTATACTCGTCTGCTCTGTATGCAAATCCATCCTGTACGCACGTCCGCTCAGTATGCTCATCTGATCTACACATTCATTCGGTCTGCACACTCATCTGGTTTACATACTTATCCGCTTTATGTACTATTCATCCGCTCTATGTAATTATTTGTTCAGCATGCTCATCCGGCGTACTCAGTCGGTTCTACGTACTCGGTCCGCTCTCCATACTCAGGCCACTCTCCACACTCAGGCCACTCTCCACACTCAGGCCGCTCTCCACACTCTAGCCGCTCTCCACACTCTAGCCACTCTCCACACTCTAGCCGCTCTCCACACTCTAGCCGCTCTCCACACTCAGCCGCTCTCCACACTCAGCCACTCTCCACACTCAGCCGCTCTCCACACTCAGCTGCCCCCCACGCTCCTCTGCTCTCCACGCTCTTCCGCTCTCCACGCTGCTCTGCGTCAGATAGTCAGATGAAAAATCCAGAAATGCAACATACAAAGACATGTTCTTTGCTGCTGCAACCTTTAGTTTTCTTCTGTTTTCTTATCTTCTTTTCTCTTGTTTTATACAGTGATATTTGTAATTTAATACGTACTGCTATTTTAATTCTAATTTTGTGAAAAGTCGAGTTCTTTGACTAAAACACAATAAATAAATAAATAAAGCAAAGTCCTCAAGATGTCCGCTGTCCCCCCCAGATTTTATGTGTCTCCTTCGCCCCTGTGTGGGGGAGTGTATATGTAGCCAAGGATGTGCCTAGAACCCAGCTATCGTGGACTTATATATATATGTACGAGCATCAGAAGGGTCAGTATTTTGGAACACTGGTTTAGTGCTGCTCGATTGGAACTGGATGGAGCGCCCCCTCTGTCTGTCATTCTGTTTGGTAATATGAGGAGCATTCTTTGAGCCCCCAACTCTAGATGAAAAGGAGGGGCACTCTTCACCTCTGCCACTTTTGGGGTGGTTTGTGTATATGATTTGGAAGTTTGGGGATTTTTTTTATTTTCGGCAGGCACAGGAAGACATAAATCCTTGTGGCTTGTGAAATCATCCATTCAAGACTTCATGAACCATCGAAGTCCCTCACTAATTGGGTGACCATGTATTTTAGGAGTGCATTGAAAAATATTGTCATGAACTCCCTGCTTTTGGCATTTACCAACTGAGAAGACTGTGGTAATGCACCCTACAATTATTGGGCAGATTCCCTCTGAGATTGGACATCACCATGCATCATAATGTATGCAAAGTTATGGGTCACTTGTGGGTTTATATGCATAGAGGAACATTTGAAAATGGCTCCTTTATAAGTAGACCTTTTATGGTGATTTCGGTCTTCCAGCCCTGCAAAGAAACTTGAAAACTCTGGAGGGAACATCCTTTTGGCATAATGCATATTATTAAAAAACATTCCTTGTTCTAATTCAGGACATCCTTTGCTCAAACAACTCAAGATTCACTGTTATGATAAGGAGTCAGAAAGCTTTTCAAGGATTTTATTTGTTTTATAGAGTTTTTGATGAAATTCCTTTGGGATCTGCCCTTCTTGTGTCTGTGAACTTGTGTTCACTCTCCCTCAGAGTCAGAGCTACTGCTGGAACCCCAGTCTCGATTGCCATTTGGGCACTCTGACCCGGGATTGCCAACCCAGCCCCTTAAGACGAGGTAATAATACTTTGAGATGAAAGGGGATGCAGAAGATACTCAAACATCAATAATCAAACAAACTCAGAAATTTGGAAAAGTTTCACTGTTTTAATATCAATTATCTAAAACAGAGTACAACGGACATCAACTGGTGTCTCACAGCATGACTTTGAAGCATTTTATAAAAAACACGAGTTATATAGCAAAAACTTGTCATTACTAATGTCAATCTAGGTAATTGCTGATGTCGTCCTATGTGGCAAACTACAAAAACGTATTGGCAAAAGTGATTGGGTCTCAGGGAATATCTAGGTATATGTTCCATACTAGTCTAAGAGAGTGATAGGGTCTTTAACGTCAGGTGGGGCAACTAAGCCCGCCCCTCAAACAGGTCACTATGAACGTCACTAAATACACAACATCCCATTGGTTACATAAACTATAAGGCCCTTAACTATGCACCCCCTATAATTGGTTGGCACCCTTGCATAAGTCAGTACTTTTCCACCTATGCATCCAGCCTGCAGGCTGGTCTCCAGGTGCTGGTGGGTTGGTCTTGACATCCCTTCCCACCAATTAGCATATCATCTATCATCACCTCAGTGGTCTGCACGTCAATTAAGGCTTTGAACTTGGCCTTGGAAATGTTTCTTGCTCTGAAAAATACGAGGGAGTAGAGGCACGCTCTGTCTCTTTGCGTAGGTATGGTTCATCATGATTGTCAATTTTCACCCTTCCACGTGACTGAAGACCACAAATTTGAACTCTGGTGCATTTAAAATACTATTATTTAATGAACCTCTGACGTCTTCCTTGTTTTCGGGCACGTCTTCTGAACAGGAGTTTGTTCTTTCACATGATTGTTGCTAATGTCTGCTCATCCAAGTTCAAAACAGCCTTTTCTTCTTGGTGCTGTGTAGAGCTTTGGGTTGGAACGTTGCTCAACGATCTTAGTGCCGCAATAAAGTTCTCTACTGGTTCCTGTGGATCTTGTACCCTCTGAAAGAACCTATGTCTTTCGAACGTTATGTTCTTCTTGGCTTCAAAATGGAGTTCCAATTTTTTCTCAGCCATTGAGTATTGGTCCATTTCACCTTGGCCTTGCTGCACGAGATTAGGCAATCCATCATACACACTTCTGCCCTCTGTTCCTAAGTTATGGAGCAGGATAGCTTCTTTTCTCGCCGCTGCAAACTTATCACCCCCTATCGCAATCAGGTAAGTGTCGAACAATTTCTTCCACCTGTCCCATCTTATTGGCGGAGTTCCGGGTTCTGACAGAAATGGAGGGGGCGGTGACATACCAGCCGCAGCCATAATTGTGTATTATATTTCAATATATTCCTCCTGGCTCTATGTACGCAGTTGCACACTGGCTGTATCCTTATTGCCCCAATATTTTATTTACTTCAGTCTACTTATAGCCTCTCCTCGTATTTCCGTTTGTCTATTTGTTCTGCAACTCCTCTCTGTACCTTGGCCAAGTCTTCTCAAAAGTGCCCTCTGTATACTTCACAGTCATTAGCCTGACACCAGCTCTTATGCAGCTTCCATCATGGGGTGTCACTACACTTCCTTGTTAAAGACAAAATCCCGTAACTATCACTGCTTCCTCATACACTGCCTCCCTTAGAATCAGTTCCTTTTTTTTTTTTTTCCTGCTACTTGGGTTTGCACTTTCCAAAAGTTCCACCAGGTGGCACTGTATTTATATGTGCCTCCTCTTCTTCCTGTTGTCCCCAGCCCCCTCTCCCCCTCCGTCCTCCTCCTCACCTCTTTATCTTCAGGGGACTGGGAACCTCAATACCTAGCAGCTTCTTCTGGTGAGGTGGGAAGGATGAAGAACTCCACTTCTCCCCCCGCCGCAGTGACCGTCTCCAATGCAGCTCCGATGTCGCTGCCGAGACAGCTCCTCTGCAGCCACAGCGGAGACCGTCTCCCCGCAGCGTCACCCTCTGCCGCTGAGGACGCTTCCTGCAGCCTCCCACACTTTTCTCCCTGCTACGCGAACACCCGTAGCCGA